>NW_022436950.1:11165042-11266801 GCF_009761245.1 Sapajus apella | reverse complement strand
CTCTCTCTCTCTCTCTCTCTCTCTCTCTCTCTCTCTCTCTCTCTCTCGGTTCTATGATCTTCTATCCTGTCAGGTATCTGCTGAAAGCCATTTCTCTAAAATAATTTTTGTTGTTTGCCAACATTGGGCAAAACATTATGCTAGAGTTTTAAAAAGATAGTAAAATATAATGTGTTCTCTTTTCTCAAGAAATGGCCAGCTTAATAGGGAAGAAATTATATTGGTTAAGTTTATAAAACATAAATAGGAATAAAATAAATTACAGTGGAAGACAGTAGAGAAGATATCACCAGACAAGCATGATTGATATGCAAAGTCCCTTTTCATTTGATCCCTCTGTTAATTTAGATCAAAAGGAATTTATCTATACTACATAATCTGAGTTTCCACAAAAATGCCTATTATGAAATTTTTTATCAAAGTGATCTCTTAGACACTTCTTTGGAGTCCCTAAAACTCATGCAGCATTGATTGGAAATCAGTATGGAAATGAAGCATGGTGTTTCCTCTTATATACACTGTCTTACTCAATTCTAGAATAAATGCTTTGTGACCCATTAGGAGAGGAAGCAAGATCCTCTCAAGACTAGTGCATGTTTATTAAAAGACAGTGCCTAGACATAGTTGGGTGCTCAAAAAGTGTATATTTAATTAAACACCAGACAAACCTTGCAATGGTTAATTTTATGTGTCAACTTAAAAGAGTTACAGGATGCCCAGATAGGTGGTTGAACATTTCTGTGTATAGATGTGAGGGTTGTTCCAGAAGAGACTAGTGTTTGAATTGATGGAGGAGTAAAGCAGATGGCTCACCCCAGAGTGGCTGGTTATCATCTAATCTGTTGAGGGCCTGAAGAGAGCAAGAAGGCACAGGAATGTTGCATTGACTCTGCCTTACTTATTCAGAACATCGACATTCTCCTGCCCTCAGCATTTCTGGTTCCCAGGCTTCAGACCCAACAGAAATCTGTACTACTAACTGCCTGGCTCTCAGAGATTTGAACTATACCACTGGCTTTCCAGGGTCTACAGCTTGCAAATTGTAGGAATCTCAACCTGTATTATCCCCAGAGTCAGTACTTTATAATTAATGTTTCCCGACACACACACACACACACACACACACACACACACACACACACACACGCTCTCTCTCTCTCTCTCTCTCTCATTCTCTTTCTCTCACCTATTGGCTCCTTCTCTGGCGAATTCTGAAACTCTGAAGAATACAGACTCCCTTTATTGTAATTCCCTGTACTAGCACAAAAGAGAAAGAAAATAGAAATATAATAACTTGATCAGTAAGGCATTTAATAAAATGTGAAATTTTTCTAATTGATTCTGTATAAATAAAGACTGGACAGAAGTTGAGACAGGTGAATTTGTAGCTGGTGAAAAAACGTAGCTGAAGATTTTCAGTTAACAAGTTGGCAATCCAACTTTAAGAAAGCTTCTATTGAGCTCACAGCATTCTGCCCTTTGTCATTTTCTTTTAGTGGTTTATGACCCTCTTACAAATAAAGGGCACACTTATGAAATGTGTGGCTGATTTCAAACTTGAGATAGGATGATAATTCATGGCATAGCAGAATAAATATCCAAAACATTCTCAACATGCTGGACTAGAAGTCAGCATTCATCACATGAAATTAAATAAGGATAGATTTAAAATAATTCATTGCAGTTCTCATTTTGAACTCTATAAATATGGAACTGAAAGAAGACAGTATCTGTCTTAAAGTAATTAGTGTAAAAAGAACCTCAGGGTTCTGACTGACAGTAAGATTAATATGAAAAAACTATGATGTGGCTGGCAGAAATGTTAATGGTTTCTTAAACTATATAAATAGAAACTTAACGTCTAGGTAATGTGTGGTACATCAAATCACTTTGGATACTTGCTAAAATGCCGGTTCGTAGGTCTCATCCAATATCTACTGAATCATCCAAGGTCTGAGTGTGGTGACCTGGAATCCATCTTTAACGGTCACCTGAGGTTACTTTGATGCTGGGACTCACCTCAGTAGATTAGTGTGGATAATAATGTAATACTAAAAATAAAAACACAGTGTCTTCACAGAGTATAAATGCTCAATAAACTGTAGTTTTAAGTATTCTTTAGGGTCATTTTATTAGTTATTTTGAAACTTTTGTAAAATTCTTTATCTGGATCTAACTTTGAGTTAATCTTATAAGGGCGGCCTTTCTTTTCTGCCTGCCTTCCAGTCTTGCAGCTTTCCTAAATGCCTCCTTTCTGCTTTCAGCATATGCTAATTAGGACCTGCTCTGCGTAGGATATTATACTTGGCCATGTGGAAATTTTTTTAGATGCCTTCAGGCAATATATCCACCTAATATTAGAGTTTTGACCTGTATGTACATAAATGTAAGAGAATTGAAGTATCCTAGGGTCTGAGCAAACTTTCTGGAATTGCCTGTACCCTAGCAGTGCTCTGAAAATACACAGAGCCGTAAGATGCAGCATAGAAATAAGCATTCATCTTCTGCATTCTCTTAACAGGGGGCACTTTCTTTAACTAGGAGATCTTTTCCAGAGCAAGAGAAAGCCCTCTTGGCAAACACCAGCCATGCTCACTTCTCACTGTCCACTAATGCCCCTTACCGCCTGCTCACCACTCTCCACACCCCTGCATAAACCATTGATCCCATTCCACCAGAAGATTACATCTTAGAAATGCCCCAGAAATCGTTGGACATTTTCTTATGCTTCATCAGCTTCAACATCTTTTAAAAATTTAATGTGCTTATGAACGTCTAACAAGCTCCTGAATAGCTTGTATGCTACTGTTCAGAAAACTCCAAATTTTTAATAAATTTTAGTAAAACATTGCTGTTAATAATAAATCAGCTAAGAGTTAAAATGCTAGCTTGACAAGCAAGCAGAACAGACATTGTAACGTTAAAAGGTCATCAAAAGCAAGACTGAAAGATCCTATGAAATCATTTAAGTGTAAGGTAGAAAAGATGGGAATTTCATACATACTTAGCATTGCCTGAGAAATGTCTCCACAGCTTTTCCCCCTAGAATATTACCAATGCTGCAGTTAATTGCATTTCTGCTGCTACAAAAAACACTTTTTTCATGCCTCAGCGATTCATGAATCTTCCATTGTGCGTGTTTATTAGGTGGCAGCTCCTGTAGACAATGACAGAGAATAAAATGCTTCCAGAGGAAACACGATTCATGTGTCTGCTTTTGGGGTATGGGGTGTCAGATTGGTCCCATTGTGCTTCGAAGACCATTTATTATATTGTGATATGACTACAGACAGGTTTAAGATCCAGATCATCATCTTACTTTGAAGAGTGTGAATAAAATAAATGATTCAAAAAAGAAAAATAAGAATGAAGCATTTGAATAATAATATATCCTCAATTTAAAACAGTTTATGAAGGGAAAGAAACATACCATGCAAATGAGAAGCAATTTTAGATAGGGAAGTGTTCTGCTTCATCACAACTAATTATGACTTGAGTGTTTATTAGTAGTATGAGAAATTCAGTGTCTATGGCCATACCACCCTGAACGTGATCAATTTTATCTGAAAAGGAAAAATAGCTTCTACTTTCAACAATAAGACAGAAACAAAAGTTCTTTTCTATGATGCTTAACAAAAAATGAGCAGTCTTTTAAACTTTTTTTTTTTTTTTTTTTTTTGAGACAAGAGTCATGATCTATCACTCAGGCTGGAGCTCAGTGGCCCGATCTCGGCTCACTGCAAGCTTCGCCTCCCAGGTTCATGTGATTCTCCTGCCTGAGCCTCCCCAGTAGTTAGGACTACGTGCACACGCCACCACACCGGGCCATTTTTTTTTTTTTTTTTTTTGCATCTTTAGTAGAGATGGGGTTTCACTATGTTGACCAGACTGTCTCGAGCTCCTGACCTCAGGCAATCCACCCACTTTGACCTCCCAAAGTGTTGGAATTACAGGTGAGAGCCACTATGCCCAGTCTGAAATATTTCGTTCCAGTAAAAAATATAAATGTATTTTGAGTAAAAGACCACCATGATAAAAGGAAGTCACGGACTTGACTAAGAACGTTCAAATGAGCAAACTGTGAGCTCTAGATATCATCTACCCCTGAGATTATCAGAAATAAAATAATAATAAGGGCACCATTGCCTCAGATAATGGATCAGTAATGTTTCCAACTCAGGATAATAAATGCTCCATTCAGAATTATCTTTTAAAACTCAGTCAATAGAAATTATTGTGCATAGCTTGTTACATACTACTTATAAAAAGATGGTGTCTTTTAATCTCTGAATCTCAGGAATATTGCTCCGTTCCCAGTACCTCAACATTTTTTAATAAATATTTGTTTCATAGTGTGTGATTGCAGAATGTCCGAAATTCTAAGGAATTACAGAAAAATACAAATGAAATAGAGAAGAGATTGGCAAACATTTTCTGTAAAGAAACAATAAATATTACAGGCTTTGTAGATCATACAATCTCTCATACACAATTCTGTCACTGTAGAAAAATCAACCATAAACAAGTAAATGAATGGGTGTGACTGTATTCCAATAGAAGTTTCTTTACAAAATCAAGATGTAAATGGTAGGTTGTAGTTTACTGACCCTAAATAGAACGGACTTGGTCATTGTCCTCAAGAAGGTATGGCAAGTGAAGGAAACAGGAAAACAAATATCAAAAACTCTGAAAAGAGTTTTTTTTTCCTCCAACTAGGATGGAATAGGTTGTATTCAGTTCATAGTCCTACTGAAAGAAACTGAAAGCTGTATTGAGAAACAACAACAAAACCCCCTGCTGTTTGAAAAGACCGGAAAGCAGCACGTGCAGCCAGCACTTGGGGATATGAAACCCAGAGTGAGGGAAATTCATCCAGGTGAGCCTTGGATTCTTGTTAGCCTCTCCTTGCAGCGTTAGCCAACTAAACAGTAGGTAATGTCCTAAGACAGCGCTACCAAAGTGTGGTGCAAAGCCCTATGTAAACTGTTTATATCAATATGTATTAGTGAGATTATTATAGTATGTGACAGATTTGGAAATATTTATAGTAATTTAACAGAGTAATTTGGGGTGCATTTTACCTAGTAATTTTTAAAACAAACATATTGTTATGTCCTTTATGTCTTTTATTTAGTAAATCTTTTCAGTAATTCATACTTGCTGTATTTTATGGAAGTGCCATGTAAGGACAAATAAGACATTTTTTACAAGTAAAATTTGAGATGATCCAGCCTAGACTGTACGGCTATCTTATTGGAGAAAGTTCATAAATTGGAGCTCAGAGCTACTAAGGAAGCCAGGGTGGGAGGGTCCAAGGTCCCAGAGAACTAAAAGAACTAAGTCCAGTATTCTGTACAAAATGTACCATTCCATTTCATTTGTCAGGCCCTCAACCGCAAAAACCCAGAGTGAGAGACTGAGAAACCCAGCAGAAAACGACACTTGGAAACCAAAAATGCAAAAAGGAAACTGGAAGCTTCACAATGATGAGGAGATAAAAATCAGAGTTCTAGATTTGACAAGAAGGAGAACATCCTGGTAAGCACTACAAACTTTCATTAGAGACCCAAAGAATAAAGGCAAACAGGTAACACTTATAGGAGAAACAGCAGACAGGAGAATAGGAAGTGAGCCTCTTCCTCAGTGCCCTTCCAAATCTCCTGCAGAATTTGCTTTCAGAACCCTTGCTGCAAGGAAATCTGGGATATGTGGTCTTTATCTTGCTAAACTTTCCTACTAGAAGGAAGTCATAATGCTGCCTTTGGTTGTCTAGGACTCGTACACAATATTAGAGGCCCAAACAAAAACAAAAATAGCAAAAGACATGATCCCACTTAACAGAATTCAACCACCTCTTGAACAAACAAAACATTCCCACGCTCCCCAAAGGGAAGACCTACATACCTGTCTGTCACTGTACTTTTTCTTGCTATTCATTTGTCTCTTAGTTCAGTTAGAATCTCATCTTAGTATCTTTATAATAGACTAGGTTATAAAGCCAGTGGCCATTACCGTGCTCTGTATAATTAAAGTCAGTGGCCATTATAATGCTGTATGTAAATAACAGAGAAGAGGGACAGTTTGGTGTGTATGTATATACACAAGAAAATAAATATGGGTGGCTAGTATGAGCCTCATTTTCACAAGGAAACAATGGTAATCTTACCTGGCATGTATAACTTCCTTTCTCCACCATTTGTCTTCAGCCAGCACCTCAGAGGGTAAGTCATGTTTAATTTCTTGGAGTGACCCAAGCTTTTATTTCTTTTTTTTTTTTAATAATTATTTTAGTTTCAGAAAGGTGCATGTGCATGTTTGTTGAAGGGCATGTTACATGGTGCTGAGGTTTGAGCTTTATTGATTCTGTCCCTTAAATAATGAACATAGCACCCGACAGGAAGATTTTCAGCCTCTCCCTGCTTCTCTCCCTTCCCCCTTTCAGAGTCCTCAATATAGATTATTCCCATCTTTATGTCCGTGTTTACCCAAAGTTTAGCTCCCACTTGTAAGAACATGAGAGATTTGGTTTTCTGTTTCTGGGTTAATTTGCTTAAGATAAAATGGCCTCTAGCTGTATCCATGTTGCTGCAAAGTACATTATTTCATTCTTTTATGGCTGAGACTACTATGCTTTCTTGCCTTCTAGAGGTTGAGAGCACCACCAAGCTGTCTCAACTGACCGTGCACACCAATGCCTGAACATGAGTGGGGTCATTTTGGACTCTCAACCCCAGGCAAGTCATCAGATGATAGCAAGTGCATGAATGCTCCCAGGAGATAGCAGCAGATGAATTGCCCAATCTACTGCCCTCCCTTCCCTCCCAAAATGTGAGAAATAATGATAGATCATTATTTTGGTTTGTCTATTATTATTAGACAAACCAAAATAATAATATTATTAGGTTTGTCTATTTGGTTTGTCTATTATTATTAATAATAATATTATTAGGTTTGTCTATTTGGTTTGTCTATTATCAATTATTACTTTTGTTTGTCATCATGATATTAGAAAATTGAAAGAAAAGGATGTTTACCTAAATTTTAAACATAAGTAGATAAATTTGTCATACCTCTAGGTGACTTGATACAATTAAGGGCTACTGACTGGGTGCAGTGGCTCATGTCTATAATCCCTGCACTTTGTGAGGTCAAGGCAGGTGGATCACCTGAGGTCAGGAGTTCAAGACCAACCTGATCAACATGGTGAAATCCCATCTCTACTAAAACAAAAATTAGCCGAGTGTGGTGGCACACGCCTGTAATCCCAGCTACTCAAGAGGCTAAGGTTACAGTGAGCTGAGATCATGCCATTGCACTCCAGCCTGGATAACAAGAGCAAAGCTTCATCTAAAAAAAAAAAAAAAAATGCTACTGGTGACCATTTCACCAATATTTAGTAATTGAACAAATTAAGTACTCAACAGATATTTGTTAAATAAGTAAATCAATGTAGGAAGTTTTAGTTGTTAATCAACTTAAATTTTATTAGTAAGAATTTTCTTTATTAGGATCATATTAATGCTTATTTCTTCTAATCATTAAGCTCACAGTGTATCAATTTATTATTTTGTGTGTTTTTCTTGATTTTTTTTTTTCACTTTTCTGTGAGCCAAATGCAAAACCAATAGTGAAAACGGGGGATAAAAGCTAATGAAGGTAATAATCATAGTTTTAATTACACAATGACTTAAAAGGTAATAAAATCTCTCTCAGAGATTTTTTTATAAGACCCAAATGTCTTTTTATCTAAATGAGAGGATTATAAATAAATACAGTGGAACTAGCTTGTTGAAGTATAATTAGCATGAGATTTTTAGTTCCTTTACTTTCTAGCAATGCTGTTATGAGTTGGTCCAAGGAACCTCAGCATGGAATTTTATTTAAGGTGGTTGCTAACTAGTTGTTCCCCAGTGCTGGGCAAGAACAAATAAAAATCCTCTTTGGAAGAATATACTATTACCCTAGATTTTAAAATATTAAGCTCATTTTTTTTCTAAGTTCACTTGCCGGCAAAAACAAGGTACCATATGACATAATAAGCCAAAATAATAAAGAACAAAAACTAGAAGTACAAATAAGTCATATATTTGAATATACAATAGATTATAAAAACTATGCTTACTGTGCTTAAAAAATAAAATTGATAAGCTTGAAATATTAGTAAAAAATATGAAGCTATAAAAGATGACAGAACAGTTTTGAAGAAGAAGCAGACTAGGAATAAAAGCATAGCTAAAATTTAAAAGTCAATGCATAATGAAGGGGTAGGAGTCTATAAGTAGAACAGTATTAGTCATATATTAATAATGATTGAATGTTAATGACAACCATATCAGAATCATTTTATGATTCCTTTTTTCTCCTTTTGTATATGTATAAACATTTCTGTCGTGAATATTTAAAAAACCTTCCATTTATCCAATTGACAGCAAATTAGAGACAGCTGCAGAGAAAATTAATAAACTGGACATTCAGAGCGCAGCATAAAGAATTTTAAAAAATAAATAAATAAAGTGAAGTTAAATGACAGAGGATAGAGAGAAAAGGCCTACCATATTTTAAATCAGAAATTCAGCAAGAACGGAGAAAAGGAATGAGTCAGAGGCAATAACTGAAAATATAATGGGTGAGAATTTTCAGAACAGTTAGAAGTGTCCAATTCACAATGCAGGGAACCTAGCAGATTTCAAGCAAGATAAATTAAAAATTCACACATTATAGTAAAGCTGCGGAAAATCAAACATAAAGACAAAACTTTTAAAAGTAGCCAGAGAGAAAAGACACATTATGAGGGACAACAGAACTATTAGCTAACTTAGTAACTACAATGAAATTGTATCTTTAAAGTTATGAGAAAGATAATTTATAATGTATAGCTACATACCCAGTGAAGTTGTCTTTTTAAAAAGAAGGCAATATAAGGAAGCTTTCGAATGAACAAAAACTTATGAAAAATTATCATCAGTTAAATGTGAACCACACCTAATAGAGCTGTTCTATTACTATTAAAAGAAATTGCAATTATTAAAGAAATTGCAAAGGATATATATTTCAGTCAGAAACAAAATTATTTCAGATGGAGGGTCAAAAGGTGCAGAAAATAATAATTTTTACAAGTTAATTAAGAATGTTACCATTTCTAGTATAATGATTTAAAAGATAAAACCAGATATGAAAAATAGAATGAATAAATGAGAGGGTTGATTTAAAACTCAAAAAGAACAATAATTATATTAAGAGGAATGGAACTGGTCTAATTAAAAGGCACAGATTTTCATGCTGAATGAGAGGGGAAAATGTCTGTGTGCAGTTTACAAAAGACACATCTAAAACCTAAGACTTTGGAAAAATTTAAAAGAAAATGCCAGGAGAAGATATCATACAAATAATACCAGGGGGTTGATTTTCCTACATCAGACCAAAAGATCTAAAGGCCAGATACATTATTATTCAGATGGTTAAGATTATTTTATGATAATAAAATATTAAATTTATTAAGAAGAATTAACATTCTAAATCTGCACGTACTTATTAACATGAACTTAAATATATGAACCATAAAAATGACAAAGCTAAAAGGAGAAATAAGCAAACCCAAGTCACAGGGGGAAATCATAACCTAACTTACCAATAATGGATATAAGAAACAGACAAATTAGAATTTATAAGATTTTAATAATTTGATGAACAATTTTAACCAAAGGAACATGCTGGACTATAAACACTGCATGTTATAAGCATGTAATACCCTTTTTTCCTTTTGAGACGAAGTCTCCCTCTTGTCCCCCAGGCTGGACGGCAATGGCAAGATCTCGGCTCACCTCTGCCTCCCAGGTTCAAGCCATTCTCAGCCTTTCAAGTAGCTGGGATTACAGATGCTCACCACTATGCCCAGCTAAGTTTTGTATTTTTTTTTTAGTAGAGACAGGGTTTCACCATGTTAGCCAGGCTGGTCTCAAACTCCTGACCTCAGGTGATCTGCCTGCCTTGGCCTCCCAAAGTGCTGGGATTACATGTGTGAGCCACTGTACTCAGCCATAATACATTTTTTTTCTCCCCAAGCACTCCTGGAACATTTACAAAAATTAACCACATGCTAGGCCTTAAGGATAAGTGTCAAAATTTTTAAATAACTAAACTAATAGAGCATATGTCTTCTGAATTCACTAAATTAGTAGAAATAAGAAACAAACTAGAAAACCCCTATATATAGCTTTGAAAAATTCAAGCCGTGGGCCAAAGAAGTCACAGAGTAAATCAGAAAAAAATGGAAATACAATATATAAAAATGTGTGGGAAGCAGCTAAAGCAGTAGACAGAGCAAAAAAGGCTGGAAATCTGTGTTGAGATGCCTAAAAAAGAAGAGTAAAATAAGCCCAAAGAAAATATAGGCATTATATTAATAAAATGGAACACTGGCATGTAATACACAGGATGAACAAATATAAAAGCAGATTTTTAAAGGCCATATAATAGGCAACTTTCTGGAAAGAATGGTCAAGTAAGAAAATAAAAACAAAAAACCAAAAAATGAGAAGGCACATATGAGCCATATCAAGAGTAAAAGGAGGAAATTACTACAGATGCTGAAGACATGCAAATTAACAAAACGTTAGAAATGGCAGCTGCAGTGCATTGAGAGGTAGTGAGCTGAGAAGAAATTCAAATAGAAACAAACAGAAGCAGCAATGGCTTCTTTTCTATAGCACACATTCGTCTTGTTTGTTCCCCAAGGTGTAATGTGGGAATCCATGAACACAACCTATGTGAATATCATCCTGTATGCTTTTTAGTAGATGGAAAGCACAAAATAAAGCACCTTAAACAACCGGACTATAGATGGCTTCTCTAACAGGTAAAGGAACCAGATTGCCTGGTTAAAACCACCAAGATTAGCTGAGCAGCCTTAAGGTTTCATTGTAAATTACTGCAGGAGCCACATAGAATATCATAATCCAAGGGCAAGAACAGAGTTTTTGGAGATAGGTAGAACTTGACTCTTAAAAGCAATGGAACTTTAGGGAAAGTTATTTAATCTCCCGGAGTCTCTATTTCTCATCTGTCAGCATGAGTGGTGTATTGCCTAGTCACAAGATTATTAAAATATGACATGAGATTATTCAGTAAAACATAGGTTCTGGCAAATATTGGATTTCAATAACTATGATCTCCATATACTTTATCAATATTTGACAACAGTTTTATATATATCCATAATTGCAATACAGAAAATGTATATAAGAAAGCAAGGGGGGGGAATGGTATTTTTAAAAAGATCTCCATTGCTCCAAAAAAAAAAATAAATAAATAAAACAGAAAAAAACCACTTATCACTATGATACTCTCTGTTGTAATAGCCTGTTTGAAATGCACCAAAATCTAAGAATTCTATTCTAACTGCCCTTAATAAATGGCACCTTGTGAAACTGGGTGCTGTGAAATTACACAGAATGCAGAAATGTAATGAAATATTATTCTGGCTTTTAAAAAATAAAATTGGGTGATTCTATTAAGTTGAAGAATGTGGTTTAAAGATCTTTCAATTTATCATAAACATTCTAGTTTAGATCTCTTAGAGAGGTTTGAAACTGACATGAAGCTTAAGGGGAGCTGTACCTAAGGAATGGAGGTCCTGGCCCCGCCCCCTCTCTTCTGCAGGTGTTTGGTTCTCTTAAGTTTATTCACTTCCCAATTTGCCTTCACCTACCTAAATAATGCTATAAAATAATCTCTTGCATGTTCTTTTCGTTAGTATATTTGCCTATACATATTTCCCTACATGTGTGTACCTTGGCATCTGCTTATTTGACTGATTCCCCAACTTAAGAGAAGAGAACACAAGTGTTCCTTTGTACTAGAATTGCAAACCAGATCTGTCTTGGAGCTTTTGTTTCTGTGTTCATGAGAATTTCCATATGTAATAAGAACCCTGGAGTTCACCGGAAGAAGAAATTGTTCCCAGGTGGGATCACCAAGGGCAACTTTTTGTAAGGGACCTGGACAACATTGGCAGGTGGACCACATAAGAACCAGCTTCTCCTGAAGAAGATATTCAGTTGTTTTGTCATGATATGGGTTAGTCTGATGACTGTGGAGGGAAGCAATGAAATGGAAGGAGATTTCAAAATGCTGTTGTGGGAGAAAGTAGATTTTAATAGGGTGGATATATAATTTACCAGATTGGGACATGTTGAGGATAAAGAAGAGACTATTAATAATTATGCTGGGATAACAGGTGTAAAGCAGTACTATCCGTGGCAAAATAGAACATATGGTCACCTCATTTTTAACGTATGAAAATGTCTATCAAAATATAGTTCTTGAGCTAAAGTTAAAATAGCACAGTGCCTCTCCCTAACCATATTTATTTAATGATCTGTTATGAACTGAGTGGATTCTGGAGCCTGTCAGCTTGGGTTCAATTCCCAGCTATACCATTTAGTAGACGGGTAAAGTTCTGAGTCATTTCTAATTGTTTCATCTATGAAATGTGAACAATAATAATAAAAACTATATCAGAGAGTTGTTACAAAGTTCAAATGAGTACTGTGTTTGTCATGGCATTACTCAACGTTTGCTGTGGTGACAAAGAGCCCACATATCGAAGTGGCTTACAACGTGTATTTCTTATTTGCATTATTGGAAGGCCGTGGGCTGGCTGGGTCCTAAGTAGGCTCCCTTTGACTCAGCTGGACTTGACTCAGTATCACGTCTGTTTATTCCAGTCCCAATCTGGAAGAGAAACACTACCAGGCCTCCGTGTTCTCATGCTGGGGGCAGAAGCCCAAAGACATGGTGATAAACCATGTTAATGCATTTAAATCTCCTACTTCAGCAAAGTATAATTACACTCATTAACATTACATCATCAAAGCAAGTTATAAATCTAAGACCCCAACTAAGAGGGTAGTGACATGTGCTCCGCCTACCAGGAAATGGGCAAGAGTGAGCGATGAGTGAATAATTGTGAACAAATTATACCAGCCACTTCAGAATTTAAAACAATGCTAGGTACCTAATAAGCACTTCAACAAGTGTTAGGTGCTGCTGTTAGCAATAAATGTATGTATAACAGTGCTTGAGTTCCTATTAAGTGACAATACAGTTATACATCTTGCAGTGACTAAGACCTCAATGTTGGTGACTGTGTTTACATAAGAGAAGCAATAAATGTACAAACAAGAGCAATGTGAATTATTTAGTGCTATGCAGAGAAAAGGAGCTCCAGTACAGACATGTGCTTGCACCAGCTTGTGAGAGCCAATCGCATGCATTGCTTCCAAACCCTGCTTTTGGTAATTGATTACATGTTAATACTTTGAAGTGGACATGGCAGTAGTGTTTACAACATGGACATTGGCTAATGCTATAAATCAGATAATATTTATTTATTTACTTAAAAAAAAACTGGGGGTCCGGAGCGGTGGCTTATGCCTGCAATCCCAGCACTTTGGGAGGCCGAGGTGGGCGGATCACCCGAGGTCGGGAGTTGGAGACCAGCCTGACAAACGTGGAGGAGTCCCATCTCTACTAAAAATACATAAAGTTAGCCGGGCATGGTGATGCATGCCTGTAATCCCAGCTATTTGGGAGGCTGAGGCAGGAGAATCGCTTGAACCCCAGAGGTGGAGGTTGCAATGAGCCGAGATCCCACTATTTCACTCCAACCTGAGCAACGAGAGCGAAACTCCCTCTAAAAAAAAAAAAAGTGGGTGAAGGGAGATCTGGTGGTTTGAGTCCGCTATAGGTCATGTAAATCTTTCCCTTTTTCTCAGTTCCCTTTCTAATGTGGCCCAACAGTGCGGCGTGATGGTAGCATAAACCAAAAATAAAATTCTAAACCCCCTAGCCAATTAAAGGGACCCTTCCTCTTGGCCAAGGACATTCTTAAGCTAACCTGAAAAAAACAAATTCAGGCCATGATGGGAGGTAGGGGTTGAACATGCCTCATTATACTGTCTTGGAACTCAGGCACAGCTTTCCAGCATTAACATTAAAACAGAAAACTTAATAGTAGCAAAGCTTTAAAACTAATGAAGCTCTGCACAGTTCCACAAATTTTGTTTTGTTTTCTTTCTCGTATCATGTTTTCCTGCCCTGGTTTCTGGCTGACTTGAAGATGCTGACTAGCTCCTTTCATTTCCTCTTACTAATAAACCTTGGTGCCTGGCCCTCTTCCTCTCCAATGCTTCTTCCTCTGATGCCTACTTAGCACTCAGTATTCGCCTTTTACCTGTGTCCTTCTAAAGAAGATCACTATCACTATTTAAAAATGTCTTTTTTCCTCCATCTGTCCTTTTTAAACTTGTTTTTTCCCTTTTATTATTTTTTAACTTTAAAACAATTCATAAAAAGTCAAAATTCTTTCTATAATAATAATTATCCATAATAAAGTATGTAAACATCACTTGCCCTCATCCCTTTTTCCTCCAAAGGACAGCATCCCTTTAATTGGAAATGAGGTTGTTCAGCCAGATGCAGTATTCATTAACCACCACAGGCACTATTACCTATTTCTTTTTTCCATTGTTATCAGTGTGGCCAAGATTTTCTCATTAATTTAATTTTTTGCCCATACATGAAATTTCAGTTTTCTTATTGTTTCGTTACCTGTAGCCTAAAAATAATCTTCCTTGTTTCTTTAACATTGTAACAGTGAAATATCAAGAATAGAGTGGAAGGATTGGCCTGCTCAAGTATAGGCAATAAAGATGTACACTGTCTTTAAAGAATTTAAACATAATGATCAAATCAACTAAAAGGAACTCTGCCATCTTGAATGTTAATGTCTGTCTAATGCATTCCTAAAGAGACTGCACTCACAGATCTTTGAGCATGCATGGCTCATTGTCTCCGCTGAATATAGTGTATACTGTTCTGCCACAAGCATCATCAACCTGACCAAACTGTGTGGCTATCCATGTGTCACATGGGGCCCACCCACTTCAAGGAGTCAGTTCTGTACTTCCCTAAAGATGGAGAGAACGCCATGTTGAATTACATCGCACAGCTCCCCCAATGACCTAATTCTTATGCACTAAGATAACTGTTTCAACTCCCACTATAGTTGCAAGGGATGCTTCTTCTCCACACCCCAGATAACCATCTTTAATAACTCCACTTAGAATTGGTTCCCATCTTACTCTTCCTCTGCCTGTCACATCTATTATCTCTCATAGTGTTAAGTCACAGATGATCATCTCTGTCACTTCTGTGATGTTTGACAGCATTCTCCAGAATCTTATAAGTTAGGCTGGGGTTGCAAATTGGAAGTTATCATACTAGCCCAACAGTAAAGAGAAGCCTGGGTTACCAACAGGGCCAGGTCTGGGGGGAGGCAAGCGAGTCACTTACCTGGGACACAAAATTTGAGGTGATGGCAAGAAACTCAGTCATTAAGGTAAATAATGTATTAATGCAATATTTAAAAACAATTGAAATTAATGCAAAAATCTGTGATGGACAAAATATCAAAATTTGTAATAAAAATAGGGTCACAGTACTGATTTTCCCTTTTGCCTCAGGTTCCAGTATAGTTTGACACAGCACTGATTACAGCATTCAATTGTAAAAGATACAGAAAGAAAAATGGCTAGGAATCTGCTTGAGTTTGAATAGTTATGAAGGGCCTCCTTGAGAAAGTTCAATTAAAGCTGAAATCTGAACAATAGAACAGAGCCAGTCATATCAAGGGGAAAAGCCCACCAGACACAGTGGAGAGCGGTGCCAAGTTCCTGAGCTGGCAAGGCACTTGGCATGTGAAAGGAAATCAAACAGAACCCATGTGTCTGGACATAGTTGTGAGGGACAGTGTGGTGGGAGAGGAGGACAGAAAGGCAAGCAAAGGTTTTACCCTTGTCAAACTTTGAAACCCCATATTCAAATTTTATGTTTAGGGCATGGAAAATCACAGGAGTGTTTTAAGCAGAGAAGTGATGTGATCTGATTTTTATTGTAAAAAAAAGTTTGGGATTTATGTTCTATGGATAATGGATTTTAGGCTTCTAAGAGGGGAAATAATGAGTTCCAATGCGGGTAGATTGAGGGGGCTGGAAGTTGTGGGATGTTTTGGTTAATAGTTTCAGTTTAGGGGAAAACGTTCATCAGTGGATATGACAGAGACATGAAATGGCTCTTTCAGAGAATACTTAAGAAAATGTGAAAGCATGATATAATGATAAATATAAATTCATTCATTGTTCTAGGTTTCTGGCATAAAGCTCCTTTAATCCTTGTAATTTTCTGAGTTATAGGGGTGATAGAAACATCATTTGTTATAATATTTAGTTTTACTCCCTGGGTTCCTGACACAAGAGCATCTGAGACCCTTGGAATCTCTGGAGCGATGAGAGTGGCTTTTGTGTGCTGATGAGATGACTGGTAGCTGGGACACCTAGATAGCTTCAGGATGATGGCTGGTCATGAGAAAGACGTAGGCATGTTTAGATGATTGGAACTTTCAGCGCTATCCTTGACCTCCAGGAAGGGGAGAGTGAATGGAGACTGAGTAAATCACCAATGGTCAGTGATTTAATGAATCATACTTATATTACAGAGCCTTCATAAAAGCCCTCAGCAATGGAGTGCAGGAAGCTTCTGGGTTGGTGAAGACATCTAGGTGCTGGGAGAGGGGCTCCCCTAGAGAGGGCTCCCCTAGAGAGGGCATGGAAGCTCCACACCCCTTCCCACGTACCGTATCCTATCATCTCACTTATTTGGCTGTTTCTGAGTTGTATTCTCTGTAGCAAACCAGTAATAGAAAGTAAACTGTTTTTCTGAGTTCCGTGAGCCACTTTAGGATATTATCAAACCTAAGAAGGAGGTCTGGAAACCCTCGATTAACATTCAGTTGGTCAGAAATACAGGAAGCCCTGGCCTTGTGATTGGAATCTGAGTGGGAGCAGTCTTGTGTGACTGAACCCTCAACTTGTGGGATTTGATGTTAACTCCAGGTTTGTGTTTAAGAATTGTATTGCAAGACGTTCGGTTGGTGTTGAAGAATTGGTTGCCGTGGAAACAACAACAACAAAAAACCCTACCACATTAGGTCCCAGAAATGTCCTATGTCTAGAAACATTATAGTAGTAAATATCCTGGAAAGTGTAGTTGGGTTGTAGAGAATTTTGGATCACCCTCTTGATATTTATAGGCCTGAATTTAAGGTGACGTTAGTCAGCCTAGAGATAACAGAGGCACCATAGAGTTACCAGGATGCCGATGGATAGGTGGGTGAGAACACGTGGACAGAGGGCATCCAGAACCAGGTAAACTCTTCCAAAAATGTTCAACCTAGCTTGCTTTCCATCACTGTTTTGTTGTGCCAGTGACTTTAAAACCTGTACCATTAAGGAAAATATAATCATCAGTGTGCTAGTTAATTTTATGTTTATCATGGCTGGGCCACGGTGTCCAGATACCTAGTTAACAATTATTATAGGTGTTTCTATAAAGGTATTTTTGCATGAGATCTGCTTTACATGTCAATCTGTGGACTTCGAGTAAAGCAGATTGCACTCCATAATGTGGTTGGGCCTCATCCAATCAGCGAAAGGTCTGACTAGAACAAAAGCCTGACTTCTCCTGAGAAAGTGGGAATTCTGCCAGCAGATGACCTTTAGGCTTCATCTGTAACATCGGCTCTTTCCTTGGTTCTACAACAGGCTGCCTTAGACTCAAACTGTAACTCTTTCCTGAGTATACAGCCTGCCAGCCTCCCCCATAAGATTTTGGACTTACCAAGACATACATATATGTATGCATTTATTTATATATATACACACACACACACACACACACATATGAAGTATAAATACATATGTACATATATATATATATATATATATATAAAGCCAATTCTTTTGTCATTGTGATGGTCAACTTGATTGGATTGAAGTATTGATCCTAGGTGTGTCTATGAGGGTGTTGCCAAAGGAGATTAACATTTGAGGCAGTGAGAACTAGGAAAGGCAGACCCAACTTCAGTTTGGGTGGGTACCATCTCATCAGCTGCAAGCACTGCTAGAATAAAGCAGGCAGAAGAGAGCAGAAAGAGCAGACTTGCTGAGTCTCCTGGCCTTCATCTTTCTCCCATGCTGGATGCTTCCTGCCCTTGAACATTTTCAGCTCTGGGACTCTTGAATTTACACCAGTGGTTTGCCAGGGTCTCTCAGGCTTTCAGCCACAGACTAAAGGCTGCACTGTCAGCTTCCCCCTACTTTTGAGGTTTTGGGACTGACTTCCTTGTTCCTCAGCTTGCAGATGGCCTATGGTGGAACTCCATCTTGTGACTGTGAGTCAGTACTCCTCAACAAAGTCCCTTTTATCTATACATCTCTCCTATTAGTTCTGTCCCTCTAGAGAACCAGACTAATACAATCACCATGTGAGCCAATTCCTTAAAACTCTTTATATGGATAGCGAGATAGACATATAGATAGATATGGATATACATATACACACACACATACATACTATCACCTATGTTAGGAAGGTGAGGTGGATGCTTGCATAGATATAGAACATAGTTGTAATAAATGACAATGATCCTTTCTGAAACAATTAAATGACATATTACTAATTACAACAAAAAATGATAGTTTTACATTAATTATCATTTATTGCAGACACATCTAGGCTCCTTCATCTTCCTTTTGTTTTTCATTTAATCTTTTAAGCTACCCCATGAGAGGGATAGAGTAGATTTGTTCACTTTCAGGGAACAAATTTGCTATCCTTTTTAACAAAAAGAAGATAAGGTGTAGATATAAAAGCACCAAACTTCTTGCATATGGGGCAGCCAAAAAAGGGAATAAGATTTGTTGGCTTTCAGGTGAGAATACTGAGGAACAGTGCCTTGGTGTCCTTTGAAATTGTCATTACATTTTACTTAACTGCATTTTTAGGAATTCAGTTTTGCTTTGGAAACTAATCCATATTGTATAGCTTGCTGGATTAGATAAAATTCAAGATTAGCTTTTAATTATTACTTTTTTTCACATACAGATAAAGGTTTTACTTAAAAGCGTGCAAATCAGTATAAAAATTGGTGGTGAGAGGTTGCTGATAGGCAAGTGGAAAGTGCATCACTGAGTGATATTTTTATTTCTTATGAAATAAATACATGTACATCCCAGTTGTAAGTGTGGGTGAGACTGTGCTGTAAAGAAAAGCACATTGTAGATGATATAGAGTGACCTAGTTTTCTGAGCAGAAACCTCCAGTTTTGGATTTATGAAGACACAGCCTTCAGAACTCAAGTGATGAAGAGCTATTTCCATCAGTATATAAAAACATAATTATCCCACATCCGAAATGATATAAATGGAGGCACCAAGAAAATGACTTCTTGTTTTATAAACCAAAAGTATCTAAAAGCAGGAGAAAATGCCTCTTTGGCATTTGCTGCCCTATTTAACTAAAAGAAGATAAGGTGTAGATAGAAAAGGGCCAAACTTCTTGCATATAGGGGGAGCCAAAAAAAGGAAATCAGTCACTTGCATGGGAATAAAATGACACAAAAGTGTATGTGGCAATAGCTTTAAAGAAGAGAATAAACCAGAGGCAGACATAAAGGGGCATGCAGGCAAGTGTCTGTTCAGGGAGAAGACACTGAAGCAGGGAGCTTAGGAAAGTGAGCTACTGCAGGGTTAACGTTTTTCCAGTTTTTGCGCGCTATCTAATTTTATCAAATAATTGTATTGAATTCCACCAAGCATATTTTATAAGACACGGTTTCAGATGTTAAGTTTTGATAGTCTTTTGACTTATACATTTGAAAGCAGTCTGCTTATTAATAGCGAAGTTGTCAAGTTGGATCTCACTTCACATGCATTGCTGAATTTTCACTGGCAATTTCACCAAGGGAAAGATTCTCAAGAGCTTTCTCTGTGGCTCTGTTAGCACCTTTAACATGACTGAAAATTTGAACCAAAGTTCAAGGGATTGTGGCAGCTGTGGTTTGATTATGGGAAGAGAAAAACAGAAAAAGAATACAAATAACAAAATTATAGACCGAGAACAGATTGGTAGTTCCCAGGGTTTAGGGAGTAAGGGAGAAAGGAAGTGGTTGTGGCCCTAGGACAGCAGGAGAGGTCTGCTGAGGGAGCTATTTTGCCCCATGCCTGAAGTGGTGGTCACATGAACCTATACATGTAATAAAACTGCACAGAACTAAATACACATGCAAATGAATGTATACAAAACTGGTGAAACCTGAAGAAAGCCTATGGATTGCATCAGTGTCAATTTCCTGATTATGATATTGTACTATATTGTTGTTGGTGTTTTCTTGTTTGTTTTTTGTTTATCTTTTTGAGATGTAGTCTTGCTGTGACTCCCAAGCTGGAGTGCAATGGCACAGCCTTGGCTCACTGCAGCCTCCTCTTCCTGGGTTCAAGCGATTCTCCTGCTTCAGCTTGGGTAGCTGGGACTACAGTTGCCCACTACCATACCCAGCTAATTTTTTGGCCTGTATTACTTGTTTCTAACTTTGTAATTTTGAGGCCAGTCTTCACTTTAGCTGCTCTAACTGATGTGTGGTGACATCTTATTGTGGTTTTAATTTGTGCAATTTGTTCTTATTGTTTATCTAAATATCTTCTTTGGTATAGTGCCTTCAGATTTTATATCCATCTTTTTTTTCTGATTGTTTCCTTACTATTGAGTTTGAGAGTTTAAAAAATACATTCTGTGGATAAAAATCGTATCAAATATGTGTTTTGCAAACATTAGCTCAGCGTATGGCTTTTCAATCTCTAACCAGTGTTTTTTGAAAAGAAGAAATTTTAATTTGATGCAGTTCTGTTTATCGATTTCTTATCTTTTATATGACACTTTTGGTATTATATCTAAGAACTCATTGTTTAACCCCAGGTTACAGAGATTTTCTTTATACAAAGTGTTGGTAAAAATAGGAAATAAATAAAACTGATACAATGCTGGTGGAAAGGTAAAATGTTACAACCTCATAAAAATATTTTTGGAGTTTATAAAAATGTGAGCAAGTCCCTGTTATATGACTTCATCATACCACTCCTCAGCATTTACACAAGAGAAAGAAAGCTTGCAGCCAGGCAAACACTTACGTATGTGTACAATTTGTCAGAATCAAAATGGAGCCACTAAAGTCAGGGAAATCCTGACAAACAAAGGCAGGGAAGGCTATGAAGAGTGTTCTCACATTCGTATGCCTGATAAAGAAAAAGACTACAAAAACCACAACATTTTACAGAGTCCATTGCAATCTTACAAAAAGAAAAAATAAATACTTCTGCAAAGACATTTGCCCAGCAACTGCCCCTCTAACCTGGGACTAGTGTCCCCCTTCTTATTAATCTTTGTAGTTAAGTATAATTATTTAAAAACAATTATGCAATCCTTCTTTTATTTTTTTAAAAGACTCTGTCTTTCCTTACCTCCCTGAATACACACATAATTTACTATAACATGTATATTCTCATTGCAATGCTCTAATTACAAATAAACATCATTTATTTTTTCAGGGAGTCTTTCTCTGTTATTTAAACTGACATACATATGCTCACAGCAGCCCAAAACTGAAAACAACCCAAATTTCCACCAAGAGATGAATGAGTGTACAAATTGTGGCATATCCATGCAGTGATATAGTAGTAAACAATAAACATGGACGAAATATTGATGCACACATGAATAAATCTCGAAATAATTACACAGAGTAAAAAAAGTTGGAACACATACATATACATACATACAATAGTAAAATTTCATGATTCTATGTAAACAAAAACTCTAAAATTGCAAATTAATCTACATTGACAGATGCAGAGCATTGGTTGCATGGGAAGGGCGATAGGGAAGGGTGAGAGAAATATCATGATGGAACCTGAAGGTGGTGTATTCACTCATTATCTTGGTTGTGGTGATAGTTGTACAGGTGTATACATATGTCAAACACATAAAATTGTACATGTTACATATGTGAAGTTTATTTAATAAAGCTGTTAAAAATTATAGCGCCCTCTTGCTTCTCCTTGGGCTGTTGAAAACTGCTGTGGGGAGAAGTGACAGAGCCCTGCCTACTTCCCCAGAACTTTCTCTCTTACGAGCAAAAGTCAGGAGCCATTGCGAGAGGGACAGAAAATACTGCCACTTCCAAAGCCCAGAAAAAGATTCACTGCTTTGTAAGAGAGAGTAGACACCAAGGTCAACTGCCTTTGAAGGAGACCAAGAAACCTTCTTGGATACATTATCCAGCACTGATAGAAAGCTGAGGGAAGTCTGAGACTTTCTCCTGCCTCCAACTTGCCCCAGAGCAAAGGCACCATTTGGTGGGAGTGGAGCAAGGACAGAAACACAAAGAACGTCCCACCACTTTGAGCGAGTCCCAGGCTCAGACTTCAGCACAAGAGCAGCTGAAGTCTGAGGCTGGTCTAGGAACACAGAGAAACAAGAACCTTTCATCATTGACTTTTGCCGTCTGCATGTTCTGGGTCTACGTGACATATCTCTATTGAGCCATCCTGCATTGGTAAGCTTTGAAAAACAGTTCTGCCAAAATGTCAGACTATTGCTTTCTGAAGGATAAAGCGGGAAGGCCATGTTCCCTCATAGAGTAAAGGCATGTCCATACGCAGGAATGCCCAGTCCTTCCTCTATCCAGCAACAAAGAGCAAAGTGTTGGATAGCAGAGGAACACAGTCCAGATCCTTCTACGTCACATAGCACACATTTCTTAGGTGGAGGAAATAAGTTACAAGCTGTCGTCTATTTGAAATGCTAGAGGCATTAAGCCCATTATCTTTTCCTCTAAATGGTTTTGGCAGGGGAGAAATTATTATGATTATTTTTCCCTTCTGATAATATTTGGAACTAGTCATCAGTTGGATACACATTAATTTTTATTCTTTACTACAATAAAAGACATTTATTCATCATAAGATATTTTGAATAGAGTCAATTGCCTTGGAAAAAAAATGCTACAATGAAACATTAATAGGCTGCTTAATATGGAATTTTTAAAATAGCTACCCTCACTGTTTATTGAAAGGCATTTCTGTAGATTTCCCCACTTAGAAGCATTTGTAAAGCATTGCAGAATCATTGCTCAATTTAGAATGGGTTTCAACATTTTCCCTAGGATAATAAACACATCATGTATTTTTTTTCTTTCACTACATGTTTCCTGGAAATATTTTAGCCATTTTTTTCTAAGAAACATCAAATTGAAAGACATTTTGGTTAGAAGCATTTTAATAGTACCACCTTTTTTCCCTTTCTTCTATAAAGAAGGTAGACAGCATGAGTTAAATGGTAACCACCAGCTCTTTACTTGATAAAATGCCTAACTTAGGCTACAGTAAACAAGGAAGACTAAAATAATGGTAGTTATTTAAAGCTGGGCATGTGAGATTCCTGTTAATCCACAGCAACTATAGGCAATGCCTTCTCCCACATTTCAGAGTCAGGAAAATGTTATCACACCAAACAGCCACATGCACCTGATGCTGACTGTGCCTCACAAACAGACACCCACCATCATTAGAGCTTAGTTGGAAAGGAAGGGGCAAGCTCCATCTCTGCCTTCTGGTAGAGCGAGTATAAAGAGCTCAGGCTTTAGAATCAGACAGAAAACAATTCAGTTCAGCTCTACTGCTTGCACTTGGGTTACCTCAGGCAAATGAATAACAGCAACAACAATGAAAATAATACCTGACGTTTATTGAACACTTACATTTGCCAGCTTTTATAACAAACACTTTATATTATTAATTCTTTCACTCTTCACCATGACATTATAGAATCTTGTTTTCAGGTAGGAAGCTTGGATGAAATTAGAGGGAAGAGTAAGAGAAATATCATGATGGAACATGAACGTGGTGGATTCATTCATTATCTTGATTGTGGTGATAGTTTTACAAGTGTATACATATGTCAACCATATCAAATTGTACATGTTGCGTATGTGAAGTTTATTTAATAAAGCTATTAAAAAATATAGATCCCTCTTGTTTCTCCTTGGACTGTCAAAAGCTGCTGCTGGGGGAAATGACAGAGCAGGGGTAATTTGCCCACCAATACACAGCTTGTAAGTAGCAGAGTGGCATAATGAGCACTTTATCTGATGACTATGAATGTACAATGACATCTGGGTATCTACCAGAAAGAAGCTCTGTAACCCAGATCAATGGATCATCTACCATTTAAGGAATAAGAAGAAATCTGGACTCAATGAAAGTCAAAGCTGAGCCAGCCTAGCAGTGAAGCAAATGTGTTCATGGCCCCCAGCATGCCATGATCTTAATATCGTGAAGCTGAATATCCAAGACAGGTCTCAGTTAATTTAGAAAGTTTATTTTGCCAATATTGAGGACACACATACATGACACAGACTCAGGAGGTCCTGATGACATGTTCCTAAGGTGGTCAGGCACAGCTTGGTTTTATACATGTGAAGGGGACATGAGACATCAGTCAATATATGTAAGATGAACATTGGTTCTGTCCGGAAAGGTGGGACAATTCAAGCAGGGAGCAGGGTTCCAGATCACCGGTAGGTGAGAGACAAATGGTTGCATTCTTCTGAGTTTTTGATTAGCCTTTCCAAAGGAGGCAATCAGATATGCATTTATCTGTGAGCAGAGAAGAGACTTCAAATAGAATGAAAGGCAGGTTGGCCCTAAGAAGTTCTCAGCTTGACTTTTCCTTTTAGATTAGTGATTTGGAAGCACCAAGGTTTAATTTTCTTTCACAAAATTAAGGTCAGGTTTGTCAATAGCACCCCTTGTTTCCGCCAGTATAAAATCAGATCCTGAAGTGCAGTGACGTAAGCCTGCAGACCAGTGGAAAAGAAGTCCCTGCTCTAGGAGTGCACATAATGAAGAGTACAGGAGGATTAGGACTCTCGTGATACAGAAGACGAACTTCACTGAGCCAGAAATTATCTCTCAATATTTAAGTTTTGTCATCTATACTTGATCCACTTCCAATATAAATCAAGTTACCTAAAACGAAAAAAAACTTGTGTTCCCTTGAAAATAAATAAGCCTCTGGCAAAGGGAACCTGATTCCCACATTATTTGGTGGTTCGGCTCGCTGCAGCCTGGGTTTCCAAATACACCCTTCAAGCTCATGACCTGATCCTTCTTATCCCACTGTTCACCAGGGCAGCATGTGTCAAATTTTGCTCTGAGATCTCACAAAATTGCTAACCAGCCAGATTCCTGGAACCTACTCTCAAAATCTCAGATTTAATATGTTGGGTAAATATCTAGAAACCTGTAGCATTAACAACCTCACAGATCCCTTGCCCATGAGGCCAGCCCCAGGAACAATATCCTTTGCTGCATGCTGGTGAAATGTACACATGCATTCATACTTAGACACATGCTCACACTTACACATTAGCACCTCCTGTCCCATCACGTTTTGGGAATCTTCCTGAAGACTCCCTTCTCTCTGGATTAAATCACTGCCACTTTTCACAGCCAATGCATTTTTTTAAAAAACAACATTCTGGATGGGGGCCACAGCTCCAGTGCCTGGCAACTGCTACTTCTGGCTCGCCAATATGAGATTTATTACTCTCTTGAAAGAAGGCATTTAGAACTCAAAACATAAAATCTGGCAAAGTTGTTGAGCTAGAGGAGGAAGAATACTTTACATTTCTTCTACACCCCAACAAAAAAAGGCAGAACACACCTATGGGAGGACAGGGATTTAGCAAGGGTCATATCGACGTCTTTGGGGAATGCACAAACTTGAAAAGTATGTCTATCATGTTCTTATATTGTTCTGCCTAGAAAAGTGTGGTATGTCGAGACAAAATGACTGGGAAGAAGACAATGAACACAAAATTCTACAGCTTGAGAACATGCCATTGCTTCTTGGAGCTGGCTTGATATTTTCATGAAAGAGTAATCGGTTTTCCTCTAGTTCTTTTTGCGGGCTACCTGATCATGTTAAAATAACTCCCTTTTTATTTTTGTCCATTCTGCAATCTCTTCAGCAATCTGGCTTTGTGGTGAATACTACAAGAACCCCAGAGAAGCATGTAGGTATTGTAGCTCAAAGACAGCCCGGTATGTGCTCAGCTTTTAAAGAAAGATTTGACAGAAAGGATATTTAGAGACTTGCACAATATGGATTTCAGAAACCCTTTTCACTCTCTATTGAGCCAATGAGATCAATTTGTTAAACAGTTGCTGTTGTTAGAATCACTCTCAAGGTTTCCACTTCACTTTGATTAGGAAGACACAGAGATGGCATAACATGGCAGGAGAAAGACTGGTAATGTTCCAGGTTTTAATTGTATCATTTGCTCATGTGTTCCTCCATTAAATAAACTTCTTTACTGGAGGGACTAAGAAAACCATATCATTTGTAAGATACTACACTGCTTCAACATCAAGATTGATGAAGATGTGATTCTTAATTTGAAGGACTCATTTTCTGGCAATGAAGGCAAGCATTTAAGCAAACTGTAGTATAATAATAGACACCAATTTCAACTTCTAACAAAAATTATATCTTAAAGGAAATTACTTTTTTGTAGTTTAGAGACTCAAAAATGGCTAGTACTGGGAGTTATAAAAAACATATTTTCTCCTCCATTACCATTAAATTCAACGACACAATTTCTTCCTTGGAAACTAAATCTAGTAGTTAATATCTATCAATTTCCTGAAATGTACTGTTATATTAAAAATCATGGTTTCATTCTGCTGTTCATCTGGGCCTTCCTGACCCCAAAGTAATGACATGAAAAATACCATTATTTGACTGTTTGGCTTCAAAATGTTAAATGGTTATATTTTAAATAATTTCTACTATATTTTAAGCTTCAGTTCAGTGATTGTAATTGCAAACAAAGTGAAGCCTTTGTTCAAAGTAGAGATAAATATCTGTGAGATAGAAAATTGAGATTTGCCATTCTGGATGGAATTCAGTCTCACACCTTGCTTCTGACAATGCAATTAAGAATTATCTTTCATGGGATAAGCATTGTCTTACTGGGCCCACCAAAACAGCACAGCCACCCTCTTTTTCATAATAGCTTTCACATAATTGAAAATCAACATCCAGATATTTAGAGAAGCTCATTTTTCATATTACCAAAGTTGCCTCTTTTAAAAAGTTATAAATAAGGTATATTTGTCCATTTTTATCTTGCTGATAAAGATATACCTGAGATTGGGCAATTTACAAAAGAAAGAGGTTTAATGGACTCACAGTTCCATGTGGTTGGGGAGGCCTCAGAATCATGGAGGAAGGCAAAGAGGAGCAAGTCACTTCTTACATGGATGATTGCAGGCAAAGAGAGAGAGTTTTTGCTGAGAAACTCGTTTTTAAAACCATCAGATCTCATGAGACCCATTCACTATCATGGAAACAGCACAGGAAAAACCTGCCCCATGATTCAGTAATCTGGGGGCAGTAACTGGGTCCCCTCCACAATATGTGGGAATTATGGGAGCTACAAGATGAGATTTGTGTGGGGACAAGGTCAAACGATTTCATTCTGCCCCTGGCTCTTCCCAAATCTTATATCCTCTCATTTCCAAACCAATCACTCCTTCCCAACAGTCCGTCAAAATCTCAACACATTTCAGCATTCAGAAGTCCACAATCCAAAGTCTCATCCAAGACAAGGCAAATCCCATCTGCCTATGAACCTGTAAAATCAAAAGCAAGTTAGTCACTTCCTAGATACAACAAAGGGGCAGGCATCAGGTAAATACAGCCATTCCAAATGGGAGAAGTTGGCTAAAAAAAATTGGCTAAAGGCCCCAAGCAAGTCTGACATCCAGAGTGGCAGTCAAATCTTAAAGCTCCAAATGGTCTCCTTTGACTCCATGTCTCACATCCAGGGAACACTGATGCAAGAGGTGAGTTCCCATGGTCTGGGGAAGCATTGCTTCTGTGGCTTTGTAGGGTATGCCCTCTCTCCCAGGTGCCTTCATGGTCTGGCACTGAGTGTCTGCAGCTTTTTTAGGTGCATGGTGAAAGCTGTCAGTGGATCTACCATTCTGGGATCTGGGAGGATGGTGGCTTTCTCCTCACAGTTCCACTAGGCAATGCCCTAGTAGAGACTCTGTGTGGGGACTCCCACTCCACATTTCCCTTCTGCATTGCCCTAGCAGAGGTACTCCCTGAGGACCCCACCTCTATAGCAAAGTTCTGCCTGGACATCCAGGCATTTCCATACATCTGCTGAAATCTAGGTGGAAGTTCCCAAACCTCGATTGTTGACTTTTGTGCACTTGAAGGCTCAATACTACATGAAAGCTGCCAAAGCTTGGGGCTTGCACCCTCTGAAGCCATGGCTTGAGCTCTACATTGGCCACTTTCAGCCACAGCTGGAACAGCTAGGATGCAGGACACCAATTCCCCAGGCTGCACAGGCATGGTAACCCTGGGCCTGACCCACAAAACAACTTTTTCCCCATAAACCTTCAGGCCTGTGATTGGATGGGCTGCTGCAAAGGTCTCTGACATGTTCTTTGTTATTAACATTGGGATCCTTATTACTTATGCAAATGTCTGCAGCCGGCTTGAATTTCCCCTCAGAAAATGGAATTTTCTTTTCTATCACATTATCAGGCTGCAAAATTTCCAAACTTTTATGCTTTGTTTCCCTTTTAAAACTGAATGCCCCTTATAGGAGCCCCTTATAGGAGCTGTGCTGGGAGCTCCATTGTTCCATGCAGAGCTGCTGGGCAGGTACCTTTAAGTCTGCTGCAGCAGAACTCATAACTGCCTCTTTTACCAGGTGCTCTGACCTAGGAAGGTCAGCTTCATTTATAAGTTCCTGATGTGCTGCTGACTTTTTTCAGCGATGCCCTGCCCCACATGGAGTAGTCTAGTCACAGTCTGCCAGCAGAGGTGTTGCTGAGCTGCTGCAGGCTCTGCCCAGCTGCTATATGAACTGCCTCAGTATTGGTGGACTGTCTCGGTAGCAGCAGACACCCTTCCCCCAACTGAGCTGGACCAGCCCGGGTCCAGCTGTGCTTGCTGCAAAACTCTCAATCCAGAGCGTTTCAGATTGCTTGTTTTGTGGGGGTGGTATCTGCCAAGCCAGATGGCCTGTCTCCCTGTCTCAACCCCCTCCCTTTCAGTTGAATATGAACAGACACTTTTCAAAAGAAGACATATATGAGGCCAAAAAACATATGAAAAAATGCTCATCATCACTAATTATTAGAGAAATGCAAATCAAAACCACATTGAGATACCACCTCATGCCAGTTAGAATGGCAATCATTAAAAAATCTGGAGACAGGCCTGGCGCGGTGGCTCAAGCCTGTAATCCCAGCACTGTGGGAGACCGAGGCAGGTGGATCACGAGGTCAAGAGATCGAGACCATCCTGGTCAACATGGTGAAACCCCGTCTCTACTAAAAATACAAAAAATTAGCTGGGCATGGTGGCGTGTGCCTATAATCCCAACGACTCAGGAGGCTGGGGCAGGAGAATTGCCTGAACCCGGGAGGCGGAGGTTGCGGTGAGCCGAGATCGCGCCATTGCACTCCAGCCTGGGTAACAAGAGCGAAACTCCGTCTCAAAAAAAAAAAAAAAATCTGGAGACAACAGATGCTGGAGAGGATATGGAGAAATAGGAACACTTTTATATTGTTGGTGGGAGTGTAAACTAGATCAACCATTGTGGAAGACAGTGTGGCAATTCCTCAAGGACCTAGAAGTAGAAATTCCATTTGACCCAGCAATCCCATTGCTGGGTATATTCCCAAAGGATTATAAATCATTCTACTATAAAGACATATGCCCACATATGTTCATAGTGGCACTGTTTACAATAGTAAAGACCTGGAACCAACCCAAATGTCCATCAATGATAGACTAGACAAGGAAAATGTGGCACATATACACCATGGAATACTATGCAGCCATAAAAAATGATTAGTTCATGTCCTTTGTAGGGGCGTGGATGAATCTGGAAACCATCATTCTCAGCAAATTAACACAAGAACAGAAAATCAAACACTGCATGTTCTCAGTCATAGGCAGGTGTTGAACAAGAAGAATACAGGGACACAGGGACGGGAGCATCACACACTGGGGTCTGTTGGAGGGGGCCAAGAGAGGGACAGCGGGGGGTGGGGAGGTTGAGGAGGGATAACATGGGGAGAAATGCCAGATGTAGGTGACAGGGAGATGGAGGCAGCAAACCACATTGCCATGTGTGTACCTATGCAACAATTCTGCATGATCTGCACATGTACCCCAGAACCTAAAGTACAATAAAAAATAAATAATAATAATAATAAACTGAATGCCTTTAGCAGAACCCAAGTCACCTTTTGAATGCTTTGCTGCATAGAAATTTCTTCTGCCAGATACTCTAAATCATCTCTGTCAAGTTCAAAATTCCACAGATCTCTAGGGCAGGGGCACCAGTCTCTTTGCTAAAACATAACATGCCACCAGTCTCTTTGCTAAAACACAACAAGAATTGCCTTTGTTCTAGTTCCCAACAAGTTCCTCATCTCCATCTGAGACCAACTGAGCCTGAACGTTACTGTCCATATCACCACCAGCATTTTGAGCAAAGCCATTCAATAAGTCTCTTGGATGTTCTAAACTTTGACACATTGTCCTGTCTCCTGTCTTCTTCTGATCCCTCTAAACTGTTCCAACCCCTGCCTGTTACCCAGTTCCAAGATTGCTTCCACATTTTCGGGTATCTATAGCAGTGCCCTACTCTACTTGTACCAATTTTCTGAATTAGTTCGTTTTCACACTGCTGATAAAGACATACCTGAGACTGGGCAATTTACAAAAGAACGAGATTTAATTGGACTCACAGTTCCACATGGCTGGGGAGGCCTCATAATTATGGTGGAAGGCAAGGAGGAGAAATTTACATCTTATGTGGATGGCAGCAGGCAAAGAGAGAGTTATACAGAGAAACTCTCATTTTCAAAACCATCATATTTTGTGAGACCAATTTACTATCATAAGAGCAGCATGGGAAGGACCTGCCCCCATGATTCAGTAATCTCCCACCAGGTCCCTCCCTCAACACATAGAAATTATGAGAGCTACAACATGAGATTTGGGTTGGGACACAGAGCCAAACCATATCATAAGGCATTCCTATAAATCAAATAGGACTCTCTTGTAAAGCAACGTTAGCTCATTTCCATTGGTCTATCTATGTGAAAGTTGAAAATTACACACACAAAGTGAATTCACAAAAAGTGAAGACACTGAACCATCATTTTTCTTCCCAATTGTACCCTATGAATGTTGTTCCTTCTACTAATGCTGCTACTCCTAATACTAAACCATTACTTTTCTTCTACCACTACTTTCACTTCTATTACTGGTGATGATAATAATCATATATAATACAATGATCATTTGCTGCCTGTCTAGCATACATTTAGGCATTGCATGTGGGCCGGGTGCAGTGGCTCACGCCTGTAATCCCAGCACTTTGGGAGGCCAAGGCGGGTGGATTACTTTAGGTCGGGAGTTTGAAACCAGCCTGACCAACATGGATAAACTCCGTCTCTACTAAAAATACAAAATTAGCCAGGCGTGGGGGTGCATGCCTGTAATCTTGGCTACTTGGAGACCGAGACAGGAGAATTGCTTAAACCCAGGAGGTGGAGGTTGCAGTGAGCTGAGATTGTGCCATTGCGCTCCAGCCTGGCTAACAAGAGTGAAACTCCGTCTCAAAAAAAAAAAAAAAAAAAAAAAAAAGCATTGTACATGAACTTGCTCATTTAGTCTTCACAATAACTATATGGAGTTAGATACTAATATAATATGCATATTCTAATGTGAAAATATAGGCAGAGAGGGGTTGAGTAAATTGTCTAAGGCCTAACAGCTCGCATTCAACCCAGACCACCATGGCACCAGAACAAATGTTCTTCCACATCATGACCTGATGCCTCAGGATGAGTCTTCACTTATGTCGATTATTGTAAGTGTATACATTTATTACATAGCTTAAAAATTCTAGACATGTGTTTAAATAAACTGTTAAACATTTTCAGAATGAGCTATTCATCGAGATTGCTATAACTAACTCATTTTGGAATAATTATGTTACCCTACGGAAAACATTTTTGAGCTTTTAGTCATATTATTTTTCTCAAAGAAGATGAATTAACATTATATATAGTCAAGGCTTAGCCTCCAGAAATGTATAATTAACGAAAAATCTAGAAACACAATATTTTTACTATTCTGACCCTATGAATAATTTTTAAAAGGTCATTTTAAATTCAATTTTATTTTGATATGAATAATTTGGCATAGATCTACATATATAGTCATAACTCCTTATATACTCCAGGATCCCCAGTGGATACCTGAAACCTCAGATAGTACTGATCCTTATATATGCTATATTTTTTCTATACATACATATTTATGGTAAAGTTTAATTTATACATTGGACACAAAGAGATTAACAAGAATAATAATGAAATACATCAATTATAACAATATGCTGTAATAAAAGTAAAATAAGGGCTACTTGAACACAAGCACTGAGATACAGTGAGAAACAGTTGATCCGATAGCCAAGAAGGTTACTAAGGAACTAACAGGTAACTAACAGGTAACTAACAGGTAGCATATACAGTGTGGATACACCGGACACAGAAATGATTCATGTCCCAGGTGGGATGGAGTGGGAGGGTTAAAGATTTTATCATCCTACTCAGAAAGGCATGCAATTTAAACATGAATTGTTTACTTCTGGAATTTCCATTTAGTATTTTGGACCCCATTTGACTGTAGATAACTGAATGTGTAGAATGTGAAACCACAGCTGGCACAGGATAGGGACTACAATATACAGATGTGCAGATAGGTACACATATAGAAATAACAAGAATCGGTTGTTGCCTTTTTAGGCCTTCAATCTCATGAAGAAGGTAAGTACACAAAATATAATAGTAATAAAATGTATGTGTCATTATTGTGATGAACAATGACTACGTGTTATTTCTCTAAAAATAGTAAGAATTCCTTTGCAGGTAGAGAATGCATCTTTCCTCTCATAGCTGTATTACATAATTAAGTTTTTGAAATGTAGTAGCTTTCCAGAAGTATTTATTGAGCGCTGACTGAACCATCATATAGATTATATTTTATTTGTAGTTGTTCATGCATATTAAGTATCTTGATGTTTCCTAAAAGGTGTCATAAATTTTATAGAATAAATAGCAGTCCCCACACAACGATGAATGTTCACTTTGGGAGTTGGATAGTCAAAAGCAATCTGAAGTTTTCCCAAAAGTGCACAGTATTATGATTTTATGAATAAAAATTGTGAGCTATTTGCTCCCTAAAAAGCAAAAGGATATCTAATTGCAAATTATTTATTTGATATTAAAGTCAACTTAATTTGTAATTAGTAAGTCAGAAAGGCAATATTTCTAATAATAAATAGTTGTTAGCTTAGTTTAGGGGTAAATCTCAGATTTTTTTTCTTTACTTCCTTTCTCTGTCTTACACAACCTTAGAGGGATGTGATCATCTCTTGGTTCTATCCTCTAGAAATGAAATTGGGAACACTTTTATTGTATATAAAGTTGGAGATAAACCTGTTTAACTCATAGTATTTGAGGACTTTAATCCAGCAACCCTTACTGCTAGGACATTTTGGGGCAAAATCATCCATCCATCGGTCTTTCTGGGACTGCAGCAGCCAATACTTCAAACTAGTCTCTAAAGATCAAATCAGGGTGGTTGAAGGATAAGGAAACCATATCTCTCCCATGAAGGACTTAATCCCATCAAGTAGTTTGCTTCTCACAGTCTTCTACACTGTTTAGGTTGTAAGGCAAGCTTTCACTTTTAAAGAGATTTGGAACATAAAATTAGTACTGGTACCAAATGCGGTCTTCAGCCTCTGCAGTCAGCCACAGCACTAATAGCTCAAAAACAACATTACAAAAAGATAGGAGTTTAACAGAAATGCAAATCTCAAGCCTTACTCAGATAAAATAATAAGAAATCTTCACAGTCAAATGTAAATTTCTGAATACTATCTGATAATGGATTAAAGGAATTCATTATTAGGTGTACCAGGAAGGAGCATACTCTGTATAGACCTATACAGACTCCAGGAGAAAAAAAAAAGTATTACCATAGATCACAGAAAATGAAATTATTTAATATATTGTCTAGGAATTCAGACTTTTAAATTGGACTGCCACAGGTATAGAGTATAGAAAACAAAAAGAGAAGCATGGAGAAGACCTGTCTATTTCACTCTCTGGAGGTATCAAATTTCGCCTGTCTTTGAATGATCTTGGACTCAAGATTTAAGGAAAGAAAATCACCTTATATTTGCTCTTTAGATCAGAAACAAATTGGATAAATGTGACTATTTGTGGGTGGGGTAAGCAACAGGTCATACAGTATCCAGATTCACATCTCCGCATTTATTCTCTGAATTTCATTTCGGCAGCTATGTCGCCAGCAGCCTGAAACTGCCAGCTTCATGAAAGCTTAATAACTACTTGAATTTGATGCTCAACACTCAAGATGACAGCCTACGTCCCTAAGACTAGGTAGCAATAATTAGTTTGATTATTTTCATTGATAGGTAAAACTGGTTTTAATGCTACTTGCTAAGCCCTGTGTTAACTGTTATCCAAATTATATAATTTATTCTTCTCACTAATGCTATGAAATACACCATGTGATTATTTACATTTTACCATTGAAAAAAATCCAGTGATTTGGAGAGGTTAAATAACTTGCCAAAGGTCACACAGCTCACAAGTAATGGAACAGGGACTCAAATCCAGGTCTCTGACCATAAACTTTGGGCTCTGAAATGCTCCTAAGTATAATACTGTATTACCTTAGGTCCCAGGTAGGTTAACTAGATCATTGCTAATATATAAATGTCCAGAGAAGATGCTAGGCCACCACACATGCCTTGGAAAGCAAGGGTGCAGTGGGAAGGGTGAGAGGGACTTCAAGAAAACCATTTAAGGTGCCTGATATCTGCCTACGGGACTATGGGAGATCCTGTGAACACACTGTCAAACATTCATCCCTAAGAAATCTAAAATCTAGAGCCTGGGTGTGGTGGCCCATGCCTGTAATCCCAGCACTTTGGGAGGCCGAGGCAGGTGGATCACCTGATACCAGGAGTTTGAGACCAGCCTGGACAACATGAAGAAAATCCATCTCTACTACTAAAAAAAAAAAAAAAAAAAAAAAAAAAAATTTAGCCAAGCGTGGTGGTGGATACATGTATTCTCAGCTACTCAAGAGGCTGAGACAGGAGAATTTCTTGAACCCAGGAGATGGAGGCTGCAGAGAGCTGAGATTGCACTATGGCACTCAAGCCGGGTAAAAAGAGTGAGACTCTGTCTCAAAAATTGAAAAAAAAAAAGTCTAAAATCTAAATGATAAGAAGCTGGTCCCAACAGCATTAAGACAGAAATGGAAGACAGAGATTAATATTTCCCATAGCCAGATGTGCACATTTTATAGAACTGGCCAGGAGATGTTTTAAAGGAGACTTTTGACTAAAAGCTCTTTCCGCACCACCAGAGAGCACCAACTTTAGCTCACAGTTGTGTCACACAAATGAGAACAGCTTGCCCTGTCTTCCATTCTCTTATGCCACATTTACTCTACTGTGGGCTACAGAAAAAGTTTCAGATATGTGGATAAGAAACTGGACTGGAGGAAGAGGAAGGAGGAAGAGAAGGGGCATGCTAGATGGGGACGAGAGAAGAGGCTGGCAGTGCCATCTGCACCAACATGGCCTTCCCCAACAAGCTGATAGAGGAAAGCGTTAACTCTAAATACAATTTAGTGTTTTCTAAAATAAAATAGGAACAAACATTTTAATTAGTAAGTTGAGACTATTCTTGGGTCCAAAAGATACTAGAGGACTTTGTACTCTCTAAGAGTGAAGTTAAAAAACAGTATGTGATTTATTCAATATTCCTTCCAGGAAAAGGTCATTAATAGCCTAGAAGATTGAAAGTCACAATGAAAATAGAGACTAAAGTTAGTTTGTACTTTGTCCCATTTTGTTTTGTCTATGATTTATCAATTTTTGTTATTGAACAGTGTTAATTTATGTAAAGCACTTATACCAGTACCCCAAAAATAGTAAGACCTATGTAAGTATAAACTATTATTTCAGTGAAATGGTTTCCTGTTTAACTCCCCAAAGGGAAAAAGTGTTTGTGGGATCAAAGCTACAACTGATAATTATTTTGGAATGAAGGAATTTGTCATGCGCGGGGACATTCTGGCAGAGCTTGAAAAGCTGATTTAAGGAATATTGTACAGGTGAGTTGACATACATGTCTACTGAGCCCTTTCGTGGCTGTTAACAGGTTTGTCATTCACAATCACAATGCTCATCCCAGGTCAAGTTAATTGTTTTCCCTTAGGAAGATCTCTGAGACTGCACATTCAGGAGAGCCTCTTTGCTCCCCGGGATTGTTAAGCAGAAGTATCTACTGGCTTGTTTCTCCTACGAAACTCTGTTGGGTATTTGGTTATTAGCTTGGTGGGGAGAATGAATTAATCTAGAAAGGATGAATACCCTGTTTAAAAAGACTCGCACAAACTACATATACAAATGTGTATATTTTTTCCTGCATTTGACCGTAGAAATAAAATAAATGGACAATAATAAAAAGACTCCTTTGCTTTCAAAATATTCTTAAATAAGAATCTGTAGAATTATGTCTTTATAAGCAAACCGGAAGAAGTAGCATGGCTTGATGATATGACTGGTCCCTCCTGGAGAAGTGGATGGCTATGCTAACTTAGGAATGATGAGAAACAGAGGATAAAGAGAAAGAAAAACACATGGGAGGCGAATACTCTAAGCAGAGGAAACAGCATGCATTAAAGGATGGGTGTAAAAGAAATTTAGAAGCCTTCTTATGCGAGGTAACCAGGACTACTGGCTAGACAGTTCATTGGAAAGTTACATAAAATATACATTGAAGATTTTAATTTTTCTTAAGTCATGTAAATTTATTCATGCATTAGTCTTTGCTTCTAAGACAAAGGCCTTTTCTTTGAGGAAGATACTGAGTTCATACAGTGAATTAGATAGAAATTGGTTATGAGTTTCTACTCTAGGCGGGAGCAGAAACCAGCGTTCCTAGAAAGACAGTTCTCCCATTCTCTACGAAGGGAATTTGATTTCACCCTATAGTTCTCAATTATGGGAGGTGGTAGTGAAGGATTTTGCAAGTAATGTAACAAAATGGGAATCTAAATTTCAGAAAAATTGATGTGGCAGTGACATGAGAATTAATTGTAAGGGCAGTCTGGAGTCCAGTATATATGTTTTCGTGGCAATTCAAACATAAGAGAAAGGGCAACAGGTAAAAACATAGAGAAATGGTGTATATTGCAAAAATCAAGAAGACAGAATTGCGGGGAGTTGGTGTTAGGTTGCGTTGGGGTAAATACAAGGCCACTAGCAGGTCACAGGTAACTGGGTGCCTTGGCGTATATCCACTAGATATACACAGGGGGACGTTGAAAGAGGCCCTGGCTGGGCACAGTGGCTCACTCCTGTAATCCCAGCACTTTGGGAGGCCAAGGCAGGTGGATCACGAGGTCAAGAGATCGAGACCACCCTGGTCAACATGGTGAAATCCCGTCTCTACTAAAAACACAAAAAATTAGCTGGGCATGGTGGCACGCACCTGTAATCCCAGCTACTCAGGAGGCTGAGGCAGAAAAATTGCGTGAACCCCAGAGGCAGAGGTTGCGGTGAGCCAAGATCACGCCATTGCACTCCAGCCTGGGTAACAAGAGTGAAACTCCATCTCAAAAAAAAGAAAAAGGCCCTAACACAGGTCGTGTGGAGGGGAACAACCATTATTTTTGTCTTACATGGTTTTTCATGTGCTAAGACAAATAATGAGACATTCAAGTAGAGATGGCCTATAAGAGATAGAGCACACTCAGCCAGACTTAACGCAACAAAGTTATTTTCAAATGTCTATGCCCTTGTGGGACTCACAATATTCCTGCAGTTTTGTCGAAGGCAGTTTGGCTGAATGCCTAGAAGAGTTGGGCCTAGAGCCTCAATGTCTTCACACCACAATTGAGTGTGCTGGGGAGGCAGGCAGTACCAACACAACATGGCCCAGATTCATAATTTTTGCTCTCTACAAAGAGTAACTGTAATATTTCTAGTAGGATGTTAGCACCTATTAGAGTCATTGGCTTTGAACAAGTGTTTGACTTACCTCTCTTCCTTAGTAAGTTAATATTTTGTATTCATATTAATGAATTTCTATGGATGCTGTTTTGATGCCAATCCACCTCCTGAATAAACATTTATAAAGGGCCTGGCTTAGTGAGAAATAAGACAATGCTTCCTTTAGGAAAAGGGACATTTTTAGGTGTAGGTGACCTGATAGAAACTACCAGTTCTGAACAATAGGAATTCAAAACTCTTCCAAGCTTCAGTGATTTCACTTCCCCCAGCACTTCTTCAGATAAAATCAACATATTGTTCAAGTAGAACAGCTGCCAAATATTCAAATCCCCTTTTCTTCTTCTCTTTCAATATTCATTCCATAAAAAAATCAAGCCATTTGAACAGCACGATGGTTCACGCCCATAATCCCAGCACTTTGGGAGGCTGAGGCAGGTGGATCACTTGAGGTGAGGAGTTCAAGACCAGCCTAGCCAACATGGAGAAGCACTGTTGCTACTAAAAATACAAAAATTAGCCAGGCATGGTTGTGGACACCTGTAATCCCAGCTACTTGGGAGGCTGAGGCAGGAGAATCACTTAAATCCTGAACCCGGGAGGTGGAGGTTGCAGTGAGCCAAGATCACTGCACTCACGCCTGGAAGACAGAGTGAGACTCTGGAAAAAAAAAAAAATCAATCAAGCCTTTCCATGAATCAACATTTCATTAGATACAATAACTGAGATTTTTAAATGACTGATTCTAAGTCAAAAGAATCCTAAAGATTTAGGTGCAGAGGGTTTGCTTTACTTTAATAATGTAATTGCTAAATTACCATGAAGAATCTTCTCAAATTAACTCTGAATGTAAGAACAGGGACTAATACATTTTTTGCTTTTAAGAGACTAACTGCTATTATGTTAACTGGTGCTTTTGAAAATTCCACTGAGTTATTATTATACTCTGTCTGTATACCAGTTAATTAAGCAAGAACCTTTGACCCAGCTGAACTTGTTTCTAGGTATAAAGAAAAGAGAACACAAGAATGAAGCCCCAATTAAATGTTTCTGCATTCTGATTTTTGTAATTTTTTCTAAAGGACAGGATATATCCCAGTCTACCTTACATCTGTTGGCTATTTATAACCGTTCTAAAGATAGAAGCCTATGGCTGAGTTTCTTACAAAATTTGTTCATAAAGCAGTCATGGTACCACCACAGAGACTTCCAGATAAAAATGAAGGTCAGTGATCATTATTTAAAGGACATAGTTGATTGTGTCCTCTCCTAGACAAGCATAGGCAAAGGACTGCAGAGGAATCCTAAATTAACCCTATGGGTAAAACCAGATTCCCTGTAGCAGTGCTACTTCAAGTGTGGCCCACAGACCTGAACCAGTTTTTGTTCATTTCTTCCAGAACACTAAGGAAGTAAGTACAATAACAGTAAGCATTTAGGAGCTTCCAAAATAATGTGCAGAGATTTCATGTGCATTGGCTTAAATATTTTTTTTTCAAATTGGGCTTCCATATTGAAGATCTTTTATGATTTCAATTTAAAATTAATTTATTTATCCTTTATTTTACAAAGTCTGAATCTGCAACTGATTAAAATTGGAAAATATTTTTCTTTTTTTTTTTTTATTTTTGAGACGGAGTTTCGCTCTTGTTACCCAGGCTGGAGTGCAATGGCGCGATCTCGGCTCACCGCAACCTCTGCCTCCTGGATTCAGGCAATTCTCCTGCCTCAGCCTCCTGAGTAGCTGGGATTACAGGCACGCGCCACCATGCCCAGCTGATTTTTTGTAGTTTTAGTAGAGACGGGGTTTCACCGTGTTGACCAGGGTGGTCTCGATCTCTTGACCTCGTGATCCACCCGCCTCGGCCTCCCAAAGTGCTGGGATTACAGGCTTGAGCCACCGCGCCCAGCCGGAAAATATTTTTCAAAAATATAATATATGCCTTTCAAATAATTACTCTTCACAAAGAGTTTGAGACCCCTTTCTCTAGTCATGAGATAAACAAGTTGAAGGTGGCCTTGGAAATGAGAGATGTTAAACATAGGACTTAATTTTTCTAGGTTTCTGTTTCCCAATCCTCAAAATGTAGAGATAGAGCAAAATCTCGGGTTTCAACTGGCCACTAGCTAAGGGACACAGATGTTTTGTTTGTTTGTCAACAAAAATGAATTGGGATGGTTTCAGTCAAGGGGTGTGCCCGCCAATTAGGACTCAGTTTTCTCCACTTCCTGCTGTGTTACCGTGGGATATGTTTATATTACACCTGTGATGCTAAAGATGTGTGCGTTTGTGATCTTGTAAGTTTCCTTCCAGTTCTATGATTCTGATACGATGGAATAGGAACTAACGTCATATGTTGTTGTTGTTGTTATTATTATTTTCTTTCTTTGAGAACATGACCCCACAGAGTAGCTCTGGTTCAGGTTTGTAAACTAAAGCCCTGGTTGAGGTTCGGCTTTGCACAATCAATATTCAAGTCATCCTCCCAAGTTAAAAAAAAACCTTTCAATTTGTATATATTTTATGTGTGGAAGTTTCATGTAAAGTTTCATTTGATAAAAGGGATTCATAGAAATAACCTTTTCAATAAAATTGCTCTAATTGTTTGAATCCAGTGCAGTTTTCACTTGATTATATTACATATGTGCACTTGGTCTGCTATGCTTGGCCCAAATCAGTGCTGGGCATAGAGAAAACACCAGCCCGATTCATCCCTATTTTACTTGAAGGGGTTGACAACAAAGTGAGCCAAGTCACTCTGTCTGCAAGATTTCCCCTTAAATATAAGTGCATACCAATAAGGGAAGGTAATGGCCCCATCTGACAGATGGGAGAAGTAGGAGGGACAGCACTCACACTTCATTTTATGGCCAATGCTAGTTGGCCATGCATATAATTCAACACAAATCATGATTAACAAACAAATGAACGGGATGGGTGCTAGAAATTATCACTGCCCATGTACATCATACAAAATCAAATCTGATTATCTTTTGAAAGCAGGCATTAGTGTTTCTTATTTCTTAATAAGAAAAAACATATTTATATTTTTATCTAAATCTCTTATTTTTAACAGAGAGCCAATATAACACATGTCTTTTCTCTCCACAGAGTCCCAGTTCTATGGCAAGCTGAGCTCTGTATACATAGGAAATTAAATTCAGCAAATGAATAAAATTAAAATTAGGAGAAAAAAGGAAGGGAAAAGGAATGAGTTGGGAGAGAAAAGATAGACAAATTTTGCTTAACTTGTATATTTCCTTCCTGATTTTACTCACAGATTGATTTTCATTGTGAGCTTTGACGAGTCATTTTGACAAATTATGGTGTTAGTGTGACATCGTCAGCCTAAAATACTACTTTGATCATGGTAAATACACAATACATATTGGAGCACTGTTTCTGTTTTTAAAATTCATTTACTATTTGACAGACACTAAACTTGGCAATTTACATGCTATACTGTGCCTAAGTATAACATGATACTATTATTTTAGATATTATTTTTATTAATTTATATATAAAAATATATCATAACAAACTTAGAAAATTTGTCATTGGTCATGAAGCTAGTGTGTAATTACACTGTTAATCTTAGCTAGTCTATTTCTAGCCTAGGTTTATCTCCAGGGTATGCCTGGAGCCATAGAGTGGCTGTATTTTCTTCCAGTTCTATGATTCTGATATTATGGAATAGCAACTAAGGTCATATGTTGCTGTTGTTGTTGTTGTTGTTATAATTTTCTTTCTTTGGAAATATGACCACACAGAGTAGCTCTACTCTGAATGTCTACTCTGAACTTGTACAAGCTCTGCTCTGAACTTGTACAAGCATGTATAAGCTATTCAGTCTTGTTTATAGGAAATATACAGATTAATAGTTTGTACTTGCTTTCTGTTATGTAATCATAATTTTTGTTACTGAACTTGGTCATGTAGACTTTGTTTTGGCTACCTGATCCAAAAGGTGTAAAACTCCTCCCTGGAAGAAACTTGTTTTCCTGAGACCAAGACATTTTGTGCGTGCTTTTGTTCCCTATTCATTGTCAAAGCATATTCTGTGTGACTAAGGAAGACATTTGGAAGCTGTATCTAGATGCTTAGACTTCCCTAAGGATTTATTGTGATTGCTTTCTCCTGCTGATCATAGTTTACCTTTAATAAAGCCTTACTTAAGTATACTTTGTGGCATCTTATGAGTCTTTTTAACAATCCAGAAAGCCATAATTGATACATTCAACATTGAAAGTTCCCCCTAATTCAAGTGAAATTACTACAACTTTGCCCAGAAGGAAAGAAGATGAGAAAAGGAGAATAGAAAACCTTTGATTACAAAGCTGGCTGCTGAGCCAGCCCATCTGAGGTTAAACAAGCTCTGAGATCATTCACTGTAAAAGTTTCTCAATTGAATTTAGAGGTAATAGATCCAGAGCCAGGGGGATAGCTAAATGGATAAGGAAAAAGATAGTAAATATAAAACCAGTTCCAGAGAAATTAGAAGTGCAGAATAAAGTTGCAGCTGATTATTGAGTGTCTAGGAATAGAGAAACGACCTCAGTGAAAGGTAGAAAAGTGACAAGCACTTACTTAACCCATCATTCTGAAATAATTGTAGAAGCAGAAATTTCCAAGCAGGAAACTTCTGAAACTAGGAGATACCTTATCAGAAAATTGACTAATTTTGTGGGCAAATACAAGCAGCACCCAAAGGGACCTTAACGGCAATAGTTTTTATGTAGTAACAAAGTTTGGAATTTTATTGTCTCTGGACACAATGGGTATTTGGTTTCAAATTATCATAGCCTTGATGAATTCAGAAACTTGATACACAACAATTGAATCTATAAGACTGTCAGTTGGTATCTGTTACATTATGCTTGTGTATGCAAATTCCCCTAATCTTAACCCTAATTTGTTAATCTGGATTAAAGAAGAAATTCAAGTAATCTTAGGCATGAGAGGAAATTTTTCTGGTCCTACTCTATTTTGATTTCAAAATGGAATACTCCAGTGAGGATGTTAATATGTTGAGATTATCATTCACATTGAATTGGTTAATATTGCTAGAAGGGAACCCCTCTGGTCTGAAGTGAGCTTCAAATGTAATCTTGCTATAAAAGGGAAACAGTACATGAAGGAGTAGGTCATGGTATTGTTAGTGCAGTTACTAAACTGCAGCTTAGTGCAGGACTGACCCATGTGAAAAAATCTCAAGTTATTTAGAAGAGAGGAAATAACATATTTGAAAGGTAAATAATATATTAGGTAAAGTGAAGTCTTTACATGGTTAATAAAGACAGTGAAAAGGAGGAATATGAATAGGCTGCCTTCCAAGGCCAATGGTGAACCACTGTCTCAGAGTGGGCATACTCCTCAGGCTATGCTATGGCATAGCAACCCAATTTATCTTAGCCTTAATAAATCAAAGAAATATGAAGGAAATGCACAAATAAATCCACAATTCCTTTAAAACCAGATGGTATAAAGTGAAGAAAAAGGCTTCAGTTCTAAGGGGCCATGACAAATGTCTTGGCAAAATCCCCCACTGGGACCTTAGGGCTTTCACATTTGTGGGGTTAAATTGTCTAGAGCTGATGAAAGAACTTTATTGAGTTTGTTAAACAATGATTCACAAGGTACTATTATGAATTAACCATTCAATAAAATTAAATATCAATATGGTTTTTATCATGGAACTGTAGCAGTATTACAGTGAAAAAATTAAACGCAAAGTTATGGACCTATATGAAAATTTGTGAAAAGAAGTTATGTGTGACAGTTGCATCACTACTTGCTGAATATATTATTTGTGGGAATGTAATGTTTGAATGAGATTTCTTCCATTATCCAAGCTGTTACGAAAATGAATGTGGGTAAATCTGGTTTTTGGTCCAGTTTTTAATTGCACATGCTAGATGAGAACTACCTAAAGGAACTCAAGTGGTTCATTTAAAACATCTGGGATTAGCAAGAGATTTTAGCTCTAATTGCAGATACATGAAGTGCAGTTGAACTAGTGTCTACAAAGTCTGTGTTTAATTTTCTCTTATGAAAACTGGAAGAAAACTGGTGGACCTCAGAGGTTAACAGTGTATATTATACAGGATTCTACAAAGTGGTGCTTCCAACAGCATCTGCTGTACCAGATGGGAGTTAACCATTCAAGCCATATAACAAGCTAAGGAAAGTGATCTATTCAGCTAATTATTTCTTTACAATTACTATTTTGGAGAAAAGTTGCCACCAATTTCCATTAAGTAGGATGAACACCATATTTACTATTATTTCACAAAGATATTTAGAATTGCTTGTTTAGTGTATAGTTTAGTGAGAAGACTTAGATTCAATGCAATTGACCAACACCATCAATCATTATATTGATGATATAATCAATGTGTGATATAACGTTTGGATCTGAAATTAATTTAAAACTGAACAATCATTCTGTTTAATTATATAATTATCACTAGGGGTGAATAAAGAATCCTTCTAAAAAATAAGAAACTACAAGTTTTAGCACAAAGAACAAATTCTTAAGAACAGCTTGACTGAAGCCACTAGTGACATTCCATCCAAACAACCAAAATTAAATTATTTTACTTACAAGGTCAAAAATTCAAATAAAAGTTTAGCTGTCATGCTGAAATTTTTCACACTTAAGGATTTAAGGATTCTGCTAGCCTCTACTGAAAGGTAAATAATATGTTAGGTAAAGTCACACAGAAGAAAACTCAATTACATAGTGTCCTGAATAGCAACAGTCTTTATTGGAACTCTGAAAAGTCATTGCTCACTCAAGCACACTGAGGGCTTAAAATATCCATGCTCAGATGATATTAACAGTGTTAGCACTTATTGCTCACTGGCATGTATTACTTATCAATACCCAATGAGATTTTAAACTATTAAGGTGCCTAAGATGTCCACCAGTTATAATCTCTTGAAGAGATACTTTTGGCTTATCATTGAGCCTTGACTGAAATTGCATTTACTACATAAGCATAATATTTTTTTAAAACTAAATATTGAGGGCCTGCACATGTTCTCTTGCCTGCAACTATGTAAGACATGTATTACTTCCTCTTCGCCCTCTGCCATGATTGTGAGACCTCCCCAGCCATGTGGAACTGTGAGTCTGTTAAACCTCTTTCCTTTATAACTTACCCAGTCTCTGGTATATCTTTATTAGCAGTGTGAGAACAGACTAATACAGCAATAAAAAAGGTTTTCTCTAATGGTAAAGGACAGAGAACTCAGAAATAAGGCTGTACATCTACAACTATGTGATCTTTGACAAACTTGACAAAAACAAGCAAAGGGGATAGGTTTCCCTACTTAATAAATGGTGCTGGGAGAACTGACTAGCCATATGCAACCTAAAACTGGACCCTTTCTGATACCATATACAAAAATTAACTCAGTAAGGATTAGAGACTTAAATATAAAACCCGACACGATAAAAACCCCAGAAGACAACCTAGGCAATACCATTCTGGACATAAGAATGGGCAAAGATTTCACGATCAAGATGCCAAAAGCAATTGCAAAAAAAGCAGAAACTGACAAATAGTATCTAATTAAAACAAACAGCTTCTGCACAGCAAAGAAAACTATCAGTACAGTGAACAGACAACCTACAAAATGGGAAAATTTTCCAAACTATGTATCTGACAAAAGACTAAAATTCAGCATCTATAAAGAACTTAAATAAATTTACAAGAAAAAAATTAACAACCCAATTACAAAGTAGGCAAAGGAATGTAAATATACCCAAAGAAATGTAAATCATTCTATTATAAGGACACATGCACATGTATGTTCATTGCTGCAGTACTATTCATGATAGCAAAGATATGGAATCAAACTAAACACCCTGCAGTGGTAGACAGGATAAAGAAAATGTAGTACATACACACCATGGAATACTATGCAGCTATAAAAAAGAGCAACATGTCTTTTACAGGAACATTGATGGAGCTGGAGGCCATTATCCTTAGCAAACTAATGCAGGAACAGAAAACAAAATACCACATGTTCTCACAAGTGGAGAAAAATGATAAGAACACATGAACAACATACACTGGGACCTATCAAAGGGTGGTGGATCAGGAACAATAACTAATAGGTACTAGGCTAAATACCTGGGTGATGAAATAATCTGTACAGCAAACCCCCAAGACACAAGTTTATCTATATAAGAAATCTGCACATGTACCCCTGAACTTAACAAAAGTTAAAAACAGAGGTTTTCCTTCATTAAATGGGAAGAGCAAAATATCCACCATGTAACAGAGGTAACCATATGAGATATCCATTGTATACATGAATAGTAACTATGCTTTTAAGTCATGACTTTAATCTTTCTGATTTACCTAATCCTACAAATGAATGGGAACCCACTTTTGGCCAATTATCAGAGGGTGAAAAAAAAGTTACCATGGTTTTCTGATGGTAGTTCATGAATAGAGAGTCAACACTTGATTTGGAAGTCAGCTATGTTACAACAGATTTATGGCCACATCCTGACTGAAAAAGGAAAAGATAAATCTAATCAACATAAAGTACCAGGAACACTATGGAAGAACTGGATATGGATAGTGAGAATAAGAATAAGAAGGAGAAGGAGAAGGAGAAGGAGAAGGAGAAGGAGAAGGAGAAGAAGAAAAAGAAGAAGAAGGAGAAGGAGAAGGAGAAAAGAAGAAGAAGAAGAAGAAGAAGAAGAAGAAGAAGAAGAAGAAGAAGAAGGAAGAAGAAGAAGAAGAAGGAGAAGAAGAAGAAGAAGAAGAAGAAGAAGAAGAAGAAGAAGAAGAAGAAGAAGAAGAAGAAGAAGAAGAAGGAGAAGAGGAAGAAGAAACAGAAAAAGGAGGAGGAGGGAAGCAGAGGAAGAGGAGATTCTGAAAAGGAAGATGTAGTTAAGAATTATGCGATTATTGAGCCATAGCCAAAGGACTAGTAATATGTTCTGAAAAAAAAAAAGCCTTATATAATTAGATAAGAAGAACCTCATGCAGTGATACAATGTTATGAAAAGCATTGTGAACATGGAAAAGGAGAGTTAAAGAAGATGGTGTGTTATGCTTGTCAGAACAAACCTTCCAAATCTGAAGAGAAGCTGGAACCAACAAGTTCATGCCATCATCCATTCTTTGGAAAGGATCATAGAGTGACATCGAAGACTGAAGGGTGCTGCGGGCTTGCACACCTAGAGAATTCAGACCTGCCTCTAGGTGGTAAGTGAATTGGATTTGTTCATTGCCTATGGAAGGGTGTTGATGGGTTTTTGCTGGGATAGATATTTATTCTGAATGTGGATTTACTTCCCCTCTAATAGTAACAAATGTTTTAAACATGATCAAAAGTAAAGCAGGAAATATTGTTCCTTTTGGACCTCCTGGTTAGATATCATCTGAGGAATCCATTTTCCTGCAGATGCCAGGATGTATATAATATTTTGTTGTTCATACCATCTATACAGTGAATTTATCATCTGCTTCATCACTCACAAGGTACCCACTTGCCATGTTGCAGGCTGACAAAGGATAAAGAGAGGTTTGCACAATTTAAATAACACATAATGAAACAATATGCCTGGTATTAAAATGGGTTTTGTGTGAATATATATTTAAGAGTCCTGTTCATTCTTTCAATAATCAGGAAAGACACAAGGGAAACAGCTAATAAGTGAAATTTCCAGGATTTGAAACTAAATTTTTTATCATTCAGAGCAATTAACCCACTACCAGATATACTTGTAAACTGAAATGTGCATATCAATAGAAAGAAATCCTGATCCTTCACTGAAAGCAGATGTGGTAGCTGGGAAGATGGAGTATAAGCATCTGAGAACCTGGAATGAGGAGAGGGCCCCTGAATGGGAGAAAGGCATAGATTACAAAAATAATAAACAGAACTTCTGTGTATCTCATGGTCTCCCTTAGAGCTGCCTGTGGGGCCATGGCTGAACCCTGTTTTAATCTTGACTCATTTCAGTGGTTGGAGCCTTCTTTTCCGATGCCTCATTCTATAGTCATTAGATATTTTGGGAGCTAAAATTTATTAGATATTCATGAATTGTATTGATGTTTTAAAATCAGAAAAGGCAATTTTTAAACTCCTGTATGTATTTTTAAAATCTATGTTATCAGAGATGAAAAGAATTACTTTTAATATAGAACTCAAATAGATTTTAGTACAAAATGTCTCAGGATTATATTAGAGGTAAGTAAAAACTGTGCCTACCCACATTCATCGCATTTGAGCCATCCCTGAATTTTAACCTCATAGTTTTTCAATGGGAGATTTTTCAAAGTAATTGATATACTATTGTTGAATTATGAAGTCATTAGTACAGTGAGGCCTTATATAATAACAGCAAAAATTATTACTATAAGCCATGAAACCATAGCAGACTTTGGGTTTATATAGTGAAAACAAAACACTTTGAGACTGTTTTTCAGAAGCCCAACAACAAAGACATTTTTAAATCAAAAATATCTGTTTTTATCCAGGTGGCCTAATATGGATTTATTTTGACATTGGCTACCTCTTTTGTTTGGCATTAGACACCTTCTAAAAAATGTACAGTTATTGCATAGCTACTATGTGTTAGGTGCTAATCCAACTTGAATATGTGTTTTACACCTTTGCCTCATCTAATCCCTATAAAATCTCTTAAAGCCGGATATTATTTGTGATTTTAGGTGTGAGTGGGATCAGGTAGGTTTGACAGGAAGAGTGTTGATGAATGTGTGGGGATTTAACAGTCAAGAAAAAAAACAACCAAGATTACCTGTAGAATTTTTAAAATTAGTTGTGAAATTCCTTCATTTTCTAGGCCACTGAATAGAACACACATGTAAATTGTATTTATAACGTGTATATGTGTCATGTAGCTATGGCATAAAGCTATATATGTTTACATCCGTGTTACATGATTACCTACTTGGAGCTTTCAATTACATTTTCAAGTCTAATCTCTTTACCCAACATTTCTTTCTTATCAGTGCTCCATACTGACCTTATTCAAAATGGATTGATCAATGTCCTTCTTTTTTTGTTTGCTTTTTTTGTATAATGAGTGTCTGAGCCAAAAAAATCAGATAAGCTCTGTAAAATTTTTTGCTTCTATAGACTATGACTTTTCTTGCTGAAAAGGCAAATAATGCAAGGGCCTTCCTCCAAGGTCTTTGGTTCTCTTCGATAGACCTTGATAAACTAAAGGGCACAAGAGGTAAGAAGCATTAGGTTTACTTTCTGGGCCATTGGCTTATCGGTGCTGTTATGGAAAGCATCAGACTCTCTTGCCTTGGGCTATTGGGCTGCTGATAAAAATATACACATTGTGAATAATGCCAAAATAGCCCTCCTAAAAGGACTGACAGCTATAAAATGAATCCTTTTTAGCATTTTCCATAGGAAAATTTTTCAGATGGAGGGTGGTGTTGGTTCTTTCTGTGCTGGCTATTTTGTTCTGTCAGGATTCATAAGAAGTTGAATTAATTAACATTTGAAAATACATTTTTACTCTCAGGAAGAACTTTAACCGCATGGTTTCAACAACTACTCAGTGTTAACCTTTTATTAAAATGCTGTCCTAGATTCGGGTTTTGAAAGGAAAAGTTGTTTAGGGTCTAAGGTACAAAGAATGTTACTCCAGGGGAGGAGTTCAAGAAAGGAGACTTTGACCTTCTAAACAAAACTCTGCATTTTCAGCTGCACACTAGAAGTCGACCAGCTTGCCATAAGACTCTTGTCTTAGTGATAAAAAAAAATACCTACCCACAGCTTTCCATGTGATTCATTAAGTACATAGTATTTATTTCTGTGGTGTTCTATGCAAAGCTAAAAACTCATACTGCTCTGGGAATAGGCTCTTATTTTGATCAATACTATAAGCAGTCTGTAGGAAGAGCTAAGAAGTGAAATGATAAAGGCCGAAAGCTTAGAAGATGTTCACCAATGGCAAATGCTCCTCCAAAGAATCTAAAACTAGCTGTCAGAAAACCTCTCCTGATACTGAGCCAAAGTTTGCTTCCTCAAGTTTAGTTCACTGCCAGGACCACAGATGACAAGTTTAGTCTCTCTTTCCACATGACAGCTTTCAAATATTTGATGGTACCACTTCTATCTCCCATGAGTCTTCTCTTCAGGTGAGATGCCTCCATATCCCTTAAAAATTGAAACAGGTCTTCAGAGAACATGATTTTGAATTCCCTCACCATCTTATCCATCCTCTCCTGGATAAATTACTTTATTTATAAATTTCTTCAACTGTTTGGGTTTCAGAATAGAGCTCAGTGTTGTTGGCTTAATTTTATTTCTCTACTGCAGATGTGTTCCTTTAAACAAGAAGTTTAGTTTTCTTGAAATTGAAGTTCATTTCTGAAAGTGGTACCATACAGTGGCAATATGGGGTCCCATGAATGGTGAGAGTCCTTTGAAAGTCTTTCACATGAGCTTCATGCCCATTGGCTCAGCTATATTTGCATGTACTCCACCAGCAGGAAGAAACTTTGGGTATTCACTCATGCCCATTCCCTGCCCCCGACACATACTTAAACATGTTGCAATCAGAATAAGGCTGGATTCCACAAGGGGCATGTAATAAATACACTATGCAGAGTTAACACTCTTCTCTACACCCTCCCTTGATCTCTCTCCTTGCTTATGTCCTTCCCCTTTTCTACCTTTTCCATCACATGCTGGTCATAATATCTCCTCCTTATTTTACTATTTGCCTTATTGTGACTCATTACCACCACTTCATAACTGGCAGAAGCATCCAGACATTCATCTCCCAGGATTCAGAAGTTGAGGCTGAATAGTTGGTTATTTCTTGACAATCTTGAAACACCTGTTATCTTAAATCCTGATGTTGTTTTATATAATTATTGTGCATGATTAAAAATAACACATCAGTGCTTTCTGTTCTTTTTTGTTTCTTTTTACTGGTGTTCTTAGTTTTTCCAAAGCAATATGGTTTTTTCTCACCTCTCTGTATCTACCCCATCTTGTTCTCAAAAATATATACACATCTTATAAAATCAACTTACATTTAAACAAAGAACAATAACCACAGTTTCTTTGGATGCCATTTGGTCACAGAGGATTCTAAGTCAATAGATGGGTATACCAAGCCACTGACCAGTAGGGTTCCCCTACATTCTTTTACTAATTTTATATATTCTTCTAGAAAGAAATAGGGAAAACATTGCAAAGCAATGTGACAAGCCCCCCTTAACACTTGAAGTTGATGCGAGGCAATTCTTTCCATGCTGAGTGAACTGAGGGTCTGCCCAAGAATCTCTCTGGGCAGACCTTCACTTCCTAACTCCTCATCCTATAGTCTTTCCACGCTCCAGAGCAGATTTCCTTTACCATAAGGAGCACACTTCCAGCCCTCAAGTGCATTTCTCCAGTTCAAGAAGGGAAAGGAAGGAAACAATGAAGTGCCCTTCATTGTAAGTTTCCTTCAAGGGTCAGTGTGGTGTGGTGGTGCATGTGTGTGCACGAGGACAGATAGGTGTCAAGCAGACCAAGTACAGAGCTGAGCACACTGCCTTTCAAGCAGCTGATCTGGGTATGGCTCCTGGATATTACGCCATTACATGTTAGGGCTTGAAAGGGTCAAACTCTTGAGTGTGGAATCAAATGGATGAGAAACAAGTTATCATCACTGTTGCTGAGCAAGCTGAATTGGAGAATGTGGCTTGAACATTAGTCACAGTTGGGTTTCCTGACATGTCCTGATATGATGGACTAATCAGCAGAGAATTCTATGTCCTTAGAGACCAACGTCTCACAAAGTGATAGACAATCTGAAAGGAGCTGGGACATCTAAGCTGACTCTTTTCCCCAGTGTTGCCAACCAGAAAAGCCATTTCTCATTCCACAGGGAGAAATGGAAAGGGAGTGAAGTGAAAAGAGAACAGAAGTGTTTCTTCCATTCATTACCCTCTAAGGAAATAAAAGTTTCCTCCCCTTGCAGAAAACATGAGAATTAAAGGTTAAGCATTATTTTCTGACATGAATAGCTGCACAAAACTTTTTAGTTTTAAAATTACTTTCTTGTACTTGGACGTGTAAATAAATCCTATCAGTGGTGTCTAAACTGTAGGGTAGATAAGAATTATATTAAGCTTAAAAAAATAATAGTTTCCCCAGGTCACACACTATGTTTTCTTTCTAAATAAATGTAAGTGTTAGGGCTTGACTCTTAATAATTACTACTGTGTTTAAGCCAGTTTGCTCTATTGTTAACAGTGTGTACTGAACTTATAAATTTTGCCCTGTGGAATCACAGAGAAGGGTTTATCTGACCATGGGGTCTGACTTCTGGCTCCCAGAATGCTCATTTACTTACATTTGGGTGTGTGCTTAAACATAAAAACAACAGGGAAACTTTAAATACAAAAGACCATCTTACAAGTCAGAAAAAAATGTCTATTGTTACGGTACTAGGCAAGGGCAACAAAGTAAGGGATGATTCTCTAATCAGGAACTTTGGGTCTGCCTGAAATATCATTATCAATATGTTCTTTTTCTTCAAAAGTGAGAATTATAGTTACCCTAGGGAAGCATTCTCCAATAAAAATTATTGCGATGATAGAAATATATCTATGCTATCCAATGTATCATAGATACATATAGCTATGGAGTACTTGAATTCATTCACACAACATAACTCCAGAACTGAATCTTTAATATTATTTACTTTTAATTAATTTAATTTTAAGTAGCCCCATTTGACTACTGTGTATCATATTGAATAGCACATCCTTAACATACGTTTTTCAAACTGTGGATTGAAATTAATGAATAGGCTCTGAAAACTATTTCATAATTTATGTCAGCATTTAAAGAAATGACATAAAGGAGTATAGATACTGGCAAAGTTCCTCATATGTAGAAAATGTGTTATTTTATAGGTTTTTTTAAAATATATATTTTATTACGTTTTAGGTTTGGGGGTACATGTGAAGAACATGCAAGATTGTTGAATAGGTACATATGTGGCAATGTAGTTTGCTGCCTTCCTCCCTGTCACCTATATCTGACGTTTCTCCCCATGTTATCCCTCCCCAACTCCCCACCCCCCGCTGTCCCTCCCCTAGTTCCCCCCAACAGACCCCAGTGTGTCATGCTTCCCTCCCTGTGTCCATATAGTTTTCTTATGAGGAAAGAGAAAAATAATTACCTGGTCATCATATAAAATGTGTTTTGTGTAAGTTGCTGACTTTTGCCCCATAAAGTTTATAAAATAATAAGAATAATTAGGGGAAAGAATCAAAGAAAAAACACACAGGGAAACTGGAATGTTATTTTTTTGTTGTTTGCACCGACAGAAAAGCCAGTGAGAAACTATGTGATTATAGCTCCACCTAGCGGTTTGATGGTAATATTTCAAGTAGGGACAGGATGAAAGGAAATACATGAGAAGAAATATTAATTTTCTCAACATGTTCATGACACAACACTTTTGTTTCTACAGTTTTCACTTAAAAGCCCAATGATGCTGGCCTTCCAGAACCTGAATTGCCCACCTCAAACGTAGGTTCCAGGATTGGAGGTTAGGGGACAGAGCCTGTCATGTGATATTTCTGCCAATTTTCTGTTTGAGATTTTGATGTGGAACTTCAAAGGGTGACCAAAAATAAAAAATAAAAAATAAAAAATCTCATTGGGTTTTACCCCACAGAGAGCTTAAAGGTAGCCTTTGAAGTGACTATTAATTTAGGACCACTAACCTTTTATGTCTAATTGTATGAAGAGAGTATAATTATTAAATCCTCAGAACCTGTTAATTATGATACAGATATGGAAATATGTCAACTCCGTATTCTGAAAATACATTATATCATGGTTGACTAACAGAATCTTTTTGGTTTTTTTAATTACGAAATTCCACTAGAGAAGAGAGGAGAGGAAGTAGTTTGCTGAGGAAGAAGGAGGGATTTTATACCACACAAAGGGAAATTATGATTCTTTCTTGATGCTTAATTTGCACCCCATAAAATTAATTCTTCTTAAGTGTTTAGTTAGATAGGTTTTGATAATGGTATCAAAACATGCAGCTACCAGCCAAAACAAGATAATGGGCATTTCTGTAAAAGCAGAAAGTTCCATTCTACCCCTTGTTAACCCCTTCCTTGCTGTGGGATATTACTGTACTCTTTTCCAGCATTGGAGGTTAGTTTGTCTGTTCCCTAACATCAAATAAATGGAACCATGTCCTATTTATTCTAATGTTTCTGCGGTTTGTGGCTCAGTAAGATGTTTTTTGTGATTTATCCTGGTTGTTCCATATATTACTAATTTTTTCATTTTATTACTATTATTCCATTCTATAGATAGGCCATCATTTGTTTATATATTTTCTCTTTCTGGGTATTTGGATCATTTCCAATTTGGGCTATTATTTTTAAAAGGCTGATTTTAGCACTCTTGTACAATTTTTGTGGCTATGTATTTTGTACTTTTCTCAGATAAACACATGGAAGTGGAATCTCTGAGTTATATGATAAGTGCATATTTAACTATATAGGAAACTGCCAAAAGCTAGCCACAAGAAAAACTCCAAGACCAGATTAATTCTATCAAACATTTGTAGGAGATTTTTTACACAGTCAGGACGCCAGTGCTTTGTCAGCTACGCACGTGCACACACACATACACACAGGTGTGTGTGTATACATATATGATATCCTTTACCTATCTCATATGTATTCTTTGATATGTAAATATATTTTGCAAAGAATTATATCAAATGCTATTTCCCAGCCTATCGTTTGTCTATTCAATTTCCTATTTTTTTCCCTTGAAAGCAGGCTTTTACATTTTGATGATATATGATCTTTTTCTCTCTTATGTAAGATGTAAGATTGTTGTTACTTCTTGCCTAAATGTTTGGTAGAATTCCCAGGTAAGGTCATCTTAGAGGAGGTTGTTGATTACAGATTCTATTTCTTTAATAGATATTAGAATATTCCCATTTTCTGTTTCCTCTTGTATTGGTTTTGGTAATTTGTGTTTTTCAAGGAATTTGGCCATTTCATTGAAGTTGCTTCATTTATTGGCATAAAGTTTCTGACACATGCTATTTTTATTTTAAATTCTATCATTATTGTAGTTTAATTTCCTTGTTTCCTTTGATCCTTAGGTTACTTAGAAACATGTTATTTAGTTTCAAATATTTTGGAATTTGATTCTTAGCTCTCTTATTCTTTAGGCTCACTTTAATGTGAGGTCAGAGACTATCTCCAGATTAGAGGGTCGTGATATACCACGAGTGTCTAGAGATGCTAACTCAACATGACATTGACTTTTTTATAGGCCAATGGGGATAAATATTATAAAGCTCTGATGCAGCACACCAGCTTATCACCAAGCTGTCCAAGTGGCTTTCCTGGACAGGTTGGTAATAAGCTGGTACGCCGCATCAAACCTTTATAATATTCATCCCCATTAAAGACAAGTCACAGGAACAACTGCATAGCCTTTAGCCCAGAAACTTTACTGTAAATGCCATGAATATAAAACTTTTTTAAAACCTTGTTGGAAGTGACTTTATCAAATGACTTGTTGAAAGAGTATTTGTGACTTTTTAACACAAATACTGTAGTAGAACTTCAGGAAATAGGTCTTTACACTCATTTTCCCTAATGAAGACCTCTTATGACAACTTCCAGGCTTCTGTGCCAATGGATAATCTAAAATTAAATCTTTTGGGCTCTCCAGAAGCAGAAAGCATCATGAAGGATAAAAAAAAATTCTAGAAATTCAGGTCAAGCAGTGGACTGCTGGCCACAGACAACTTTCACTCAAAACTTTTAAATCAAAAATCCTGAAGGCCAGGGGCCGCTTACTGCCATACTCTTTTTGTCTCTTTCTCCTTCTTCCAATGACTCTCCCTATCTTTTAGCTTGGAAGATTTTTGATTGCCAAATTGAGATTTTTTTCAAAGTGCACCTTCAACATTGTTACTCAAGGTAAATTAGCAGGATAAACCAAGCGTTACACAAACTTATTGATATTCCAAACCCTTTTTCTCTACAGATTCATGGAAGATGGAATGATTACCAATTATACAGAAATAAGGAGAATTATAAGAGAAAATTATGAATAACAGAATGTCAACAATTTTAGGTAACCTATATAAAACGCAAAAGTTTCTAGAAAATCTCAAGCTACCAAACTGATTGAAGATATAAATAATCTGAATAGACCTATAGCAAGTAAAAAGATTTAGCTCATATCCTTTGCCCACTTTTGAATGGGCTTGTTAGCTTTTTTCTTGTAAATCTGTTTTAGTTCTTTGTAAATTCTGGATATCAGCCCTTTGTCAGATGGGTAAACTGCAAATGAGAACACATGGACACAGGGAGGGGAGCACTACACACTGGGGTCAGTTGGGGGGAAATAGGGGAGGAGTGTGGGTGGGGAGCTGGGGAGAGATAGCAAGGGGAGAAATGCCAGATGTAGGTGATGGGGAGGAAGGCAGCAAATCACACTGCCACGTGTGTACCTGTGCAACAATTTTGCATATTCTTCACATGTACCCCAAAACCTAAAATGCAATAAAATAAATAAATGGGGAAAAAATATTTAGCTTGTAATTTTAATGCTTCCAAGAAAAGAAAGCTGAAGTCCTATAGCTCTACTGTGAATTCTAGCAAACATTTAGAAAGTGATTAATTTGAATTCTTCTCAATCCTTCCATAAGATAGATGAGGAAGACACATTTTCAAATTCATTCTACCAGGCCGATGTTACTCCAATACCAATGCTAAGCAAAGACATCACCAAAAAAAGAAAGCTAAGGACCAACATGTATTATGAATATAACCTCAAAAATTAAAACACATACTAGAAAATGAAACCAGTAACGTATAAAAAGAATTCTATACTATATTCATTCATTATAAAAACTCTCAATGAACAAGAACTAGAACAGAGCATTCTCAAAGGATATTAGAAAACCAATAGCTAACCTCACGGTTAATGGTGAAAACTAAAGCCTTCCTGTCTAAGACCGGAATCGAAGCAAGAATGTGCACTTTTATTACTTCTATTGGTTCCTAGAGGCTTTAGCAATGTAAATAAGGAAAATAAAAGAAAAAGACATGCTGAACACAGAAAAGGAAAATGATCTTTATGAGCGCAGGCCAGTTGATCATCTATTGAGAACATCCTAAGGAATTTATGAAAAAGCGATTCAAAGTAATAGTGAGTTTAGTAAGGCCCCTTTAGCAGTCATAATACAAAAATCAGTTGTATTTGTATATATTAACAACAAAAATTAGCAATAGTAATGAAAATACCATTTCAATAGCCTCAAAAGAAAACTGATATAGTTAGTGATAATCTATCAAAATGTATGCAAGGTCTATACCCTTAAATATGCAGAATATTGCTAAGAGAAGTTAAATAACTACCTAAATAAAGACAGATAATGTGTTTATAGGCCAGAAGTTTAGGTAATGTTAATGTGTCAGTTCTCTCCAAATTGATCCATACCAAGCTTGTACAACCTACAGCCCACAGGCCACATGTGACCCAGGACAGCTTTGAACGTGGCCCAACACAAACTTATGAACTTTCTTAAAATACTATGAGATATTTTGTAGTTTTTTTAGCTCATCAGCTATTGTTAGTGCTAATGTATTTTATGTGTGGCCCAAGACAACTCTTCTTCCAATGTGATCTGGGAAGCCAAAAGATTGGACACCCCTAATCTATACAGTCAATGCAATTCCAATCAAAATACCCGCAGGATTTCTTTGTAGAAGTTGACAAACTTATTCTATTTTTCTTTTAATGGGAATACCTAAAACAGACAAAACAATTTTTGAAAATAACCAAGCTGGTTGCTTTTATTACCTGGTTTATCACTTTAGTTATTAAGCCAGTGTTATTTACAATCGGGTAGGCATATAGGTCATCTGAAAAGAATACAAATAAATAGATTCATATATTTATTATCAACCGGTTGTTTTTCTACAGACCTGTCAAGAATGCCATGTGGAAAAGATAGGGACCATTCCACCAATCCCTTCCAAATTCTTGATCCACAAAATTGTGAACTAAGTAAATGATTGTTTAAAGCCATTAACTTCTGGTGTAGTTTTTACTCAGCAATGGTAAACCAGAATTGATTTTTAAGTTTGTTTTGCTGTGCAATGCAAAAATTACTCTTCTCTGAGACCTCAGGGCCACAGTAAATTCTCACTGATTCACAAGTACCTTGGAGTATGTGTATGTGAGCTGTGTGGGAAATTGATAAAGAGGCCAAGTTTCCCATCTGGACTTGGCACATGTCAGGACAAAAACTTATGAGAGGAAGCAAGAGTGTCAACAGAGGCAGCCATGTCCTTAAGAAATCAGAGAACTTTTAGAATGGACTTAATTCACTTAATTCAATAAATTGTTATAGAACTAATGGGGGCTCACTGCCCAATATGCTGGAAACCAGTACAATGGCATTGGGTTTGGGGTTGTTTTGTTTTTAGAAAAGAAAGCTTTGTATTGTGAGTCAACTCATAAGGGAGACAGTTGTGTGAGGCTCCAATCTGTCTCCCATTGCTGTTTTATAAGCAGAATTTTTATTAGAAAAGAACTAGAGGATGGATATTGGGATTAGCAGGTGAGTGGAAGAAAAGGGGTGATGTGGCCAAGTCCCTGGGCATGAGCACTTACCATCATGAAAACTCATGGGCCACACGCACAAACTCGAGGGAGAGTTAGTGTGAAATATGTGGTGGAAACTCAGGCTGTGACATCATCAAGCCTGTTCTGTGCAAACTCCAGCTGGCCATCTTAGTTTCCAACTGATTTCAGCCAGTTTTTTCTTGATCTCACAAGTAGAACAGATATGAACCATTCAGCCAATCCTTTCCAAATTATTGATCCACAAAATTGTGAACTAAGTAAATAGTTGTTTTAAGCCATTAAGTTTTAGTGTAGTTTCAACATCTCAGAAGGTTGTTTTTTTTTCTTCTCTGTATCTTGCAAACTCAAGGATTTTGGTTAGTTACTGGGTTCTTAGTCTTTGGAGGCATAGTTTGAGCTTCAGCGTCTCAGCAAATTGTGTCTTTTCTTATCTGCTATCCTGTAAACCTAACAATTTAGTCATTGGTTCCTTAATTCCTTGGGGGCACAGTTTCAAAATTTTCTCGAAATCTTTGAACAGCCATAGTGGGGGCTGCTGATGTCTACCTTATGGTGCTATCATTGGTCCCCAATACTACAGCATTCAGCACCCTGCATCTATTCTGTCCCTAAAAGCTTTTCAGCTTAACCCCATCACTCACCAGCACACACTCTCTGTTCTATGCCATGAGGTCTACTTAGGCATCCTGTTGTGCGTGTTTACTTACACCTGTGACTCTGTCTTCACACATGCACTCACCCACGGGTAAGACTGGTGGTCTACAAACTGTGTTCAGATCATTTCTCTATCCGTTGCCCTCTGCAGCCTATCTCATTAAACCTGTAATATCTTTTCAAATTATCTTTAAACTAAGTATGCTGCTAAACAATAGGAAATGTTAAATTTGGGGACTCACAGTGATCCAGAGAAAATTAGAAAATGGTCATATTTCTTATCACTGCCTGCCTTTGCATAGCAATTCACCATGTATACATCTTTTTGTATATTCAGGATATTGAGTTGTCAGCAGCTTAGCTGACTGGTGCCCTGATGCCCCAAGATGCAGTGGGTGGTTATGTCCAGCCAAGTCTAGCGATGTTTCTGAATAATGTAGCTCAAACAGCTCAGCATGACAAGTGAGCCCTCTGCAATCTGACCCCAGCCTTCCTTTCCAAATCACTCCCACCAGTCTCTCCACCTTTATCAGGTTCTCACATTTTCTACTGTTGTCATCTGCCTAGACTATCAAATAGGTTTCTAATTGGCTGAGGAGAGATACAAGAAAGTAGATAGTTCTAGAGTCTCATTTCTTCTTTTTTCAGTAGCAAACCTGAGTTAAATCAATGAGAAAACAAGATGCTCACACAGGAACAGAAAACCAAACACAGAATTTCTCACTCATAAGTGGGAGTTGGACATTGAGACACATAGACACAGGGAGGGGAACAGCACACACTGGGGTCTTTCATGGGGTGGGGGAAAGGGGCTTATTATAACAAATATCTAATGCATATGGGGGCTTAAAACCTAGATGATGGTTTGATAGGTGCAGCAAACCACAATGGCACATGTATACCTGTTTAAGGGACTTGCACATTCAGCACATGTATCCCAGAACTTAAAGTAAAACCAAAAAAGAAATTAAAAAAAAAAAATGTGTTTCCAGAGACAGAGCTCTAGACTAGAGTCAGCATTTCCAGGAGGCTATTTCGCCATCCAGTAAACTCTCATTGTTACGTAGCTGACTATGGTTAGTCATAAATACAGAGTAAGGACTCCCTTACTCTGTAATTATGTAGAGCAATGCAGGACCTGGGTCCTTCTATTGGAGACTTTCTCATGATGTTTTCAAGTATATTCCACCTAAGCAGGTCTCCGCAGGACAGTAAGGCCAGAACCATATATCATCCCACTGATCCTTATTTGCAATGACACCATGAGACCAGGGTTTATAAATCCATGGCTTCTTTGCACCTCACTGCATCTTGCCGTTTCTATGTTCCACTACAGTCTGTTTTCCACCTATAAACCAGAATTATGCTTTTAGACCATAAGACAGATCATTCCATTCCTTTACTTAAAGCCATCTAATGGCTTTCCATTTCCCTCAGAATAAAATTTGAAGTGCTTATCATAACCAAGCAGCCCTTTTGTGATCAACCCCTCCCCAGCTACATCTCCACTCTATTCTGGCCACCCTCCACTGGGGGCACTCCGCTCCTCCAAACTTCCTTGCAGTACCTCCAGTACCTGAGGCACCTTCTTGCCTGCAAAGCTATTTTTCTGGTCTTCTCTGTGCCTTACTCTCTTATTTCCTTCTTAGATCAAAGCCTACTTGTTTTCTAAAGGTCTTCTCTGACTCTCGTTTATAAAATGGTGCTGCCTCTTCAATAACTCAGTTTCCTTGGCCCTCTTAAACATGTGATAGCACCTATCACCAGCTTTCATGTTATATATTTACTGATTTATTGTATGTGGGAAGTAAAGCTTCCTCTTCAAAGTTTCCTTCTTTGTTAAAAAATAAATAAAAGGGTGCTAATAACTCTTTGTTAAGCACGACTGTATGTAGCTGTTAGACATGCCATGCTTACAGGTGCATAGTGTATTCTGTGTCCTTGTGCTTTAACTGAAATATCTGTGCTGGACGTGCTCACAGGCATGTCCCAGCTCACCACTGCTTTTACCTGTTTAAAAAAGTTTTAAGTTATTAGCCAATCAGGTTTTAGTTTAAATTGTAAGGTCTGGCTCCAGCCAACAGAAATCAGACACAGCAGTAAGGAGGACCCCAAATGCATAAGGGATAAATATGTTTGCTTTTCCTTTGTTCATGGTACTTTCTGGCAAAATGGCTAGTGTGAGTACCCTTCCTGCAGTGTAGGAAGTAAAAATTGCTTTGCTAAGAAATTCGTTGTCTCAGTGCTAATTTTTCTTTGCAGCACCGAGCATCTCTTTCCAACATTTTACATCTCCCCTACTATAATCTAAGCTTCATAAAAGCAGGGACACTATTTTGCTGACTATTATTAGTGGCTAATATGTAGGAAGGCTCAATCAGTAAGTGTTGTTTTTAATTGAATCAAATGAATATTCTCCCAAGCCTCTTGCCTTTGACTAAAGTATTTTCTTAGCCTAGAAAATCACCATTTACCCACTTTAATTTAATAGACAAAGACCTATAAACCATTTCCATGACTGGGCCAAAGTTAATATGTATATAGTATAGTATATTTTAATTTTCTAGGGCAATGTTTACTGAAAATACATTGCTTGTCTTCGAACATAAAATAGTACCTGACAAATTCAGTGTCCTAAGTTTTTTGTTCTAAAAAATACAATTACTTTATTTCTAAAGCCGCTTCTAGTCTGTGTTCTTCATTGTAAATATTGAGAAGTTATTCAATTCATGTGGATCCCTAAAATAATCCCCAATCCCAGCATGAGACTGTAAGGGCCCTTCCTACATAATCCCACAGTAAGTAGCCTGTGATTCCCTCTAGAAGGGCACTTATATTATATTTTAATTATAGGTTTACTTTTTTGACTTCCTAACTAATTATGAGTTTTATATAGACAAAATCTATATTCTTTTCATCTTTTTGTTATCCATGACTGACATTATATCTGGCACATAATAAAAGCTCAAAATTTTTCTTAATAAGTGAATAAATTCCATTAGTAAAATATGACCTCATTCATTTTGATCAAAATCTGTAATTAAAAAAAAATAAATAAATTGTCCACGGTTTGAGTTAGAAAATACCTGAATGGCACATTTCATGGTTGTCCTCCCTATCAGAGATCAGAGATGTAGACTCTGAGCACTTGGCTTTAAAATTGAGTCACATTAACTGAAACAACACATATTTAATGGTTTGTGACTATTCCCACCAGCCACCTCAAGAATTTCAGCTGTTACAAAGTATCCTTTACAACCCCCTGAATTTCTGAGAATTCCCTGTGCTATCTGACTTGTACAGAAGGCCTATATGTCAGTAGGCCTTTGATTTTAATGTACATACCAGTCCCAGGACTTTTGCTAAAATGCAGGTTATGATTCTGTAGGTCTGGGGTGGGATCTTAGTGGCTACATTTCTGACCAGTTCCCATTTGTTTCTGATGCTGTTGGACTTTGGACCCCATTTTGATAGCCAAGAATATAAATTACAATATGTAGACATCCATGAAAAAGTCTTCATCACTATTTGAGTTAGAATAGAATTAATGTCTTCCATTGCAATGAAGAGTGACATGTTCAGCCAATATTGCACCCTTTAGAAGGTGGCTTCAAGCCTAAAAATACATTATTCCTACTCCTTTAAAAAGAAAATATCTTGTAGCCTTAGGATTAGAATTTAGACTTTTAGTTGGTAATAGATATTTTGATGGTAGAAAATACTAGAATCTAACCTTTTCCATCTGCTTCTAAAAATCTAATTTATTAGAGTCAAAAGTTATGAGATACTTTGGAAAAGAAGCAAACCATCTGGATATTAATGGAACATCAAAATCTCTCAGACTAGCTTAATATTTTATGATGTTTCTTTATAGTCTATAATTTAAAACATCAATCAAATATTGCCACAGAAGGTGGCAGGTCAAAAGTGTTTGACCTAGAGAGACCATAATGCTAGAGCTGCTAATTAGGACAGCTGCTTCAATTAAGAAAGCAATTTGAGGATAGTCTGCCTACTGAATGAAAACTATGAATCAAGTGACAGCGCAACAGCACTGTGTTGACCTTATTGGCCTATAAGCTAAATTTAAAGGTGTGAAAAGTGTTGTGTGAATTCCATATGAAGGTAAAACAAAATCACAAATGTGACGTTTCTGAAGAATTATGGGGGAAGGCTAGGCAGAAATGTAGGCATAGGACAGAGAGCTGAGCTTTTGTCTGTCTTATTTTTGGTCTTATATCTAGGCAATAATACATCCTTGACTGATCTTCCCAAAGAGTTCTTCAGGAAGGTAAATATACGGTAATAACCACCTTTGCATGGTGAAGGGGACTTTAGAACAGAGGCCATAGATGGAGAAAAGATGAAGCCTAGCAATGGAAGAGAGGTTTCTTGCACTCAGATTAATGTATTGAAAACTAGCATAGCAAAATGGGGGCCTTTCTGAAATTTTGGATTTGAATCTTCCTTCTAACATAAGTAAAACCATGCACTGCTTGGGAGTAATACAGTTTTGAAAATTATTTGCTTCCCTTAGCTAACATTTGCATGATACTTGCAAGGCAATTTATAAAGCAATTCTTCAAATGTTATTTTCATTTTAGAGATTAGAAAACTGAAAGGTAGAGAGATGAAGGTTTGACAGTGATAAAAACACTACTATTATCTAGCCCTCTGCAGAGTCCATGAACTTCTTAGTAAATCAAGTCATTTTACAAAGATTTTCACATGCAATGCTTTATTTCTCTATGGACAATTCCAGTGTTTTAGACCAGAACCACATAATTTACAGGGTTTATTTTAACACATTTGCCATTTGCCCCCAGAAATGAGCACTGGCAGAGAGCTGCACTTTTTTTTTTTTTTACCTAAATGGGAAAAGGGTTAAAATATTTAATACATCATCAACAGTTATCAGGATACAATTTCTGTATTGGCAAACTTGAGACTGGAGTAAATAAATCCTAGCTATACTTGCCTCCTTCAATGAGTTCAATTCCATTTTTAATCTCGCAACCAGCCTTTCCAAACTTTTTGGAACTGAAAGCAGCCTCCAAACACCTGGTGAACCTTTCCACACCAGTGGATCTGCTACTTCCTTTTCCTGTCTCCCTGCATTCTACCAACAGCTGGATGAAAGATGGCTCATTTGTGCCAACTATCAAAACGTGATGTTTTCATGATCTGAAAATCATAAAGCTTCTTCAAGGATCAGGACCTATTCTAAGCTATTTTAGAAGATGTGCTGCCAAATAAGAGAGTGCTTATTGCAACTACTCAAAATGCTTTTTGAAAAGAATGTTTTATACCAAATATATACCATCTTATTCAATTATTAGGCCAATTATCCATATTATATTCTGCAAAATAACATTTTCTAAGTTAGAAATGATGGGTATGATATTTGCTTAAAGGCTTACATCTTTACAAAAAGTATATCAAATGCAAGAGAATCAAGGAAATGCTATAAATATTTGAAATTGACATTCTGAAGTCTCTAGAGCATGATGGCCCAAACATTTCTATATGGTCAAGTCTTTATTTACCTTTCCAGATTAAAAATATATAAACATGATATTCAAAGTAAGGAAAAAATAAGAACAGAATAAGTATAAAAACTTAAAAGGAAGAAAAAGAGAGTGAAAAATTAGTTAATTAAGAAAAAATAATTGAAATAATCAATAAAACAATTTCTTTTTTTTTTTTTTGAGACAGAGTTTCGCTCTTGTTACCCAGGCTGGAGTGCAATGGCACGATCTCGGCTCACCGCAACCTCCGCCTCCTGGGTTCAGGCAATTCTCCTTCCTCAGCCTCCTGAGTAGCTGGGATTACAGGCACGCGCCACCATGCCCAGCTCAGCAATTTCTTTAAAAAATTAAAGTATCTGATTAGATTGATCCAGAATGAACACAAAATTATACAGTATTAAAAAATTAACATGGAAAAATATTGCAGATACTGTAGAAAATTGTTAAAACCTAAAGGAAAATCTATAAAATATTTACTAACAATTTGCTACCTAGTAAAAGTGTAAGTTCTAGAAACACAAATTATCAAATTTAACCTTAGGGGAATGGGAAATCAGATTAGAAAATTCATTAAATTTAAGTATTTATTGAAAACCTATTACTTCCTAAAAGTTGCTAGCCAATAAGAACCTATTTATACATACTACCTAAGATCCCTCTCACCTTATTAAAAAACCCTGATACAATAATTAGAAAAACAGATACAAATAAAAAGGATATAATAGACCAGAAGCTCTTAACATATGCTGTCAACATAAAATTTTCTAAAGTTTATTGCAATATACATTTATTAAGATATATTGAGACATAGTTTATAGAGATTCAGTTCACATACTATACAATTCATTGAAGTATAAAATTCACAGTTATGCTTCTATTGCTACAATCTAATTTTAGAACATTTCTAGTACTCCCATAAAATCCCCATGCCAATTAGCAAACAGTCATCTCCTACCCCCACCTGCACCCTAGGCAAATGCTAATCTACATTCTGACTCTATAGTTTTGTTGATTCTGGCCAATTCATACAAATGGAATCATACAATATGCAGTGTGTTATGACTGGCTTCTTTGACTTATTTCATAATACTATCATAGTTCATCCATGTTGTAGCATGTATTGGAACTTCATTTCTTTTACTTCACAAATATTATTCAATTGTATGAATATGCTATATTTTATTCACTCATCAAATAAATTAATGGGCATTTGGGTTGTTTCCACTTTTGGAAATTGTAAACAATGCTTCTAGGAACATCCATGTATGAGTTTTTGTGTAGATATATTTTTACTTTTCTTTTTTTTTTTTTTTTTTTTTTTGAGACGGAGTTTTGCTCTTGTTACCCAGGCTGGAGTGCAATGGCACGATCTCGGCTCACCGCAACCTCCGCCTCCTGGGTTCAGGCAATTCTCCTTCCTCAGCCTCCTGAGTAGCTGGGATTACAGGCACGCGCCACCATGCCCAGCTGAATTTTTGTATTTTTAGTAGAGACGGGGTTTCACCATGTTGACCAGGATGGTCTCGATCTCTTGACCTCGTGATCCACCCGCCTCGGCCTCCCAAAGTGCTGGAATTACAGGCTTGAGCCACCGCGCCCGGCCGATATATTTTTACTTTTCTTGCATATATACCTAGAATTGGAATCACTAGGTCATATGGAAATGATACATTTAACATTTTGAGGAACTGCCAATTTGTTTTGCCAAGTAGCTGTACCATTTTACATTCCTACGAGGAGTATATGGGGTTTCCACATCTTCACATCCTTGCTGATGTTTGTTATTGCCTGCCTGCCTCTTTCAGTCTAAGCATCCTAGTGGATGTGTACAGTAGTATCCCATTGTGGTTTTGGATGGCATTTCTCTAGTGGCTAATGTTGCTCTGTAGTCGGTGTTCTTCAGAGAAATAGAACCAATAAGATAGATAAACAGAAAGGTAGATAGACATAGATAGATAGATGGATAGATAGATAGATAGATGGATAGATAGATACGAGTGATTGCCTCATGCAACTATGAAGACTGAGAAGTTCCACAGATTTGCCATCTGAAAGCTGGAGACTCGGAAAAGCTGGTGGTGTAATTCAAGTCCAAGTCTGAAGGACTGAGAACCAGCAGAGTGAATAGTAAGTCTTTCTGTGTACAAAGGCTGGAGAATCAGCATTGCTGATGTCCAAGGGCAGAAGATGAAAGACCCAGCTCAAGAAGAAAGAGTGAAATCATTCTTCCTCCTTTTTGTTCTATTCAAACTCTCAACAAATTGGAAGATGTCCACCCACATTGGTGAGGACAATCTTTACTCAGTCTATCAATTCAAATACTAATATCTTTCAAAAACTCCTTCACAGACACATCCAGAGATAATGTTTCCCCAGCTATGTGGGCATCCCTTAGGCCAGTCTAGCTGACATATAAAGTCTAAATATCACAGACACTGTGCATCTTTTAATGTAATCTGGCTATTTGTATATTTTCTTTGGAGAAATGTGTATTCAGATCCTTGGCTCATTTTTTATTAAAACTTATTTTTCTGTTATTGATTTGTAAGAGTTGTTCATCTATTGTGGACATAAGTCTCTTATAAGATATATGATTTACAAATATTTTCTTATATGAGTTACGTTTTCACGTTCTTTATAATCTCATTTGGAGCACAAAAGTAATTTTAATGAAATCCAATTTATCTATGTTGTCTTTTTTTGTTTGTGGTTCTGGTGCCTATCTAGGAAACCACTGTCTATCCTAAGGTCACAATTTATTCCTATGTTTTCTTATAAGGGTTTTGCATTTTTTCTTTTACATTTAGATTTATGATCCATATTGAGGAAATTTTTGTGTACAGTGTAAGGAAGGGGTCCAACTAAATTCTCTAACATGTGGATATTCAGTTGTTCCAGCATCCTTTGTGGCAAAGACTAATCTTTCCCCATTGAATTTTCTTGGTGCTTTTTGTCAAAATCAACTGGTCATACATGTAAAGATTTATTTCTGGATTGTCAACTCTGTTCCGTTGATGTAGGTATCTATTCTTATGCCAGTACCACACTATTATGATAACTGTGGTCCTAGACAAAGAGCTGGGGTTTAGGGATCCCTGTGTTCATGGCCACACCCTTCACTTACTTCACTTACTGTCACACTTAACGGGGGTTAAGGGGTGAGCCATGGCATAAATGCCATAACTCTTACAGTTCTTATCAAAAATTTAGTATATATTTTTTTTGCATAAACACTTCCCCATTTGCTGTATACACTTAGAACAATTTCTAGTGTGTTATAACCTTTAAAAAATAATTTTAACTAGTTATGATTGTTTCATTAAGGTGAGGATCTATGGTGCTGTTCACACCACCATTACCATTTCAGAAGTCAATTTGGGATTTGAGGGGTACTTAAAAAATTTTTGTATCCTCCTGCTTTTTAATTTAGATAGGTGCTACTGCTGTGTTCTAATTCACTGATATTTTCTGCTGTGGTGCCTAATTTTATGCTAAATAACCAATGAACATTTCCATTTCAGATACTATATTTTTCATCTTCAGAACTTTTTCTTAAAAATTTTATATCTTCCATTTCTCTCATTACTATATTCATGTTTTCCTTCAAATCCTTGATTATAATTAGCATATTTGTAATAAATATCTTAAATTCTTTGAGTGCTTATTTTACCATCTGGGTCATTTTTAGTCAATTTTTGACTGATTTTATTTCCCTGGTTATGGTTCCACATTTCCCTGCTTTTTAGTAGGTCTTATAATTTTTATTACATACTGGGCATTCCAAATACTGTGTTTGAGTATCTGAGCTTTGACTTTTAATAGAATTTTGGAATGTGTTTTCTGGAAGATTATCATTACTTAACAGCTTAAATGTTTTAAGGTTCACGTTTAAACCCTGAGACCTTGAGTCTGGCGTAGCCATTACTTTAGGGATAATTTAATTCTACTGCTGAGATGTGGCCTGTCTGGAATCTCTACTGAATACTCTAAAGATCAGAAAATTATGTCTGTTTTGTCTCATCAGAGTTCAAATATATACCCATTCTGTGTGAGCTCTGGAAATTTTTCAGCATATAGCATCCTGGTCCTTTTATGCTTGGGCTCAGGAAATTTTACCTTAAGCATGTGTGGCTTGATGTTCAGCCAAAGAATCTGAGCCAAAGACTAAAGTCTGAGCTCTTTCTCCTACTCTCAACAGGACAAATGTGCTCTGCCTGGAGTCACTTTCATGTACAACAGTGTGGAGTGTGTACGTAGGCAGAAAACCATGGTTATGACAGTGGTCGCTTCATTGATTTCCTTTCTCAGGGGCTCAGTTCTATGATTCCTATTTTCTAATATCTGGAAACAGTTATTTCATGTATTTTTTCTCTTTTCTAGTTGTTTACACAAAGCATAAGTCTGATCCAAGCATCATGACCTGAAAAGGAATCAGCATGATAATCATAATAAGCTTTTAAGAAGGGGAGCTATATTATGAAAGCAACAGCTTAAGAAGATAGGTTTGAAAATGGTGGACAAAATATAAACAAGTTTCAGTCAACCCCTGACCTTGATGAGTTTACAATTTAATGGAAATATTTCAAAATTTTTCCATTAAAATGCACTGGGAAAATAAGACCTCCCATTTTAAAAACTTTTTTATGTATTCCTGTGTCCTATAGCAGAGATCCCCAAATCTGACTATAAAACAGAATCATTGGAGAACTTTAAACAAACACAGATAACACCCCAAATCTACTCTCTTAGCAAATTTCTGGTAGTCACTACAGTATTTTTAACTATATTCATCATGCTGCACATTTTAAATGTCAAAACATGAAGATAACAAGGCAACCCATATTGCTCCGATGCAGACAGTGAATGGGACAGAGAAATTCGTATTTTTTAAATGATCTCTTCAGGTAACTTTCACACAGACAAGCACACGCATTCCAGATGTAGACTAAACTGCTTCAGATTGTCTTCAGGGAGCCCTCAAATTCTCAAAATTGTTTCTGATTAAGTTGATGCCAATCTGGGATCTTTTGTGTTCCTCTTTCCTCTCCTGAGTCTATCTTATTACTGAGTTTAAGCAGTGTTGTAGTATTTCTTGGAAAGCCTAGGTGGCCTCAAACCTTCCAGATCTATGTAATGTGACCCATGGTCCCACATGGAGTCACATAAGGAGCTTTGCAGATCCGCCTCATTCCACTGCTACCGCTTTTTGAAAAAGCACCTCATGAGTTCCACTCAACACATCCCTAAAATGTGTGTTTACCCAAGTGAAAGCCTTTTGCTTTCACAGCTGGCTTTCCTGTCTGAATGGCTTTCCTGCTCTGGGGCCTGAACACCACTCCAGAACCCCATTTTATGAACACAAAGACCACCAGGATGCCCATTCTCTCAAGACTCAGTTTTTTCTTTAGTGAAACTCTAGTCATCCCTCACTGGGTTGTGATAGCCTGGAGTCTTCTTTCTACTTGGCACTATTTTCTAGGGAAACCCCAAATGGCCCTTCAACTTAAAGAAACTTTCATGGAGGAAAACAATTGGCCTTTTTCTAGGTCCTCTGGAAAAGCCAGCTGGCCTGAATTTTCTTTTCCACAGCTGCCTATAAGCTCCATCTGCATTTCGACCTTCACAACACAGAAAGTTCTAATCTGTGTGGTCAGCCAGTGTCCCTTGGCAGTGAATCACATCATCTTATTTTCCACATTAAATCTAGAAAACTATTTAAATTCACTGGACAATGAGAAAGGCCAAATCATTTCTAAGGTCATAGTTAAAAAGCACGCCATAATACAGTTCAGTGCAGACTGGGATTTTGGACTGGCGTTGACCAGCAAACTTTCTATGACTGTTTCAATGACTGTTCTATGTCTTCTGAGCTTGCTGTCTAGCTCTTACAGACAAATGATAAATCAAATTCTGACAGCATTATAAAGATAAGTGAAGCTCATATGTTAAATTTCAGAGGGAATTTCTATTAGTTAAAATATTGGTGGAGTGGGATAAGAAAGATACATTTTTTTACTTTTTTTTTTTTTTTTGAGACAGTGTCTTGCTTTTGTCCCCCAAACTGGAGTGCAATGGCAACCATTTGGCTCACTGCAACCTCCACCTCCCAGGTTCAAGTGATTCTTCTGCCTCAGCCTCTTGAGTAGCTGGGAAGACAGGCGCCTGCAACCATGCTGACTAATTTTTGTATTTTTAATAGAGACAGGGTTTCACCATGTTGGCCAGGCTGGTTTTGAACTCCTGACATCAGGTGATCCACCTGCCTCTGCCTCCCAAAGTTCTGGGATTACAAGCATGAGCCACTGCGCCCGGGCAGATATTCTTGAACAACATGCCACAGGCATCAGACTTTGAAGCAAGCAAAACAGCCCCAAACGGGTAGGTAAAAGGAATTAGTTCCAGCCCCTCTGCTCCCAGCTCAGCTTGTACTAACAGCAGAATGACTTAACCATATCATTTGTATGGTGGTTCTCATACAAATGTACATTAAATTTATTCTGAAACCATGCACCTGGACCGCTACTCATATTCCCATTAGTGTCCATTTTGATACATCCATTCAGAGACCACAGGGGCAAACACTAAAATCAACAAATGCATTAGAGAATTAAGAAAAATAGAAATATGCATAATGCAACCAAGGTTTGTTGATTACATTAAAAATGTTTATTTCAGGTATTTATTTGTAGGGTACTAGGTAATCAAGAGTAAATGAGAGAGATCTTGTCCTCACAGTGGAGAGACAAATAAATAAAGGAAAGCCGTAAATACAAGCATCTTTTGCTGTCAAACCTATTCTATCATGAGGTTTTTAGTGAAAAATGTTATTTTATCTGATATTTTGAATAGTGAGGTGAAGTTTGGATATAACAGATATATATAAAAATTTATTAAAATGTATCTGAATTTTGATATCATAGTTAAAATAGTAAGAAATCTTTTACTTAAGGATCTGTGGCAATAGATGCCATAAAGGGGGAAAATGAGTTGTTGTGATTAATAACAGGAGGAAAAGACTAATTAAGCAGGGTGATTAGAGGACTCTGCTCAATGTTTCAGTGAAGACCTTGAGAAATGAGAAGCAGCTAGCTGAGTGAAATGTAGGGGAAAATGTTAAGATAGAGGAGTCTGGGATAGAGATATAAGGAGGGGCCTGACCTTGCAGTGCACTGTGGGGCTGGGCCAATGTTTGAATTCAGTTTAAGGTCATATGTGGCCATCAAAGGGCTATCCTTTAAAACACTCTTATGAAAGGAACCACAGCGATTTCCTAAATCAATCAGAGAACCGAAGAATCAGAATAAGTGAGTGTCTGTTAGAGTAACAGACTTGCCCTAGAGGAATGAAGACTTCCTGAGCATGAACATTTGCACTAAGGCTGTTATTAACAGGACCCTTCAGAATTTGATCTTAGGACATGGAACTTCTAACATCCAAGGAAACTATAGTATTCATAAAGAAATTACCCCCACACTGTGTAGTGATAGAATGACAAATGCCACCTGGTGCATCTCTTTCATTCTCATTGAATTTGATAAGAAAGATAAACAATAGCCACACAAGAAAATCACTTTGCCTAATGAAGAGACGCTGCAGCATAAGGCAAAGGCATGATAATGCCAAAGCACCAGTAAAGACTCCAAGGCAATTGCAGGGGACCAAGATCACAGAGGAGCATGGCAGGAAGGGATGCTGTTTTCTTTGGAGCTTTTGATTTTCAAAGTTCAACAGAATACGGGGTTATCTGTCAGAAGCTGAGAGTGGATGTGTATAAACCACACATCATCCTCTGGGCTATGAATTCAACTTGCTGACTCAGCTTTCACTAACTTAGCAGGCTGATATCCACCATGGGACATTCATTCCTTAGATTTAATGGAACTTCTCTAATCAGTTGAGATACCGACAACTTGGCTGGTACTAACATCAGAAGGGATGCCAGATACAGCTAAACCAATAGTTGGAAGAGAACAGGTTAGGCTTCAACAAAAGTCCAGATCTGGGAAAACTAGTCTCTTACACAGATGTTTCTGCACAGAGATTTTATAGAACAAAGATGAATTTCCTGTTTTCAGTACATATTAGACTAGTTGAGCAATGGATTAGTAACAACAATTTGCATCATGTGGTTCTGGAACTTTCTGTAAGAAAATGATCTAACAGAATCTACAAAGCAGTGGTAAAAACCATGCTATCTTTTGGCCAAGTAGTAGGCAAAGATAGAGCTGACTTTATTCAGGCATAAATGACAGCAACCACAAAAAAACAACATCAAAGTATTCTACAACATAAAAGAGAGAAACAGCACGAGAAAGATAGAGGAAGAAATATAAATTACTACAGGGAAGAAAAAACACTTTTAGGTTTAGGTCTAGACATTTTAAATGGGAAGACTTTCTCTCCATCTCAGGGCAGTGAAACAAAACATGGTTTTTATCAATCAAGACTTAAAAGATGGTAGCTGGGTGCAGTGGCTCAGGTCTGTAATCCCAACACTTTGGGAGGTCAAGGCAGATGGATTACCTGAGGTCAGGAGTTCAAGACCAATCTGACCAATATGGTGAAACCCCATCTCTACTAAAAGTACAAAAATTAGCCAGGCATGGTGGCAGGCACCTGTAATCCCAGCTACTCCAGAGGCTGAGGCAAGATAATCCTTTGAACTGGGGAGGCAGAGGTTACAGTGAATGGAGACTGCACCATTGCGCTTCAGCCTGGGCAACACAGTGAGACTCCATCTCAATGAAAAAAAAAATGAAATATAGGCTGGGAGCGGAGGCTCACCTCTGTAATCCTAGCACTTTGGGAGGACGAGGTGAGTGGATTGCATGAGCTCAGAAGTTCGAGACCAGCCTGGAAAACATGGTGAAACCTCATCTCTACAAAAATACAAAAAGTTAACTGGGCATAGTGGCATGAGCCTGTAGTCCCAGCTACTTGGGAGGCTGAAGCAAGAGAATCGCTTGAACCTGGGAGGTGGAGATTGCAGTGAGCCTAGTTCGTGCCACTGAACTCCAGCCTGGGTGGCAAAGCAAGACTCCTATCTCCACCAAAAAAAAAAAAAAAAAAAGAAAGAAAGAAAGAAAGAAACAAGGAAATATGGTAGCAAACTGAGAACAAAGGGGAATTGGACAAAAGAAAAGCAACAACCTGAGGACACAAAAAGTAGCATAACGTAATTATAAACATTTAGATGCTTCCCAGACAATCATCAACTGCAGGAAATTCAAACAATGAGGTTAAAAACAAGATGGAAAGGCTCTTTTAAAATAGAGATGAAAAAGAAACAAGACATGAAAAACAACAAAAAGAAATAATTTGTTATTGTGATCAGACAACAGAGATCTGGTATACAGATAACTAATATTTCTGAAGAAAGAAGAGGACAGTAAAAATAAGCCTCATTAGTTCTATTATTATTATTATTCGAATCCACTGTACCCCACTATTTTGGGCAGCAAGATATGTTAAAGACAAGACCGAATAGAGTACATGCAATACACGGTGGTTGTGATTTTGATCCCTTTTTGACTGTACTTCTGACTGCTTCAACTTTACAGATTTTACTGCTATTATTTGGCATAGTATATTTTATACATAAAGAGCATATATAAGTTAATTAAAAAATCAAGAATATCCTAATAGAAAAAGTGACAAGGAAAGTGAATTTATTCTATAAATATGAAGAAATGAAAACTCACTTTAAGTAGATTAAAAAGATAAACCTCACTATCCATCAAAAGTAATGTTAATGATGACAATTTTTATCAATTAAGCAAGCTTTTAAAAATTATAATATCCTGTTGAATCAAAGATGTGGGAAAGTAGACATTTTATACATATTATGTGGCAGTATAACCAATACAATCTTCCTAGAAAGCAATTTGGCAACATATTTAAAGAGCTGCAAAATAGTAATATTATTTGATGTTCTAACTAAAACCTAGAAAAAGAAATTTACTCACTATTGTTTAGAATAAATATACTTTATATAGCATCAGGTCATCTATCATATATTAACATATGTGTGTGCACATACATATAGATATTAGAAGATGGGAAGGGAAATACTCAAATTTCTGAATGGTTGACTTTTCTTTTTATATTACAGGTAATTCATTTCATTCTTTGTGTTTCTCAATAGCTACCAGGTCTCCCCAAATAAACATTTATTACTTTCATTATATATGAAAATAAATGAACAAAGAATGGAATAATCAATAATTCCCAAATAATAGTCCTTATCGATGCAAGTTCATGAAAGATAAACAAGGACATAGAATATGTCTATAATATAAATTGTAAATTTGATCCAATAGGAATCAACTATTGGATCCTGTAGATAGAATAAAAACCTTTCATCATCAACTATGATGATGAAAAAATTTTAAGTGACTCATAGAAGACCTTAAACTATGAATAAGTCCTCAAAGGTTCTAAGTTTTCCCATTTTTCCATCACATAATTTTTACCACAGTGTGATTAAAATAGAAATGCTTATTATAGTGAATATATAAACAAAGAAAACCATTTACAGATCTTAAAAAACTGTAAATATCTACTTGTTTGACTTTTATATGTGTGGCTTACATAAAGATAAAAAGGCTATGACCAAGCTGAGCTCAGAGGTAAATTATTACCTTTATTATTATGATTATGCTTTACTCTTTTTAAAAATGTAAACTAAATATCCATCTCTGAAAATTTGGAAATAATCTGAAACTCTAGCAAAATTAAGATCTATGTTTAAATTTATGAATTCCTAAATATAAAAGGAGCAATGTTGACAAGTAACCTCAAGAGCTAGTTTTGGAGAAAATACAGTAGCAAACCTTGGTTATGTCTAAGGTTATATCAAAAATATCATTAATGAAATTAAACATAAGATAGCTAATGTAACCAGAGGTAGACTTTTAAAATAAAACAATTCTCTGTTTCCAAATGGACCTGCCTCCCAAATGTGTCACTTGAGATTTGGGGGCATTTAAAAATGAGAAATTAACTGAATTATAGCAAAGATAATGTTTAGCATTTCTAGTTTTGTGATTCAAGTTGCCTAATGCTAGGAAGGTCTGAGTATGTTGTACCTGATTTAAACACTAGAGGGAAGAAAAACAAAGAAATCCAGGAGGCATGCTAGATCCACCCCAAGGAATAGCGACTGCATGAAGAAGGGAAGGCAGTCCAGCTTCAGAGACAGACCTCACAAGGCAGCCACAAGCACAGCCCTGGGAGGCTCCAGGTAACAGCAAAAACAGTACTTATGCCTTATTGAGCAGTGTCTAGTACCCATCTCACCAGCAGTTAGTTCTAGGCAAAGGTAGATAAAGCAATTCGCGATGGACATGAATCTGTGCGTTGCTGGTTCTGCACATCTTTGGGGGGAGAATATTTATCTGTCACCCCTCCCTGCCGATGGGACAAAACCTGGTTTTGCTCCTTGCTCTCATCTCCTTCCAACTTCTTTTGTAAAGGCTGCTTCCTAAAAAGCAATGCTTGCTTTTGTTTTTGTTTTTAAAACCTGCTCAGACCTTAGTTTAGGGTACTTTGGGCCATACAGTGGGATGGGTGTCATTAAGGGGGAAGATAGGTAGTTTTAGAGTCATATGTCTTTAGACATTGAAGAGGGTAGTGGTTACTCTGAAGCAGACTGAGGGGCTGGGGCTGGGAGATTCCCCAGAAACAGAAACCTAGGTCTTGGGCTGACTCTGCCCCCTGAGGTGACAGGAACAGGAAAGAGAAAGGGTGTGAGGGTGAAGACTGGAGATCAGAGAGATGGCCTTGGAAGCTCTATTACTAGAAGGACCTACTCGAATCCTTTTTTCAGAGGGGACCATTCTGTGGGTGTCCTGAAACCAGATTAGAATAGTGCTGTCTGGACTGCATGTGGGTGAGAAAGGGGTACTCCACCATCTTCCTAGACCTGGTGACCCACAAGTTCTTATCTTCAGAAAATAGGAGGAAATGCTCTGACATTGCATTTCAGCTAATTTTGGTGCCTGGATTTTAAAACTCGCTTCAATATTATTTACATTCCAACAGACAAACAAGTTTAAGAAAGGAAATAATTTAAAGAAAATTTAGCTTTATTGTTAATGGTATAACTTAAACTGTTAATTATAAATATAACTTTAAAATTAATATAGTCTTAAAAATATCTGTGGAACCTTGTTTTGTTTTCCTTGATTTATTTGTGTAATTAAACACTGGGGCACTAATGAATGATGAAAATATGAACCAAAAGTCTAAAGTCAAGAAAGATTTAAACTAAACAACGCAGAAAGGCTAGAGAAATATTTGACAATAGTATTTCATTTCACAAATTTAAAACTAATCTTTTTTTATAACATGTTTTCAGGCCCGGCACGGTGGCTCATGCCTGTAATCCCAGAACTTTGAGAGGCTGAGGTGGGCGGATCACTTGAGGTCAGGAGTTCGAGATAAGCCTGGCCAACATGGGGAAACCCCATCTCTACTAAAAGTACAAAAAATTAGTTGGACATGGTGGTGGTTGCCTGGAGTCCCAGCTACTCAGGAGGCTGAGGCAGGAGAATTGCTTGAACCCAGGAGGTAGAGTTTGCAGTGCGAGATTGCGCCACTGCACTCCTGCCTGGGCAATAGAGTGAGATTCTATTTCAAAAAAAAAAAACTTTTATTTCCACATAGATCCTTAATATAACCTTGGGAAGAAGTTATGGGAGGGCCTATTATGTCCATTTCCCAGACAAGATAAAGTGAGGAAAGTGAGTGCTCCAGGTTCAAGCACCTGCTCATAGTTAGTGAACAGCAAACACCAGGAGGGTGGTGTAGCCCCTTGTTCTTTCCATTAGTCTACGTGTCAGCACGTATAAACATCAGCATCCAAGATGAACAACATGAAGGAAAAAATGAGTATATTACTATAGGAATGTATAACCCTGTAATTAAAAAAAAATCTAAAGCCTGTGTTGTGACATTTGTCAGTCATTCCAGAAGTGAGTGCATTCCAGAAGCGATCTGACACTTATAATAACCACATTTGCAAAGAGTTTATTTCTGAGTGTCGATAATTCATTTGGTCGTACCAAGCTTTTCTGTGGTAGCTCAGACCAAAGACCGTATATCTGCAAACAGTTTGCAGGCACTTGTTTTCTCCAGTAGATCACTGGATTCTCAGATTTCCTGAGGGAGAGAAGAGAGAAGAGAGGGAACGGAAGGGAAGCTAAGAAACTAATTTTGTTTACCACCAAACTAAACAAGCCATCTCTTCTTGAGGAATGTGTTGGCGGTTACCGCTGGGGACTGGAACAAGTTGAGAGCTGAACCCACTGGGACAGCGCGGATGTGGGTGAGGACCCAGTAAGGCAAGCATTCCAGGCTCAGACCTCCAGCTGCACAGCTTGGTGATGACCAAGAGTGCAGCTGCATTTGGAGGTTTCTGTGAAGACGTGGGGGCGCCACAAACCAGCTCCCTTAATGCTCTTTCCTAGAAATGCACACGAACGTTCATTGCAGCACTGTTTACAATAGTAAAGACCTGGAACCAACCCAAATGCCCATCGATGATAGACTGGACAGGGAAAATGTGGCACATATACACCATGGAATATTATGCAACCATCAAAAACGATGAGTTTGTGTCCTTTGTAGGGACATGGATGAACCTGGAAACCATCATTCTCAGCAAACTGACAGAAGAGCAGAAGATCAAACACCGCATGTTCTCACTCATAGGCGGGTGTTGAACAATGAGAACACGTGGACACAGGGAGGGGAGCACTACACACTTGGGTCTGTTGGGGGGAAATAGGGGAGGGATAGTGAGGGGTGGAGAGTTGGGGAGACATAGCATGGGGAGAAATGCCAGATATAGGTGATGGGGAGGAAGGCAGCAAATCACACTGCCACATGTGTACCTATGCAACAATCTTGCATGTTCTTCACATGTACCCCAAAACCTAAAATGCAATAAAATCAATTAAAAAAAAAAAAGAAAGAAATGCTAACCAGAAACCCGTGGCTGAATTGTCTGCCTCATCTTGAGTTAACAAAGGGGTCCTTATTGCTTCAACTCCAGTCAGTTCAGTTCAAATCTCTTGAGCCCCCTTATGCGGCAGACATTTTGCTGGGCTCTGCACATCCAGCAGAGGACTCCTGGTTTATGACTCAGCTCGTAAGAAGCTCGAAGTGGCCACTCCATCCTAAAAGTAGAAAGCTGAACAAACTGGAAGATCAACTCGTCATAGGGAAAACTTCTGCTCCCAAAACTGGAAGACCAACACAAAGTTGAATACAGGGAATCACAACTTACCAGAGCAGAAACTCAGGACCAGAAACCATGGTGAGAACTCATGTCAGGATAGGGAAACCTAAACTGTAATGGATGAATGGCTGGAGTCTTTGTGTGGACATATCTGAGGGTTAAAAACTCCAAAGGACACAGTCATAAGGGCCCCCAACACTATTTTTGGTTTTACCTCCAGGAGCTTGACCAGATTCTCACAGAGAAGATGACAGAAAAATTCCCTTGTGCTTCCTCTAGGGTAGGGGAGGAAAGCTGCATTTTAAACTACACTAGAGCATTCGGTTTTTCCTAACGAGGCCTGCCCTTAAATGAAATTGTTTTACCAGATCCTAACCTGCTGGGGTTTCATCAGAACTTAACTGACCTGGAGGACGGGAAATATTCAACTTCTCAACTTCAGTCCACTTGGCTATCCTGTCCCACCAAAGAGCTGGGGACTAAGAAGCTCTTGTGAGGTCGCAGTTCAGAAACACAGGCTCAGCAAAAGACTGACACCTAATAACAGGACAACAGGAGGCTTCTCCCCATCCTACACCTTACCGCTGCCTTAACAAGGGCCTCTTTGGTGCAGTTGCGTTTACCCACTACATCATGTCCAGCTAGCAAGAAAATATTATAAGATATCCCCAAAGGCAAATAAACAAACGAACTCAGCTTGAGGAAATAGAGCAAATATCAGAACTAGAGTCAGATACGGCAGGAATGTTGGAGTTATCAAACTGGTAATTTAAAACAATTACGATGAATATGCTAAGGGCTCTAGTGGATGAAGCAGACCGCATGCAAGAACAGATGGGCAACGTAAGCAGAGAGATGGGCCTCCTAGGAAAGTACCAAAAGGAAATGCTAGAGATTTAAAAAAATGCCATAAGAGGAATGAAGCATGCCTCTGACAGGGTAGGCTGGACACTGGAAAAGTGGACTTTCTCAAGCTGGGGAAAGAATCTCTGTGCTTGAGGGTTTCAATAGCAACCTTCAAAGCTGTAAAGCAAACAGAAAAAATAGACTGAGATAAAAAAACAGAAGAGAATATTCAAAATGGTGGCACAACTACTAAAGGTGTAACGTGTAATAGCCATACTAGAAGGAGAGGAAAGAGCGAAAGAAATTTATACACACACACACACACACACACACACACACACATACATAGCATATATATGTAACATATATAACGTATATGTATATATATATATGTTATATATGTTACATATAAAATATATATATAACGTATATATACATATACGTTATATATGTTACATATAAACGCAACATATATACATTATATATGTTACATATATACACCATGGACTACTACTGAGCCATAAAAACAAATGAAATCATGTCTTTTGCAGCAACATAGATGGGACTTAGAGCCCTTATCCTAAGTGAAATAACTCAGGCACAGAAAGTCAAATACCAAATGTTCTTATAACTGGGTGCTAAACAATGGGGGTACATGAACATACAGAATGGAATAAAGGACACTAAAGACTAAAAGAGGTGGGAAGAAGGGAGGAGGATAAGGGTTGAAAAATGACCTTTTGAATACAATGATCACTATTTGGGTGATGGGTACACTAAAAGCCCACACTTCACCGTTATGCAATGTATGCTTATACGAAATATGTACTTGTAACTCCTTAATATATAAAAGCAGAATATAAACATATATAAAACAAAAGAAACAAGATATTTGAAACAATAATGAATGGAAATTTCCCAAAATTAATGTCAGACACCAAAACCAAAGGTCCAAAAAACTCAGAGAACAGCAAGCAGGATAAATTGTAAATTAGAAAACACACACACACACAAGCACACACACACAACCCCTTCACTTAGGCATATTATTTTCAAACTATAGAAAATCAAAATTGAAGAAAAAGTCTCGAGAGAAGCCAGAAGAAAAGACACAATAACTATTGAGGAGCAAAGGTAAGAATTACAAACGACTTCTCAGAAACAATGCAATCAGGGAGAAAATGAAGTAAAATATTTAAAGAGCTGCAGAAAAACAAACGAAATGCCAATCTAAAATTCTATACCTTGTGAAATTATCCTTCAAAACTGAAGAAGAAAAAAATGCTTTCTTCAACAAACAAAAATTGAAGAAATCTGTTGCCAGTAGACCTTCCTTACAAAACAGCCAAAAGAAGGGCTAGGCCAGTGGCTCACACCTGTAATCCCAGCACTCTGGGGAGGCTGAGGTGGGTGGATCACGAGGTCAGGAAATTGAGACCATCCCGGCCAGCATGGTGAAATTTCCTCTCTGCTAAAAATACAAAAAATAGCTGGGTGTGGTGGCGCACACCTGTAGTCCCAGCTACCTGAAAGGCTGAGGCAGGTGAATCGCTTGAATAGGGGAAGCGGAGGTTGCAGCAAGGTGAGATTGCACCACTGAACTCCAGCCTGGTGACAGAGCAAGATTCCATCCCCCGCCCCCCCCCCCCAAAAAAAAAGTCAAAAGATTCTTTAGAGAGAAGAAAAAAATATAGGAGAAACTCAGATCTACACAAGAAAGGAAGAACATTGAAGAAGAAATAATTGAAGGTAAAATAAAAAACATTTTTTATCCTTAACTGATTTAACAGAAAATAGCTTGTTCAAAATCGTGATATCAACAATGAATTCAATTACATGTGCTTATATGTCTTGTATGTATATTATACTTAACAGATGTGTGTGTACAAATGAAATCGATAAATGAATCAAGAGACAAGAGGGAGGAATTGGGTTTATTTTATTATGATACAGGTACTATCTCTGAATTACTCTACTGATATTTGAAACTTGACTTGGATTAGTTGTAAATGTATGTTGCAAACTCTAGGATAACCACTAAAAAAAGTGAAGCAAGAATTCTAACTGATATGTTAAGAACAGAAAGAAAAGAGCATGATACAAATGCTCAATTTAAAACCATGAAGGGCAAAAAGAGTCGAAGGCAAAAACAGGAATGCAGTTGGGTGTGGGGTGGGGGCTCACACCTGGAAACCTAGCACTCTGGCAAGCCAAGCCAGGTGGGTCACCTGAGGCCCAAAGTTTGAGACCAGCCTGGCCAACATAGCAAAATCCTGTCTCTAAAAGAAAAAATAAATAAATAAATAATAAATAAAGCAATGCAAGACAAGGAAGGGCAACCAGCAGAAAATAGTAACAAATATGATAGATAATATCTAACATATAAACAATCACCTTGACTATCAGTGATTTAAGTGCACCAATGAAATGGAATAGATTGTCAGAGTGAATAATAATAATAATAATAATAATAAAAAGTACCCAGCTGTATATTTTCTGCAGAGGTGAAGAAGACGGTGTCCCTTCCCTTGGAAACCTGACATCTGCGTGTTTCCAAGGGGTATTTTTCCAATAGTGTGTGCTACAGAGGGACGGTCATTCTCCCTCTGCCTCTGTCCTTTATGGCATGCACACCCTGAGAAACTGCAGGCATCACACTTTAGCAGTGATCTAGTGTTCAGAGTCAGAGACCCAGAGAAACTAAAAATCTTATTAAAAACAAGCAAACAAATAAGCATTTTCTCCTTGTAAATGTTCTCGTTATTATTGTGACCTGACAGTAAGTGTAGGATTTACTCTTTGCTGTTGGCTTGGCCTTCTCAGTAGTTTGTCTTGCATCGTCTCACAGATTCAATCATTATCCTCGAAACAACAATGAAGTGGGAGTTAGGAGAATCCCAATGAGCTTCTCTGTATGGGAGTGAAAACCTCTACAGCAGCAGCAACACTGATCTCCTTGCTGTTCCTTGAAGAAGCCAAGTCCACTCCCAGCTTTTGGTATTTGTTCTTGTTATATTCTCTGCCTGGAATGATCTTATCCCTGAGTTCAATTGTGTGTCACTTAATGACAGGAATCCATTCTGAGGAATGTGTCATCAGGCAGCTTTGTTGTGTGAGCATCATAGGGTGTACTTACACAAACCGAGATGTTACAACCTACTACACACCTGTGCTGTATGATCTAGCCTAATGCTCTTAGACTACAAACTGTATAGCAGGTTAGTGTACTGAATCCTGTAGGCAATTGTGACACAAGAGTATTTGTGAATCTAAACACAGAAAAGGCACAGTAAAAACACAAGACTATAATCTTAAGGGACCACTGTCGGATATGCAGTCTGCTGTTGACTGAGACATAGTATGTGGCTCATGACTGTGTACATGCAGACAGCTCTGAAAGACAGAAGGGTTTCCAGAAGCAACCACAGCTCCGTTGAGTGAAGCCTATTGTGACACAGCACTGGCTGAAAGTCCAGACACTCCACTCATCATCTTAGGCTCTGAGCATTTGCTAAACAAACTGACCACATTGTGTCACCTCAGATGCTTAAAATCTCTGGCGAAACCATGTGCTTCTTCTTGGGTCTTGGGTTACCCCTTTATCTCTGTATCCACGTATGCTGGAAATTCCTCCTTCACTCGCCAGTTCCTCCCCATCTTACAGATCCAGTGTAACTTCTTCTGCAAAGACCTTTCTGCTCCTCTGCACCGCCTGCCATGCTGTGGGTGTCCTGATGCCTTCTCTGGGCTCCCCTGATTTGGGGGCTTACCTTGTAGCAGCCTGACACTCCAGCTGTTCATGCCTGGTATGTGTCTGTCTCCCTCTTCCACTGAGGCTGAAAGGTCAATGCTTTGTCACCAGAGTCTGGGGCAAAACATTCACCAAGGGCAGGATTCTGTAAATGCACAGCAGCTTCAATAATTGCACCCTCAGCATCTTTGGGGACACAGGGGAAATGTACCTATTCATCTTGGGAAAGTAAAAAACGGGAGGAAGACAGGGAGGCTTAACTCAGCCTTAAATGAATCAATAAATGAGATTGGAGGCTTTACCTACCACAGTGAGAATCCTATATTTCACCATTTTCCTGTAGCCTAGGAGCTCCCCAGAGACCTTGGCTTGGGGTGGATCACGTGTGGGTATGTTCATAGACCGCCAAGAACAAAGGTGCCTCCCTCCATCATTTCCACCTTGCTGCCACTAGAGGGAGACCCCAGCCCATTTATGACGCCCATTCCTACCTCCTGGGGGCCCCTCCCTTCATCTGCTTCTGAGTGAGGAGGCTTCTGATTTATGGCCACACTGGTGTCAAATTCCAGAATTGTCTTAAAGCCCAGCTCTCTGAGTGACAGCCTGAGAACAATACTGATTACTCTTAAAATAACGTATTGCTTCTTTTTGCCTAGATCTTATAATATACCAGGCACTGTGCTGGGTGTTCTGTGGGCACGATCTCTCTGCACCCTCACAAAAGCCCATGACATGAACACTTTTGTTATCCCAAATCTGTCAGATGGAGAAAGTGAGGCGCAACTAGATTAAATGCCTTACCAAAGGTCAGCAAGCCTGTTGGGGTGGCATTGATGACAAAGGAGACTCTCCTAACCCCCGAAATCTACAAGTTGTCCAGGAAAGAGGGAGAGGTTGATCCCTTTAGACATGAAGGAAGAGTGGAATAGACAGTAGACACCCTGAGTTCCAGGATGGGAGGAGGAAACAGACTCGCTGGACTGTCACAAGCCTGATTTTGCTAAATCAGAAAACAGGTCAGTGATGAGAGAGGAGGCCACAACACAGGTCGCAGGAGCCCTGCAGTGCCAAGTCTGTGTACCAGGGTGAAGAGTGCTGTTCTATTTCAAAGGAAAGGGGAAACCTGCAAGTGTTTTAAGCTGGGAAAGATAAAATCGAGTTTGTGTTTTATAAAAATTACATGAGTTGCTGAACCTGTCTTTTCTGCTGGGGATCCAGTGCAGGCTGGAAATCTGTGAGGAGCTAGCACCATCGTAATGAGAGAGGGCAAGGACCAGGATGGGATGGAGGCCGGGATGCAGAAAGCAGGGGGCATGAGCCCTCTCTAGCAGGGCTGCTGAGCCTCCACACTGCCGATGCTGGCTGGGTGAAGTGTTTGGGGGAGGGGAAGGGCAGGCCGCCCCATGCTTTGTAGGATGGTCAGCAGGATCTAAAGCCTCCACCTGCCAAATGCCAGTAGCACACCCCAAGCATGACAGCCAAAATGTCTCAAGCATCGCCCAGTGTCCCCTAGGGGACAGAATTGCCCTTGGTTGAGAAACACTGCTGCAGCGATGTCGCCTAGCACAGTCTTCCAGATAGAAACTGAGGCACCAATTTGAATGACAGCTCCACCCCTTCCTAGCTTCGTGACCTTGGAACAGACAACTTCATTCCACTGTCTTTTTCTCATTAGCAAAGCAGGACACAGTGCTTTCCTGAGAATGCAGCTGTGAGGCTGAATGAGAGAAAAGCACCTTGCAGGCTGCCTGACACAAGGTGAGCCTGCAGGAAATGTGATTAGTAATCACAAAGATGAGCTTCTTCTGCAAGAGGCAGACCTTCCTTTCATCATCTAGGCCATCCTAGCTGGGGAGATGCAGCAGAGGGACACAGCTCACACACACAGGGCGTGCCCACCAGCACTGCTACCCCACTGGAAGACTAGATCTCACCTGGGACAACCTGCCCTGAGAATAAAGAGACTCATGAAGAAACCCTGGCCACAAGCAGAGACCCCATACTGTGACACTTGACCTCCTGCACCCCCCCTGATGAAAGCAATGTAAGGGAAGAATGCATTCCCCCACCTTGGGGCACAATCACTACTTCTGTGGAACCAGAGTTAAGGCTAATGCCCTTCCTCTGGGTGAATAACCTAAGGGGGCTTGCTGTATGGGCTGGAGTGAGACTGGTCCTGATTATCAAGGAGATACAGGGCTATCCTACAACATGGATGCAGGGAGGGATGGTCTGGAACCCAGGGAACCCTCTGAATGTCACTTACTATTAGTTTAAAAGTTAACAGAAGTTTTTTAGCAACTCCACTATAGCAAGCATCTCAAAAGGCCCAGATCTATTAGGAATAAGAGTTTTGGTCACCCCACTGGGTACAGAACATCATCTGAGATTTGGGCTGAGGTTAGAGGAAATATCAAATGAACTCTGGAGAAGAATAGCATAAAACTATTTTTTCCTAGGATTTTACTTTGACAGTGTACTGAAAATAATTTCCCATTTCTTTCGTGTTTTTTTTTTTTAAATTCTCTTACAGGGGAATACACTACTTTCTATAGCCTCTTCGTGGTTTTATCATCCTTGTTTGTGCTTCAGGAATATTTTTATTGCAGGTATTCATTAAACGATTCCTGTTGTGCTTAAAAATATTCCTAGTAAAATTTAATGACAATCTCTTATAGTTCAACATCAATTCAATAGTATATAAAATTATAATGTCAGTTTCTTTTTCTTCAATACCCTTAAGAAATTAACTTCTTTATTCATCCAGTATTGCTATTGACAAGTCTGATATCCATTTGATTCCTTTGTCATTATTATGTGATCTACTCTTTCTCTCTTTGTCTTAGATATTCTTAAGTTTCACTATCCCCCTTGTCCATGTCAGTTTTCTTTTTCTTTTTTTTTTTTTTTTTTTTGACACCCTGTGGTGTTGGCAATATAAGGCCTTTGAGTTTCCTTTGTTTCTGGAGAATTTATATACCTATTCAAATATCTTCCTTATACTTTTCTTTTTGTCTTTTCCTTCTAGATCACATTTTATCTGGACTCTGGGACTTCTTTCCTCCATATCTATAAATTTATTGTTCCTCTTTCTGAATCTCTGCTGACTCTTTCTAGGAGAGAACTCCAATCTTTCTGTTGAGAGAACTCCAGTCTTTCTGTTGAGTTATTTGATTGTCAGCAGTATCCATTTAGGACAAGTTTAATTCTAAAATTTGGATACTTTTCATACCTATTGGCTCTGCTGCATTCTTTTTCGTGATTTCTTATTGTTGTCTCCTATAGTTAATTTTTATTCTTATCTATTCAAGTATATTCACATGGCTTGTTTTAAAATCCCAGAATGCATACTCCAATAAGATATACAGGCGTGTTCAGCAGGTCTGTGACCTTCCCTCTGGGGTGACTGTACTGCTCTGTTCTTAAGTAATTTGGGCCTGGGGGCTTATGTTCCCAGGGGAGGACCCGATACTCTGGATGATTAAGTGTGAGGGGACAGAAAGAAGCCCAAGCCTCAGTGAGAGCCCCAAGGCAGAGGAGCTCTGTCCAGGGCAGAGGGAACCACTGCAGCTCACTCCCACTGAACTCTCTGGGGCCAGCCCGTTGTCAGGGTTTTACTCCAAAGACAGAAATAGGCAGCATTTGAAACCCAACGCTCTTCTAGTTTATAATTCATCATGTTGTCATCTGGAGCACTTTCTATTTATTATGTGATTTTAGAATGTAATTCTTACTGTAGAAATAAAGCAGTACCACTAAAAAAATTCCTGAAAACTATACAGTACGAAATACCTGTAAGTTATTACTTTACTACTAGATGCAGAGAGGGCTTAGGATGGATGGCTCTGAGTGCTGTGAAAAGCTGCTCAAGATTCACAGCCTTACAAGGGCTTTTTTCCATTTATTTATTTATTTATTTATTTATTTATTTTGAGATGGAGTTTCACTCTTGTTACCCAGGCTGGAGTGCAATGGCACGATCTTGGCTCACCGCAACCTCCGCCTCCTGGGTTCAGGCAATTCTCCTGCCTCAGCCTCCTCAGTAGCTGGGATTACAGGCACGCGCCACCATGCCCAGCTAATGTTTTGTATTTTTAGTAGAGATGGGGTTTCACCATGTTGACCAGGATGGTCTCGATCTCTTGACCTCGTAATCCACCCGCCTCAGCCTCCCAGAGTTTTGGGATTACAGGCTTGAGCTACCGCACCCAACAGGGGCTTTTTCTTTATAAAAAATTAAAATTTCTTACCTACTTGAATAATAATGTGATTTAGATGTGTTTAGGATTTCCACAACTTGTGTCTTGACACTATCTATGAATTGATCCTATATTCTAAAAAAAAAAAAAAATCTAACCAAAAGCTAAATATATCATTCAGGATTGATCCAGTTAGAAAGACAGAAGCCACACAATAAGTTGAAAAAGGAAAGTTTAATGCAAAGAATTAATAACTAAAACAGGGGCTAGCAGTACTGAAGAACTGGCTAGAGGGAAGTAAAGAGAACTCTTAAGAATATAGAAGTAGCAAACGTTAGAAGCAGCTACAACCGTCTAGGTCTGAGATGCACCATCCAGGGAGGACTCGCCTCCACATCTCTCACCTCTTCAGGTCGAATTATGGTCCTTATTGGAGAGGGTGTGTGATGGTCACTGGATAGCAGAGAAATCAGAGTCTCTTTGCTGGTGCAACTTGCAGGAAACCTATCCTTTGGGTTGCCAAGAAACATCTGTTCACAAAAAGGTGCTTCACCTCTGGACTCACTGCAAAGCTACCTGAGGGATTCCTGGGCAAATGATTCATGGGGAGGTGATGTACTGTTGGCACTCTGCTGTGATGATGCCCAAGAAGGTGTCAGGGAAGCTGCTGGCTGTGCACTATGCTGGCCAACCTGTACTGCAGGAGCTGGGCCCTGGCGAAGCTACATGGTGGAGGAACCTAGTGAGAGGCATGCACCAAAACCAGGAAGATAAGCCCCTTCACCATTCAGCAAATTTACAGCAGCATCACCTACTGACAACGTTGTGCCAGCTGGCAAAGGAGAACTATTGACAGGGCCCATCTCAACTATTGCAGAACAGGGAATGAAGGGTGAATTTGGAATTGAGAGATAATAAACGGATGGCTGCAGCAGTCAGTGTTAACAATGAGGTTGTGCTCTTTAAGAATAAGTTGTCTGAAAACAGAGCAGGAAGAAGGTCTGTTGTGGCCCTGGATCATTGCTTCTATAACTTAAGCATGCAAGTCAATCACCAGGGTGTTACACATTTTTCTTGGCCCCATTATGAAAATTCTGATTCAAGAGGTCTGCGGTGGGGCCTGATCATTTACATTTCTTCCCAATTTTTGAGGGATGCTGATGTCATCTTCTTTTACTTTTATGTAATTTATCTATAATGAAGAGTTTCTTATTTTTATCACCTAGTTTTATGACCAGGACAACACTTTAAGTAGAATGCTCCTTTTGTTCTTGTCTAACTTAGTTATTATACACAAGGAGAAGACAATTTGATCTTTCTAAAAGCATGTATTTGAAATATATAAATAAAATCAGTCCCACACAATTGTGTTTCTGATCATTTAAAAGTTTATTATCTTTTTGCTGGGTACAGTGGCTCACACCTGTAATTCCAGCACTTTGGGAGGCCAAAGGGAGTGGATCACCAGAGGTCGGGAGTTCGAGACCAGCCTGACCAACATGGTGAAAACCCAACTCTACTAAAAATTAAAAAAAAAAAAAATAGCTGGGCATGGTGGCAGGCACCTGTAATCTCAGCTACTCTGGAGGCTGAGGTAGGAGAATTGCTTGAGCCTGGGAGGTGGAAGTTGCAATGAGCCAAGATTGCACCACCGTACTCCAGCCTGGATGACAGAGTGAGGCCCCGTCTCAAAAAAAAAAAAAAAATTATTATTTTTTCTTTGGATTTTCTGAAAAAATTAAATAAAAGTAATAACTGCACTAATATTTTCTCAATCATTCTAGTACAATATCAACTCACATTACATATTTAATATGACTTGGAACTATTGATTTCACATGATTCAACACTACACGAAACATTTCCAAACTGCAACATAACGTAACCAACATGTTTTTCTATTGAGAAGTTGTAATATAAAAACATGCACAAAGATTTTAGGGGAAAAAACGTAAAAACTGTTCTGGTAGCAGTTTTTCTTTGTTTCAATATAGGGTCAAATGTTAAGAATAAAGATAACTCAACCTAGCTCTATTTTTCCTAAAGTTAATAAAATATCTAAGGTTTATAAAATATCTTTCTTTAATATAACTGAAAAAACATAGCAACTATGATATATCTCTTCAGTCTTAATAAAATAAACATATCTTTATTAAGTTATAGGAAGGTAATGAGCTTCACTTTGAGCTGAGGCCCTAACCTGAGTTTATGCCCTCGGAGAATTTTGCTCTTCAGGCAAGCACACCTCAAGGTATACACGTCATGTTGTTTCAGGTGACCTTTAATATTTTTCCATAAAATAACGACTGAGCTTATCTCATTTTGCTAATTATTTCCATGACTTACTGACACTCTTGCCAATAAATCAGTGAGTAAGTTTTCTTAATGTATAGAGCCAAATTACAGAAAAGGACTCGCTGTGAGTCACAATTTTGGGGGGCTTAACTTGAATTTACCAACAAGCTTAGATGCCTTCAACAAATGCTTACAATATGGTTCCCTTTCTGGGCCTCAGTTTTCTCTTATGTAAAAATGACAAATTTAAAGAAATTATTTCCAATGAACACTCTCTCTGATTTTATAATTGTTTAGTTAAATATCTTAAAATGTAATATTGTTGGGCTATATTAAACAGAGTTCATCCAGAAAGGTTAATAAAATCATTTGGATTTTTCTCTTTTAATATGGTTTTTGAAATAGCCTTGTAAGTCTTTTGTCAAGATAGAGAAACAGTGTTGTATAATGGCGGACATGTGTTAATGTCTGGGCTGTTGTCCCACTGTATTTTTTTAATAACAATGCTGATAGTGGCAAATGAGGTACTAGCCTAGCAAGTGCATCACAATAAAAGGAACCACTATGTGGTAGTATAAGGCAGAAAATGGTAGGAATCGGGGCTCTGGCTATAATGAGATGTGCTTTGTCTGGTCACATCATCTTCAACTTGAATTATTTAATCAGTATAAACTATGGCATGCTAATGACTTGGAGAATAGTGATATCACTGTCAGATTGTTTATAAATAATACCAGCATTATACATTTTATGGTGAAATTCATTCAAAAAAACTTCGGAAATGCTGGCATTTTTTTTAAATATTTCAAGAATGTTACAAGATTAATGAAAAAAATAACAAGTACAATGTTAATATTTTTGAATAGGCACTATGAATTATTAATTGTGGAAAAGAGATCTGGCAAGCAGAAAAGGCTTATTAATTTATTATTTGTAATTTATTTTTTAAGATTGTGTTGTTGACGTATCATTTTCCTCATCGCCATGCAAGGTAGTGAGGTGATGCATTTTCAGTGATTCTGGATGAAGCAGTGGCCTAAAACAGAGAATGACACATTCTCACATCATGCAGTCATCATAACGGGGCCTCATCCACCTTCCCAGAGATTTCCTGAGAGGCTGCAGTTCAGATCTTAACACCAGCTGCCACCCCACATTTTCTCTCCACCTCCAGACATTAGGTGGGAAATAGAACAAAATGATGAATTCGTGGGGAGAAGTCCCTCCACTGGAATTCCCTTATAGGGAGATTATTCTCTCCTCTCCTGACGGGAAAATGCAGTAAGTGTTCCCCAGAAAAGGGGAGATGCAGAAGATACATGAAGACTTGGGTGAGCTGACCATGGTTGAGGTGCTGCTCGGACCGCACAGCAGAAGGAGCAAAGATTAAAGAGGTTTGAGGCCCCGTAAGATTTCAGAATAGCACCCTTGAGGGATGTTATTGGGAAGAACGAACAATAGTTTCACATGCATACCACAAGGAGGTGAAACTGCGAATGCACCTTTATTACAAGGCTTTTCTCCACATTACAGCTAAATTTCAATCGCCGTCTAATTTCCTATTAAAATTAGCACATTAGAAGGTTTAGATTTTGTGATGCATCTTAAAATTCCTAGTTTTTGCATTTCATTTGTTTTTTTATCTCCTGTACTTGGCAGAGTGCCTGGCACAGAAAACGCACTCAATAAAAACAGTACTAAAAAGACACTAAGGTAGGCAGGAGAATCGCTCGAACCCGGGAGGCGGAGGTTGCAGTGAGCCGAGACGGCGCCATTGCAGTCCAGCCTGGGCAACAAGAGCAAAATTCAGCCAAAAAAAAAAGGCATAGTGTTTGTGTGTTTGTGGTTATTTTGAGGGTTTTTTTTAATGGTATTTCCATTACTCAATTTCCTGTGTGCTATTCTTGAGGCAGCTGTTCTTAGAACAACCACACATGTTAAAATCATCTGCAGAATGTTAAAAAATACTGATGCCTAGATTTTCCTCCTTTAAGATTTTGATCTAATTGGTCTGGGGTGTGAGGTGGACCCCGGGGTTTACAAAAATTCCCAGTAGATTCTAAAATACAGCCAAGATTGAGAACTACTGTCTAGATTATCTTCCTTCTTACCAATTCTTTCTTCTGCTGTATCTAATCCACAATTTTACCCATTCATAGAGATTTTAATTTTAACAAGTGTCCTTTAAATTTCTAAGATATCTTTTATTACTTTTAATTGATCTTTCTATTTTGCTGTAGTGACATTTTCTTATAGTTACCACACATGCCTTTATACCTTTAATCATTTAAAATCTATTTGATGACTTTTACAAGTAATTATTTTATAGGAAATTCTTGGGACTCTACCTCTCCTACTTCATGTGCACTGTCTCTTGCTTACTGAGCCTTGTTCTCTTGCATGTTTTTAATTTTGAATTGTAATCCTAATTTAAACAGAGTTCTATCTGGAAATCCTGACAGGAGGATCTAATGAGTTTTTATTTGTCTTTAGCAAAATGCTCAGAAGTATCTCCACGGCCCTGCAAAGCCTCTTTTATATACATTTCTGGTGTCCTGTGTTACTAAATCACAGAATATTTGTACCTCCCCACTTCAAATCACTTTAATGGATAGGGATGGGGTTTAAAATTCCCAGAAAAGCAATTTTTTCCCTGCAGCCAGCAAGGTTGTCCTTTGCCTTCTCATGTGGGTGAATGAATTTGTTAGCTCTCTTAATCAGTACCTGCTTCTTCCAGGCTGAAGTTTTCTCTTCCTAGTTCCACGGAAAGCTGAGAGCCCAATCCCCTGGTTTGATCCTTACCCTTCCCTCACACCCCTCCAGGAAAGCCATACCTCAGTTCATGTTATTTGCCCTGTGGTTTACTTCTGCTGTAAGATTTCACTTCTTTGTCGGTACCTCAACTATGTACTGAAAATAATGTTCTGATTACTTTATCTGGCATTTCTATTGGTTTGTCTCAAAGGACTTTGCAGATGAGTCTGTCTTCTTGATCATGTCACCCTCATCCCATTCTTATCCCGTCTTAACACACTGTGCAGAACAGATGCTCAAACATGCTCTTCGATTTCAGCGTCCACTCAGCCTCACTGCTCCCTCAGCCCCCACTGTCCCGCTGAAGCCCTCAGTTACATGGGGAAGCATTTATCACCCTTCTGCTTCCCTCCTGGCTTATTGAGTTTCTTACTTAACTTCTGTCGCATGTATTCACGACATTTGGAATGCTATCAGACTTGCTCCCTGTTGCGTATAACAGAATTTCTTGAAATCCCACCTGTGCCAGGATGGTTACAGACCACAGAAGGATCACTTTACAATAGTCATGGATTTTTAGTTTTTAATAATTTTGAAAAAAAAACTAACTTTTTTCACCAAAAGGTCTTTCATGAATGTGTTTTTTGTTTGGGATGTGTGTGTGTGTGTGTGTGTGTGTGTATGTGTGTGTGTGTGTGTGTGTGTTTTAAGACACGGTCTCGCCACTTTGTTGTCCAGGCTGGAGCGCAGTGGCGCAATCTCAGCTCACTGCAACCTCTGCGTCCTGGGTTCAAGGAATTCTTGTGTCTCAGTCTCTAGAGTAGCTGGGACTACCGGCACATGCTACCAGGCCCTGCTAACTTTTGTGTTTTTAGTAGAGACAGGGTTTCACCATGTTGGCCAGGCTGGTCTGGAACTCCTGACTTCAAGCAATCTGCCTGCCTCTGCCTCCCAGAGTGCTAGGATTACAGGCATGTGCCAACGAGCCCGGCAAGATGTGTATTTTTAATTAAATAAGTTTTACAAAATATATGAGATTGCTGGTATTCTTTAATGCACTTATAGGGAAAGTCTGGCTGGTATCATGTACTTTACATTACAAACTAAAGTAGAGGCTTGTGTATTTGCTACATATTGAAATTTGTTTTGTTGGTGAGGATACTGCAAGGATGTGCAGAAAGACTGTTCTTTATTGATTGCACACAGCTTAAGGGGCAGAAAGTGCTTTACAATAGCATTTTAAAGGTGTTCTAGAAAGATAAAAAAAATAGTAATCAAGAAAAAGAGATGGTTGCTCAAAAGTAATATTGTGGGAAAACAATAATAAAAATAACTGTAATATAATTGGAAATTAGTTTTTAAATTATATTGGTTTACTTAGCTTTTCAAAAAACAAAGGAAATAAGAAATAATGAAAATAACATCCATCATCAGATTTCTCAGATTGCATGAAAATGTCCTTGCCTTTAGTTTAAAAAAAAAAAATCAGTGTCTGTTGCATGTGATTAGCCAGGCTTGGTTTTGATTGTCTACATTATGATCTTCTTGTTAGTGTGTAATGAAATGCAGTCCTGCACGTATGAAAAACCCACCGCCTGTCACTGAGCCATCTGTCCATGACTTACAGGCATGAAAATACTGCCTGCAGTGAATAGAGAAAAATGGAAATTTATATTAGAGCCACTCCTTTTTGTTCTTTGTTCATGATTGAAAGCCACTCGACATCTATTCATTGGGATTCAGACATTTAACAGGCAACCTACCTAACAACTTTAAAATGTATTCTAAAATTGGGGTCTATTTTGACATCTGGATGTTGGCCAATCTTTTTCCTGAACCAGCTTTTTTTTTTAGAAAGACTTAAAAAATAGACTTTATTTTTTAGATCAGTTTCAGGTTTATAGAAAAAATGAGCAGAAAGTAGAGAGCTCCTGTACATCCCCTCCCCCACCCCACTTTCCCCTATTATTGACACCTTGAATTGGTGTGGTACATTTGTTACAACTCACAGATGAATATTAACACATTCTTATTAAATAATGTGCCTAGCTTTCATTGGAGTTTACCCTTTATGTTGTACATTTCTATAGATCTTGCCAAATGTATAATGTGCCAAGTATTCCCTATTATAGTATCATAGAGAATAGTTTATGCCTCCAGATCCCCTGTCTTTTACCTAGGCATCTTCCTGCCACAACCCCTGGGGATCACTGAGAGATTTTACTGTCTCTGTAGTTTTTCATTTTATAAATATCATAACATTGGAATCTTATAATACATTGTCTGTTCAGACTTTTTTCATGTAGCAATATGTATTGTACTAGTTTTTAATTACCTTTAATTTTGATTTTTAAAAAATTACTCACCAGTCACATCACTAATGACCACCACATTACAAAAAAGTCAGAAAAATATTGAAACAAGTTTCCAGAGTAAGATTTAAAAATGTACTCAGTATGAAACAGCTCACTTTATAAACAGAGATAATTAAGAAAGGAAAATAAAACAGGGTGATGGTGTGTGGTGGAAACAAATGTGGGCATATCTCTGAATTTTTGAGCCTCAGTTTCTTCATCTCTGAAATGGGGACATTATTATGACATTCCAGGTTCTTCGCAGTTGGACATCTTATGATGTGTATTGAAGGCACATAATGACAATGAAGAAAACAGAGAAGAAGTAGAGAAGAAAAGTCACAAGAAAGAGGATGAGAAGGAGGAAAACGCCAGAAGAGAAGGAAAGATACAGAAGTAGGAGGAAAGAGGAGACTTTTCTGTGACCTAAGGTAAAAGTTGTCCCTGAGAACAGGGTTGCATCACATCAGGATATGAAACTGTCTTGAAAGGTGTGATGTAGAAAAATATTTACCTTTTAGAAAGTTTCCTGGCTATGGGAACCTAGGTGGTTTTTCGATAATCAGTTCTTGAAATCAAAAGAACAGGCACAACATATAATGCTCATTTCTCTTCCTGAATGGTTTTGACAATATATATAAAGAAAAGGAATTACACTAACCATTGTGGAAGAAAAATGATAATACAATATAATGATTACATTTTAGCTATTTTAACCCAAAACTCTTCCTTTTTTCCAGTTTTCCATCAGTCTTATCTCTAAATATGACATATCAAAGTAACCTTACAGTCTTTTAAAATATGGTTGAACGTTAAAGATAAAGATTATATTACCTTGCTAATAAATATAAAACTAAATAAAATATGTTTCAACCTAAGAGATATCAAAAGGCAAATAATTGTTAGGCATTCGATACACCTAGACAATGCATTTTGCAAGAAAAGTTGCTTCCTGGAGCTGACACAACTGATTTCATCTAGGCAGCGCCTAAGGTTTCCTAGCAGTAAGGATCCCTGGAAATCTTATGTGAAGAGAAGGGCAACTCTTTTTGGCATCTGTGGGCTGGTGTCCTTGACCCCCCAAGAGTTATCTGATCTCTGCCTATCCCAGGGTTATCGTTAGGGTGATAACCTCTCCAAAGAAGATGCACCAACCACACTGTGCACACAAGTGGACAAGAGTGACAGCAACACATTTTAAGCCATGAGTCTCTAGTTCCTAGAATTCCTGTCCCTGAATCTACAAAGTCCAGGGACACTCAGGTTGTTATTCTGTCTCTTCCTTCTCAAACCCCCGGGAGACCCTCAGATCATCCTTAGGCACGCCCACCTTCTCAGTGGTGGTGAACCAGTGTTTTATCTGAGAGTCTTCCAGAGCCTTCTAGTTCATGTTTATTTATGACACCTGGAGACCAGCCCTAGTCTCCTTTTCTCTGGGGTGAACAGCCACGCTGCAGCCTCATCTCTCTCTCAACAGGCTCTGTGGGAGCTGAGGCAGATGAGCTTCTTTGTGTCCTGGTGTCCTGCAGACACAGAGGAGTGCCTTTCAGATCCCCTCAGGACTGCTGTGCTCATAGGACTGATTGGCTGACAACTCCTAGCTGTTTGCTTCTCAGGATATACCCGGCTCATGCTCAGAGCTGCCTCCAGGAAATGAGCAAGTGCCTCATTGCTGCCCAAAGCAACTGAGCTCTAATGGGCCAGCTTTCCTGCAGAGCAACCCCTTGGGCTGGCAGAGACTTTGTCAGCCTGCATCACAGCCCAGCGGCTTCCCTGTTCCTGTTTCTTCTCTTTGCTGTGTCTCCTTAATTAGACTTTTGTCCTCTCAGCATAGCCTCAGCATCTATCTCCTGCGTCAGGTATTATCTACCTAATGTACAAAAGCAGTCCTTAACTGAAGAGGGCGAGACCCATGCTGGGACTCCAACATCATGATTAAATGATAGACGACTAGAACATAGAGACCAAGTCTCCCCCATGGCACACAAGGATTGCATATAATAACCTTTCAATAAAGGTTATTTTCATATATCTTGTGCTTCAGAATTCATCTTTGGCTACATCATTGTTGCGTTTTATTAACATAGCCATCCTCCAGTTCCCCTAAAGCATACGTATGTATGTGTTGACCAGAAAGTCCACCCTTTCTTTACTGATTGTGCTGATTAAAAACCCCCATGCAAATTCAGGATAACCCTTTGACTGCTGCAATCTCCTGCCTTCACACAGGAAGGATGCCCCTTCTGTTCCTTATCCTTCCTTCCTTGGCGTGACTTAGTATCTCTGCAGCTCTTTTGGTAGGCTGCACTGGTATGTTATTTTCGAAGAAAAGGATCCACTTATTCAGATGGCTGCCTCCTTTATTTATTGTAATATGTTTTGGCAGCTATGGCAAATAGGGATTAGGTGTGGGCTGCTTTTCCTTTGAACACAACTTGCTGAAACAGTAGGGGACGTGTCTCCCATATTCCAGGAGCATGTGCCATCTAATGAGTCTCACGGAATCCCTTAAATTTTCATTCATGAAAGGATTGCTTTAGGTAGGCTGCATATAATAAGGTGCCTTTGCTGCAACATTATTAAATAGAAAGTTTCTTCATGGTACCAGGAGGTTATTTCCTTGTAAAAGTTGTGTTGCTTCACTATTCATAAAGGACGACTGGGCAATAGATTTGGGGATTTGGGGAATTAGCCTAACTTTCTTCTTGAGCAAAATCTCCAGGTACTCAACATCCGGCTCTTCATTTCCTGTCCACCAGTCACCTTTTGTCCTCTCTGTCCTTTGGTATTTACTGTGCCAGTAAGTGCAAACTGGAAGAAACCAAGGACTCCTCTGATCACCTGATCCAGCCATGTTGTTTTACCCTTTTTAGTTGACCTATCTTGACATTCAATTCGAAATCTTTCCTGCCTTTCCCAGTTTGACATTCTCCTCTTTCGTTCTTCTTGCTCTTGAATCCTTTCACACCTCCTACCACCTGATGATAAGCTTCCCCAGGCTTAGTTTTGTGATAACTACTCCTTATCAGGAATTTACTCTTACAGCTTCCCAGTCCTTACAACATTCACTGCATATCTGAATTGAAATCCTATTTTGTCTGATTGTCTATGCATTATGGATCAATATTTCCTACTCTCTATTAAAAATCAGTGGTTGATTTGGAGTGGACGTAAATCCCTCATGAATGCAGCATGAAGCTCTTTATTTAAAGCATAGTTTTTAAACCTGATATTCACAAAACCTTATGATGGCCATTATGAGGGTCCTTAAGATTGTATGTTCAGCAATGTGTGTGCATGTACATTCAGCTGTGTGACCGAAGCACACGAAAAGACTGAAGAAGTATACACATAGTAGTGAAAATAGACATTGTTCAGAGTGGGTATAGGGGATGGGGGTCACATAGAACCCACTAATCTCTAAAGCAGAGGTAAATTGCCACTGACAGCTTGGTTTTCTTAAACCAAAGCTCTCCTTTAATAACCTGAAGCCTTCAGTATTTTTGTGGAAACTTACTCCTCACTCCTGCTATTTTCTTTGATGAAAGTTAGTTTAAGAAATCTCTTGGCCCTCTTCTGCCACATCACAACATCCTCTTCAGAGGATGAGAAGTATCTGAATTTAGACTGAAAAACCAAAAATATGTAAATTAGCTCCCACTTCCTTTTTTCAGCCCAGCAGTAAACTCTGTCCTAGAAAGATGCTGCTGAGAAGTCCTGAGAAGCTTCGTGGATTGAATAGGGTCTACATATGGATTTACTGTTAGCAATCCCACTTGGCTAACATGCTGACGTCTTGGTCTTCATTTATACCAGCTGATTTAATTTTTAATTTTCTATTTTAGGCATCTAATTTCTAATTTTATTTGTATTTCATTTTTTCCAACATCCTATTATGATAAATTTCAAATACACATCATTTTTTTGTAATGAATACCCATATACCATTAACATCTTACTACATATGTCTTAACACGTAACTGTCCATTTATCCATCACTCTATCCATCCATTGAGCCATTTTTGTTTGAGGCATTTCAATGTAATTCCTCAAAAAAGAAAATAATGCTACATTTTTTATAAGTACTTCAGCATGTATATCATTGCAGTTAATTTTTCTTTTGAGATTAAATATTTCATGAAATTCACAAATGTATGCATACATTAAGTTTTGACAAATACGTACACTAAGGTAACTGAAATTACTGTCAAGTTGTAGAACATTACTATCACTCCAGAAAGTTGTCTAATCCCACTTCCCACAAAATCCTTACCGCATGCCTTGGAAGCAACTTCTGTCTTGATTTTTTCCAGTATAGATTCCTTTTGCCTATTCTAGAACTTAATGTAAATGGAAGTATACCCACAGGATGGACTCTTGTGTGTAAAGTTTCTTTCACTAAGCATAATAGTTTTGAGACTTACCTATTTGACCATATGTCAGTAGTTCATTGTATTGTTATGGATGAGATGTATACCATTGTGTGAATAAGGCAGAGTTTATTCATTCTCCTATTGGTGTACACCTAGGTTATTTTCAAATCAAGGCCATTATGAATAAATATACTAAAAATCTTGTGCAAGTCTTTTGGTGAACCTGTGTTTTCATTTATTTTGGGCAACCACATAGGATTGCCAAGTGATGGGTAGGTAGACTAGGTATAAGCTTAGTTATATTGGAAAATACCGGATCTTTATATAAACAAGTTATAACATTTGATATTCCCACCAAAAATATAGAAGAATTTAAGTCAGTCCACATCCTCAAAAACAGCCAGTATTGTCAGTCTTTGTGCTTTCAGCCATTCTGTTGACTATGTAGTATTTCCCTGTGGTTTTAATTTGAGTGTATTTGATGACTATGGTGCTAAGAACTTTTTAATGAGTTTCTTAGCCATTTGTATGTCATTTTGTGAATCTCTCTTCAATCGCTGGCCCATATTTTATTGAGTTACTTGCATGTTTGTGACTGAGTTTTAGAAGTTGTTTATATATCCTGAACACCAATACTTTGTCAGATATATGCTGTGACTATTTTCTCTATGCTTACTCCTTGCCTTTAATTTTCTTTTTTTTTCTTTTTTTTTGAGGATGAAAGAGAGAAAGAAAAAGAATTTAAAAAAAAAGAAAAAGAAAAAAAATAAAGGAAAGGAAGAAAGAGGAAGAGGAAGAGGGAGAGAGAACAGGGGTGTTGCTTTATTGCCCGGGCTAGAGTGCAGTCTAAAAATGGGTATGCCTGTAATTGTGTTTAATAATAGAGACATTAAAAAAAAAAAGAGGGAAGAAAATAATTAACAAGCAGCCAGCCAATATTTCATTTAAACCTGTAAATACGTGTGATGTAGTACTGATAAGAGTGTATATTTTGTGTATTTAAAGTGGAGAGTTCTATGAATGGTAATTAAGTCTACTTGTTCCGGACTTGAGTTCAAGTCCTGAATATCGATGTTAACTTTCTGTCTCATTGATCTGTCTAATATTGATGTTGAAGTCTCCGACTATTATTGTGTGGGAGTCCATATCTCTTTATAAGTCTTATATATCTTGGTATTCCTGTATTGGGTGCATATATATTTAGGATCTTTAGCTCTTCTTGTTACATTGATCCTTTTACCTTTATTTAATACCCTTCTTTACTCTTTTGATCTTTGTTGCTTTGAAGTCTATTTTATCAGCAAAAATTGCAACTCCTGCTTTCTATTTATTTATTTTTGCTCTCCATTTGGTCGGTAAATTTTTCTCCATCCCTTTGTTTTGAGTCTTTGCGTATTCTTGCATGTGAGATGGATCTGGATGTAGCATACGAATGGGTCTTGGCTTTTTTTGCCTGTCTGTGTCTTTGGATTGGGGGATTTAGTTGATTTAAATTTAGAATTAATAACAATATATGTGAGTTTGATACTGTCATTTAATGTTAGCTGGCTGTTTTGCCCGTTAGTTGATGCAATTTCTTAATTATGTTGATGTTCTTTATTTTTTGGTATTTTTTTAGAAAGACTGATACTGGTTGTTCCTTTCTATTTGTAGTGGTTCTTTCAGAAGCTCTTGTAAAGCAGGCCTGGTGGTGATGAAATCTCTGAGTGCTTGTTGTTCACAAAAGATTTTATTTTTCCTTCGCTTATGAAGCTTAGTTTGGCTGGATGTAAAATTCTGGGTTGGAAGTTCTTTTCTTTAAGGATGTTGAATATTGGCCCCCACTCCCTTCTGGCTTGTAGAGTTTCTGCTGAGAGATCTGCTGTGAGTCTGATGGGCTTCCCTTTATGGGTAACCTGACCTTTCTGGCT
>NW_022436950.1:11163947-11164942 GCF_009761245.1 Sapajus apella | reverse complement strand
TGTTCCTTTCTATTTGTAGTGGTTCTTTCAGAAGCTCTTGTAAAGCAGGCCTGGTGGTGATGAAATCTCTGAGTGCTTGTTGTTCACAAAAGATTTTATTTTTCCTTCGCTTATGAAGCTTAGTTTGGCTGGATGTAAAATTCTGGGTTGGAAGTTCTTTTCTTTAAGGATGTTGAATATTGGCCCCCACTCCCTTCTGGCTTGTAGAGTTTCTGCTGAGAGATCTGCTGTGAGTCTGATGGGCTTCCCTTTATGGGTAACCTGACCTTTCTCTCTGGCTGCCCTCAGTATTTTCTCTTTCATTTCAACCCTGCTAAATCTGGCCGTTATGTGCCTTGAGGTTGGTCTTCTTGAGGAATATCTTTGTGGTGTTCTCTGTATAACCTGGAGTTGAATATTGTCGTGACTTGCTAGGTTGGGGAAGTTTTCCTGAATAATATCCTGAAGTGTATTTTCTAGCTTGGATTGATTCTCTTTGTCACATTCAGGCACACCTATCAAACGTAGATTAGGTCTTTTCACATAGTCCCATATTTCTTGGAGACTTTGCTCATTCTTTTTTATCCTTTTTTCTCTAATCTTGTCTTGTTGTTTTATTTCATGAAGTTGGTCTTCGACCTCTGATATCTTCTCTTCTGCTTGATCAATTCGGCTGTTAAAACCTGTGCATAGTTCGCGAAGTTCTCGTGTCGTATTTTTCAGGTCCATTAATTCACTTATATTCCTCTCTAAATTGTGTGTTATTGTTAACATTTCGTCAAACCTTTTTTCAAAGTTCTTAGTTTCTTTTCATTGGGTTAGAACAAGTTCTTTTAATTCCCAGAAGTTTCTTATCATCCACTTTTTAAAGCCTGCTTCTGCTAATGGAACATAGTCTTTCTCCATCAGGCCTTGTTCTGTTGCTGATGAGGAACTGTGATCCCCTGTAGAGGGAGAGGCATTCTGAGTTTGGGTATTCTCAGCCTTTTTAGGCTGTTTTCTTCCCTTCTTTATAG
>NW_022436950.1:11035073-11163847 GCF_009761245.1 Sapajus apella | reverse complement strand
TTTCTTTGCATTGGGTTAGAACAAGTTCTTTTAATTCCCAGAACTTTTTTATCATCCACTTTTGAAAACCTGCTTCTTCTAATGGATCATAGTCTTTCTCCATCAGGCCTTGTTCTGTTGCTGATGAGGAACTGTGATCCCCTGTAGAGGGAGAGGCATTCTGAGTTTGGGTATTCTCAGCCTTTTTAGGCTGTTTTCTTCCCTTCTTTATAGATTTATCCATCTGTGGTCTTTATAATTACCGTCTTTATAGCTGGGTTTCTGAATGGACGTCCAACTTGTTGATTCCCGGCGCTAGAATCTGAGCAACCCACTGTGCCGGCCAAAACAGCGGCTTTAAGATTGATGGTGCTTTTCTGACTCTGCACCAAGAACCGCTGCTCCAAGGCAGCGGCAAAACCGCCTCATCGGCCTCAAGAGTTGCGCTGGCAACACGTGGGGCTCCTCCGCTGGGAATCTCCTGGTGCATGAGCAACAAAAATTGATCTGAAAGTGTGGCGTCCTCTCGTTCTCCGCTCTTTCAGTGGGAGCTACAATCCCGAGCCGCTAGTGATCAGCCATCTTGGATCTCTCTCTGCCTTTAATTTTCTTAATAGTGTTTTTGAAAAGATTTTTTTTTCATTGGATAAAACCTAGTTTTTCAATGTTTCTCTTACGATTGTTGCTAATTCTGATCTCAAAATATTTGTCTACCCTCAAGTCATAAAGATATCCTTCTCTGTTTTTTTCTAAAATCCTTATGGTTTTAGATTTTACCTTCAGGTCAATGTCTTATCTTTACTTACTTCCATATACAGTGAAAGTAGTACGTTAAGGTTCATTTTTTTCCACACATAGATATCCAGTTATTTCAACATTAGTTGCTAAAAACACTTTCCTTTCATCTTTGGATTCCACTGGCATCTTTACTGAAAAATCAGATAACTATGTAAGTGTGTGTCCTTTTCTGGTCTCTCTATCCTCTTCCATTGATAAATTTGTCAATACTTATATCTGTATTACACTCCCTTGATCATTATAACTTAAAGTATTATAATCAGGCAGTGTAAATGTTAACATTTTTTCTTTTACAAGGTTTTGTTTGGGATATCTATGTTATCTGTCTTTCTACGTAAGTTTTAGAATTTCCACATCTATTTCTACCAAAAAAAAAAAAAAAAATCACCTGCTGAAAAAAAATGATTGTGATTGTGTTGACCCTGTAGATCAGTTTGGAAAGAAATGACATCTTAACAATATCAAGTCTTCTAATCAATAAACATGGTTTTTCTCCGCATTTATTTGGGTCTTTTAAAATTTTTCCTACAAGTTTGTTTCAGTTCTTAGTGTAGAAATTTTGTGTGTTCTCAGTGAAATATAATTTTAAAAATTTTAATATTTTGATGCTATTGTAATTAATTTTATTATTCATTTCTTTGTTGCTAGTATAAAAATATATAATTGATTTTTGTACATTATCTAGGGTAAATTTATTCATTTCTGAAGTAGTTTATAGATACCTTAGGATTTTACATATATACAATTAAGTCATCTGCATCTAGAGACAAATACATTTTTTGCTTTCTGATATTTACACTATTTATTTATTTGGGTTTTATTACTGGTTAGACTTCCATTACAATGCTTGAGATGATAGAAGTGTGGATCTTTGTTTTGTCCCCAAATTTAGGAGAAACATTCACTATTTTGTAATTAATCATGATGCTGGCTGTAGATTTTTAATAGCTATTATATCACACTGCCACATGTGTACCTATGCAACAATCTTGCGTGTTCTTCACATGTACCCCAAAACCTAAAATGCAATAAAATAAATAAATGGGAAAAAATAGCTATTATAGCAGATCGAGGAGATTTCCTTGTATTTCTTGCATGCTGAGAGTTTGTATCAAAATTGAGTTTTGAATTTTGTCATATGGTTTTTCTGCACTGATTGACAGAATCATATGGTTTTTATTTTTTGTGCTTTTGATATGGTAGCTTAAACTGATGCCATCGTTGCAGTGTTGAGAAACTCTACTTGGTCATGAAATATACCGTTTACATGTTAAACTACATGTATCTATGTTTAGGAGAGATATTTTAGTGGGTATCTGTAAATTTCTGTCAGGTTTTGATGTGGATATTATGCTAATTTCATAAAATGATTTGGAAAGCATTCCCTCTGCCTGTATGTTCTAAATGAAATTAAGTTCTCTCTCAAATCTTAGATACAATTCACTTCTGAAAACTTCTCAGTCTAGAATTTTATTATATAAAAGTTTTGATGAGTTTAATTTTTTAATAGATGCAGAGATATTTTAGGTTTTCTTTTTTTAACTTATGTCAGTTTAATAAATAGTATTCTTCAAGGAATTTGTTAATTTTTTTCTAGGCTTTCAAAATTATTGGCATGAAGTTCTTTATAACATTATGTAAAATAAAGGCAAATAAAGGTATACATCTCCTTGTGGCTAACTGGCTGCGTTCCACAAATAATAAAATGTATGTTCACTATTATCCAGTTAGAAATATTTTCTTATTTCCTTTCTGATTTTTTCTATGACTTACTTTTAAGGTAAATGATATACATAATTTATTATTTTACTTAAAAATATTATTTCTCCTGAATATCTTATTATGTATTTCTAATATAATTCCATCTTGCTAAAAGATTATGTGAGACTGGGTGATTTCAGTATTCTAAATTGAGGTGGCATGTTTTGTGATTCAGCATATGGTCTATGTTGGTGAACGTATCATGCACAGTTTCAAAATATATTTTGTAATTGTTGTCTAATGTTCTATAAATACCAAGGTACAGTAGTTGATAGCATTATGCAGATTACTTACATTTTATCTGATTTTTTTCTATTTGTTCTATCAATTGCCAAGATAGGGGAATTAAAGTCTCTTGTGCTATCATCTATCTCTCTGTAAAATTCTGTAAATTTTTCTTCATATTTTTGGAGCATAAATATGTATGAACCTATGTATTAGGTATATGTATGCATTAGGTTCACACACATTTATGATTGTTATATGTTCCTAAAAATTTTTTTAGGCAGGGTGCAGTGGCTCACTCCTGTAATCCCAGCACTTCAGGAGGCTGAAGTGGGTGGATCGTCTGAGGTCAGGAGTTGGAGACCAGCCTGGCCAAAATGGTGAAACCCTGTCTCTACTAAAAATACAAAAATTAGCTGGATGTGGTGGTCGCACCTGTAATCCCAGCTACTACACAAGCTGAGGCAGCAGAATTTCTTGAACCTGGGAGGCAGAGTTTGCAGTGAGCTGAGATTGCACCACTACACTCCAGCCTGGGCAACAAAGCAAGATTCCATCCCCCTCAAAAAAAGTAATAACATAATAAATAAAATATTTTTGTCATTGTGAAGTGTCCCTCTTTATATTTGAAAATATTTTTTGTCCTGTATATGTGTTTTCTCTGAAATTTATAAGGCCATTTCTGCTTTCTTAAGCTGTTTACATGCTACATTTTTTTGCCATCCATTTACTTTTAACCTGTGTTTGTCTTTAAAGCATATTGTTAGAAGCAGCACATAGTTCTGACAATTCCTGTCTTCTAATTGAAGTGTTTGACTACAACAATGATTGCCATTTCTGACACGATTGGATATAGATCTACTGCTATTCTATTGTGTTCTGCTTCTCCCGCTAGTTCTTGATTCTCTGTTCTTTAATTGATTTTGCTTCTTTAATTATTTGACTACTTTTTAGTCAAATAATTAAATTGACTATTTAATTGACTATTATTTGACTAATTATTCGACTATTTTTAGAATTCTACTTTAACCAATTTGCTCCTTAGTCATATTCCTTTGGATTACTTTTTGATGTTTAATTCTTTGCTTTACAGAAACTATTTGGACTTAATATTATATTATGCTACAATAAAGGTGGAAATCTTACAAGTGCATAAGCCCGTGTAGCACCATATACTTTATATTATCTTTGTCACATGTATTAAAATGTATACCATGTAATACCATGTGACAATATTCTAATTTTTGCGTTGTAGACAGTCATGCCCTTTAAATTGAAAAGAAAATATAGTCTTTTATACTTATTCATAATTTTACAATTTTTGGTGGTATTTACTCTTTCTGAATACCTAAGTATCCATTTTGTATCATTTTCCTTCAATGCAAAGAACTTGGTTAGGCATATTTCTAGCGTATGTCTGCTGAAGAAAATTGTACTTAGCTTTCTTTTAGCTAAAAATGTTTCTGTTTCAACTTTATAGTGAAAAATATTTTTGCTTGATGTAGAATTTTGAGTTGACAGTCTTGTTCCTTTGACACTTAAAAGATATATTGCACACTATTTCAATATTGTAGTTTTTGCAAAATCAGCACTCATTTAGAAAGTTGTTTTCTGTATGCCTGTGTCACTTTTTTCTGGCTCTTTCCAAGATCCCTCTTTATTTTTAGTTTTTAGCAATTTAAATATGACGTAGCTAAGCATGTTTATTTATTTGTTTGTTTGTTTTACATTTTTTGGCTTGGTGTTTACTGAACCTCTTGAATCTGTAGATTTATTACTTTCACCAAATATGGGACATTTTTGGCCTTTTATATTTTAAAATAATTCCTTCATCATTCTATCTTCTCTCTTTCAATAAGCACAATTGTATATGTATATTAGACCTTGATATTGCCTCACAGATCTGAGAGAATATGTCAACTTTTCTTTTTTGCAATATTTTGTCTCTGTCATCTTTAGATTTGATGGGTTCTATTACCTTAAATTCAGGTTCACTTTAATCTTTCTTCTTTTGACTTCATTCTACTGAAAAGCCTATTCTAAGTTTTAATGACTACTGTATTATGCTTCTGTTCTAGAACTTCCATTTGATTCTTTTTATAATTTTGTTTCTCCACTAAAAGTTCAGTCTTTTTTTTTTTTTTTTGACAGATTCTTGCTCTGTCGCCCAGGCTGGACTGCAGTGGTGCAATCTCGGCTTACTGCAACCCCTGCCTCCCAGGTTATTCTTCTGCCTCAGCCACCTGAGTAGCTGGGATTACAGGCATGTGTAACAAAACCTGGCTAATTTTTGTACAGTATTTTTAGTAGAGACGGGGTTTTGCCATGTTGTCCAGGCTGGTCTCGAACTCTTTACCTCAGGTGATCTGCCTGCCTCAGCCTCCCAAAGTGCTGGGATTACAGGCATAAGTCACCTCACCCAGACAGCATATTTTATACTAGTTCATTTAATATAATTTTAATAGCTGCTATGAAACATTTAAATGCTAATTCCAGCATCTGAATCACTTTGTAGTTGTTTCTGTTAATTCTTTTCCCTTGAGAATGCTTGCATTTTCATAGGACTTACTATTTCAAATAATTTTGGATTGTATTGGGACATTGAATTCTGCTATAATCTTTAAGAGTGTTTCATTTTGAAACTCACTTTGTTGAATTCAAATGTAAATTACGTGCCAGTTAGTTAAGTAACAGTTCTAATATCAGTTCAGTTCTTTCATTCTGAGCTGAATTTGTGGAGTTCTCCCACAAAGTCTTCTGGAGTTGCTACACCAAGTTTGTGGCTCCCTCTCTCCAGCTTGCTCCTTACTGACATTTCTAACTCACTTATTAGTCGCTGTTGTTGGAGCTGAGCTTTATCTTCTGGTTTTTCAGGCCAGAAAGATTATTGCTCTTTTAAAAACATTTTTTGCCCCACATGTAATTGATTGATTGTAGCCTGCCTTCAAGCATGGCTTTAATAATAAAGCCATACAATAGGAAATGCATCCCATGTCTTTCACATATATTTCTCTTCTGGGATTTACTTTCTTTTGTGCACCCCCTCCTGCATTCGTGTAGCTTTTTAAAAATATTTTGTTTCTGAGGAGGAAGGCAGCAAATCACACTGCCATGTGCATACCTATGCAACAATCTTGCATGTTCTTCACATGTACCCCAGAGCCTAAAATGCAATAAAAAATATTTTGTTTCTAGAGTTTGTGGTTCTTATCTGTGGTAGGATCAATCTGGTAAGAATTTATTTGGCCACATTAAGAGAAAACTGTAGTGACTGATATTTTGATCTCCATCTACTTGGCTTCTCTATCTATCCAATTTAATGTTTTGAGTAATACATCAAAATAAGATATTAAGGTATAGCAATAATTACAAGAGAGAAAGGGATTGAGCTGAAACATTTTCAAGAAGAACAAAAGAATCGGTGAATTGGAAATATAAAAAGAATCAATTAGACTTGGCAAAAATTTAATTTCAGAAGACTAAAGAATAGTTCTGAAAGTAGTTCTTGTTTAAGTTAAAAAAGCTAGTAATTTTCTTGGTATAGATCAGTCTCAGTGTATTTAAAAGAAAACAAGTATATTGGCTAATGCTGAAAGAGTAAAAAAAATGGGTTAAAGCCTGAACATATTGTATTTGATGTGCCAGTATGGCAACTGTGTGTATCCTACAGCAATAAAATGAAAATTTAGGCTTACAGCCAGGGAGCAATACTAGGGAAGAATTGTATATTTGTGGATCAATGCTGATAGTAGATCTCGATATATTAGAATAGACTGTTGCAGGGATTCTATTATAGTTTGAACCAGATGAAATTGTTATTTCTGGGAATCAAAAACAGTCACATACTGGCAATTTTATATGGCTCAACCAAATAACCAGAAATCCCAAAACAGAAACATAGAAAACAACAACCTCATTGAAGAAACAAATTACCTAATAGAAACCTGACTGGGAGATCTATTAGGAGAGGTCAGCATAGTAGGAGAGCGGCTACAGGACCAGTAAATACATAAAGCTGATGAATGACTGAGGTTACACTAGGGAGTAATGAGAAAAAATATAAATCTAATAAATTCTGCTGGAACATTGGTTAATTATATAGAAAATATGTAATAGCATTCTTACACCACAGACAATAATGAATATATGCATATTTGGATGTAATAAATAGAAATGAAAGGGAAACTTCAAAGCTCTTAGAATAAAATACAGGAGAATATTTACGACCTGAGAGCATGAAGTCACAATTTGATAAATATGATTATATTAAAATTATGAACTTGCATTAATCAAAGGACACTATAAAGAGACAATTCACAAATTGGGAGAAGCCACTGTAACACCTAAAACTGATTAAGGTATTGAACCAAAAATGTGTAATGAACTCCTAAACAACATTAAGAAAAGACAACTAACAACCCAGCTGAAAAAGAGTCAAATGATCTGAACATATATTTCACAGAAAAGGAAATGTGAATTGCCCATAAATAAATGAAGTTATGTCTTACTTCCTTAACAATAAAGAAACTATAAACCTAGACAATGCTATACTACTCTTGTACACTCACTAGAGTGTCAAGAAAAAGTTTAATAACAAGTGTTGGTGAGGGTGTGCCTAAACACCTTTACACATTTTTATTGAGGTTATGAGATGGTATAACTACTTTTGAATACATTATCTGATAAATTTAAATAGTTTCATACTTTATAGGCCATAACCTATCCCTACTATATAATCATGGGGAACTTTTACACATGTGGGTCTGAAGGCATCTATATGAATTTTCATAGAAATATTACTTGTAGTGTAAAAATTAAAATTACATCCAAAAAGTATGTGAAATAATAAAGCAATGAGTTATTATATAAACAAAATGAAATATTATAGGGCAATAAAAATTGTATTGTGGTACTTAACATTTATTGACAAAAGGAAGCTGTAGATGATATCCTACAGTATAACTTTTATTTATTTATTTTTTTCAGATTGGCTCTTGCTCTGTTGCCTAGGCTAGAGTACAGTGGTACCAGCATAGCTGATGGCATCCTAGAGCTTCCAGGCTCAAGCCATCCTCCAGCCTCAGGCTTCTGAGTAGCTGAGACTACAGGCACATACCACCATGCCCAACTAATTTTTTTTTTTTTTTTTTGGTAGAGACAGGGTCTTGCTTTGCACCTTGGCCTCTCAAAGTATTGGGATTACAAGTGTGAGCCACTGCAAATCAGCCAGTAAAACATTTCTACAAAACCTCAAACTGACGAAACTTCACAATATAGTATTTTGAAGTTTATACAAGTGTTACTAAACTATAAAAATAAAAACATGCTAAGAAAAGATTCAAGAAACCTGGGGAGAAAGAGACAGTATATAGAAGAAACTCACAGACTGATATGTTATATTAGTAACGATTATTTCTAAAGCTGAGTGGTGATTTCATGAATACTCATTTTATTATTCTTTTTAAAATATTTCCTTAAAATAAACATATTTTAAATTAAAAAAGAACACATAAAATAATTATATAAATAAAACATCAAAGTCCAAAACTATCATTGTTGTATAAATTATATAAATTCATATGTATTATCTTATACATTGTAATAAAATAACATATATTAGATTAGATAAATAACGTGTCTCAAATTACATTATATTCTATACGTCACAAATTCTTAATATTACTATAATTAATTTTGTAAATAGTATTTAAATTCCATGAAATAAAACCCCTTGTCTCTAAAAATTATCCCGCAGGTAAAAAAGAAAGAAAAGTTTTTAAGTTTTATTATATATAGCATGTTTAATTTCTCAGAGAGGAAGAAATTACAATAGAATACTTCATTTCTGGATAAAAATATGTTAGTGAGAAACAAAAGCAATGAAGTCTAAGTAAATCTTCTCAGGCTCAATGAAACAGCTGGTGTCCTAGACATTTTCCTGTTTTTCCTCTTGGGAACTAAGATACTGACCATATATGTTTTTCTAGACTAAAAATAAATATTAGACTGATGCTTCAATGGAATATTAGCACAGCAAGCCCTAAGGGAAATAAAACTGTAGATCTAAAAGAGTCAGTAAAATGTATCACACCTGCTTTTCTGCTTTCTTGTCAATTTGCTTTTAACTAGGGAGTGTATTTGTATGAATATGTAGGGATTCATTCATAAACAGAAAAAATAAAAACAAAATGAATGAAAATGAGAGACATCAAATTCAGATTGATGGAGTGGGTGCATGGATAGGGATGTACAAGAACTTTGGTTGGTGATGTTTATTTTCTTTCTTTCTTTTCTTTTTTTTTAAGCCTGAGTCAGGATCTCCCTCTGTCACCCAGGCTGGAGTGAGGTGGCACTGTCTAGGCTCACTGCAATGTCAGCCTCCCAGGTTCAAGCAATTCTCTTGCCTCAACCTTCAGAGTTACTGGGACTATAGGTGCCCACCACCATGCCTAGCTAATTTTTGTCTATTTTTAGTAGAGATAGGATTTCATCATGTTGGCCAGACTGGTCACGAACTCCTGACCTCAGGTAATCCACCTACCTTGGCCTCCCAAAGTGCTGGGATTACAGGCATGAGCCACTGCACATGGTCGGTAATGTTTATTTTCTAAGATGAATGGCATGGTGAAGAAGATGCACTATGTCATTTTATACATTTTGCAGGTCTAAAACATTTCATAAAAAATGAAAACTTCCAAACTATTTTAATGAGAAACCAAAAGCCTATCAAGTAATGGTTCCTTCCACAAAAATGTGTTATGCACCTGCAATGGTCAAAGCTCTAAATACATTTATTTTCAGTGGGAAATAAAGAGCTATCAAAGTTGAACCTGAATACTACAAGAGGAATGGAGTTAAGTCCCAAATAACCCTACATAATGCGTCCTATATTCCTGGAATGCAATGTGAACACAGAGTGGTCGATATTCAACAGCAAGTGGTTCCTCCAATGAGGAAGGACTACATAAAGCAATCGTCAATCTACCTGAGATTTGGGGATGAGAACATTTTTCATGGAAATAATTGACTGTGTGAATGATTTCAGAAGAGGCTTAAGATAGCATTTGCTTTACCAGGGAGTGCATCTGCAAGAATATTTGTAAGGGGATATGGAGGAACATGACTGCAGCTCCACAAACTGCTAGAACTCATCTTGTAATAGTGGAGAAAACAGGGCATTTGGCATGAAGTGGCCTCAGACCCCCTTCTGGCCATGTCACTTTACCAGAGACGTGACATTTGGCAAATTACCAACCTTTCACATTTGGCAACTGGGAATAATGAGAAATTTCAGCCTCATGGTTTTAAGAGTAATAAGTCAAGTAATACATGCACTCTGATCATATAAGACTCTAGATAAATGTTAGCTTTTACCTTTAAGCAGTAGAAAAGAGGGCTGGGGAATTAGATTGGGTCATTTGGTGAATGGTCATGTGTAGACTGACTTTAGAGATTTTCATGATTGAAAGTGGAAGGAAAAGTCACAGGTGAATGAAAGGTACTGAACCTGGCCTTGCCTTCTGAGTTATCACTAATTTGGGGTTGGCGATTATATTTTGTACACATTGTTTGATTTGATTTGCTATATTTTAAGAAATTTTATCTCTACATCCAAGAGTTACATGGGCTGATAATTTCCTTTTCCCAAACTACATTCTCTGGCCTCGATTCAAGGTTATGACAAAAGAGATAGAGAGAATTTCTTCTTTTCTGTTTCCAGAAGGGAATGATCTAAACCTGTAACTGTCAGTTGAAAACACTTATAAAACCATTGGGGCATATTATTTATTTTGAACAACCATAATTTTATTGTAATTACTTTAATATTTATAAAATTATTTTTATTTTCCATTTCTTATTGTACCAACTTTGGAGAGACATGTTTTCTTGGAATTCATGTATTTTGTCCATGGTTTGATATTTGTTAGTTAAAAAAATGTTGGTGATATTCTCATATTTTAGTTTATATGTCTACTTTATCCATAGCTCTCTTATGTTTCATTTATAATATTATATGTTGGTAACTTTTTTCCTTTTTCTTAATAAGTTTTTTCAGAGGTTTGGTTATTACTAATCTATTAAATAACTTTTTGATTTTATTGGTTTTATTGATCTGCCTAGTCCTTTTTCACCTTGCAGTTTCTTAGACTATACTTTGTGTTCCTTTTCTGACTACTTTAGCACTTATGCTCTAGGTGGTCTTCCTCACGAAGATGAGGAAGATCATGCCCATCTCTCTGACCTCCTCTGCAATAGCTCTTAGTCCTGCTCCCTCTACTGTACTTAGAATTCTCCTTGCTCTTCCTGAAAAGTACCAGGCATGCTAGTGCTGAGGGTCTTTGCTCTATTAACTCTGCTTGCATTGCTTTACCTCTGATCACCTCTGAAATAACTTCCTAATTTTAAAATCTTTGCTCATCCTATCTTTTCAATGAGTCCTTCATCTTCTATTAAGTAGTACCACCTCTTACCACAGCACTTGTTAACTTCTAACACACAGTTAAATACACCATAAAATACAACTGTTAGCCTCGCGTGGCTCTCTTTGCCTCCTCAACCCTCAGCTCTAAGCAAGTAAAATTAAAGGGTTAGACTAGATATAGATGTATAGTTTTTCCTTCCTTTCCAAACAGAAAATTCCATGATTCTATAATTTGAATTTTGCCTATTAAGCCCCAAATATTAAACAGTGTACAGTTTTCAGTTAAGACAAAGCAGAATGCATCAGCATGATAAGAATTATTAGAGAAGAATAATAAAAAAAAAAAAACAGACATTTAGAATAATTAGTGAAGATGGGGCACAGCTAGGAGGAAATCCCAGCATTATGCTACAGCAAACTGGAGTGATATAATACGAATGAGTTGATTCTTGTGTTTTCTGGGACTCATAGCTGTCTGGCGGCTATTTTGAATAGTTAGAACACTAATGCCAACTTGTTGGCACTTCACATTAGGTAAATGCTTGTCACCTCTCATTGTCTTAGGAATGAGAAATAACCTGGAAGTACAAAATGATGTTGCTTTAAAATAAGACTCCCAGGCTGGGTGCAGTGGCTCATGTCTGTAATCCCAGCACTTTGAAAGGCCAAGGCAGGAGGATCACTTGAGCCCAGATTCCAGATCAGCCTGGGCAACATAGGGATACCCCACCTCTACAAAAAATAATTAAAAAAAAATTAACCAGGCATGATGCCACATGCCTGTGGTCCCAGCTACTTAGGAGACTGAGGTGGGAGATATAGCTTGAGCCCAGGAGGTTGAGGCTGCAGTGAGCCATGAATGTGCCACTTCATTCCAGCCTGGGCAAGAGAGCCAAATACCATCTCCAAGGAAAAAAAAAAGAAAACACTCCTAGAAAATTACTCTGGAATAGAATCCATGTCCTCAAGGAGCCATGAAAGGGACCTCAAAAGACTGCAGGATTGGCAAGTGTGCAGGTTTTGGCTTAATAAAACAAATCTCAGGGTTTGACCTTGTACACATTACTTAAATTATCTGACCTTTGTTGTCTTCATTCAAATGTGTGTTTTATAATATTCTTGCCTCTAGAAATATTTCATGTAAGTTTCAGCTCTGTTTCAGGTACCAAGGATACAGCAGAGAACAATATAATATATACCATGCCACTCCTTCTGGAATTTAAGGTTTTCTCAGGAAAGAAGCTAAAGAGCTTAATTTACAAGCAAGACACAGCTTCATATATTAGGATGCACTGACTCACACTTAAATGCACAATGTATTTAAATCAATTGTTTTAATTTTAGAGAGTTGTTTACGTGATGTGTGCAATTTGACAAGGAAGGGAGGGAGGGAGGGAGGGAGGGAAAATTATCTCCGGTTAATATATTCTGGTAGAAACACTTATAATTCCCAAACTATTTAAAATGCTCAGCAGCATTCAACTAGATATAATAAAAGCAATAAATGCATTGAAGCAAATTTGGCCTTGAAGTTATTGAGTGACTCCTGATTTTACAATATATCATAGCAGGATGTTCTTGATGACTCTTAGGCAGAAAAGCAATCTAAAAAGGTTTATCTGTATCAAGAGTGTCACAATCTTTTTGGGGGTCTATTTGTCACTTTCTCATCTAGTACAGCTGTGAAAGATGGCTGATGAATTTCAATTTAGTCTTACCATTTCAGACAACTGGAAGATGGAGTTTCAGTAGAAAGTGGCTTCAGCTGAAGTAGGGCTGTGTTTAACATTTTTGCTGAGAATGCATTTTGAAAGGACCTCTGGTCAAATTAGGCTAAGTGCTAACATTGAAAGCAAGTTTTAAGTAATTGCTTATCTTTCAGAGCTAAGTGTCTCCTGCATTATATTTGTGGCAACAGGACAAATGGTCACATATCTAGCCATTATAAATCTGTCCCAAACATATTTAAAGGTGACAGGTTGATGATGGGGGCTGGGAAGGGGGCAGTTATAAGGCTCTGAAATTAGAATAAACCATTCCATTAATAACTTTACTTGCATAGAGTAGCGTGCTTTGTAATCTAAAGCATAAGCATCACATTTATCATGTTGGAAAATATAGCCATTTGATTTACCCCCGACTTTTCTATCATTTTACCAATCATTCATTCATTCAACAAACAGTTATTGCAAACTTGTTGTATGTCTGGTCCTTGGGAAAATAAACCAGGCAAACTCTGTTTTCCAGTATTATAGTATTTAGAGGACAGATGTGAAAATAAATAAGTTCACTCCTTTGGAGGAAATGTCTAACAGTCCCTAAGGCAGTTAAGGGAAACTTTTACAGATGAGGATATGATTATATTAAATTTTTTTTTAAAAATGTTTTTGCCACCCATTATGCAGGAGAAGTGTTGGATCTTGAAAGAGGAGTAAGAATAAATGTGGCAGAAAAAAACAGAGAAGAATGTTTATGTCAGACAGATGGAGCATAGGCAGAAGCTCGAGATGGAGGACCATCCATATCTTAGAACCTTAAGTAACTATCATTGTCTGCTGGGTAAGGAAGTTCAGAGTGGAGGCAAAGTGTCATGTGGTGAGGACTGTGTGGTAGCATTCATGTTGACATCCTCAGTGATTTGAATTATGCTTGGCACTTGTCATTAGAGAAATGCAAATCAAAACCGCATTGAAATATCAGTTAGAATAGCGATCATTAAAACATCAGGAGACAACAGATGCTGGAGAGGATGTGGAGAAATAGGAACACTCTTACACTGTTGGTGGGAGTGTAAATTAGTTCAACCATTGTGGAAGACAGTGTGGCAATTCCTCAAGGATCTGGAACTAGAAATACCATTTGACCCAGCAATCACATTCCTGGGTATATATGCAAAGGATTATAAAACATTCAGCTATAAAGACACATTCACACATATGTTTATTGCGGCACTGTTCACAATAGCAAAGGCTTGGAACCAACCCAAATGCCCATCAAAGATAGACTGGATAGGGAAAATGTGGCACATGTACACCAGGTAATACTATGAAGCCATCAAGAAGGATGAGTTCATGCCCTTTGCAGGGACATGGATGACGCTGGAAACCATCATTCTCAGCAAACTGACACAAAAGCAGAAAACCAAACACCGCATGTTCTCACTCATAAGTGGGTGTTGAACAAAAAGAACACATGGACAGAGGAAGGGGAACATCCCACACTGGGGCTTGTTGGGGGCTGAGGGGTTTAGGGGAGGGATAGCAGGGAGTAGGGGGATTGGGGAGGGCTAACGTTAGGAGAAATACCTAATGTAGATACGGGGGGATGAATGCAACAAACCACCATGGCACATGTATACCGATGTAACAAATCTGCACAATCTGCACATGTACCCCAGAACTTAAAGGAAAGAAAGAAAAGAAAAGAAAGAATTTAGAAAACTCTGGGTAGAGTGCAGGAGATACAGATTTGTTACCTGGCAGTCACTGAATATTTAGGTGTTCTTGGGAATATTATTTATTTACTTTGTATATTTTTATGTAAGATGAAAGTATTTGGTTTTATAAATGATTTCCAAATATTATATAGCCTTCAAAACCTTTAAAACTGAATTTGTTTAAAATTAAAAGCATATATGTAGCTTTAATATAACATTTTTAAATGACTTAAGGAAATCTCACAAATTAATAAGTAAAAGACAGTCAATCCAATTAAAAATGGGAAAATATAATTAAACATTTCAGAGAGGGTTAACATAAATGGCTAATAATGGTATGGAAAGTTTGGAATCTCACTAGTAATCAGAAAATTCAAATTAAAATCACAGGGAGATTTCATTTTGTATTCACCTTATTGGTAATAAATAAAACTTGTAATCTTACCAAATATTTGAAAAAATATGAGCCAAAGGAAATGTTTTATTATCCACTGCAAATGAAGTGAGTAGATCCATACAGTGACTCTGTCACATAACTTGTTGTGAACTAGCAAATATAAAAATATTCATGCAATGTGACTTTCAGGTATGACCCTTTATTCTTGCAGCATTCCCCAGGGAAATATACTCATGAACGTTCCCAACAGTATTATCTACAATAACAAAACATGAATAAACTAAATATCTATCAATATGAGAATGAATAATATGTGTGTGGTATGTTCATATAATGAAATGCTATAAGGAAATAAAATTGAATCAAACAAGCTGAGTATGTCACACACTTGAAAATCATAGATTTAATTTTGAAGAAAAAGTTTACAAAAAATAGATTCAGAAATCTAAAGGAAATAATCAAAGATATGATCAAACATTCATAAATCACGATGTCCATCATTATTGACAAAGCCATGAGAAATAAAAATATTTGAAAATATAAACAATTATTATAAATCATCAAAAATCCCATTTCAAAATAGTTATTATATGGCAAAATATGTATGATGTAGTGCTAAAAAAATCAATATTCAAAACTGTCTATACAATGTGAATCTAACTTTGATTTTTAAGAAATTTAAAAAAACTAGAAGGCAAGGCACTGAATCAACAGGTTAATAGTGATAAAAGACATGCTTTTATTTTTCTTCATTATACATTTCTAAAATATTTCAAATTTTATACCACAATTATTTGTAAAATAAAAATATCTAAAAGATTATATTTTAAAGAATAGATTCACCATAATGCTATTTACATACATTTTCAAAATATCCCAAACACTATCATACCTTACTTTGAAATGTGTGTGTGTGTGTGTGTGTGTGTGTGTGTGTGTGTGTGTGTGCGTGCGCACTTATATGTGTAAGCACTCTGTATCTCTGGGTTCCACAGTGGGGCTTTCAACCAATTCTGGATTAAAATTAACTTTAAAAATTATGTCTGCATTGAACATGTTCATACTTTTTTCTTGTAATTGTTTCCTAAACACTATAATAACTATTTACATTGTATTAAGTATTGTAAGTAATCTAGAGATGATTTAAAGTGCATGGGAGGATGTGCACAGGTGATATGCAAATACTATGACACTTTACATCAGGGATTTGAGCATCCTTGGATTCTGACATCCTTGCAAGTTTCTGGAATCAATCCTCATGCATACTAAGAGATATGTGGATATACACATATATAGATTTATATATTTAGGTCTTTACGTGTGTGCGTGTGTATAGTTATATATGTACTTATAAAGTAGAGCCAATGAATGAGAATGGTAACCGCCAAATTAAGGATGGAGTTTTATCAGGATAGAAGAAGAATGATAAGATTAGGGAAAGATATATTAAGGTACTTCCACCCTAATTTTAAGGTAGGCATTCAATACACAGTCTTAATATTATTATTTTGTACCATCTGCAGATATAAATAATTCCATAACAAGACAAATAGTAACAGAAAATGGAGAACCACTGCAATTGGTGGTGGCAGGAAATGGAGCCCTGCCTTGGAGTCCTCATTTAACCCACCCCACCCACTGATGCCCTGAGACATAGATGTTACACACGTTTGATTAGAGCATATTTGCATTTTTATCCATGTTAGCATCCTGTCCTTACTGTCTTAATGTTTTTTCTACAGGCATAAGCTGCAGGAATCCTGATTATCTTTTCACTGCACTCGTATTGTTCCTCAGCCCTCAGATGGCCCATGGTGTGAGTAGACACCCCCATAAAACTAGAGGTGGCCTTCTAGGTAATAGAATCTAGAGACTGTGGAAAAGACTCCCTTGTCCCTAAATGAGGATTTTAGTTCTAGCCCTGAATCTGTCAGTTACTAAGCATGTAGATTTCTTTTGGTCAATAATCACATCCATTTTCAATGTGGTGGGATAGATTCAAGTCTAGCCCAGGATTCTGTGGGTGTCTGAAGGAAAACTGGAGGAGTTTCTAGGCTGCTGAAATTCCTGTAGTCAGTGAAGTAGAGGATTTTGCTTCTGGAATATTGAGGGGTCCTTACTGAAGCAACCTAATTAATATTTTCAAGTAAATGGAGTTGATACAGAATAAGCATAGTTGAGGCTTTCAATTGTGGATTGGCATGTGAAATATGTTAGGATAGGTCAGAAAGGTTTAAGTGGTCATGTGCATTTGAGGCAGATCTAAAAAAAAAGGGCTCTGGCCAGGCATGACGTCTCACGCCTGTAATCCTAGCCCTTTGGGAAAGGTCAAGGCAGGTGGATCACTTGAGGTCAGGATTTCGAGACCAGCCTGGCCAACACGGTGAAACCCTGTCTCTACTAAAAATACAAAACTTAGCCAGGCATGTTGGCATGTGCCTGTAGTCCCAGCTACTTGGGAGGCTGAGGCAGGAGAATCACTTGAACCTGGGAAACAGAGGTTGTGGTGAGCCAAGATTGTGCCACTGCACTCCAGCCTGGGTGACAGAGTAAGACTCCATCTCAAAAAAAAATGGGGGGCTAGGGGTGAACCTGAAATGATTCTGAGAAGAGCAGGCCTTGGCAATCTAATACCATGATATCTAAAGGGCTGATCATACAAAATATAGAGTCAGGTAAGGATCACACAAAGAAAACATAGGAAAACACTAAACCAACTTTGCTTACTGTTAGATTTTTACTATCGAATGCCATCTTTCACATGGCCGCTTTCGCACTGTATTGGGTGCATGCTTTATGTAAAAATTGTTAACTGTCATTCCACTATCACTTTGCTGTTTTCAAAACCAGTTGTCACATTAAAGCAAGAGAATACTAGTTCAGAATGCATGAGATTTCCCAGAAGTTACACAAAGTCTCATGATTCTATCATTAGGGTTCCTGAACTTCAGAACACTTGACTTGGACTCCCCATATCTTGCAAAGTGAGAAGAAAAATCGCTGGCATTGTAAGATGGATATGGGGATCCAATGAACTCATTTAGGCTAATAAAGTCTAAAACATATAAAGGATTTTTGTGAAAGGTCTAATGGAACTCAGCTATAAAAGAGCATATCTATATACGCACGAGCAAATGAGATGATATTAGAAACCATTTCAACTTTCCTATGACTGTGGGACACTGTCCCTTATTCTTCAACATAGTCAAGCTGACCTGCGGGGCTACCAGTGTAGAGAGGTATTATATTGTCTCTTATGTAAATAGGAAGAGCTAACAAGGTATTCTTGTACTTACACAGTGCTATCCCAAGCCATCCTGACTCTGCCGCTCCAGGCCGCCAGCAGCAGTACCACCTGGAGTCGTTATGGACTGTGGTGTCATCTTTGGATGCTGTGCTATTTTGGCTTTCTGCACTGCCTGACTGTTTCTCTCTCTAAGAACAGCACCCTCCACAGGACAGATATTCTCACAGCCAACTGGACTTTGAATGGATACCTGATCCAAAGTAGGCCAATTAAATGGATATTTGGAATTAGAGCTGAGAGTCAGTCTGGTCAGGCTGATATGGATTCTTCAAAGCAAGTAGATGAGCCTTAGAAGCTATTAGATAAGACTAACAAATGGCGCCTGCCGTACAGGATGGTGGGACCAGCAGAAGCCTGTCTTCAGGGTCAGGGAGGCAGAGACAATAGACAGAGATGTCACCATGATGGTTTTATAGTTAGTTCCCAGTCCTAGTTCTTAGGCAGCCAGTCTGCATTCCTGAGTTCTGAGTGATAACCCTGTTTCCTTTCAACAAATTCCCATTCCATAGTCAGCTTGCTAGCTGGTTTCTGTTACTTGCACATAAAGAATCTTGACTATGATTCCCAGGATATATTTTCCCAAATGTTAACATACAAGATAGGTGACAGTAATAGTAGAACACTGCTTTTTCTGTGAATCTTCACACAGTTTCACCTGCTTTTAGGAGGAAAACTCATTTAAGTTTTAGTGACTCATATGTGTTTTTTAAGAACTTGCCTTTGAAATATGAAGACTACCTGTTCTGTTTTTACTGTTATTTCTGCTTCCCTTTTAAACAAGCACAAATACTTTTTATTTTACTTTATAAATTATATCAGAGGCAAAGCTAATGCTTCCGTCCCCACTTTGGCAGACCATGTTGGGCTGACTCAACTGATATTTTTCTAAAACTCATTAAAATGGTAGTTAAAATGTTTTTAAAAGAGAAACAAAAAAGCAAAGAAAAATTTATTATAATTCTTGAAGGATTGTTCCACTCTTTTCCTCTAGTTTCATGAAAATAAGATTTTCAAAATTAAAGCTGTTTAGCCTGGAGGTTTTTTTGATAATTGCTAATTTTTTAAAAAATTGACCAAGAATTTATCATTTTATCTTTTATTTTTTATTGTGATTTAACAAATTATAGTTGTGTTTGTTTATGGGGGTAAATGTATGACAAAGTAAAATAATTGAAATCAAGGTAATTAATCCATCAATTTAAACACTTATTTTTTTAGTGACCACATTTGAAGTTCATTCTTTTAGCAATTTTGAAATGTACAATACAGTATTATTTGCTATAACAACCATGTTGTGCAATGTATCTAAAAGAACAAAAACATATTCCTTCTAAGATTTTTGTACCCTTTGACCATCATCTCCCCATTTCCTTAAACCCCAGCCTCTGTAACAACCATTCTACTCTCTGCTTCTTTGAATTTGATTGCTTTAGATTCCATCTGTAAGTGAGAACATGCAGTATTTGTCTTTCTGTGCCTGGCTTATTTCACTTAACATAATGTTCTCTTATTCCATTTATTCATGTTGTCACAAATGAAAAAATTTCTTTCTTCTTATGGCTAAAGTATTATATTTTACATATATACCACATTTTCTTGATCCATTCATTTGTTGATGGATGCTTGGGTTTATTCCATTAATTGGCTATTGTGAGTATGAAATTACCTTGCACATATTATGACAATGAGAAAATTATGACAGTGAATAAGATCTGTCTTAACTGATCCCATCTTGCCTTTAACCTCCAAACTGCCCTTGTTCATTACTAGGTGTAAGTCAGACTAATTATGAGAGGAATTTAGTTTATAGTTTAACTATGAAACAAGGATAATAATGGCCCTTTCTTGAAACAAATCCCCTTTTTGTTTGGGGACTAGATCACCTTTGTTATGATTAACAAATTAGCCACAGGATTAAAATTATGGTTTAAGCATTGGGCAGCCAAAGTGACCACAAGATTTCTTACCTCCCAATTGCTCTTTTGGGTAACATTGCTATTATAAAACCTAAGATTGGTGCTCAAGATATTTTTTAGATCTTGCATTCTGAAGGACCAGCTAGCACCACCTAGACCAGTAATCTGACTCAACAGTTCTGTGCTCCCATCCAGGTACAGAAGATAGCAAAAATAATCCTCTTCGACTCCCTGTGATTTCATTTCCAACCCAATCAATTAGTACTCCACAAGCCCTAGCCCCCTACCCACCAAATTATTCTTAAAAAATCTCCAGCCTCTGAATTTTCAGGAAGACTGATTCAAGTAATAAACTCCAGCCTCCTGTTTAGCCAACTCTATGTGCATTAAGCTCTTTTTCTATTGTAATTCCCCTGTCTTGATAAATTGGCTGTATCTGGGCAGCAGTCAAGAAGAGCTCATTGGGCAATTACAAGTAGTGCTTACAGTGTCCATGAGAGAGCAGACATCTCTTCCACATGCTGATTTCAAATCTTTTGTTTAAATACCCAGAGGTAAGGTTGCTGGATTGTAGGAAATTTCATGTTTAGTTTTTGAGGAACCTCATACAGTTTTCCATAATGGCTGAATTAATTTACATTTCCATCAACAATGTGAAGAAATTTCCTTTTCCCACCTTCTCATCAACAAGTATCTTTTATCTTTTTAAAATAGGGTACACATTTTTCTATTCTTTTAGTTATTATACAGTGGAATATTTCCTCAAGTATCTCTATTATTCTGTATCCTTTAAAAAATATGAATACTAAAATTAAACACAATATTTAAATACATCATGAAGCCTGACACAGCTTCAGGGCAGTGGGAATCAACAGATCAATATGATTGGAACAACACAATTTGTAATTCTTCCCACAATAAAGAAAACAATTGGCAGAGCAGAATGACCAAGAATTTCTAGAAGGATGGTGCTCCTTGGTAAGTAATTTATATTTAGGTAATTTAGCTAAAGAACTGCATTCTTTGCATACTTTCCAGAGTTCTCTGCTAACCATTTGCAAAAGTTCTTGTTTTGAACTCCATGAAGTCTCTCATTCCAGCAACTTTCCTACCTGGTAGTCAGGAGGTTGGTTGAGTCATGTAACTTCTGGCATGAGCTGCCAGGGTTGCACACTGCCTTAAGCTGAGCCCAGAAATGTGAGCTCATTAAAAATATTTATTACATTTTATGATTTTAATTCATTTCCTGCTTCTGTAAGGTTACCAGGTTATTTTGTTGAAATATGAAAGTACACAGGGGCCTTCCAATGATGAAGTAACTTAATATTTTTTGTTAAAAAAATAAAAACCTCAAAAAGTTTTCCAATTACACCCTAGTCAAAAAAAAGAACATTCACATTGGGTGCAAAGAACTCTCAGCTCCTGCTGACAGTACTTAAGCAAAATGCAGAATTTCTAAAAAAAAAAAAAAGCTTTTAATGGACTCTGGTTGGGGGAGCAGTAAAAGACTCTTTGAATAAATTCCTTTTATGAAAACCAAAAGTCAAATCAAAACAAAAAGCCATTGATTTCACTCAGTGTTTCCTGTATGTCTTTAACACCTGCTACCGGAGCCCTGGAATTACAGACTAAGCAGCCATTCCAGTTAAAGACCATTCCAGATTAGTTCTCTAGCCCACTGCTTTTATTATAAAATGTACACTTTTTTTTTAACATTGTATAAGCAAGCAAATAAAATAATACTTCATAATTTCATTATATAAGAATAAGAACTTTTCTTAAAGGTAACAATGAAATTAGCAAAATAGGTACAGGGTTAGAAAATGCAAACATTTCACAGTAAAGGGCAAAACAGAAAAACTTCCCATCCATTTCCATCTTTGCTTTCCAACCGTAACACTGCAAGCAATTTTGATGTAATATACAGCATGGGAGCTATAGTTATCAATACGGAATTGTGCATTTGAAAAAGGAAATACTATACAAATAAAGTTAGTTCACATCTGAATGTGCTTATAGGGATAAAAAATATATCTTAAAAAATAAAGTAAAGATCATCTTTTAAAATTTAATACTATATCTGGGAAATATTTCCATTTATAAGCCATTTTAATTATTTTACCTTGAAAACATATGTATTAGATCTGGTCACCAGTAATTTGTTTTCTCTTTCATTTTCTTTCTCCTAGAAATCTGCCAATTCCCACATTTATTTTTCAAGATAAGATTTTGGGATTATTTTGTCAAGTCTGTGCTTCTCTTACACTCAAAATAGGTATATGTGTCTGCATATAATATTTCTATACTGTGTGAAATGTAGATATATATATATATATATCACAAAAATATGTAAATTTGGATTGCATTTAATTTACATTTAAAATAATATTGGTGCTTCCAATGTCATTGGTGAAAACTATTTTATTTTTTCTTGCCTAATCTTGGAATGTATTATTTCTTTTTTTTATTTCATTGCAAAATCTTTTAGGAGAATGCTGGTTAGAACTACTCATGAACATTTTCAACTTGGTTGCAAATTTAAGGAGAAAGAGTTTAGTATTTCCACAATGACTATGATATTTGCTAGAGGTTTTTGGGTAGATAAACTTTATTAGATTAAAGAAGCTCCCTTCTATTTCTTGTCTGCTCATTTTTAATATGAACCTCTATTGAGATAGCCATATGGTATTTTTCTTCATCCTGTTAATGTAGGAATCTACATTTATTGATTTTTGAATGTTAAGCTAATCTTTCAAAGTTTCCTCATATAAATCAAGTTGAGTATGATATATTATCCATTATATATTATTGAATCTGATTTATTATAATGTTGTGTAGGATTTTTGCCTGTGTGCATAAGAAATATTAACCTACAATTTTCTTTTAATATCCTTTATGGATTTTACTATCAAGGTCATGCAAATCTCAAACATGAATGGAGCCATCTTATATCTTATCTTATTTTCTGGAAGAGTTTGTATAACATTTGTGTTATTTTTTTCTTCAAATATTTGAAAAAAAATTAGCCAATGAAACCATCTGTTTCAGGAATCTGTGAAAAAATTATTAATTTCACATTCATTTTCTTTAATAGTGTGACATGGTAAAAGCCCCATAAAACTGTAGTCCTCAACCATACCTCAGCTTTCTATTGGAACTGCTCTCCGAAACCCATATGTGACAGCAAGCAGTTCAAACCCATGCCATCTTGGTCCCTGTGGCTTGTAATAAGTAATTAAGGACTGTAATTTCCACCCTACCCAGACAATGTATAAACAAATGCTAATCTTGACTTCTGTGAACCACTTAAGTAACAATCAAAATGTCAAAAGTCCCCTGGCCCTTGGGCCCTCCAGAGCCCCTCACCCTCATCTTCACCCAGGAATCCACTGGAATGTCCAGAGCCCTTCACCCTCATCTCCGCCCAGGAGGTGATTTACAGAATCCACTAGCCCTCAGAACGTCTGAAGCCCCTCACCCCCACCCCTGCCCCTAACCCTCACTCCCAAGGTGGTTTTAAGGGCATAAAATGTCTTAACACCCTCCTTTCGGGGCCACGGGTTGGAGAGACGCAAGTCCTCCGTGGTCGCTGGCAATAAAGACCCTGCAATTTGGCATACTTTTGTCTTGGTGTTAACTTTCCATGCTCGGGCCAGTATAACAATAGCATAGGAATATTGATTTATTATTTTTTCCTTTTTCAATTTTGAGCTGTGTTTTTCAAGTGACCTGTTCATTTCTTCTAAGTCACAAAATGTATTGTCATAAAGTTGTACATAATTACGTTAAATTGCATTGTGGTTCCAATTCTTCCTATACATATGCTTGTCCTGGCCACCTAACTGAGCACAGCCTAATCAGTCGAGATCCAGCAGACCCACAGACATATGAAAGAAAATAAAGAAACATTAGTTTAAGCCACTTAATTTTGAGATGGTTTATTTTATAATAGGCAAACAATGAACCCCCAAAAATTTAATAGCTTGCAGTATATGTGATATGGCTAATTTGTGACTTCTCCTCTTTTCTTGATAAGTTTTGCTAGAGGTTTAACAAATTTATTATTTTAAAATATTTATTTTTGCTTCTGTGTTCTTGCATTGTCTTAAATTTTTGCTTATATTTATTATCATCTTCCATGTTTATGTTTATGTGTGCTCAATATTAAGCTCTCACTTAAAGGTGAGAACATTTATAGTATTTGGTTTTCTGTTCCTGTGTTAGTTTGCTTAGGATTATGGCCTCCAGCTCCATTCATGTTACTTCAGAGGACATTTTTTCATTATTTTATATGGCTGCATAATATTCCATGATGTATGTGTATTATGTTTTCTTGCTCTGATTCGCCATGTATCTTTTCTGCAAACATGTCCAAAAGTTCACTAGTCCTTTCCCTACTCTTTATGATTCTTTATTACAACTATCTAACACATTCCTAATCTTAGTCTTGTTTTTATCAGTCCTCAAATTTTCATTAGAAAATTTTGATGGATTCTTAGTCTCTCCCGCAATTCTTCATCTTCTCTTCCATTTTCTTGACAGGTTAATGCAAACTATTTTAAATATAGTATCAGAAAACTGCAATATCTGAACCATATATATGTTTCTATTCACTTCTTTTCTTTGTCTCCAGTTTGTTGTTCTATATTTTAGCACATTTTTAGATGCTGGAAATAACAAGTAAAAATTATAGTGATTCCTTCAAAAGTGCTTCATTTTCTGTTGGATAGTAAATAAAAGTCTAGTAAATAAACTTGATCCTGTGAAACGTTAGTTTTAGGTTTGGGTAGGAATAGACTGTTTCAGTTTTTACTTTTTCTTAGGGTATGGCCCTTCTGAGGGCTTAAGAGAAAACTTGAATTGTTTGCCAAGTGAAATATTGGATGTGTCTAGAGGGCAGAATAATGCACCACCCCCACCCCACCCAGCCAAACATACCAATGCCCTAGGAGCTGTGAATACTTTAGGTTACATTGCAAAAGAAAAATAAGTTTGCAGATAATTAAGTTTGCCAATAGGCAGACCTCAGGATGGAAAGATTATGTTAAATTACCTGGGCGGGCTCAGTGAAATCACAGGGGTTCCTAGTGGAAGAGAGAAGCAGGAAAAGGGGAACCACAGAGACAGATAGAAGCATGAGAAAGATTTGACCAGGTATTGATGGTTTTGAGAAATACAGACAGCCTTTAGAAACTAGAAAATGCAGGAAAATTGACTCAAATTATCAAACCTTCAGAAGGAGAGAAAGAAAAATTATCTTTGCCCCTATATGTGTTTTTGTCTTTCTGCAACATTATGGATGTTTTCATGACTAGAGAGAGTGCTAGCTAAAGTGGTTTTATAGCAATACGGAACTATCCAGTGAACAACATGTAGAGCTTTTCCATACTTTTCATGTTTCTTTATTTCATTCATTCAACAAATACTTGTTGCATGGTTTCCATTCTGTGCTGCCTTCTATTCTGGACAATGGGGATAGGATAATGAATGAGAATGTAAATTCTATGCTACATATTTAACAAGAGGGAAATCACGTGTTTTCAACAAAAATAAATTGCAGATAAGGGAAGCCTCACAGAAATCCTGTTTGCATTACCTGTTTATTTCACTAATGTAGATTTTCTTTATAGGTATAAATGTATTTTATAAAAGGACAGCTTTTCAGAGCGAATTCTGTGTCTGCAGTTTCTGTGACTAACCATCTCAAAATATACCAAAGAAACGTACTTTGGGATGATGTGTTTTAATTTCCCACACATATTTAAATCAGAATTAACTGGAAAAAATATATAATATATCCAACCATTTTACTATAAAATGTCAGGATTTATGTCAAACATAAATCAAAGACTCTAATCTCATATAATAATTGTGCAGCTTATTGCATATTCCACTGAGATGGTACCTGTTCTTTTTTATTTCTTTACCAAGAAAACAGAAGAAATAAAATAATTAGTAAAAATGCAAATTTTATGTTGTCTAGGAAACCACATTTATTTATAATGAATCACTATGGATGTGAAAGGAAAGTGGTTTCACACAACTTGAGAACAGGACAGGGTTAAATGTCCTGCCTCTGGCATCAAAGACCTTGCCCATCTCTACTTCCACAACTTTTTGACTCCTAATAAATATAGTCCCCATTGAACTATGCTATTTACAGTTCCAGTTCAACTCCCTTTTCTGTTCTTTTTTGTTGTAGAAACCAGAAGTTAAACTTAAATAATTTATTCTAAAATTATAAAATTATGAGTATCTTTTCAGATTTTATTTTGAAGTGTTTTTCAGAGTATGTGTTATAATTTATTACATTTATAGGATTTGTAAAGATTAACTCAGTGTACTTGACATACCTACCACTTGAAATATTTATCTTTTTTATGCTAGCATCATTTGAATTTTCTTTTAGCTATTTTGAAATATACAATAGATTAGTGTAAACTATTGTCATCCTACTGATCTATCAAACCACATATTTGTATCCATTAATCAACTTCTCTTTATCCCTCCTATCCCTGTCCTTCCCAGCTTCTGGTAACCACAAATCTATTCTCTAAGGTTCACTTTTTCTTTTAAACTGTCATATATGAGTGAAAAGATATGACATTTGTCTCTCTGTACGTGGCTTATTTCATTTATCAAAATGACCTCCAGTTCTATTCATGTTGCTGAAAATGACAAAATTTCATTACTTTTTATGGCTAAATAATATTCCATTATATATTATACCACATTTCCTTTATCCATTAATCTGTTGACGGGTATTTAAATTGATTCATATTTTGACTACTATGAATAGCGCTACAATAAACATGTAAGTACAGCTGCCTTTTTGATATGTCGATGTCCTTTCTCTTGGATATATACTCAGTAGTAGAACTGGTAGATCATATGGTAGCTCTATTTTCAGTTTTTGAGGAACTTGCATACTGTTCTCCACAGTGGCTGAGCTAATTTACATTGCCACCAACTGTGTATGAGGATTCCCCTTTCTCTGCATCCTCGCCAGCATCTGTTATTGACTATCTTTTTGATAAGAGTCATTGTAACTGGTGTGAGGCGATATCTTATTATAGTTTTAATTTACATTTCTCTGATTATTTTTATATATTTGTTGGTTATCTGTATTTCTTTTTTTGAGAAATACCTATTCAGATCTTTTGCCCATTTTTTATTGGATTCTTTGGGATTTTTGCTCTTGAGTTGTTTGAGCTCCTTATGTATTCTGGATATTCATCTATTGTCAGATGGATAGTTCACAAGTATTTTCTGCCACTCCATGGGTTTCTCTTTACTTCACTGATTATTTTCTTGACTATGCAAAACTTTTCCATTTGATGCAATCCTACTTGTCTATGTTTTGCTTTGGTTGGCTGTGCATTTGAAATCTTATGCAAAAAATCTTTGCCCAAAGCGAAGTCCTGGAGCATTCCTCCAGTGTTTTTTTTCCACTAGCTTTCATAGTTTTAAGTCATAAACTTATGTCTATAATTTGATTTTGGTGTATGGCAAGAGATAGAGTCTAATTTCATTCTTCTGTATATAGTATTTAGTATTCCCAGCACCATTTATTGAAGACTGTCCTTTCCTCTTTGTATGCTCATGGCACCTTTGTCTGGACTCTCTATTCTAGTCCATTGGTTTATGTGTCTGTTTTTATGTCAATACCAGCCTGCTCTGGTTACTATAGCTTTCTGATAATGTTAAAGTCAGGTAGTGTGGTGCCTTCAGCTTTGTTAATTTTGCTCAGGATTGCTTTGCTATTCAGTGTCTTTTGTGGTTCCACATACATTTTAGAACATTAAAATTCTATTTCTGTGAAAAATGCCGTTGATTTTTTTTATAAGGGTTGCATTGAATCTGTAAATTATTTTGGTTACTATTGTCATAGTGACAATATCACTTCTTTGAATACACGAGTATAAAATATATTTCTATTTGTGTCTTTTTATATTTTTGCCATCATTATTTTATAGTTTTCTTTATATAAATCTTTCACTTCTTTGGTTAAATTGACTCCTAGGTATTTTATATTCTTTGTAGCTATTGTAAATGTGATTATTTCTCAATTTCTTTTTCAGATTGTTTACTGTTGGTGTTTTAAGTGCTACTAATTTTTGTGTGTTGATTTTGTATCTTGCAACTTTGCTGAATTCTTTTACTAATTATCTTTAGGTTTTTCTTAGTATAAGATTACATCATCTGCAAACAAAGCTAGATTGACTTCTCGCTTTATCTCTCTTGCTCTCTCCCTTCCTGTCTTCCTTCCTTCTTTCTTCTTTCTTTCACTCTTTCTTAATTTCTTATTTCTTTTCTTTCCTTTTTTCTCACTTGCTTGCTTGCCTAATTACTGCATCCAGAAATTCCAGTGATATATTCAATAAAAGGGGGGAAAGTAGGTATCTTTGTCTTGTTACAGATCTTAGTAAAAAGGCCTTCAATTTTTTTCTATTCCATGTGAGGTTAGCTGTTGGTTTGTCATTTGGTCTTTATTATTTGAGGTATGTGCCTTCTGTAACTAGTTTGATGAGCAAAGGAATCTTGAATTTGATTGAATGCTCTTTCAGTATCTATTGAAATAATCATAGGGTTTTTATTTTTGGTTCTGTTAATGTGATGTCACGTTAATTGATTTGTGTGTGTTGAACCATCTTTGCCTCACTGGGATGAATCTCGCTTAGTCATAGCAAATGATCTTTCTAACATGTTGGTAAATTTGGTTTGCTAGTATTTTGTTGCAAATTTTTATGTCTATGTTCTGTAGAATATAGTTTTCTTTTTTAATTATATCCTTGTCTGATCATAAGGGTAATTCTGACCTTGTAGAGTGAGTTTGGAAGTATTTTCTGCTCTTCTTCTTTTTTTTTTTTTGAAGACTTTAAGAAGAATTAGTTAATTCTTCCTTAAATGTTTCATAGAATCCAGCAGTGAAGCTTTCAGGTGTTGGGCTTTTCTTTGATGACAGACTTTTTATTATGACTTTGATCTCATTATTCATTATTAGTTTATTGGGGTTTCTATTTTTTTATGCTTCAATCTTGGTAGATGATATTTGACCAGAGATGTATCCATTTCTTCTAGCTTTCCAAATTTGTTGGCATATCGTTGTTCATAATCATCTCTAATGAGTCCTTGTTATTTCAGTTGTCACTGTTGTTATGTCTCCTTTTTTTGTTTCTGATGTTATTTATTTTCGTATATTTTTTGCATTGTGATTATCACTAGGCTTACAAAGAATGTCATAGATACAACAAGTTATTTTAAAGAGATGAGAACTTATCACAAAAAAAAAACAATTTTTTCTTCAAGTTCTATACTTTAACTCAGTCTCCTCTACATTTTTACTTTTAGTTTTCTCAGTTTACATATTTTTATGATATCTATGTCTTAACAGGTTGCTGTCTGTAGCTATTATTGTTTGTGATACATTTGTCTTTTGGTCTTCATAGTAAAAGTGTAAGTGTATTGTATACCACAATTAAAGCACTATAGTATTCTGAGTTTGTCTGTGTACTTTTAATTTAATCAGTGGATTTATACCTTCAGGTTCTGTTTGTTTGTTTTTCTTTTTATGTTGAAGAACTCCCTTTAGCATTTCTTGTAAGATAGGTCTGGTGTTAGTAAATTCTCCCAGCTTTTGTTTGTCTAGAAAAAAACTTTATCTATCTTTCATATTAGAAGGATAACTTTAGTGAATACATTATTCTTGAATGAAAGATTTTGTTTTTAATTTCAGCACTTCAGAACTGTCATTCTACTCCTTCTTTGCCTGTATTGTTTGTTGCTAAATTGAAACTCCTGCATAAATTACTTGCTTCTTTTCCCCTGCTGTTTTAGGATTATCTCTTTGTTTCTGACCTTTTCAGATTTTATTATATGCCTTGGGGTAGTATTATTCCAGTCAAATTTGGTCCTCTTTGACTTTCCTGTATCTGTATATTTATATCTTTAATAGGTTTGGGAAAGTTTTCCTTTTTTTTTGAATAAGCTTTCTACCCTTTGCTCTTGCTTGAGTCCCTCTTGAACACCAATCATTCCTTTTCTTTTCCTTTGTACTTATTTTTATTTTTATGTGTATTTTTTGTTATACTTTAATTGCTGGGGTACATGTGCAGAACATGTAGGTTTGTTACATAGGTATACACATGCCATGGTGGCTTGCCGCATCCATCTTCCCGTTGTCTACATTAGGTATTTCTCTTAATATTAGCCCTCCTCAATCCTCCCATCCCCTGTATCTCTCCCCTACCCACCCCCACTCCCCTGACAGGCTGTGGTGTGTAATGTTCCCCTCCCTGTGTCCATGTGTTCTCATTTGTTCAACACCCACTTATGAGTGAGAACATGCGTTGAACACCAATAATTCTTAGACTTGGTCTTTTGAGACAATTTTTTATATCTTGTAGACAATCTTCCCTGCATTTCACTTATTTTTTCTTTTTTCTCCTCTCACTATTTTAAAATTGGCCGTCTTTGAGCTCAATGGTTCTTTCCTCAACTTGATCTTTCTGCTGTTGAGAGATTCTATTAATTTTTTCAGTTCCTCAAATGTATTTCTCAGTTCCAAGACTTCATTTTGATTTTTTATAAATTATTTTAAGTCAGGCATGGTGGCTTATGTCTGTAATCCCAACACTTTAGGAGGCTGAGGCAGGTGGATCACCTGAGCTCAGGAGTTGGAGATCAGCCTGGCCAAATCGATGAAACTCCGTCTCTACTAAAAAAAAAAAAAAACAAAGAAAAAAAAGAAAAAAAATTAGCTGGGCGTGATGATAGGCACTTGTAATACCAACTACATGGGAGGCTGAGGCAGGAGAATCACTGGAGCCCAGGAAGAGGAAGTTGCAGTGAGCTGAGACCATGCCATTGCAATCCAGCCTGGGCTACAAGAGTAAATTCCATTTCAAAAAAAAAAAAAAATTCAATCTCTGTTAAATTTCTCTAATAATTTTTAATATTGCTTTTCTGTGTTATCTTAGAGATCACTGAATTTCCTTAAAGCTACATTTTAAATTCTTGGTTAGCTTTGTCCATTTGGGGAGATCATCATTTCCTGTTTGCAGCTATTTCCTGTAGATGTATATCTATGTCCTTGCATTGAAAGATTATTTATTCCAGTCTTCTCTGTCTTTTTTTTTTTTTTAATATATTTGCTTAAAAGTTCTTTTCTATAGGTCACTGTCTTTTTTCAGCTTTAGGTGGTGCCTTAAACCCAGGTCCACCTCAGCTCTACTAAATGTTTGGTGGGCTGCCCTTCGCAAATGGAGGAGGCCCCAAAGGGGCTATTTCTGCAGTGTGCAGTGGTTAGATAGGGTTTTGTGCCCAGAGGGCCTCTGGGATGAACCTCTTAGAGCATGGTGCTGCTGAACAGCCACTCTGATTAGGCATCTCTTATGGCTAAGTTACAAAGAAGGATTTCCAGAGGTAAGGATGGTAGTCCTGCCTGCCTTCTTTTCCTCTGCCTGTCCTCAGGGATATTTCTCCCTTCAGGTACTTGTGATGTTTCCTGTGGGTTCAGGCAGAAACAGGTTTCTTACCATGGAATTAAAGGTGGTGGGAAAGCTGGTCCACCTTGATCTTACTTTTTCTGGTGTAGAAACAGTCTACTTGGGGAAAAAATTCCCATGTACTTGGTATCAGGCAGAATAGCAGGAGAGATGTCATGGATGTGGAGGTCCTACTCTCTTACTCTCTGCTCAGTTTTTTCATTTCTCTTTGGCCCTGGGTACTGTCTCAACTTCGTATTTGAGTTCTGGGACAGTCTTGGAGCTGTACGTTAGTTTCGCTTTTCTGTGGCAGGGTGTGGGTAGTCAAGCCGGTTTTTGTTTCTATGCCACCATTTTGGAACCAGAAGTCTAAATGTTTATTATTTTTAAAGCAACCCATGAGCAAAGATCTCAGTGCTCTAGATACTCCCTGGTTCCTACTTGGAATCTAGGATTAATTCTGTAGTTTGGTCCTCATGAAAAAGTGATGGTCTTCTGATTTCATCTTTCTTAGGACTTCTGCTTGATTGTGGTATGGGTTGACATTTTTACTTTGTATTTCTTGAAGAAATTTTACTTAACTAAATATTTTGGATAACTCTGGGATTGGAGAGATTGCGTATTGGGGATGTAAGAAATTATTGCTCTATTGCTTATATGATTTAAGAACCCTACCCCAACAAATTTGTTGATAAAAATATCATTGGAACTTACAAATATGTTATAGTATGTGTCCTGCCAGATTTTAAATGCACACATTCTTAATGAACTTTGAAAGCATTTTGAATTGGCTGTAATTATGGGTATTTCCAAAGGATACTTCAGTAAGTTTTAATTCTCATTTCACATTCCTAGTTTTAAGTCATTTTTTTCTTCTAAATATTAAGCTTGTTTTCATTGCAGATACCTCTTTGAGTAAGATTTACAAATAAACTTTCTCACTCTGTAAGACCCCAAGCTAACTAAATAAATATTACAGAATTCAAACCTGATCTCTTTCAGAATGTAGGATGCACCTACACCATTATAGGTTTTTGAAAGAGGGAATGTTTTTCCATGCAATTGAAGAAGTCCATAGGGAGAGGGAAGTGGGAGATTCATTTCTAATTAAAAGCTTTTAGGCCATTAGGTATGGTAGGACAAGTGAAAGAGAGTGAGGTATATTGGCAAAAAACTAGAAGGACCCAAAATGTAAGAGTAAAAGCTTATAGTAGTTTCCTAACTTGAATTTTTTCTAATATGTTAGACATAAAATTCCATAAAGGAAAATAAATAAAATGTTACTTTTATGAACATAAATAAGAACCATAAAGAACACATAAACAGGAGAAGTGGCATATATATATGGCATTTGATATACATAAAACTTATTAATATACTTTTTGATGAAAAATTTTTTATATATTGAAACACGATATTGATATATATGCATGTATATCCTTGACACCTAGTGAAAAACTTAAAAATAACACTAGTGATACATAATTTAATTTTAAATATGACAGCAAGTTTTAAATAGCCTTTTTATAATTTGAACATTATTTGTACAACAGAATATTTATTTTGCCATCAAAAATAAAACAAACTGTTCATTATATCCACTTTGAAACACCAGAGAAAACAGCTAATTCATTATCTGTGATATTCAGATAGCATCAAGTTATCTTTCTCTGCCAGTGAATCTCTGATTTAGTAGAAGAGAGTGTAATTGTCCTTGGCATAAACAAAGAAAATACCTGTGATGTTTTAAAAACATCAGTTTAGCACCCTTGTTCTCCATACCTTAATTATAAAGGATGACTTTTATTGTGAGAAAACCATTTTTCCTTAGTAAAACAACTGCATGACTATATTTGCTTTGGAATAAGCTGCTGTAAATCTCAATATATATTTCTTTTGGTTCATCACAACCAAAAGAAGCTCATTTACATTTCATCACATATTCTTGTATCTCTATATTTTAAAATCTTAATTCTTTCAAGTAGTCACTTTTATGTGGTCTGCTGCTTGTATTTCTCTTTCTTCATTTCAAATTCTTACTGAAATAAATTTGGAATTTTTATTTATTTTCTCTTCTAGCTTGCCACAAGTAGTAATAAAACAGTAATAAAATCACTGGAATGTAAGCTTCATTACATTTCTATCAACTAGTATGCATTATAATTAGTATCTAATGATTGATTAATTTTATGCATAAACAGCTGTTTTTTTACATATATACTACATATCAAACATTTTGCTTGATACTGGGTATGCTTTTTTAAGGCATGGAGTTTGCAAGCTATCTGGAAACCTATGAAAAATATGTATTTATGTATGATACTTTATAAATTTACTGACATTGCCCTTTGGATGATATAAGATATGCAGTTAAATTTCAAATAGTGTATTTTTTTTCTTTGTCTACACAAAAGATTTAAAGTGGAAGAGGGGATTAAATTATTTTAATCTGATACAAATAGCATTTTAATTTGTTATTTCCTATCAAGCCAAATATTTTACCTTTTTCTAATAGTCCTAATTCTATTGTGTAGATATGAAGTGTTTTATAGTTATTGATCACATGTCAGTAAATTTCATTTTTAAATGAACACACTTAACACTTCTGAGTAGTATTTCAATTTGGCATTAAAATTCTCAACAACACTTCTGAGTAGTATTTCAATTTGGAATTAAAATAATAATTTTCTTATTAAATATCAGCAAAGCAGAACAATTTTCAGCATCCACTATGTAGAAACCATGTCAAAAATAAGAATATAAAAATTTGCTGGGACATGGTGCCCTGAAGTGAGATATAACTTTGGCTTTCACCTTTCCTGCATAGAAGCTTCTTGGTCTTGTTAGTTTACATCTTTGTGACTCTGTAAATTCATTTTTTAAATGTTTTATGCAATAATATGCACATCAAAAGATTGATAAGAAGATTATATTAATTAATATAAAGTGCAGACCCTGTCTGTAGTGAGTAAACGCTAAATATATATTAGCCATTAGTATTAACATTAATGTTCTGAGTATTGACAAGTCAATCATCTGATACATTTAATTGCCATTTTCTCATTTCTTATTGTTATAATCTTGTTTTCTTGGAAGTATAGTAGTTGAATCTGTTTCTTTTTAAAAAATATTTATAGTTTTCTCACTAAGTCATCATATTTAGCTTCTCCAATAATCACAGGGTAATTTATTGGTCTCAGATGCTGATCTCAGTCACCGTCTTTGTAATCATCCTCTGTCAATTCTTCTGGCCTGAGGGAACCCAAACCAATGCTTCCTGAAATCTTAAATCTGCAGATACTTGCTTCCAGTCCAGAGCTCTGTCCCAACCCCTGCCCCGTTCCTCATCTGAATCCCTCTAAATATCAAACCTGCCCGTTGACTCAGGAGCTGAATCTTGCTTGAAACCTCTCTCGTTTTGTCCTGATGCCTAGCTGAGGTCAGTTTTGTCCCTTGAACTCTAATAAATAATCCAGTTCTACATGCCAGCCTGTAGCCCAGTGGTGAACTTAGGTATTGCCTATCTCTAAGGTGAACCACAGACAGAAATAAGGTACTAAACTAGGTGAGAGTGAAAATAGAGTAGTGCAAGTCAGAGGAATGAAGCTACTAACTGAAACTTTTAACAAGCTATTCTTAGTCTAATCCGATCACTCAGCAGGTATTTACTGAGTGACTATAATATCACAGATTCTAGGATCATGAGAAGAAAAGACACAAAAATGTATTCCGTTTGTCCAACTTGCGGTTTGTAACACTGAGATGTTTAAACTGAAGACACAGGTACGGCACGTGCCTTCATTCAAAAAACTGTTATTTGTACTTCCATATAGGAAAAAGGAGCAAACACTTAAAAAAAAAAAAAAAAAAAGAAAAGGAAACGAAAAAGAAAGACTCAGAAGCCTAGGTGAGAGGATCACTTGAAGCCAGGAGTTTGAAACTGGCTTGGGCAATGTAGCAAGACCGATCTCTGCAAAAAATTAAAAATTAGCTGGCCATGGTGGTGTGGGCCTGCACTTTCTGCAACTCTGAAGGCTGACGTGGGAGGAGCATTTATGCCCCAGAATTTGAGGATACAGTGAGCTATGATCACACTACTGCAGTCTAGCCTGGATGACAGAGAGAGAATCCATGTCTGAAAAACACAAAAATAAAAACTACAGGGCAGAGACATCAAGCTAATTATGTTAATTTCCCCTTAGAGGACCTACATTATAGGGGAGAGATTTAAGAACAAATGTTAAGAAAGGATTTGTTTCATAATTTGACTCTAGGTAATGGTTTAAAAAGATTGAAGAAATGAATAAGCTTTCAGTAGCATTTTAAAAAAGCCATGGTAGCATTTTTGAAGAAAAAAAAAAGCAACTCTCATTACAGTGATTTGTTATTATTTTTGCCCTTCCAGTATCTAAGCTCCCTCCCTCTGTTTGAGGAATCTCTCATTATGCAAATTTTGGTGGGATCAATGTGAGCATTTTCTATTCCCTTGAAGGAGGCTTTTATGTGCAGAAAATTATTCAGAAGGCAACCTTTTAGAAAAGAATATTTAATTATTAAAAATCCGACTCCAAAAACCTATTCATCTTTAAACTCCAGATTTAAATTATAAGCCTTATTATTTATAAATTAAAGTTTTGGCAATCATCTCTAAGGTAGCCTTGGTAACTATTTGGTCTTATCTACACAATTCATCATGTTCCTTGAAACAATTTTAGTTGGATTGATAAATTTAGTATTTTTGATTTTCTATTTAAATACTTTCTTCTGAGTAACTGAAAAGCCTCAAATACTATGGTAACTTTTATCATCTAATGAATTAAACATAAACATTATTAAAATAACCTCTCAGATGAATTGATTTAGAGCCTAGGTCAAAGTTTTTCTGCAAGGGAATAGGCTTTTTAAGTCATTCAAAGAATTTGCCTCGTAGAGGCATTTTATGTGAGAAAAGTGCTTAAATAAACATTTTATACTATGTTTCTAGAATTCTTGTTAGGATAGCATTGCAAGACTGATTGAAGGCCCGGAGCCATTTCACAGGGCATAATGTCAGCTAGGGTGTTAGAAGATGCTCTTAAGCTAATTAATGTCTAGGAAAATTGTTCAAGCACTTTATTATGTATGTTAATAATGAACTTCCAGAAGAGGCTTACATTATAACACAAAGTTCTGCCTCAGATCGGTTTGGAACCACTCTTTTTCTTAAGATGATGAGTCTTAAATTAACATCCAATATCAATAGTAAATTTCCACTTAAAATTTCAACCAAGTAAATTCCCAATTAAACAATTTTAACTTAAATTATTCTATTCTAGCAAATCATCTACGATGTTAAAAATTCTTAACATGCTAAATCACACAGAATCCTTCTTAACACAAAAAAATGCTAATATCATAATTTTGACCTCTTTAGGTATTTTCCTAAAACATTAAATCTTTCCAGGGTTAAAAGATACTTGGCACTGAAGGAGAACTGATGGTGCTGAAGGGGCTTATTTACTGACTAGAGGTCTCAGCTGTATTTGAGGCCTGGGGCTTTAAATACACAGGATCTTGTTCCTTCCAAACTTGCTAAGTTCTTTTTTGGAGTTACTATGTCCAAATCGATAAGACAATCGTGTTTAGGGGAAGCTTTGATAACTCTCTGGTCTTATCTACATGACCCATCATATTCCTTGAAACAATTTTAATTGAATTGATACATTTAGTATTCTTGATTTTCTGTTTAGACTATGTTCTGTGTAACTAAAATTCTCAAGTACTGCATGGTAACTCTTACAATCTAATTAACAGAATATAAATATTTAATTATGTGGGATATCCTAGCCTACATTGTTCATGTCCCCAAATTTAAGACTTAGAATTACCTAATTCTTCCATCGACTAGTGAAAATCTGAAAGCTCCCCTAGGACTCTAGCTAACTTTGTTAAATAGTATTGCATTTCTTTGGATTTTATAATTTAATAGTTTTCTGTCTAGTACTAAAGATATGTTGAGATCATTCTAGTAGATTCTTCACATCCTGAAGTAATTTTGGAATATTCTGAAGTATCTACTTTGAACATGATGGAACCTTTTCTTGGGCCAGTCTGGTGGCATCTGATGTTCACTGAGAGCAGAAACAGTGATGACAGAGGTCTCACGTTGTGGCAGCAGGTCTGATGGTCACCTGATGGTATCTTGTATGCAGTGTCGGTGGCTGGGTGTCCATACCAGTGTGTTCCTACGGCATAACTTTGCAGCAACCTGCCCACAAACTGTCTTTGGTTCTTGACCATTTTTCAGATCTAGTTCTGGTTTTTAATAGTTTTCCAATTTAATACCTTTATGCTTAAGTATTTGCATTAAAAAAATCTGATGTTTAAAATGTTGTTTAAAGTAGAAAGGCTTAATGAAGTCTTAATTGATAATAGATGGCTTTCATATTTAGTAATACAATAGCAATTCGTGCCTAGGTATTTCTTTAAATTATACTCTAACTTGAGAGCCATTTTAAAGCATTTTATGTTAAATAGTAAATCTATTCTGTTGCACTGATTAAAAATTAATATGAACATTATACAAACTAAAAGATACAAAGCAAATTATTAAAAATGATTACCTTTGTGGGATGGAATAATGAGTGAGTTTTTTTACACTTGTCTGTATTTTAAGATTTTTCAAAACAAACATTTACTATGTAGGTAATTTTTAAATTTTTAAACTTGTATTTTTATGGAAAATAGTATATGTGACCTGAATATGGCTATTGCTCCTTGATCAAAGACTTATAAATGTCAATACTATCCACTTATGCTACTGAGGAAATCACCCAAATAATAGACAAAAAACCTAGGAGAAGTTTATTGGCAACTTATGGGCAACCATGAAAACTGAAGTTTATTAAACTTAAGATCAGCCTGGGCGTGGTGGCTCACACCTGTAATCCCAGAACTTTGGGAAGCTGAAGTGGGTGGATCACCTGAGGTCAGGAGTTTGAGACCAGCCTGGCCACCATGGCAAAACCCTATCTCTACTAAAAACACAAAAATTAGCCAGGCATGTTAGCAAGCTACTAACATGGGATTAGCAGACATGTAACCCCAGCTACTCAGGAGGCTGCAGCAGGAGAATTGCTTGAACCCGGGAGGCAGAGTTTGCAGTGAGCCCAGATCACGTCACTGCACTCCAGCTTGGGCAACAAGAGCAAAACTGTCTCCAAAACAAAATAAAATAAATTAAAATAAATTTCAGATCAGTAGCTGAAAAACTAGAAAGATGGTTGATCAAGAATTAAGTAAAATCCCTTTGGTTCCAGAAAATCTCCTGAAAAAGAGGAAGGCTTATAAAGCCCTCAAAGGCATTCAGGCAAAGCAGGCACTTTTGGCAAAGAAGAAGCAGAGGAAAGGAAAACGGCTGAGGTTTAAGTGATTGGAATTGTTCCTACACGATTCCTGGTGGCAGAAACACAAGGTGCATCTCCGACAAGTACAAGTGAAACCTCATGCCCTGGAGTTGAAAGAAATAAGCATTCCGTGGCCTTTGTTGTATGCATCCAAACGATTAGTGACATGAATCTACTGGTGCAGAGAATGATTACAAGATGTATTTGTCTATTTTCGCACTGCTATAAAGAACTTCCCTGAGACTGGGTAATTTATAAGGAAAGAGGCTGAATTGACTCACAATTCCACATGGCTGGGTGCATGGGGGCCTCAGGGAACTTATAATTATGGAGGAAGGTGAAGGAAAACCAAACACATCTTACATGGTGGCAGGCAAGAGAGAAAAGAATGTGAAGGAGGATCTGTCAGCCACTTATAAGACGATTAGATTTTGTGAGAACTCACTCACTATCATGAGATGAGCATGGGGGAAACTGCCCCCACGACACAATCACTTCCCTCCCTCCATGCATGGGGACTACAGTTAGATATGAGATTATAGGGACACAGAGCCAAACCATACCATTCTGGTCTTGACCCCTCCAAAATCTCATGTCTTTTCACATTTCAAAACCAATGATGTCTTCCCAGCAGTCTCCCAAAGTCTTAACTCATTTCAGCATTAACTCAAAAGTCCACAGTTCAAAGTCTTATCCCAGTCCGAGCTGTTTTTGCCTAAGAACCTTTAAAATCAAAAGCAAGTTGGTTACTTCCTAGATATAGTGGGAGTATAGGCAGCGGGCAGCTCCCATTCCAAATGGAATAAATTAGGCAAAACAAAGGAGCTACAGGTCCCATGCAAGTCCAAAATCCAGCGGTAGTGTCATCGAATCTTAAAGCTCCAAAATAATCTTCCATGCAAATGGAAATCAAAAGTGAGCAGAAATAGCTACAATTATATTAGATAAGGCAAACTTTAAGAAACAGTGAACAATAAAGGGTCAATTCAGCAAGGGCATATAATAATTCTAAATGTATATGCACCCAACACTGGAGCACCCAGATTCATAAAGCAAATATTACTAGATCTAAAGAAAGAGATAGACTTTAACACAGTAATATTGAATGTTTTCTACACTCCACTCTCAGCATTAGCCAAATCATCAAAATAGAAAATCAACAAAGAAACAATGGACTTAAACTGGTCTTTACACCAAATGGACCTAATAGATATTTAAATAGTATTTTATTCAACAACTACAGAATACACATTCTTCTTGTAAGCACATGGGATGTGGTCTATGATTGAGCATGTTAGGCCACAAAGACTTAAATTTTTTTCTTAAATTGAAATTATGTCAAGTATCTTCTCAGGCTGCAATGGAATAAAACTAGAAATCAATACCAACAGAAACTTTGGAAACTACAAATACATGGAAATTAAAAAACATGCTTCTGAATAACCCTTGATTCAGTGAAGAATTAAGATGGATATCGAAGCTGGGCACGGTGGCTCATGCCTGTAATCTTAGCACTTTGGGAAGCCGAGATGGACAGATCACCTGAGGTTAGGAGTTCGAGACCAGACTGGCCAACATGGTGAAACCCTGTCTCTATTAAAAATACAAAAGTTAACTGGACATGGTGGCATGCTCTTGTAATCCCAGCTGCTCAGGAGGCTGAGGCAGGAGAATTGTTTGAACCCCAGAGGCAGAGATTGCAGTGGACCAACATTGTGCCACTGCACTACAGCCTGGACGACAGAAATACAAAAGATTATCAGAGGCTATTTTGACAACTATATGCTAAAAAACTGGGAAACCTGGAGGCAATAGATAGATTCCTGGAAACATACAACTATCAAAGTTTAATCATGAAGATATAGAAAATCTGAACAGATCAATAACAAGGAACAAGATTGAATCAGTAATAAAAAGTCTCCCAATAAAGAAAAACACAGGACTGCATGGATTCACTGTTGCATTTTACCAAATAAATAGAGAAGTAATACCATTTCTCCTCAAACTATTCCAAAAGCAAAAGAGGACAGAATTCTCATTCTGAAAAGCTGGCATTACCCTGATACCAAAACCAGACAAAGACACAATAAAAAAGGAAGCTACAGACCAATATCCCTAATGAACATGAACACAAAAACACTCAACAGAATACTAGCAAACTGAATTCAACAGCTTATCAAAAATATATGGATAGAGCTCGAAGTCATTATGTTAAGTGAAATAAGCCAGGCCCAGACAGACAAATACTGTATGTAGTTACTCATATGTGGGAGCTAAAAGCCTTTGTCTTGTTGACATAGAGAATGAACAATAGATACCAGAGACTAGGAAAGGTGGGTATGGGAAGGATGAAGAGAGGTTGATTATGGGTACAGACATAAACACATAAGAAATAAGTTCAAATATTTGATAGCAGAGAGGAATGATCATACTTAGTAACAATATTATGTATATCTTTAAGTAATTAGAAGAGAGGACTTCAAATGATATCAGTGGCCTGACTTGATTATTACACATTCTGTGCATGTAACAAACACTCACATGTACCCCATAGATATGTAAAATATTATGTATCAATACAATAGAAAAAAAAATATATATATATAAACATAAAGAAAATTCTGCAATAAGACTGATAATTCTTAAAAAGGAAAAACACTTTTAAATGCTTTAAAGCATAAGCACAATTTACCCTTCCTATATTCTAGGATTTATGCAGTGCTTTCCTTACATTCTCTTCCATAACTGTGTACTCCTGACATCTGGCCTGTAACCACCCCCAGCAGGAGCAGACTCTCTTTTTAAAAGCACAATCAATTATAGTGCACTTTCAATCTTTCATGCTCCGATCTCAATCCGGTTCACTCAAAAATGATACACTAGAAAATGGTAATTAAAATTTGGAATTGGAGTTAAAGCAATTGCAAATATTAATACGCAGACAGACTACCTACAACCTAATATAAACTCACTCTGTGTTAGCACAGAAGTGAAAATTAAGTAATTTGACCTCAGAAAAAGAATAAAAGCAAAAGCCATTTCATTCCATAGACATTAAAGATCTATGCTTCTGATACAAAGCTATCTTAACATAAAAGAAAAACTGAGATAATCATAAGGGACTGGGCGTTCATCATCAAAAATTTTCATTTCAGCTTTGTGTTGCAGTACTTGGAAGATAGACGACTTTCCACCAGGATGAAAAGTGCTTGCAAAAATAGATACCATGCCTCTTTCCTGACAGTATGAATGATGGTGAAACCTGGCCGTGCACAGAAGTCTAACTATTCTCTGGATACCATGGATGAAAGCAGCTTGAATTGGTACCAAAATGAGCATTACAAACCCTGCAGGTGTCTCTGAAATTGAACCTTCATTTTCCAAGCAATTAATGCTGATTCAAGCCAATAGGACAAAAAAAAGGGGCTACACCTAGAGGAGCCTGCTGTTTCATACAACCGTGTCTGCTAAAACAGCTCAGCCACAAATCCTGGACAAGAGATCTCCTGGGGAGTGTGAGCAGCATGGAGGAGCCATAATCCCACTCCCCCTGTGAGCCTGGGGTTCAAATAGTGACAATTATTCATTCTGGTAATTAACTCCTGCCTCCTGGGAAAGAAAAGGGCTCTCTTCCACTTTGGACTCCCTCTTCAGACACACACACACACACACACACACACACACACACACACACACACGATAATAAATATTACCAAAACCCACTAAAAATGAAAGCAGACTTACAAGAAGAGCAATCTAGTCACAACCAACATCAAGTGTATTATGACAAGAAGAATAAAGATATATCAGATCTAGGTTATTATGGTTTATAACAAGAAATATATATTTTGGGGCCAGGCACCCTACAGAACCTCATTCCTTTAAACTCTCCTTTGAATCAATTGCCAATGGTAAACAAACTTTTTCTGGCACCTGTGAGCCACTCTGGCAAATTATAGAACCTGGGAAGGGGGTCGTAGAAACCTCTGATTAGGAGCCAAGTTGGACAGGAGTTGTGGGTCACCTGGGGACCTTGTATTTGCTATTGGCATTTGAAATTGGGGCAGTCTTGTGAGACTGAGCCATCAGCTTGTGGGGTCTGAGCTAACTCCAGTTAGTGTCAAAATTGAGTTGAATACTAAGACACTGGATTGGTGTCCACAGAGAACTGAAGAACTCCTTGGGGTGAGGGAACTCCTATATGTGTTGAGCCAGGCACGTGGCTCAGGCAGGTCTATAATCCCAGCACTTTAGAAGCCTGAGAAGGATGGATCACTTGAGGCCAGGACTTCGAGACCAGTCTGGCTAATATGGTGAAACCCCATCTCTACCAAAAATACAAAAATTAGCTAGGCGTGGCTTTCTGTAAGAAAGAGAGAGGGTGCAGGGGAGGGAGAGAGAGAGAAAGAAAGAAACAGAGAAAGAGGAAATATATATTTTGGGCTTTGTTCCCAGTTCCTTACACAGAGCTCCTAATCTCTTGGAGTTTTCTGAGTTATAAGAGCACCTGTTCTAACGAGCTGAATATTGGTGGGCTCCTGCATGGGCAGTTACCAGAAAGACTAGGCCATGATTAGAAGCTTGAGACTTTCATCCCCAAGCCCCATCCTTCAGGAAAGGGAAAGGAGCTGGAGATTGAGCTAATACTGATCATGCTTATGACGAAGCCTCCATAAAAATCCCTGAAGGGTTTGGAGAGCTTCTGAGTCGGTGAACAAGGGCACATCCATCTGTCAGGAGGGCGGCTCACTCCAACTCAACCCAGATAGAAGCTCCTGTGCTAGGCACCCTACAGAACCTCATTCCTTTAAACTCTCCTTTGAATCAATTGCCAATGGTAAATAAACATTTTCTGGCACCTGTGAGCCACTCTAGCAAATTATAGGACCTGGAAAGGGGGTCGTAGAAACCCCTGATTAGTAACCAAGTTGGACAGGAATTGTGGGTCACCTGGGGACCTTGTACTTGCTATTGGCATTTGAAATTGGGGCAGCCTTGTGAGACTGAGCCATCAGCCTGTGGGGTCTGTGCTAACCCCAGTTAGTGTCAAAATTGAGTTGAATACTGGGACACCCGATTGGTGTCCACAGAGAAGTGAAGAACTCCTTGGGGTGAGGGAACTCCTATATGTGTCGGGTTGTGACAGCACAGGAGAGCAGCTTGTTTTTCCTTGTACATCTGGGGTCACATGTGAGGAACTGAGAGTCCTATGAGTATAGGCAGAAAAACAGTTTGTTTTTCCCACCTCTCAATATCACACCTCAATTTAGCTCATTTTCTGACAATAAATTTAACACCCATATGACATAAGCCTCCTATTTCTGGTTTAATCTTGACAACAACAACAACAACAAAACCTCTGATTCAGTCATCAATAATGTTTTGTTGAGCCCTAGTATATACCTGCCACCCCTCTGGGCACAGAGAAACAACAGTGAGCCAATCTGAGACCATGGCATGGCACTCACACTCCGATGGTCTCCAGCTACGTTTACTGACATAAACGTCTATTTCAATAAGAGCTATAGCAAGAGGAGAGTTATGCAGGGTCCAGGGAGTGCTGGTGTGGGATCAGTAATAGGGTTGCCCAAATGTCACCTTTGGATGGAGTGGAGGCTGGGAAACAGGGCCACCAGCCTGTCTCAGCAGTAAGTGAGTAGAGGCAGAGACAGCAAAGTGAGGTCAAGTGTGAGGAAGAAATAAAGAGATAGTGGAAGGAGTGGGAAGGAGAAGGGGACAAATAGTAGCTTTGTGAGCCTTTGTAAAGACCTCAACTTTGTATTCGTAGCAAGAGAGAAACCAGCCACAGCTGGGCTGTGAATACAGGCATGGAAGGACCCAGCACCCCACATCCATGCTTTGGGATGATGGAAGGGTAATAAGAAGGACCCAGTACCCCACATCCATGCATTGGGATGATGGAAGGGTAATAAGAAGGACCCAGCACCCCACATCCGTGCATTGGGATGATGGAAGGGTAATAAGAAGGACCCAGCACCCCACATCCGTGCATTAGGATGATGGAAGGGTAATAAAAGGGAGCAAATCTGAAGCAAACAGGAACAGACTACCTGACCCCCACCCAGGTATAGATCTTAGCATGTTTGTCCTGAACATCACACAATTTCAGAGTCTGGGGGACTTCTGTAGGAAAACAGGATATGGATTTATAAACAAAAATTAATAAAAGTACATAAGAAATCACAAGAAATGTCAAACATGAAGACTCTACGTAACACAAACATCACATAACCGTTTTTAAAAACATTGCTTCCTTAATGAAGTGCTTGAAACACCCGTTTGTTTTTTCTTTTCTCCAATATTTTTGACTGCATACTCTTGGTCATCTCTTCATACAATAACATTTTAGTAACGTTTTCTCTGTAGACAGACTTAAAAGCTAATTTAGTCATTTCTCTAGTATTATGGTTTAAATTGTATCCCCCAAATATGATAAAGTCCTAACTTCCAGTATCTCAGAACATGACCTTTGGGTTGTTGCAAGTGTAATTAGTTAAGTTCAGATGAGGCCATACAGCAGAGTGAGCCCTAATTCAATATGACTGGTGCTCAGGTGAAGTTACACAGCCACAGGAGAAGATGATATGAAGATGGAGGCAGAGATCGGTGTTACATTGACACAGCCAAGGAACATCTGGGGCTACCAGAGGCTCAAAGAGGCCACAAGGGACCCTTCCTTAGAAGCTTCAGAGAAGTGTGACTATGCTATCACCTTGATTTCAGACTTCTAGAACTTTTCCAGAACTATAACACAATAAGTTTCTGTTTTTTATAAATTTATTATTTATTATACTTTAAGTTCTGGGCACATGTACAGACCGTGCATGTTTGTTACATAGATATGCACGTGCCATGGTACTGGTTTGTTGCATCCATTGCCCCGTCATCTACATTAGGTATTTCTTCTAATGCTATCCCTCCCCAATCCCCCCACCCCTGCTATTCCTCCCCTAACCCCCACCCCCCAGGTCCCAGTGTGTGATGTTCCCCTCCCTGTGTCTGTGTGTTCTCGTTGTTCAACACCCACTTATGAGTGAGAACATGTGGTGTTTGGTTTTCTTTTCTTGTGTCAGTTTGCTGAGAATGACAGTTTCCAGTTTCATTCATTTCCCTGCAAAGGACATGAACTCATCTTTTTTTATGGCTGCATCGTATTCCATGGGGTATATGTACCACATTTTCTTTATCCAGTCTATCATTGATGGACATTTGGGTTGGTTCCAAGTCTTTGCTATTGTGAACAGTGCCACAATAAACATACATGTGCATGCATCATTATAATAGAATGATTTATAATCCTTTGGGTATATACTCAGTAATGGGGGATTACTGGATCAAATGGTATTTATATCTCTAGATCCTTCAGGAATCGCCACACTGTCTTCCACAATGGTTGGTGGGAGTGTAAGTTTCTGTTGTTTTAAGTCACACATTTTTTGGTATGTTATTATGGTAGCCCTGGTGAACTAATACCTCTCATATGATTGATCAGAATTTGCTTTTTATTATAGAGAACTTAGAAAACATACTTTTTTGCTGTTAGTAATGTGATGGAAATGTTTAGCATTTTTGTTGGTTTTGAAAAAACCTCTGTCAAGTCCTTTGCATATTGAGATGTTACAGATAATTTTTTGTGATATATATTACACACATTGCATTATTGAAAGTTCTTGACAGAAAAGAACTTTTGTTTTGACCAGGTGTCAATGAGAAACAAGTATTTCACTTAAAATGTTGCATATCTGATGACTGGAAAGATTTGACACAGATTAGCCCTGGTCTCCATGAACTTCAAGTTTTGTTTCCCCTTCTCTATCTAGTTTTTCATAGTACCAGGAGCATGATTCATATTTGCATTGCAGCACAATCTCTGGCCCAGCAAATTCACAGCCCAATATCTGGTGAGTTGGCACAGGGGGTTGTAGAAAGTTTTTGGAAGCCATTTTTGCACATAGAACAGCCAGAAGGAATTTGACTCTACCCCAGAAATGTCTGAGAGCCATGATATTTACGTAGCACCAAACCCAAACTATATGTATCCTCGACTTAATTTACTCTTACCTAGATCCCCAAAGTGATCTTCTCCACTCCTATACTTTTGAGTGGTAGAGTAAGTATGACTGAGAATAAATTATAATGGAAAGAGGCGGTGGTCTTGCCAGTCAAAATTAAATATACTACTTTTACAACTTGTACAAATTATATGAATAAACTAGTCCTTTGAAAGACCTCTGTGCAACTGAGGGGCAGTGAATGTTGTATTTCATTAGTCTTACAGTAAATTTGCTTTTGCATCTCCTATTTTCTTGTTGTTGTTTTAAGGGCATCATGGTTTGAATGTCCAGACTTGCAGATTTGCCTTGTTCTTCAATTTTGTACAATGGCTTACAAAGCACAGTGTATATAAGCATCATTATCCAGGGTTATGGCTATGAAATATATACTTTTTAAGTAATTTAAGAGAGGTTTAAAGAAAATCGTTAAAAGATAACTCTCACCCCACGTAAGAGGAAACGCCACAGAGGCTCCTGTCTACAATCAAATCCTTCTACAAATTAGCAATGGAATGTGTCCTCTAAAGGAATGATATTGAAGCCATATTTTTTGTCTGTTCTCATGCTGCTAATAAAGACATACTCGAGACTGGATAATTTATTTAAAAAAAGGTTTAATTGACTCACAGTTCTGCAGGGCTGGGGAGGCCTCAGGAAGCATAATCATGGCAGAAGGGGAAGCAAAAATGTCCTTCTTCACATGGTGTCAGCAAGGAGAAGTGCCAAGTAAAGGGGGAAAATTCCCTTATGAAACCATCAGATCTCGTGAGAACTCATTCATTACCATGAGAACAGCAGCATGGGGGTAACTGCCTCCATGATTCAATTACCTCCCACCAGGTCCCTCCTATGACACATGGGAATTATGGGAACCACAGTTCAAGAGGAGATTTGGATGGGGACACATCCAAAACATATCGCCATACAACTTTAAATAGGGACAAAAAAGAAATAGTCTTCACTTGTTGATATTAGAAGGTAGGTAGCCTTGGCCATTTTTGTTTTTGTTTTTCCTTGGATAAAGCCACATCAGACACAGAGCAATGTGCACAGAATCTTGTTTCCCAGGTGAGTAAAGATGTAATGTTCAACATTAAAGATGATATAATTTATTGAAAACCTTACATTTTTATGTGATATGAGAATAAGTGCCACAATTTAGTATTTATAATATTATGATACTACAAAAATATTTTAGTCTAAAATGTCTTCTGGTAAGTAAGGGACTAAATAACTTAAGTCGCCTGTCCAAGGTCACAGAACAAGATATTTATTTTCAAAACACCTGCTAATAGTAATAGAAAAAATAATAGTAATAATAATAAATACATAAATTACGTAGGTCTTAACAATCACAAAATGGCATTCTTAATCAGTGGAAAAATGTTCTCTGTGCTGCTCAAGTTCAACAGAATGCCCATGGGACCTGTAATTAAAGTGACTCATCCCTAAAAAAGTTATTGTGAATAGTCACTGTCCCTACAATAATGCAATGGTTTTGCTTATAAAATTTCCCTGAAGTTAAACCAACTTAGAGGTGGTGAGTTTGGATGCAGAAAACATTACATCAGGTAAATCCATCAACAAAGCACTTAAACACAATGGATTTTATGCTTTCCTTTACTTTTTAAAGGTTCATTCTGCTCTTTCATTTAACCACATTGCTTATCTACATAGACACTTCTATCCTACAGAAATCATGAGCTTGATTAATCATATGATGACTTTATCAAAGAAAAAATATACTATAATCACTGGATACTGAAAATAATCTTAGAAATAAATCTGATTCAAACTCTATTTTAGAGATTAGGACAATAAAACAACAGAAATGATATCCCTAAAATTGCATTATGGAATATAGACTAGGACTTAAATCATCTGTTTACTGTGATCTTTCTGCTGTGCTTTCTTTCTTGTGTTAGACAGATAGCACAAGCTTCCTAGAACTTTGGTTTCAAACTGTCACCTCCTTTCCTCCAGGATAAAATTTGTACTCCTAAGCCTGGTACTGAAGGCTCACCCCAATTTGACTGAGGTTATTGCATTAATCATATTCCCCATTACTTCTCAACATAAATATGCCACTAAATGCAGTTTATTTTCACAGACCATGCTTTGAAGTCTGTGCTAGGTTACAGATTAGATTAGAAAGAGCTATTAGACTGACAAGAATGCCTTATAAACAAGGTGCTAATAAAAAAGATTTTGACTATCATAAGTTAGGGAGAGGCATGTTCACAAAATTAAAAAATAAATGGATTCTGACTCAGAGAGTTCTGCAATGTTGTAAAGCAGAAAACTGAGAGATGAAAAGAAAATAGTCCATAAACAAGCTGGCATCAATGTCTCATTATAAAAATAGGTGGCACCAGGAAGGGAGTATATTCCAAAAGAGTGTGTCAAGGTTAGCCTTCAAAAGTTTTAAATGAAAAGTGGAAACATGCAGGAATGTAATTCCTCATGAAGATGTCTGAATCTGTATTCAAGATATCAAACAGAACTGAATGAGATGAATAGGAGTGTGAATTCTAGATAAGAAGACAAAGATAATGACCCAGGGCCAGGCTCAGATAACCAAGCAGGACTTGTGTCAAGACTAGTTGTGAAATCATAGTCGTGAAACCATTGACAGCTGAAACCATAATGGCGCCACCTTTAACTCTGGTCTTCTTAGTGATGTCTAATCAAAATTGGCAGGTATTTCTGAGGGCAGACAAAGGTATTTCCTATTTCTAATACCACTGGTAGCCAATGATCATAGATGGAGGCAGCAAACCACCTTGCCATGTACGTACCTATGCAACAATCCTGCATGACTTGCACATGTACCCCAGAACCTAAAGTACAATTTTAAAAAAAGTAAAAAATAAATAAATCTAAGCAAACACACACACATATTTACATTATGGCTCGACATCAACCATTGTCCTTTATTCTCTATCCAAATCCTATCCTTCCTTTTTTTCTTTCTTTCTTATTATTATTAATTATTATTATTTTGGACAGGGAAGAGAGAAAAGATGTGTGCAACATTTACTTTGTATACAAGGTCTTCCTTGGCTGGTTTTGTCATTGATATTTGTATTGTTTTAAAATTATTTACACATTTTTTTTTTCAGAGAGGAGATTCAAAATGGGAAACAAAATAACCACAGAGCAATACCAAAATTCAGTTTAAATGTGCTGGTATGTGGCTAAAAAATAGTAGAGTTCCTCCAAGTTTATTAGCACTAAAAAGAAAATATAATTTGGGGAGGCTTTCCATTACTTCTATATGAACAAACCTAAGTTTAGGAAAGTGAAGTGGGCCCACACACTTATGGGAAGAAGCAGGGCTCTTCCCATAGTGGGCTCAGAATAAAATTATTGCTAAGGGTCAGGAAAACCAAGAAAAGTGGAAAGAAAAGAACAGGAGACATTTATCAGAAATGTTCATAAAATCAACAGGATGCCAATAAAATTGCATCCCCTTCAGTTTCAATGAAACCATAAGGGAAATATTATTCTAGACATGGCTGGTTAACATGTCTTCCTAAATGGAAAAAATGGAGGAGTATCAATTAGGTGTCAACAATATTTATTGAAGCAAGTGTTATAAATTTTTCATATTTACAGCATATTCACTACATTTTTAATATAGAAATAGGAGTTATATTCTTATATACCAGAAGTATTTGCATTTAAAATATTAAAGAGTAATTGAGATATTTAAATTTAATGAATAAGAAACAAAATTCTTAGGAAGCATTATGGTGTTAATTTTTAGATTTTTCTCCCTAAAAGCTAGAATTTAAGAAAACAACCAGCTCCCTTTGAGTTATGAAACCACATTTGTAAGTTCTGTGTAAGGTGAAAGTTTTCTATTTGTCTTTGCACTTAAGTTGTATCCGACTGACTCCCAAGTTATTAGGCCGTCCCCAACTCAGAGCACATCAGGACTACTCTCTTGCCTCAAGTCAAGCTCAGCTCATACAAACTTAGTATGTACAAGATGAGCATCATCAATCTGGTATAAAGAGGCCAAATAGACTGAAAGCAAGGCACATGCTGAGGCATCTGCTTCAAACTGTCTGGACTCCTGGGCTTCCAAGGGTATTTGCCAGACATGTGGAAATATTAACTGAGCTAAGATTTATGCCCACTCACTCCTCTCTGTCTGCTGCACACTTCTTCCATGAAGTAAGTCTGATTTTTTAACTTCAGTCTGTCTGATGACCAGACAAGAAGACAGAAAAAGCTCTAAACAGGTTTTTAATCAAAGGGAAATAGCAATCCCTCACTTGATTCAAATATAGAAACTTTGAAGAGAAAAAAAATCCCTCATATTATTTCTAGTTAAACATTATTTGTAGTCCTTTGAAGACACTGTATGCTCTTATTTTGCAAAATTGGCCTACTTTAAGGGTTCTTTGTTGGGCCCCTAAAAGAACAGAATGTCTTGTTCATTTACATACAGTAAACAGATGTCTCCTCCAAGCAGCACAAAATTGGGAAATAATTTTGAAACTCAATCCATTCATTGTAGCTTTGGAAATCCTGGCTAACAAGAATCCCAAAAGGATACACTGCCAGTTGTTTATACGAGTGGATTATGTTATAAAAACATGTTTATGAAAGACCATTCATCTTTTGTTTCCTGCATACTGAGTTTCAGCTTAACTACTATTTCAGAGACAAGCATTATGGGTTTCTATTATTTATCTACTTGTGTTGTGATAAAAGTGGAATTCATAAACAGACTGGCAGTATACATGTCAAGCTTTCTTTATTGTCTTGGTTCAGCTTTACTTCGGAAGTTGAAAATAAAATCTGAAAGAGAAATATTTTCTTCCATAGGTCATTGTTTAATCTTCATTGGTCTGGTAGATATAATTTTCTCTGTGTCTTTTATTCTGGAAATTATGGAGAAAAAAATCTTCCAACTGCTCTGGAATTTTTTTTTCATTCTCATCAATTGTCTTGGCAAGTCAGCTATGTGAGTATTATTTGAATCCCAAATGGTACAATAATTTGTACCTGAATGATGAAAGTCGGCAGATCCCAGAGTAGAAAGTAACAATTGATATAAAACATTACTCTATGGAATAATTGCTAAGGTATTCATAGATTTGTTTTGATTTGTTTTATTTTAACAACCTAGAAAACTAGGTTGAGCAAAACCAAGCAAACATGAATATGCAAACTAATTGTAGAACTGAGCAAATATACAAAAACTGCTTCCCTTGCTCTGCTTCTGACCTCTCATGCCAGAGGAAGAAGACACATTCAAAAATAATCCTAGAATAAGATCCTTAGTGAAAGTAAGTTTTGTGCACTGATGGTTTCCCAAGAAAGTCTCCACTCTAGAGTTTAGCTATAGCTATTTTATGAACTGGGAAGTTGGCACTTGCTTTTATTGGTGAGATGTCTTTAAAGATTAAAATGGCTGGGTGCAGTGGCTCACACCTGTAATCCCAGCACTTTGGGAGGCTGAGGTGGGCGGATCACCTGCAGTCAGGAGTTCGTGACCAGCTTGGCTAACACGGTGAAACCCCATCTCTATTAAAAATATAAAAATTAGTTGGGCATGGTGGTACATGCCTGTAATCTCAGCTACTTGGGAGGCTGAGGCAGGAGAATCACTTGAACTCAGGAAGTGGAGGATGCAGTAAGCCAAGATCATGCCACTGCACTCCAGCCTGGGAGACAGAGTGAAACTTTGTCTCAAAAAACAGCAACAACAACTACAACAACAACAACAACAACAAAAACCTTGCACTCAGCCAAAATTATGTAACCTGTAAATTACCCTCATTCCTACATTATTTCAGTGCTATGAGAAGACATCACGTTACTTTTTTCCAAGCTGAAGGAATACTAGAATGTTCTGAGGTGAAGAGGTGATAGTCACATTGCTTTCACTAAAATAAGTTTATTCTACAGACACTTATTAAGCACCTAGCAGGTTTCAGGCACCATTCTAGGTGCTGGAAACTTAGTACTAATCAGAACAAAAATCCTTTGGATTCCAGTGAGAAGACAGACAACAAATGATAAAATATAAAATATATTAAATGGCAATTAGTGCTAAGGAGAAGAACATACATCAGGGAAGTGGGATATGAAATGTCAGTGGGGTAACATTTGAGACAGGGTGGATGGGGAGGCTTTTCTGGGATGGGGGCTTTTGAGTGCAGTCTGAGACTTGACCATCGTGAGGTAGCCCTGTGGATATTAGTGCCAGATTGTTCTAGGAAGAGGAAACACTAAGTGCAGAGACCCCAGAATAGGAACAACCCTGGAATGTTCAACAGACAATTGACAGATGCACGGGCTATGAAAACACATTTCTTGAATTTCCTGCTCTGTTGGCAGAAAATAACTACAGTCCCATCTTCTATTCCTTTAATCCATCACCAGGTTCATGCCAAGGCCATGGTTCCCATGGGCTGCTCCCAGCCAATCATTGAGCATGCATGGTGAGGACACAGTCCATGCGGCATGTGGGACTCCTCTGATGATGACTTCCACTTGAGGACTCCCCATCAGGCTGGCTAAAACTTGGTCAGGGTGACTCAGAGGTTTGAGACTGCTCTAACCTGACCCTCCTTCCTTCCCAGACTCCTTTCACAGATATCAGACCCGTAACATGGTCTGAAGGTTCGGCCTACTTCCACTTTCTTCCCCTAGTTCACAGGCATTTTAAAAACTGCAGCACCCTGACAACATAATGCTATTCAAATACCTGCGCTAAGAGACCTGAGTAAACTTTAGCATAGCTTCTAGCAGCATAATGCCATATTCCTAGGATGACGCCAGATTAAATGCTTACCTAAGGAAGCTCAGCGCTGTCTTCCCAGAATATGTTCTGACCAACACTGATGATAGGCACCCCACCTCCCTTTTATTGGAGCATTTAGTAAAAAGGGCTTACAATTGTGAATATGCATCTATTTTAGCTCCAAAGTATCTCTCCCAAGGACCTGAGAACCATTGTTTCGAATGTAATCATCAGGAAGGCTAGGGCCTCTGTCTTTTAGTCTCTGTGGGAGGAGAGAACCCTTACTTCAATTGCCACCAGCTAGCAGACACAGCTGACTTAATTGCATTTACAGTGACCAAGCCTTTGTAAATGTTACTTCTCTGACTCTACTGAGCCCCTGCTCTTTCCTCTTTCTCAAAACATCCTAATCACCTCTGTACAAATCAGAATGGAGCCTAATTCCCCCTACTGTCAGTAGTTATTGAGTAAAATCTGCTTTCACTGCCTTCACTTATGTCTGGCTATCCTTATCTTTGACAATTTATGCCAATAAATCTCTCAATCCTCTCATTTTATCTTGCTGTCTGCTTCTTGGAGAGCCTAAACTAACGCAGCAGCCCCATGTGCCTGGAGCCTCTAAAATGTGGGCTCCTGATAGAGATGAAGTCCAGCCGTGGCAGTAGATCAGGTCTGAAACTTTTACTTTGAGTAAAAAGAAGAGGGCATAAAGAGTTTTAAACAGAGAAGTGACATGATCAGCCTTTCTTTCTAGCAGGGTTCCTCTAACGACTCTAGGGAGGCAAGATCAGGAGACTCTTGCAGTAATCGAGGAGAGAAGGCGTATACCAGGGTGGTGTCAGTGAAGCATAGGAAACAGTCAAACTCTGGATATATTTAAAGGAGAACTAAAAATATTTGCTGCTAGAAAAGATGTGTGTTGTGGAAGAAAATGAAAAGAGTCAATGAAAATAAAGCCATCAATCTAAGCATCTAGTAAATAGAGTTATGATTAAGTCTGCAAGGGCACAAGCTTTGGAGCATAATATCTACAACTCAGCTACAGACATATTATATGAGGAAAATATTATTAATATGTTATTAAATTATAACATAATATATTATTAAAATTATACTGAAATATATATGAATATTTTATTAAAATTATATTATAAATATTAATTATTATTAAAATTATACTGAAAATGTTATGCTTTAGCTGCATGTGAAGAATTTTTTTGTAAAAAAATGAGATAAGTAGGGAAAAAAAACATGCTTAGTAATGCAAATAACTGTGGTAGAATAGCTAAAGTAACATGTTATTTGTCAGCAGCTCCCAATTGAATTTTAGTTCCAGACGAAGATCACTGAGTTTGAAATTTGGCACACATTGTCCTCTGGGTCTTAGGATCTGGATCTCATAGCACAAGAAATGGATATGTTCCTGTTGGCACCTCTGCTCACCCTCTACTACATCTCCTGCTGCACAAATTAACTCATCCGAATAGTTTATCTTAAACCGTATTTCAAAGCCTAATTAATTTCAATGTTGATGTTTTATAGTATCTTTTTTTCTTTAATTGCATTTTAGGTTTTGGGTACATGTGAAGAACATGCAAAATTGTTGTATAGGTACACACATGGCAGTGTGATGTGCTGCCTTCCTCCCCATCACCTGTATCTGGCATTTCTCCCCATGCTCTCTTTCCCCAACCCCCGCTGTCCCTCCCCTATTTCCCCCCTACAGACCCCAATGTGTGATGCTTCCCTCCCTGTGTCCATGCGTTCTCATTGTTCAACATCCATCTATGAGTGAGAACACGCGGTGTTTGATTTTCTGTTCTTGTGTCAGTTTGCTGAGAATGATGGTTTCCAGTTTCATCCATGTCCCTACAAAGGACACAAACTCATCGTTTTTGATGGCTGCATAGTATTCCATGGTGTATATTTGCCACATTTTCCCTGTCCAGCCTATCATCGATGGGCATTTGGGTTGGTTCCAGGTCTTTGCTATTGTAAACAGTGCTGCAATGAACATTCGTGTGCATGTGTCCTTATAGTAGAACGATTTATAATCCTTTGGATATATACACAGTAATGGGATTGCTGGGTCAAATGGAATTTCTATTTCTAGGTCCTTGAGGAATTACCACACTGTCTTCCACAATGGTTGAACTAATTTACACTCCCACCAACAGTGTAAAAGTGTTCCTATTTCTCCACATCCTCTCCAGCATCTGTTGTCTCCAGATTTTAAAGTTGCTATAAAGTGCCTTTGATACCACACTCTTACATATAAGTAAATTTTTTGATTATGCATCCGTGAGTGGTTCTTTATCAACCCTCCTTAACCTCTTAGCTTAGAGTTAAAGTGTATTGCCATTAAAATGCCTCCAGCCTCCACCTTGGCTTGTTACCAGCAGACATCTGATGCTCCATATCTCAAAAAGATAATTTATTAACTTGTCTGAGGATACAAAGCTAAATGAACAAATAATCTTATATAAAATGTTGTTCCTGCCAGGTGCAGTGGCTCATGCCTGTAACTCCAGCACTTTGGGAGGCCGAGTCAGGTGGACGACTTGAGCCCAGGTGTTCAACACCAGCCTGGGCAACATGGCAAAACCCCATCTCTTAAAAAAGAAAAGAAAAAAAGAAAGAAAACAGTTTGTTCCTCCTGTCTAAAATAAAAAATAATTTTAAAAGTTAACAGTTATTTTAAACAGCACAGAAATTGATTCTACTGAATAGAATATTACCCCACCTACATGGTCCATGACCTGTTTTATGGTCAGAAAGTGGTTACTCTTTTAACTTTCCAATATTATTATTTGATATGTAGCAATGTGGAACTTGATAAGGAATTTGGAATTCGAGATATTGGTTAAAATATTTGTCTACCACTTTTAAATGACATTTCATCAGTTTCGTTTGTGATGGATCAAAACTCTAAAGGTGTTTCAACATAGCTTACCGCTAGAACCCTGGGCACCCTTGGTTGAAGAAAAAATGGCAGCTGAGGCAAGGGGCACAGAGCAGCATCAAGACAGACTTGACTTCTGCAGCTGGAATATAATCCACACTAATTTAGACAGCAAAGGTGAGACCTCAAGCAACATGTGTCAGCTCAGAGATCCAGTCAGTAAATATTGAGAAATAAGATGGAGAAAGATTGTTGAAATGCTAATAAGCCCAATATGTAGTAAGGCTAAGGCCATGAGCAATCAAGGAAAGAAAGGGAAGAAAATCTGGGCAAATGGCCTATGTGTCAGGGAGAAGGACACTGGCTCATGAGCACCAGATGATGCCATGCCCAAAGGTATGTCTTGAGGTATTTCTGAAAGTCATATCCTAGGTGGTGGTGACTGTCATTTCTCTCCTGCTTCTCCCACAAAACAGTCATCCAAGCCTACCTTGCTCACTGGTGAGAAATGTGAGTATATGTGTCTCCATACACTTTTGTGCTTGTGGAAGGGGTGATTAAGGCAACAAGGTATCGAATTTTACCTCAACTTTGGACTGAAGACTGTCCATAAGAGCTAACATGAATATCATAGTAGTAAGTTGCCAATAGCAACACTTACAGGGATGGTTATAGTAGTTTAAATGCATAATTCTCACAATAACTAACTTATTATAGCCCTGCTGGATATCATGTTAAACAATGGAAGAAACTCTCATATAGTTCATGTGGAAAGAATGACGTAATAGGAATCTGGAGAGATAAGTAAGAGCCTGATTAGAAAGGAGTTTTAGGCCATTTTTAGGATTTTGACAATTATTAATGAACTTTTTGTTTGTTTTTTTAATTTAAATTTTTAACTGAAAAATAACTGTATATTTAGAGGGTATAATGTGATATTTTAATGCATGTTTACAATGTGGAATAATTAAATCAGGCTAATTAACAAATCCTTCATCAGGGATGGATGGGGAAGAAGATATTGATTAAGGGGTACGAAGTTTCAGTTCAACAGGAGGACTATTATTTATAACTTTAACCGAGGGAGTGTTAAAATCACATTCATACTTTAATAAATTTAACTTCCAGTAGGAAGTTAAACAATGAAAAATGTGCTGGTAACAGGCAAAGATGATGAATGAGATTGGTTAGGAGACTATTACACTATGTTAGGCAAGAAAGGCTGGTAACCCAGACTAGGATGGGAGGATTAGGGTTAGAGTGAAGTAGCTGTATTCAAGATGAGACAGGGCACGGTGATTTTTGGATAGAGGGAACTGGTGAAAGAGGGGATGAAGCTAAGATAATGTCAAAGTTTTGGCTTTGACTAACTAGATAATTGATAGAATCATCTGCTGACATTGTAAAAATGAAAGCAGAAAGAGTTGAATGAGGGAGATCACTTTGGACCAGGTTTTTCAGTGTCCGAGGGTGAAAATGTCCCTGTAAACTTTACGAAATTAATGAGGGAAGAAGGGAGGGGGAAAAATAAAACAAGCTTGCAACACACTCAGCATTAATCATTCAGTCAGCTGGCTCTCAGACCTGCTTCCGCATATTTCTGTGGTGACTGTTGTCCTAGAATCATAGACCCTGTTGCAAGATTATAGCTCTTCGAACTGCTCCATAGATAACAGCTTGAACACTATGAAACATGAAGTTTTCCCTTTGAGATATTTGTTCAGGTCCTGCATACCAGTGAAATGACCAAAGCCAGCTGGTCTGAAGGACCCCACAAGAAGCTGACTCACCAAAGAATGCAGCTTCTGCATCCTAGTAACTTCATATCCCTTACCCTAATCAATCAGTGACAAAACAAGTTTCCAGCCCCTCACCCTCCATGATCCCCTTAAAAACCCCAGCCCAGAGCTCCTTGGGGAGATTGAGTTGAGGGTCTCCCTCCATCTCCTTGCTGGACACTCCGCAATCATTACATTCTATTTCTGCTGCAAACCTTATCTCAGTGTATTGCACCGTTCCTGCAGAGCAAGCATGCAAGCCGGTTGATTTTATATAGAGATAATATGATTTAATTTGTTAAATTGACACTTGAGACACTGGTTTGGATTTCCAAAATTAGATTAAGACTGAAGATATACATTTGGGAGTAATTGCCTACTTTGTCTTTATTCTCTCCATCTCCATGATTAACAAAATTCTTTGTTCAAAGAGATAATATGCTCAACTGAAAATTCCCACCTTCTCAAACTTCCTATCAGGTGGGTTCCTTGACTCTGAGTGCTACTATGTGACATGAAAGTAACTCCTCTAGGAAGTGCAGGGTCTTTGCTTTCATGACACATGCACCACTCTGTTGCCTGGGTGCCTTTTCCCTATCTGCCTGCTTGGCACAATGGAATGAATGCCTACGTTCCTATAAATGTAAATACTGAAATCCTAGCCCTCAATATTCAGTTCCTAGTAGTTTTAAAACTTAGTCCCCTATTCCTCTCCAATCCCCCCATCCCCTGCTCTTCCTCCCCTAGCCCCCACTCCCCAGGCCCCAGTGTGTGATATTCCCCTCCCTGTGTCCCTGCATTCTCACTGTTCAACACCCACTTATAAGTGAGAACATGTGGTGTTTGGTTTTCTGTTCTTGTGTCAGTTTACTGAGAATGATGGCAAACTACCACCATGGAACATGTATACCTGTGTAACAAACCTGCAGGATCTGTATATTAAATAGATTTTTTAAAAAAAGAATGGAAAAAAAAAAAAAACAGCATTAGGCCCCTATTTTTTTTCACTGGCTCTGAAACAGAGTTACTCACAACCAGCCCTTTCCTGTTAGTATTAGAAAGTAGAGCCTTTGGGAGGTGATTAGGTCATGATTGTGTAGCCCTTATGAATGGAATTAGTTCCTTATAAAAGAGACCCCAGAGCACTTTCTCATCTCCTTTCCACCACCTGAAGATACAAGGAAAAGTTGGCAGTCTGCAGCCTGGGAGACGGCCCTCACCAGAGCCTGACCATGCTGCCACCCTGATCTTGGGCTTCCAGCCTTCAAAGCCGTGGGAAATAAGTCTCTGCTGTTTAAGTCCCCGGATCTGCAATAATTTGTTACAGTTGGAAATGACTAACACATCTGGGAGCCACGATATTTCTGGCAATGCAGAAGCTACATTGCAACCACATTTTTATAACGTAAGTGGTAATCAGAATGATGGGAGTGGATATCACCTAAGAGAAACAGAAACAATATAGAACATGAAATAAATATGTTGGAAAGCAGATTTTAAGCAACTTCAAAGTTAAATGTCTATTAGAAGAAGAAATGCTGAAAGAATAAATGAGAATGAGTAGCTGAAAATGCTGGAAGGAAGCTGATGAGGTGGAGGGACAAACAACATGAGAGGTGAGAATGTTTTGGCAAGAGGGAGTGGTTGATCATCTTAAATGATGTAAAGAAATTAATAAAAACAATTTTTCCATCTAGAAAATCCGAGATAAGTAAGCAAAAATTAAAACAATGCATGGAGAGTTCAAGCAGTAAATCAGCTATAAGACAACGACGAAATTCTCTCCAAATTGAGCCTTCAACCCACCCTGCCACCTGAGTGTATCTCTTTGGGTGCTATTTTTTTCCCTTGACTTGATTCTGTTCCATTTTTTCTTTGCTTTCTCATCTTCCTCGATAATCTTCTCATAGCCACTGCAAGATACTCAGTCAGTAACACCTCACAACATGCTTGTATCCTTTTCATAACTCATTTACAGCAAATATATGTTTAATGTTTGGGATGTTTAATTGCTAACTTTATTTTTCTGAGATGTCAACACTCTGGAAGTCATTATTCTACAGAAAATCCTAGATCATTCATTAAAAAAATTGAGGCCTCATCTGACTGAGAAAAATCTAACATCAATATTGAAATGAAGTAGAACTTCAACCAATGCATTTATAATTTTCCTTTATAAGAGAAGAAATTGTTACTACGTGGGCATAACTTTTCCTAGCACATGGACCATCTGAGAATATGACAATTATTTACTGTCATTACTGCTGAGAGACATGTAAAAAGATTAATTGTTGAATCCCTTTTATGGTTAGGGAGAATACATTTTATAAAGATGAATATCATAGAACATTTATTTTTACTTCAGGCCATGCCTACTGTATGAGAATCAATAAAATATTCATTTTCTGCTGTCCTTCCTTCATTTGGGGGTAATGGGCTGTCATAAAGAGCCATAAAGCATCATTCCACTAAGAAGCTTTGAGACAAAGGGAGACAGCTCACCCCCTCCTCAAGTCAGGAGTAAGTGTCTATGTGGCTTTATTGCATTTCATGAATTTGTTGAGCAACCCAGTCCCCAAGAAGTGGTTGCCCAAGACTTGTCTAGCAAGAGGCGGGCAATGCACCAATGAAGAACCAGCCTGCTGGCTGCCAGGTGTTTTCTGATGACATTATAGAAAGAAAATCCCATATGAGCCTCTGATTCTTCTTACTTCTCTACCTTTTCTCTTGAAAGTAAAATTCTGGAATCTTGGACAAGGTAGGATTTGGTGAAGCATGTTAACAAGTTGTGTGGGTTGGTGCCTTTTGGGAAAGCAAATTTGGTAACTGCTAATGTAATGCTATGTTCATCTTTTATTGCTTCATAACAAATTATGACAAGCTTAGTAGCTTGACACAACACCCATTTAGAATCTCACAGTTTCTGCAGGCCCAAAGTTCAGGCATGGCACCCTTGAATTCTCTGCTCAAGGTCTGTCTCATAAAAGTGAAATCCATCCTCTGATGTTGGCTGGTTTCAGTCTCATCTGGAGCTTGGTGTCCTCTTCCATGCTCATTCAGATTGTTGGAAGAATTCAGTTCCTAGTGGTTTTAAGACTTAGGCCCCTATTTTTTTCACTAGATCTCAAACAGGGTTACTCTCAACCGCTAGAGGCCACCCTCAGGCCCCTGTTCTTTGGCTCTTATAGGTGGTTCACAACATGGCTGTTTGCTTTCTTCCAGACCAGCAGGAGAGGAAAGTGTCTCCAATTTCCCTTTAAAAGGGCATCGATTAAGTTAGATCCATGCAGGAAAATCTGCCTTTTGATTTTACTAAAAATCAACTGACTAGTGATTTTAATTACATCTACAAAGTTCATTTAGCCATGCAGTGTTGCATAATATTAATTATAAAAATCACGTCATATTTGCAAGTCCCACTAGCATTCAGGGGAGGGGACTGCGTAGGTTGAATGTATCAGGAAGAGAAAACCTATGACTTCTGCCTCCCACACACTTCTGACCAAATTAGTTTTTTTTCAGACCACATTCATAATCTTTTTACTTTGCTTTATTTTTTCACAGCATTTATTACTGTCTTATACCATGTTGTCTAGTTTTCACTTATTTGTTAACAATTTCTCACACTAGAATGTCAGCTTTCTTGCTCCCCATACAGATGTGCTTGCATATAATGGGCATCAAATTAATATTGACTAAATGAATAACCTAGTAATTGAATGAGTGGCTGAGTAAACAGAGAATTAAAAATGTAGGTTTTCTACCTCCTAATAGATTATCCATTCCCTGGATATTGTCCAAGGGGAAATGAAGAAATACCTACGATTTCAATTACCCTCTCCTTTAAGATGGCAATCTTATTGACAGCTTCTTACATCAACTCCCAGAAACAACTTTGCTTCTAACATATTTAGAATGAATGTACTTCTGCTACTATTTCTTGACAACAATTCTGAGAACTATAGCTGCTGAATAGTGAAGGGGAGTGACTGGACTGAGAACTGAAACACCCTGGTCCAGATCACCCAGCAGGCAGCTTTCTCCCTTCAGAGTCCTGACATTCTTTCTTTCCTTTTATTTTTCCAGACGGAATCTCACTCTGTCACCCAGGCTTGAGTGCAGTGAGTGGCACAATCTCGCTCACTGCAATCACCACCTCCCAGGTTCAATCAATACTCATGTTTCAGCCTCCTGAGTAGCTAGGATTACAGGCGCACACCACCATGACTGGCTAATTTTTGCATTTTTAGTAGAGACTATGTTTTCAGTTTTACCATGTTGACTAGGCTGGTCTTGAACTCCGGACCTCAAGTGACACACCTGCCTCAGCTCCCAAAGTACCAGGGTTACAGGCATAAGCCAGTGCACCAGTCCCCCGAGATTCTTTCAGTGTGACAGCTTGTAAGTGCATGAGGCTGAACCCAAGAGAGGGCTGATGTTTTAGCTCATTAACGCTGAATTCCCAGAGCTTCTAGAATTGTGGACTCAACCACCTGTAATGATATGGTGACAGTTCTTCAGGAGAGTTGGATTGATTTGAAAGGGAGCTATTATCAGGCTGCCATGGAAAGTGGAAGAAAATCCAAATTGAAGATTTTTATTACCTGTGAGTGATCGCTAATTTGGCATTCCTTTTCTCTAGCATGTAGCTCATTTGTTATTTTCCTTTCTCTCTAACACATTCTAAGCTTGTTCTTTAACCTGCTCCCCCCATCATCCCACGTCACTGATCACTTAGGACCCCTCTTTCCCTAGCCCATTTCTGCTATTCTTGACTTTTTAATCAATCTGTCATCTATCTGAATGCAATCCCAGCAAACACACTGGGATCCTTGTCCTCTTGGTATTCTGCAAGGTGCATCACTTTATGTAGCCTCTCATTGGAGTTTCAGCTCTGAAGTTAAGGCACTTTGTGACACTTGTGTAAATTGTTTAATCTCCCGAATTCTCAGTTCCCTTGTCTGTAAAACCTGTATAAAACAGTCCCTTAGTTACTCACAGTGTTGTTGAAAAGGTAAATTAACATATGTGAGTATTGTTTCAAACTGCAAACTGTAAAGCACTGTATGGCTGTGTTATTATTAGAATGCAAAAAGAGCAAAGTTCTGTTGCAGTGGCTCAAGTATGGCCACAATCATTCCTTAGGCTTTGGGTGATTCACTTTATGTGGCCTATAATCATTCCAGCTTGTATAGCTCTTGCTTTTACTATTTTCATGGTTTGCTGTTCTCACTACCACTGGAAAATTTAGCTCTTGACCTGGATGCACTAAAGTTGAGATTGGTAACTCCTTAGTGCCTGCCATTTTCTGATGAACCAACTGGCTTCCTTCTACTTTGGTGGCTAACCCCTCTTCAGAACACCCAAAAAGGAAAATACCCAGGTGGTTGGATGCCCAGTACAGCAGACAGACTGGGGACTACCTTACAAATATGGATCTCAGACCAGTAAAGGCTCATCAGGAGGTAGCTCTGAGATGGTTAGCACTAACTTACTCACTGTCATGCTCCACAGAACAACCAAATGGCCAATCACATTCTTCCTCCTAAAGGAGAAGCTCAGTGGAAAGAAAAGATGGGCTGGTCACTCAGCTCAGCGATATGGTACCAAACAACAATGATCAAACTTCTTTGAGAACTATGAAGCTTGCTGAATCCTCCAGTATCAAAATAACTCAGATTCTCTGTCATTGTGCCACTGATAAAGCAATTTGTATCTTAATAACATATTCTTAAGCATTTAAAGATGTTTTCCCAGTAGTGATTTATATATTTCTCTTCCATATGACCTTGAAAGTTTGGGCAGATATACCAGTACAATCTTCAAATCCAAGTTCAGTTTGGAAACTGAATGACAAAGACCAATAAAAGCCGGCCAAAGGAGGAATGCGAGAAGCAAGACTGAGAATAGGCAAACAATAAGTAGAAATGCAGTGTAAGGGTCTATTTGAGCTTAACATTTTTCAAATAGTGAAACTTTTTACCTAAATCAAGTTTGCATCATACGTTTAGACCAAAGAATGTCCTTTGTGTACATTTTCCACTGGAATGCTTTGGCTGAAAATTATTGGACCAGGACACAGGTAGGACAAACAGAAAGAATGCTTCCACTTATAAGAGAGAACATGTGGTGTTTGGTTTTTCGTTCCTGTGTTAGTTTGCTGAGGATGATGGTTTCCAGCTTCATCCATGTCCCTGCAAAGGACATGAGCTCATCCTTTTTACGGCTGCATAGTATTCCATGGTATATATGCACCACATTTTCTTTATCCAGTCTATCATTGATGGGCATTTGGGTTGGTTCCAAGTCTTTGCTATTGTGAACAGTGGTGCAATAAACATACCTGTGCATGTGTCTTTCTAGTAGAATGATTTATAATCCTTTGGGTACATACCCAGTAATGTAATTGCTGGGTCAAATGGTATTTCTTGTTCTAGATCCTTGAGGAATCACCGCACTGTGTTCCACAATGGCTGAACTAATTTACACTCCCACCAACAGTGTAAAAGCATTCCTATTTCTCCATATCCTCTTCAGGATCTGTTGTTTCCTGACTTTTTAATGATCACCATTCCAACTAGCATGAAATGGTATTTCATTGTGGTTTTCATTTGCATTTCTCTAATGACTAGTGATGATGAACTATTTTTCTTATGTTTTTTGGCCGCATAAATATCTTCTTTTGAGAAGTGTCTGTTTATATCCTTTGCCCACTTTTTGATTTGTTTTATTCTGTAAATTTATTAAGTTCCTTGTAGATTATGGATATTAGCCCTTTGCCAGATGGATAGAGCGTAATAAGAACATATGGACACAGGGAAGGGAATAATCACACACGAGGTCCTGTCAGTGGGTAGGGGGATGGTAGAGGAATAACATTAGGAGAAATACCTAATGTAGATGACAGGTTGGTGGGTGCAGCAAGCCACCATGGCACATGTATACCTATGTAACAAACATGCACGCTCTGCACATGTACCCCAGAAATTAAAGTATAATAATAATAATAAAAGAAAGGTTGCTTCCTTTGTTAATTCATCAATGCAGATAGACAAGCTATAAAGCTTTCATCTAGCATTCATCTCTAGTACTAAAGGAAGAACAAACTAGACAGAAACATTTTCACAGAGGTGGAAAATTCTGGCAGTAACATACTGTGCTGCATGTGAAGCAGAACAAAAGGAAGGGCTGAGTCTTTCAAAAGTTTTTGACCATGACTAGCTGAAAGAATTGTTTTTGACATTGCATTTTGCATTAAGACCTAGTAAAACCACTCATAAACACACACGCTTACACAGATGCAGACACTTATGGTAGAAATGAATATTTATAGAGTGATACTTAGCCTTACAATATGTGATCCAGGCTTGCAGTTTTATTCTATTCCATTTCATTTTGTATAAAATATGATGATGATGTTGGGGTGCAACCTTCCATTTGAAAACTGCTCCACAAGAGGCTCATATGTAAGGGAAACTTGGCTGAGAATGATGGTGGATTGGTTCTGTCTTCATTCTTCCTTGGATGTCAGTTCTGCCTCTTAGGAAGTGATGGAATTGAGGTGAGGGGGTGCGATATTGGGTGATTTTTTTTAACAGCTTCCCTGTGTGATAGTATAATTTCAGAAATACATAGAAATCGAAACCGTTTTCTCACCACTTCTCTGACACCCAAAATTCATCATTCACTCATCTATTGCTTTAACAGAGGTACATTGAATGTCTGGTATGTGTCAGGCATTTTTTTTAAGAACTAATTTTGGATTATTATTTTCTACCTTTTGATAGTTCTTGTTTTTAAATAAAAAATACCTTATCTGAAAAGAAGTGTTTTAAAATTATTCTCAGTGATTTGTAAAAATATATTTTGTTTAAATTTATTCAGAATGTTTTTAACTGATAGAAACAGGCAATGTAAATTGAAACTTTAATATTCAGAGTTTACCTTAATGTTCTGAGAAGAAATATGGTTGTACATGTGAAGAAACCCACAATAACACTGTTTGTGTCCAAGTCTTCACAAGCAACCTTTCAAAATACCTGACCCATAATCTAGATTACTTGTCCATAAATGCCTAACATCTTACTCCTAGGTTGGAAAACAAATGTATCCTTGGCCTTTTGCCAACAGAAAGAAAAGGGTGCCAACAATCTCTGGATACTTGCTAACTAATAAAGTTTGTTTTTCTCACATTTTTAAAGTGTGTCAGGCTGCCAACCAGAATAGAACCACACAATAATGACTTGGCATTTTTTGTCTGTTGATTTATCTTCGTTGGTATATTCAGAAAATAATTCTGAATGGCTTGGTTTACCTATCAAAATAGTGTTACGTTTTTCAACCTACCACGTAATATTCAGACCCTCATCAAAAACAATGTTCCTTCTCAACTCTGTTACTATGCTAGCTTTCTGGCTGGGTTCTTCCACCCCAGATTTATTCTCCTACAAAGCACTCTACTCACTATTCCTATAAAAATATCCCCTTCACAGCTTCTAATTCATGTCTTTACATTTTCTAACTCTGTGAACTATGAATATATTATCCTTTCACTTGGGATATCTTTCTTACCTTGGAGTACTGAAGTTTATCAGTTCTTCAGGGATCAGCTGAAATGTTATTTTTCATTCAGTAATTTAATTCATTCAGCTATATGTATTTATCATACACTTATTATATGCAAGACACTATTAGAGCCCAATTGTCTATACTCTCAGCTCTCATGGTTCTTACAATCCAGTCGTGGAGATAGGGTAGTAAGCAGGCAATTACATTCCAATGTGATGGCTGCCATCTCTGTTCATTGGGATCAGGGAAGGCTTTGAAATAAGTAACATTTAGGCTAAAACTGAAATAGATGAAAGATAGGCAGAAACAGAAGAGAATAATGCAAACAAAGGAGGAGGTGTATATGAAAAATCTATAGATGAGAGCGCTAAAATACTCAGCAATGGCAAGCTAGTTGAAGCAAAAGTTGAGGCTTGGAAAGTAAGTAAAAACCACATTATGAGGGTACTCCACCTTGAAAAAGATGGAGCTCTTGAAATATTTTAAGCAGAAGAGTAGCTTTATCGGATTTGCACTCGAGAACAACAGTTTGCCTGCCATAATGAAATCTGATTAAAGGAGAGCAAACTTAGATTAAAGAGGCTCTTATAGAAGCTTAAACACAAAATGACGCTGGCCTGAACTGGTGAAGTGGCGGAAAGAGAGAATAAACTCAGAAGGTCTCATACATTTAATGGAATGCAGGCTTTGATGATGGATTAGATTGAGGAATGGATTTTTGGCGAAATAAGGTTTTAGATTTTGGCATGTTAATTTTCTGGTATTTGTGGGAAAGCCAGAAGCAGAGATCTAGTACACAGTAGGATATTAGGATTGGAATATCAAAAGAGACTTGTGAGTTTTAGTTGTGAATTTATGAGTTAGTATCATTAGATGGTAATTAAATTATGGGAATGAATGGCATTCGTAGAGGCAAATAGTTGGAAGATCTTGAATAAACCCTGTGAAACACAGAACTGCTGTGATTTGGAAGAGCAGAAGCCCCTGAAACAATAATAAAGAACAACCATAGTATATGGAAAACCAGAGGGCATTTTGTCACAGAGGCGGCAGGAAAAATGTGCTTTACAGAAATGAATGTTTGAGCATGCAATGCTCCCAAGCAATTGAGTCAAATAAGGACTGAGACGTGTCTATTTAGGTGCTAGGTTGCCAAGAAAAGTCCAAATGTAGGCTAAAATGGTATGACTAACCCATCTTTCATTCTCAAATGTGTCCCATTTTCAAAAATAAATGATAAACCTATCTTTGGAAGGGATAGTTTTGAGGTGTTAGGGAGTACAAAAACCAGCAGGCAGTAGGTTAAGACTTGAGTTGTAGAAATTAAAACAGAAACGCACTTCATATAGATAGTTCTTTGAATTGGCTATGACAGAAAGAGAGATTAGATTAGAGAACCATGGAGAAGAGGGAGGTTACTTTAAGGATTAAGTTTAAATGTTGATGGGGAAAAGAGTATATACAGTTGACCTTGAATAACACAGGTTTAGCATGTGTTCACTTATATGTGGATTTTCTTCCTTCTCTTCCACCCCTGAGGCAGCAAAACCAACTCCTCCTCTTCCTCCTCCTCTGCAGCCTACTCAACATGGTGATGACAAGGATGTAGACCTTTATGAGGCTCCACTTCCATTTAAAAAATAGTAAATACATTTTTATTTCCTTATAAAAATATAAAAATATATTTTTACTTTTTATAAAAAAAACAGATACTTTTTATAAAAATATAAAAATGTATTTTTCTTTTCTATTTTCTTTTCCCCAGCTTATTTATTGTAGGAATACAGTATAAAATTCATGAAACATATAAAATATGTATTAATTGACTGTCATGTTATTAATAAGAATCTGGTCAATGGTAGGCTATTAGTAGTTAACTTTAGGGTGTCAAAAGTTATACACAAATTTTGGGCTGCATGAGGGCATCGGCACCCCAAGATCTCATGCTGCTCAAGGTTCAACTGTGCAAAGAAAACATAATGACAGAAAGAAGCTTCTCAGAAGGCAGGAAGAGGAAGGATTGGAAACACAAACAAATAATTATTGGAAAATGAAATAATAGCTTTCCCATTGTTTTCAAAGAGAAGGAAGAAAGAATACATCACCCAAACCAGGAAAGTCCGTAGATCTGTTAGGAGTTTCTGTGAAGTGACTTACTCTTTCTTGTCAAAGTTAGAAGGTAGGTTATTTGCTTAGACTTCCTTGTTCTAAAATGTAAATGACTTTTGTTGACTGTTGTAAATCAAAGTACAACATTTTAGCTATTATTAGCTGAATTTGGTGAGGATAGAACTGAGGATTAGTTATTTCAGCTGAGTCTTCAGGATCTACAGTCAGTGGTGGAGGTGGGATGGGGCAGAATTAAGTGCAGGTGGGACCTGGAGGGTGTTCCCTGATTCCAAAGCCTAGTCTCCGACTCCTGAGCAGAGCTGCGACTATCCTTCCATTTCCGCATACATTAAACAACAAACTTTTTCAATTTTAAGCCTGTGTTTTGAAAGTGGTGGGAGACAACACTTCAATTTGGTGCGTTCACTTAAGTGTGTCTCTGATTTTTCCTTTGGGAACTCTGCTACACTTTAGCAAGAAGAACAGGGGCCTATTTTCACAGCACTTCTGCCCCCTAAAGAAACCATGCTCGTGTTCTTGCAAGTCTGAGCATAGTTACAGAGATTCTAATCTACTATGTAAAATTAGGACTGGACAATATAAATGGGACTTTTTGTACTAGGAGTGGAAAGACTTCTGAATTGAAGATAAAATACCTGGGCTTGATTTTCAGTTTTGCCACTTACTAGTTGTGTTACCTTAGAAAACGTACTTAAACCCAAGTCTTTGTTTGTTTACCTATAAAATGGGATATTGTATTCTGCTCTGCAAAATGCATGTGTTTGCTTCTATGATAATTAGATCAGACAATACATGTGAAAGCACATCAAATTAAATTCAAGTTATGAAACAAAAGGAAGAATCTGGGTTTCCTCTGTGGGGTCATGACATCCACATAGGCCCATGAAAGTGGGCTCATTCTGATGAAAACTCATGGAACCACAGAGCAGAAAATATAAAGAACAATCTGAAGTCAAGTTTCAATCAGCTAGAATTCAACTAATCATCATTGGTCAACTGATTTGTGGGATGTAGTTTTGTACTTTTGGTTTTAGTTTTGATTTGGTATTTCACATTTAGGATTTAGACAACCCATACACACTCCCACATACCCATCCCTAAATTCATAGGCTATATATCCTGTAATAACTTTTAGAAAGGCAGTTAGCATAACATCTGCCTCAATACTATCTGAGAATTATACACAGTGACCCTTAAAGCACATTGGGTTCAATAACTACCACTATAATCTATTTCCCAAGGCAGGAAAAATTTAGAAGTTTATAATTAAGTTATAGCTTTTTTTCCCCTCATTAATTCTGAAATGACCAAAAATGCAATGCCATTGTTCAAGTAATTCAAGAAATTAAAGTTTTACTCTCGGCTATCATTAGACATTTGACTCTGTTCAAGCTAGTCTACTTAACGTTTTTCATGCAAATGACATATTTTTAGCTTTACGTTTTGTGATGATCTCACCCTGCCTGGAGTGATCTTCTTTCTAAAGTGGGTCCATCTGATAGTTGCAAGGTGAGCACATTTCCCGTCTTGATTTGTGGAAATATGTCTGGAAGTACATTCAGTTTGAATCTCTGCTTTTGCAATTTGGAAAACCTGTTGATATGTTTTAGCAATGGGGGTACTGTCCAACAATCTGCTCCTTCCCTGGTCTTTCCCTGCAAAGACCTGTGAGTGTAGCAGCGCAGTCCAGGCCAAGTGGAAATCTCCCTAGTCCCTAGCAGAATGAATTCCCAATTAATGGGGAAGTCAAACCTTATAATAATGAGAGAAATGAGTTTTTCTAAGATGTTTCATCCAGACATGATTCTCTTCTATAATGTGGCAACTTCAATGTCCGTGAAACACTCTGAAGACAGATACCACCAACAGGAAGGCCATTCCCCTCGTCCATAGAGTCCTGCATTCTCTTCTCACATGCTTAGGATGGGGAACTTTTTCTATAACCATGTTTGGAAGATGGCAATTAGTCTAGTTCACTCATGGGGATTCCACTCCCTTTGCCAATAATCAATAGAGTAATAGACATGATAAACATGTTGATCAAGAAGACAAAGGAAAAAAATTCCTCCAAGTGTCCTTGGAAATGCTTTTCTTATTAAGAAAAACCTGTTTTAAAAAGGATCTTCTGTGTTTTTCTACCCCTTGTTGAGGTTGTATGTGGACACATGTCTCAGGGTGTGGTGTAGTATCTGGAGCTGTGGCTGCCATTCTGTGATCATGAGGAGGCAAGCTAGAGGATGATGGCCAATGGGTATAGACAACAGAGCGGGAATGTGGACAGAAACTGGGTCTTCTACTGCTGAGCAGACTGAGTGTGTAACTGGGTACAGACAATGGAGCAGGAATATGGACAGAAACTGGGTCTTCTACTGCTGAGCAGACTAAGTGTGTAACTGGTTTCATTGGTAATTGCAACCAAAAGCACCTTACACTACCCTTAATTAATTTTACATGAGATGATTCCCAGCCTTTTGTTCTCATCAAAGACAGCATTTGTTGGAAGGCCTTTGGTTGCCTTCTCCATGGAATGAGTACCCACAGGCCCACTTCACAGGTAAGAGGTAACATAAATAGGATCAAGTAACAAAATACCTCTATCCTAGAATCAGAACTTTATTCATCTCGAGTTAGTCCATTTTGCATTGCTCTCAAGGAATACCTGAGACTGGGTAACTTGTAAAGAAAAGAGGTCTATTTGGCTCACAGTTCTGCAGGCTGTACAAGCATAGCATCTGCATCTGCTTGGCTTCCGGTGAGGACTCGGAAAGCTTTTAGTCATGATGGAAGGCAAAGGGGAACAAGCATGTCACACAGTGAGAGAGGGAGTGAGAAAAATGGAGGAGGTCCCAGACTCTTTAACAACTAGATCTCACATAAACTCATTACTGCAGGGAGGAAAGAAAACCGTACGTGAGGGATCCACTCCCATAACCCAAACACCTCCCACCAGACCCTACTTCCAGCATCGGGGATCACATTTTAACATGAGGGGGGACAAACTGCAAATTATATCAACCCTACTTGCTTCATCAACTCTACTAACCTCCTGACCTCCTGAGTCAGGAGCACTGTCTCTTTGCTGCCTCTGCCAACCTCTCTGAACATGACTTTTCTGCATTCCCCTGACTTTTCCTTGTTGTTTAAGTTTCTACATAATCCCAACTGCTGCTCTGTGCTTTCATTCCAGAGCCATACACACCAGCATGACATGTCCTCACTTTTGGTTCATAACTTTGACGGCATTCAGCAGGCATCTCTGTGTGTTCAGGTTTTATCCCTAGAATTCCCCACATACCTGGAGATCAGAAAGCCTCCACCACTCAAAACCTGGCTGAATGGAAAGTTTTTCCTCGACTTAGACATTACACTACTGTTAGAGTATGAATCTTAAGACAGGCTTGACTCAGGTTTTCAGGTCATTATCCAAATGACTGTCAATCAACTCCTGATCCTCTTCTTCCACCTCAGTCTCCAGCATGGCCTCTTAATCTACGTTAGGGTATATTAAATCTTATTCCGTCTGGATAACATCTTAAAAATCACAAATTAAGTTATTCATTCCTGTTTATGACAATCCTATTTAAAATTATTTACAACTATTTTCCATAATTTTTAAATATTCTTTTTTATCTTATATATGTAAATACAGATATAGATATTTATCTAAACATACAAATAGATAGATACAATTATCTGTCTATAGACAGTTCCCCATGTCTGCAGGTTTCATATCCATGGATTCAACCAACCACAGATAGAAAATATTTGGAAAAAAAGACAATAAAAAATTACAACAATAAAAATAATACAAATAAAAAATAATAGACTATAACAAATATTTACATAATATTTACATTGTATTCAGTATTATAAGTAATCTAGAGATCACTTAAAGTATATGGGAAGATGTGTGTAGTTTTTAGTCATGTAAGAGACCAGAGAATCCATGAATTTTGGTATCCAAGGGAGTCCTGAAACCAATACTCACTGATACTGAGAGGTGACTATATAAATATATGTAAAAAATATATAAGAATATAAAGGCAGACATATTCTTTATCTATCTATCTATCTAACATATCTATCTGTATTTTTATCAAAAAGTTTTCCTGAGGCCAAGAATTACCATCATTTATTTTTCTAATGACCGTAACCTACCATCTCTTCTTATGTCTAGCATAAACTAATTTTTCTATAATTCCAATATAGAAAATTGGAATTTTTTGTTTCAACATTTTTATGGCCTTTTTTTTTCCTTTAACCAAGACTTTCCCGCTACCTCCATGGTACCACTGCACTTCCTAGCACTATCAGGATTGATCTCTTTCATGGTTCCCGTTTCATGCAGCATGTAGACACACACACACACACACACACACACACACACACACACACGCATGCATGAGTTAGGAGAATAAAATGTTTAGGAAGAAAATGAGGAGAAAAAGTACTGTTACACTCTTCATCTCAACCACCAGCCTCTTTTCTTTGGAAGTCCATACAATCTGGCTGAATCAGCTTCTTTTTAGCTTTTGTGTCCAGGACCCATGACACTTCCATACATGCTTCAAGGATTTGGCATTAGGCTCATAGCTCACATGCCATACCAACAACCTGACTTACTTGGTAGACATGGGAGCCATCTACGAGTTTTAAATATGAGCGTTCCAGTGTCACGTTTGTCTTTTAATTAAACTCCAAGGGGCTGGGTTTAAAATGGATTTGTGGGAGACAGATCTGAAGTCCAGAGGCCCTTTGGGACACTATCAGTAATGCAGAAAATATTTGGAGGGGGTTTAAATTAGTACAGACCAGAAATAAAAAGAGAAGACAGATTTTTTTTAAATGCTTAGTAAAATTACTGAGGGCTAGCCATTGATAGATGTGGAGACTGAGGAAGGCAGAATCAGAAACATTTCCTAAGCTTCTAGTGGGAGTAAATGGGTAGGCTATAATGCTCCAGTGAAAAGACAAAATAAGAATATTGAAAAAGCAATAATAGCTATCTTTAATTGAGCACTTATACACTAAGCATTCTTCTATGTGATTTTCACTTTTTAAAAACTTTATCCTCACAATAACCCAAGATGGCTAAATTCTATTATTTCCATTTTAGAAGAAAAAATTGGAAATTTGGGTATAGGAATATTAAATGTTTTACATAAGGTCACACAGGTGGGAAATGACGAAGCTGAGTTTTATGCTCAGGCACTTGAACTTCAGAACCTGCACTGGGACTTTTAGTAAGCAGAGTCTACGGGGATATGGAAACAGAATGAGTGGTTTGATGAGGAGTTCTGTTTTATAAATGCTGGGTTTCAGGTACCGGTTTGAGATCCCAGAGACTTTATTCAAGGTGTTGGGTGCAAAAGTTTAAAACTCTAGATAAATGCAGCAATTTGAGAATCACGAACTTAACAGGGAGCAGTTAAAAAAATTTTAGAGTGGATGATATCTCCCGAGAACAGTGAAGCATGCAAATATGAGTGGGCTGAGGATAGACCCCAAAGAACACCATTGAAGACATGGCCACAATAAGAGAGCCTGTGAGTGAGAAAGGGGCAACAGTCATGTTGATGAGATGCAGGACCAGGAGAATACAGTGGGAAAGTTCCAGAAGGACAGAGTGCTTATGCAACTCATAGGTCTGGTAAGATAAGCACTAAAAACATTTAAAAATTTGAAAAAATCTATTCAGCTCTCAATGTGAAAATAAAAGATAACTACCAGAAACATGGTGGATGGTGAGTGAAGGGGTCAAAAGCCAAATGGCAGTAAGTTTGGAAATGAATGGGAGAAGGCCATAGGGTTAGGCAAATTTAGATCAATTTTCAAAAAGTTTGGACAAGGAGAGTGGCTAGATAACAGCTAAAAGATGTAAACTCAACTGAGTTTATTTATTTTTATTATTCATTTATGTATTTAGTTAGGATGACAGCAAATCCTATAGGCAATTGCAAAACAGTCTTTGCGAAGAAAGAGGAAAAAGACAATCTAGAATGGTTGTGGAAGGAAAACCCCTCAAGAACCACAGAGGATTAGGAACCCATGGGATAAGACAGACTTCCATGTGAACATTTCTCTATGTCCACTCCCATTCTCTGTTCTCTCATTCCAATTGCATAAAGCATAAAAAATAAATATAAGGGCAATTTCTTTCTATCTTTCTAAGATTACATCCCACCTATCTGACCATGATTCTGTCCCTACCCCAAGAACTTTGATCCTTAACTACCCCCACCATCCTTCGTACTTGAAGTTCACCCACTCCATTAACGCTTTCCTGCTTGTCTTTAGGAATACCCAAGAGATTTCACTTCCTTTCCTCAATACTTCATCCCCCTGCAATTTCCGGCCACGCGGTTCCTATTGTTCACCGCCAAGCCTTTAGGAAGACTGATCTACAGGCAAAGACTACATTTCTTTCTTGTTCACTCACTCTGCAAGTTTTTAGATCCCATTAAACTAGCAAATTATTCTTTCAAAAGTCAATATTGCTCTTCTTATTTCCACATCTGTTGAATTGAGTCCTTTTCTTCTTTTGTAATAAGTGACTTCCATTTTTTCCCTGCTTCTCTCCCTTCTAATTGTAAATCTTTCACTATTTCTAGCTGTGATAACATTAACTGGAACTTACTGAGAGCTTAAGATATCCTATAGATTCATCTAAAGACATTACAAATTTTAAACGTTTAATTTGCCTACTTACATATGAAAGGTACTATTATCAATCCCATTTTGCAGTTGAGAAAACTGAGATTCTGATTGGTTAACTAACCGACTCAAGGTTACATAGCCAGTGAGTGATGTACACAATTCTTTTTTTTTTTTTTGAGACGGAGTCTCACTCTGTTACCCAGGCTGGAATGCAGTGGCGCGATCTCAGCCCACTGCAAACTCTGCTTCTCAAGTTCAAGCGATTCTCCTGCCTCAGCTTCCTGAGTAGCTGGGACTACAGGCACCCGCTACCCCGCCCAGCTAATTTTTGTATTTTTAATAGAGATGGAGTTTCACCATGTTGGCCAGGATGGTCTCGAACTCCTGACCTCGTGATCCATCCGCCTCAGCCTCCCACAGTGCTGGGATTACAAGTATGAGCCACCGCGCCTGGCCAATGTACACAACATTTGAACCTGACAGTGTAATTCAAATCTTATGGCCTAAATGCCTGATCAGTGACACCTTCTCAGTATCACCTATAAGGTGACCATATATAAGACTTTGCAAGTTTAGAGTGTTATTGCAGCACAATTATTAAAACATACCCTTTTATACTGAAAGTCCAAGTAACAGTAATCAGTTACATGGCCATGTTAAATTTGTAGTCCCCTTTTCCTGTGTTCACCCTAAAGCTGCCATTCCCTAGTAACAGTGCTAGGCATATAACATCCATAATTACAAATCCTTATAACAACACATTAAACTTGGTTTCCTTATTTCCATGTGGAAATGACAAGGTTCAGGTAGAGGTTAATTGCCTTAATTAAGGCAACGCATATACCAAGTGGCTGGAACTGGCAGGATGAAAACATAGATGCCTCTGGCTCTGAAACCCCTTCTCTGTGCCTTTTTTTCCTCTGCATTCTAATCATTTCAGCACCACTCTCTGGATGTCTCCAGATGCTGCCTTATCTCCTGCCTTATGTCCTAGTTGTATAGCTGTCTATCCATCAGTAATAACTGGGCTCTCCAACAAGATAGGCTGTGCCTCAATCGTTTCTGCATCCTGAGGGTTCAGGGCATTATTTGTTCCACATAAGACCCTTAGTTTACTATATTTATATATTTAACATTATAGTCTCGCTACTGTTTATATTTAACTCAGGTGTTGAATTTAACTGCCCTGTTTTTCTGGCTTTCCTAGGGGGAGGCTTCTCATATATTCATTTCACACACTACTCCATCCTCTGATGTAGTCAGACACAGTCTGCTGAACACAATTTCCACCCGATGATTAGAAATGCAGTCCCATCAAAAGCACATCTGCCCCAACATCCTCTGTTATAATTTGTTAGCACTGGGTGCCACCTCTTGCATTCTGAAAGCACCAACCCTTTCCTGCTCTCCAAGCTGCAGAGACACGGATGTTTCCTCCCTTGAAAAAGGCAATGTGTTTCACTGTTTTATACCCACATGTTGGGAGTGGATTAAAAACAATATTATTTGATCCTGTGTTCAATGTCTGAGGCTCAGGATTACATGGTTTTAAGTTAATGCAGTGGTTCTCAATGCTAGCTGTACAATAAATCATCTGAGAAGCTTTTAAAAATACTGAAGCCTGGACTGCACCATGGACAAATTACAATAGAACTTTGGGGCATCCGTGTTTTATTAAACTGCCCCTCAGTGATTTGAATGTGCAGCCAGCTTGAGAGATACTAAGCAAAAAGAAACTTTTCTGTTTTCTTTCAGATTTCTGAAAACATTCTAAAAGAATCATCAAATAAGAAAAATCTCAAAATAAGATAAAGAAGCTATCATATTATTTTGGTCCAAATTTGTGAATTTTATTTTTGGTACCTACACAACCTGTGTTTCTACAGAAATGCAGAATCGTAGCCATCCTTGCTCCACAGGAGGTCCAACAACATACGTATTTACTCTCTCATTTGAAAAAGACTTCGTCTTTTCTTCATGCCAGACCATCAACCATTGCTAAGTCTCCCTTTCTTCTGACCTCAGAACTCCCACAGGTTTTGTGCACCTCTGCTACCCCTGGGGAACAGAGCCTTCCTGCAGTAGGAAACACCTGTTCCACTCAGCTCTGTTTAAAGTCAATCTATTTCATGTTCCAAGTTCCTCTGATCCAAACCTTACTCCAAATCCCCCAGTGTAGATGAACTTACAGTGAGCATTAGAAAGAACCTCCTAAAATTAATGCCCAATGGGTCAGTGACTGACAGCCCACCAAAGCATCTGGAGGTAGTTGCATTCTCCAGTGTTGAATACCTATCAACCTAATTGAACTGGTGTTTCATGACATTTCAGGGGCCAGAAGAGCTGTGTTGAGAAATCTGTCCGTTTGCACAAAGTTTTTGGTGGGACTAAGTGTGTACAGCCCAGCCAGGCAGGCAGGTCGGCCAGCCCTTTCTTCTAGTTTTATTGCCATCTACTCATATCTCTCATAGTTTCCTTTATTCTAGTTTTACAAATCCTCAAACAAACAAACAAAAACTCTAAAATGTTTTCTATGGCAGAGGAATCTGGTTATTTAGATTTTTTGTAATTTAGCTCATTGTAAACTATCTCTCTACACTAGACTCTGCAACACATCTCTGACTTCTGCTTTACCTATGTATATCATAAAACTAAGCCAAGGCTGAAGCTGACAATCTGAGCAATTAAAAGGCAACCGAAATGATTAGTGGGTTCCTTGGGTTTTTCCTAGGAAGGTAGAGTAGTGGGGCTTATGGGGGAGGGCAAAGCCAGCTTCCCACTCTGTCCTTCTGATCTGTGTGACTCAGGGCAAGTTTCCCTGACTCCTCTCTTAACCATTGGCTCTTGAGAAATACCAGTATATTTCCTGTCACGTTCTTGTTAAGACTAAAAAAGGTAACGTGCAAAAGTGGGTTACATGTGAAAGGTTCTATAGAAGTTGGTTTCCTTTCTTCCTTCTAACTCCAGACCTAAGGATAAGGAGTATGCATGGGAAAGTATCAGACATCCTCATTCAAAACCCTCTTCAAATGGAACTGTAAGGGAGCATAACTACTGTTGCTATAAATGGGGTTTGAGGCAGGAATATGCCTCTTCAGCTTTGTTTAGCACATTTTTCTGGCTTATTTGGAGCAGGAAGGTACACAGGATGCTACTGAAAAATCAATAGCCTTCAACATAGAATCCTGAAATAGTTACTTGGAAAGGATCAGGAGAAGAGCTGGAGCTGAGTGGAAAAGTGAGCTGAAGCATCCTCTTTGTTATTCGGCTTCAGTGCCTCGGCTGGGAGCCCTCCTCTATTATACAGTCTGAACTCAGCAGTCTGCTTTGATTGATTACCCCTCATTTTCTTTTCTACTCCCTTCCTCAAGCTCCAGACCTCCCCTGTCAGGTGAAAGTCCATCTACATTGATGACCTTGAACTCCATTGTCTCCAAATGGCTTAAGTGCTATTGGCAAGGGAACTTGGGCTGTCATGGCCCAGTAATCCCATTTATGTCATGCAATGCTAAGCACACGGGCTCCATGAAGAGAGACTCACATTTGGGCAGAATTAGAAAAATCATCATCACGTTCCTCAGAGGGTCTTATTCCAATTTTGCATGCCTTCTAGGGCCATCACTGAGTTCACCTTCTAGAGCACGCTCAGCTAGGCATGATAATTACGTCTGTGTTCTAAAAACGGAATAGGAAGGTGCCTTAAAGATCCATATTTCATATTAATATCCAATTACATCTGGGATGTGTTTTTCTTAGTTTAAAAAGAACTGGTGAGGAAGGTTAATGATTTAATTAAGTCCACTGCCCACCCCCACACCAGCCCCCACTCTCACCACGGAGAACATGAAGGCGGCTAGCAGCAGGCACCGGAAGGCAGGCAGACACAGAACAGCAGCTTGCATTCGTCTGCTGATGACAGCTTTATTATTACATTTTGAATTAATGCCATTGGCTCAGTAAGTCGCAAGGAAAAGTTCTGATTGATCAGACTCAAGGACACCTATGCTGATCAAGAACAGGACTAAAAGTGGTCCATAAGGAAATAAAAACTCCTTTTTGATGGGAACAAAAGTCTCAGTCTGTGCATTACCCCACTTTTAATCTAACTATAGAAGGTTCAAGGTCATTTTATAGCCAATCCTGTATCCATGAACAGTAAAAGTGGCTTGGACGTTGGCTCTTTTTTCTACCCAATGCCCAGTAGCATACCTAGTTCACATCTACTGAGTAATAGTAGAAACAACTTCAATACAAATTCTAGCTCACCTGTGGTGTAATCATCATCAGTTCCTGCATTTGTTTCTTTCATTTATTCTTACAACTTTTGTTTGCGTTCTTTTCATTACAAGCATAGGCACTTGGGATACACTAGTGAAAACAGGCATGGATTTCTTTCTTCATGGAGCTTATATTTTAGGCAAGGGGAGAGTAATAAGAAATATAATATGTAAATTACATACTTTGTAAGAAGATGGTAGACGCTGGAAATAAAAGAAAAACCTAAGTAGGCGAGAGGATTGGGAATAGCTGTAAAGGAAAGAGTATGTAGGTTGCAATTTCTTTTTTTCTTTTTCTTTTTTTTTTTTTTTGAGATGGAGTCTTGCTCTGTTGCCCAGGCTGGAGTACAGTGATGTGATCGCGGCTCACTGACCTCCACCTCTTGTGTTCAAGCAATTCTCCTGCCTCATCCTCCCAAGTAGCTGGGATTACAGGTACTCGCCACCATGCCCAGCTAATTTTTGTATTTTTAGTAGAGATGGGGTTTCACAATCTTAGCCCCGGTGGTCTTGAACTATTGACCTTGTGGTCCACCGTGCTCAGCCTCCCAAAGTGCTGGGATTATAGGCGTGAGCATCCGTGCCCAGCTGAGATTTCAAAACATGAGGGTAGTAGGTAAATATTATTTAAGAAAATTTAAGAGGTGACCTTTGAGCAGAGACACTGGAGGTGGTATGTTAACTAGCAAACATCTGGAGGAGGAGCATTCTAGGCAAAGGGAGAAAAATCTTACTAAGGTTCTACAGCCACAACCTAAGAAACAGAAGAGGGGGCATATGGTGGGAGCTAGGCAAGAGGACATAAAGTTTGAGAAGGGACAACAGCCTGATCATGTGAGGACTAGAGTCCCTGTGAGGGCGCTGCTGATGTTTACTTTGAGCAAAGGGAGATTTGGGGCAGGTTTTGAGCAGAGTAGTGACTAAGGCTTTGAAAGACTCTCTCTGGTTGTCTTGAATAGACCAGAGAGTCTGTGGGCAAGAGTGGAAGCCTACGGGATATTTAAAGTCTTCAAGACTCAGGTTTCTTATTTAGCCCAATACATAGTAAATTATTATTAAGTACCTTTCCATTTCTCCACTAATGTGGTGATTATTTGGCATCTATCAACATCCATTGTAATTATCCATTTTTGGGGTAGCATTATTAGTTAGTATTGTCCTCAGTCTCTCTTTTCCTGAATGCCCCAATATCTGTTTGGTCTGGTTGACAACACCTACCTGCATCTGCATGCCACAGCTTTAATACTCTGAGATTCTTTGTGGTGTCCCATAACACACTAGATCCAGCTTTTTAACTGATACTCAGGGTTATAGATGGGCTGTGCCCATTGTAGTCTCTCACCCTTCCACCACCATATCAGAACACACTGGTCAGACAAGATGAGATTTTTCTCTCCCTAGCAACCTAGTTTTGTGGTTCCTTCATCCAGGTAACCTCATTCAGTTTCCTTTACTATGCCCATGGTTGCAATCTTTCTAGTCTATTCATGTGTTATTAGCTAGTAATGATCCATTTTACTTTTCTCAATTCAGTCCTTAATCCCAGAGTGGGATTTGAGAGCTTGCTAGACCATGTGACTATATAGAATAAACCAAAGTGTTCACTATTAATTATGAATTCTATTTGTATTATAAAATAGCCCTTCAAACACGAAACATGATCTATATCCTTTTTTCTATAAATGGAGTCCCAATGATCATGATTATAATGGAAAACTTGTTCTTTTTTGTTTGATTTTATACAATTCACAAGGTTTTCTTTGCTTAGCATTGATTCAGTGTGGTGTTAATATCTAGAAATTTAGGAACTAAGATAGAAGCTAAGATATTATTTAGGAATTCCGGGAGGTTGTCATACAACGACCTTTAGAATTTTTAGGCAACCCTTAAGAAATCAAAGACATGATTTATAGCTCCAGAAGATAATCCAGAAGACAGAAACTCATGGATCCCTTAATAATTACAGCCTAAAAATTCTGGGGTAAAATTTTTGTAATGAATGTGCTACATCATACCTTTCCTAAATAACACTGACTCTGGTTTCTGAGTTATATACAACATACATGAGTAAAATTTCATGAATACACATCCGCATTTTGTCCCACCCAAACTCAAACTGTTGTTCATATACTTTGAAGATTAGATTTCTTCTAATGAAACAGTAAGGGCTATGAATTGCCTTAAGAATTATGAACATCCATCCAATAATAAGAATTCAGTTATTATGACACAGGTTACAATAATTTTAAGAATTGTTTCATAATCAGTGGGCTATAATTTATAACGAGCTTCTCTAATCTTACATTAGCATCACTAGTGGTCAAAATCAGTGTTTGTTGATACAGAGCTTTAAAAGTTGTTTGTATCTGATTCACGTAATTAGATGTCAACATTCCTATCGAATCATACATTCCATGAAGGCTGGAATCATGCCTTTAATTGATGTGCTTTGTTTTGCTATCCATAGCAGAAATAAGTTACAAGGGGGAGATACAGTAAGGACTTTATCCTCTCTTATTTTCCACCTCAACTCATGTTGGGGCTGGGAGAGAAGCAATGGGCATTCTTAGCATCTGTGTGTGAAAAGTTTATCTTCCCAAAGCTGAGCTCTCCAGACCGCTGCTATTTGACAAACCAAAAAGCATGATTCAAGCTTCATCCTTACCTGTTACATTAATCTGCATTTCCTTTGAGTTTCTTTTTTCCCTGTCTATGTGAATTCCAGGGGACAAGTTCATTCAAGATCATGTCAATGCTATCAGTAAACTTTAAAAGATCAATACTATGTATTATTATTTATAATAAGCTACTAATACAACTATATTCCATCCAAAATAGTTTCCTTATACCATAAAATAAATCCATATGGTAATTTCTTTCAGTGTTAAGCTTCAGTCCACTTGTCTTGTCATTTGATTGATTGATGTTCCTTCAGCACAGCCTCAGAGGAGAGGAAAAAAATATAATCCATCCCCATCCTAGGAATTCAGGCAGGTAAAATCTATTTCCCAGTTCAGATTTCAGACACCATTAACACATGAACAATAACATTAAAAAATAATAGTAAAAATCTGTGGTCTTCTGGCTCACAGAAATGTTTGAGGGGGGAAAGCATGGATATTGGATGAATGTAAGAAAAATTTTAGGTGAAGTTTGCATAATTGTTAAAACAGAGCTGTATAAGATTCTGATTTATTAAATAGAAATATACATTTTGGCCCATCTAGGAGAAATGCTTTCAAAATGAAATGCTTGATATAATAAAAGAAGAGCAATGCTATTCATATGACTATGATATGACCTTAATCTAGAGGATAAAAGGCTCCAAATTGTAATTACAGATGAATTACTCCACAGCTTGGGATTTTCAAGAGGAATCTTGTTTCTGAATCTTGACACAGTGAGACCAAAGAAAGCTATCCGTTTCTATTACTGGGAAAAAAGTGAATCTCAAAATGAAAAACAATCTGTGGCTTCAAAGAGAGAGAGCTGACATCAAAATATTTGAATTAATTAAAGAAGTACAGGTTGTTCATTGATGGGTTCTTTTTGCAGGCATATTCTGAAACACCTGTGCTTGTTTCCACAGAGATGTGGTTGGTTTATTTTGTTGTTAATATACATATGGGCATGAAGGAAATTAGAGGAAGCTACCTGATGGAAAACTAAATTTAAACATTTCCCGACACCCTGAGAAAAGCTACAGCCTCCTGGGCCAGGCAGAGGATAGTTCAATTCCTTGATGAATTATGCCAAGTTAAATGAACATCAGCTATCTTTAGAACACTGACAGCCTTCTTAAACATGACACCAAAGAATATTAGTTTTGATGTCCACTAGATAGGGTGTTCAGGTCTAAAGAGTTCCAAAAATAAAAATAAGTCTCCCCGTTTCTAAATTTTAAAAAATAAAAATGATCTTCCTAAGGATGCCAGCTCTGAATCTAAACACCTTCTATGAAAGGCTCAAATGTCCAAGGGTTGGTTTTCCTGTATAGGTTTTCTACTGTTCATCTCAAGGCCATGTTCTCTGTTATTGTTCTCATATTTCCCCCTAAAGCAGAGAGGTCCTTATGTATCACAGGTTAAGATTTTTTTCCTAAATTTGTATTCGGGTGGAAAAGATAAATAAGCAACCCTGAACTGCTTCTAATTTGCTTTTGTTTCATCTTCTCACTTCCTGTCACAATCTCTCTTTTCACTAACTATACCTCTTTAAACCTTGTCTCTTTGGTAGTTCTATTTTCAATTTTCCAAGAATCCTCCATACTGTTTTCTGTAAGGCCTGTGTGAATTTACATTTCCACCAACAGAGTACAAGGGTTCCCTTTTCTCCACACCCTTGCTAACATTTAACTTTTGACTTTTGATAATAGACATTCTAACAGGCATAAGGTGATATCTCACTGTGGTTTTGATTTACATTTCCCCAATGATTGATTATATTGATCATCGTTTCATATATCCGTTGTCTGTTTTTGATCTTCTTTGGGAAAATGTCTATTCAGGTCCTTTGCTCATTTTTAACAAGTTATTTGGTAACTTTTGTTTATTTTTGTTACTTTGTTTTTGCAATTAAGTTATATGAGTTGCTTATATATTTTGGATGTTAACACCTTACTTTATTTATGATTCACAAATATTTTCTTCCTTCTGTAGGCTGCCTTCATTGTTCCCTTTGCTGTACAGAAGTTCTTAGTTTGATGTAGTCCCAATTGTTTATTTTTGATTTTTTTCTGTGCTTTTCAGATCAAATCTAAAAAATTATTGTCAAGGACAATGTCAAAGAGCATTTCCTTCATGTTTGCTTCTGGGAGTTTCATGGTTTCAGGTCTTATATGTAAGTCTTTAAACCATTTTGAATTTATTTCTGTATATTGTATAAGAGAAAGCTCTGATTTTAAGGTTTGCATGTCAGTATCAAGTTTTTCCAACATCATTCATTAAAGAGTCTATACTTTCCCTATTGTATATTATTGGAACCTTTGTCAGAAATTAGTTGACCATATACAGACGGGTTTTTCTGGGCTCTCTATTAGGTTCCACTGCCAAGATCTTTTTCCTTCAGAGCATTCAGAGTTGAAGGGAATGAAACATTAAGTCCTGTAATTTGGCATGTTCATTCAAATTTTAATTTATTTCAGAATTTCCTAGTCTCATCATTGGCTATCAAGCCTGCATCCCCATAACATCATTTACTTATATCATTAGCCCATATAAATCTGCTGTCCCAAGCAGAACAAATTGTTAGTTCCAGAATTTTCCATGAGATGGGCAGGTACCTATAGATGCTAGACACTTTTGGATTGCTTTTTATCTAATTAGCAACAGAATTATTATACCAAATTAATTTCAGGAGCTGTTCTTGAAATGCCAATATGCATAAGGTTTTAAGAATTTGATACTGTGAAAGTTGGAGAAACAGATGGAACTTTCTGAACAATAGAATTCATCTCCAAGTGACATTTAATATAAAGTAATACCTGAACTACAAATGGCTTTAAAGTTATTATCTTTGAGTTGTTTCCATTCAAACAACTACTATGCAGGTAAAAGAAAAAAGCATGTATGTATATGTGTTAAGTGCGTGTGTATATGTGTTAGTGTGTGTACGTGTGTATATATATATATGTGCATGTGTATATGTGTATATATGTTTATATGTGTGTATAGAGTTATTAGATGTGTTAGTGTATATACAAATATATAGAGTTATTAGATATGTTCATATATATATATATATATATAGAGAGAGAGAGAGAGAGAGAAAGAGTAGCTTCTGAACTGCTATGCACTAATAAAAATTTGGAGAAGATTTTCTTTAAGGGTTATGATGGCATAATTCCGTAAATAGAACAGATGACTATCAGAGAATGAAATTCAGTTGTGTCCTAATTTGTCCTCTCTGGATTTAAATTATTTATTTTTAATGAATAATGATGTTATTTTCAAAATACATATTAGCTAAGCCAAAAAATAAAACAATATAGAAAAGTGACATATTTCTTATAATAAGCCAGGGACAATGATAGCACTTTGTAGAAATGAACATGTTCACTTTTTGAATAATTTGATGTGATATATATTATCTTTATTCTTACTTTTCTAGTAAGAAAACTGAAACAGCAAGGTATAGCAGCTTATGTAACGAGCTATAAATGGTAGGTAGTGTGTTCATGATTTTAAACCCATCTGCAGGGTCTATACCATCAACCACAAAATTCCACAGGCTCTTGTGTAAAGGAAGGAAGTCAGAAAATGCAGAAAAAGTATTTAACAAAATTCAACATCCTCTTGTCAATAAAACCATCAGCAAAATCAGCATACAAGGGACATACTTCAATGTAATAAAGCCATATATGAAAAACCCACAGCCAACATAATACTCAATAGGGTAAAGTTGAAATTATTCCCTCTGAGAACTGAAACAAGACAAAGGTGCCCACTCTCACCACTTCTATTCAACATAATACTGTAAGTCCTAACCAGAGCAATTAGACAAGATAAGGAAATAAAGAGTATTCACATCGGTATAGAAAAATCAAACTGTTGCTGTTTGCCTATTATATGATTGTTTACCTAGAAAACCCTAAAGACTCTCCCCAAAAGCTCCTAGAACTGATAGAAGAATTCAGTAAAGTTTCAGGAAACAAGATTAATGTACACAAATCAGTAGCTCTGCTATACACCAACAGTGACCAAGCTGAGAATCAAATCAGTAACTCAACCCCTTTTACAATAGCTGCCAGAGAATTAAAATATGTAGGAATATCCCTAACCAAGGAGGTGATAGACCTCTACAAGGAAAAACTACAAAACACTCCTGAAAGAAAGCATAAATGACACAAACAAATGGAAATACAGCCCATGCTCAAGGTTGGGTAGAATCAATATTGTGAAAATGACCATACTACCAAAAGCTATCTACAAAGTCAATGCCATTCCCATCAAAATATCAACATCGTTCTTCACAGAACTGGAAAAAAAAGAATTCTAAACTTCATATGAAATCAAAAAAAGCCCACATAGGCAAAGCAAGACTAAGCAAAAAGAAAAAATCTGGAGGCATCACATTACCTGATTTCAAACTATACTGTAAGGCCCATAGTCATTAAAACAGCATGGACCTGGTTTAAAAATAGGCACACAGACCTATGGAACAGAATAGAGAATCCAGAAATAAATCCAAATACCTACAGCCAACTGATTTTTGACAACGCAAACAAAAACATAAAGTAGGGAAAGGACATTTTTTTTAACAAATGGTGCTGGGCTACTTGGCAAGCCACATGTAGGAGAATGAAACTGGATTCTCATCTCTGGCCTTATGCAAAAATCAGCTCAAGTGAAACAAGGACTTAAGAACTGAAACTATAAAAATTCTGGAATATAACATTGGAAAAATCCTTCTAGACATTGACTTAGGCAAAGATTTTATGACTAAGAACCCAAGACCAAATGCAACAAAAACAAAGATAAATGGATGGCACTTAATTAAACTAAAGGCCTTCTTCATGGCAAAAGGAAGTCAGCAGAGTAAACAGACAACCAACAGAGTGGAAAAAAGTCTTCACAATCTATACGACAAAGTACGAATATCCAGAATCCACAAGGAACTCAAGCAAATTAGCAAGAAAATAAACAAATAATCCCATCAAAAAGTGGACTAAAAACATGAATAGACAATTCTCAAAAGAAGATATACAAATGGCCAACAAACATTTTAAAATGCTCAGAATCACTAATGATCAGGGAAATGCAAATTAAAACCACAATACAATACCACAGTCTTTTCCATGCTTCCCTCCCCTTTCTAAAGGCAGAGGAGCCTCACCTCATGGCCACCACTACCACAGGCCCACAAGGAGTACTACCAGACTACCATTTATTTCCCCTTAAGACCTAAGGGCTCTTCAGTTAGCTTGTGATTAATGCTGCTTGGCATGGGACTCACCTTTCAGGCAGTGGGCTTCCCTCTGGTCCAGGGCAGGTCCAGAAATGCTGTCCAAAAGCCAAGTCCTGGAATCAGGGTCCCCAGGTGCCTGGTCGGTACACTATCCCGCTATGGTAGCAGAGCTGGTACCTAAGGTGCAAGTCGAAGTGCCCTTTACCTTTCCCTCTGCTTTTCTCAAGCAAAAGAAGTCTCACCCTGAAACCACAACAGCTGAAAATGTGCTAAGTCTCACTTGAAGCTAGCACGTCTCAAAGTTTTACCCAACGCCCTCAACATAGTACTTGGGTATCACTGCTGGTTATTCAGGGCCCAAGGGCTCTTCAGTTGGTAGGTGATGAATGCTGCCAGCATTGGGTTCTTCCCTTAAAGGCAGTGGTTTCCCTTCTGGCCCAAGGTGTGTGGAGTAATGTCATCTGGGAGCTAGGCTTGGAAAGGGACCTCAGGACTCTGACCAGTGCTCTATTCCACTGTGGCTGAGCGGTATCCATGATGAAAGACAAAGTCCTCCCCACGCTTCCCTCTCCTCTCCTCAAGCAGAAGGAAGGGGTCTCTTTTGGAGCTGTGAGCTGTGCAGCCTGGGGTTAGGAGTGATGCCAGCATTTCCTCTGCCACCTCTGCTGGAGTCTCAGTAGTTTGTATGCCGCCCTCAGTCTACTAGCTCTGAGCCCAATTCAGTACTAGGACTTGTCTAAAAATTTCAGTCTTTATGGGCTTAGTCTGCCCGTCAAGTTTATTTAGAGCACCAAAGCCCTTTAGCCTGAGGTAGCAAGGCTTGCAGGAACCTAAGTTCTGACAGCTGGGATCAGTGTTGCCCCTCTGGTTTGAGTTAATTTAAATACTCCCTCGGTGAGCAGGTGTCAGCTGAGTTCAGTCTGATTTTCCTTTCTGCTCTAACAGGACAGCACTGAGTTTGATTCCTCACAATTGCTGCATGCCCCTCCATGCTCCAGCATGCAGAAATGCTTTCTGTGCCATGCTGCCACTTCTAGGGGGTGGGGGTAAGGTGGCATCAGTAATTCAAGGCTGATGTTTCCACCTCTTCAGTGTCTCTTTCAGTGATACAAAGTTAAAACCAAGCACTCTGAGCAGTCACCTGATTTTTTGTTCCTTTGGAGGTGTATTTTTGTGTGTGTGTAGACAGTTGTTAAATTGCTGTCCTTGTTGGGGAAGGTAATTTGTGGAGCCTTCTACTCTGCCGTCTTTTTCTGCCTACCTCCAAATTCTAAAATAATGTTTAAATATCAGACCAAAATATGCAATTTTTGAATCATGTTCAGAATCGAGATTATTGATTTATAACTACAGTTAGATTTACAGTTTGGTTTTATAAACATGGACCACATCCTTGTCTTCCATGCCACATAGCTCTTTTAATCAGTGTTTCACAAGAAAGACACCTACCTATGCATCTGCCACAGAAAATTTATGGTTCACACATCTTTAAGAACGTCTCATGAAACCTTTGCTAACACTGTATTATCTTAATAAATTGTTTTACTTATGATAATTCCACGTATATATTAATCTCCTCATTCAATTCCCAAAGTATATATGCAAAAATTATAAATTGTAATTTTTTTCTAAATTTAGAAACACAGCAGAAGCCACTTCTAAGAAACAATAAAGCAGTTGTACTGAGAGCACTAATTAGGAACACTGGGAGGTCATTTGAGTCTTTTACATCAGACGCATAGAATATATTAAAATTAATGTGATAGAAAATACTCACTGGTATGTCATCCATTAACTCATTCAGAACACACCAAGCTCTCCTGGCTCTTTCAGCCCTTGCCTCAGGAAGGGTAGGCACTTAGGAGGAAGAATGCCTCACTCCCTGGGTCTTCCAAAGATCTGAAGCCACAGCCTGGTCATCAGACACCATCTGCTCCTTCTAACTGCTTCTGACTCCCTGCTTTCAATCTGAGATGAGCACATGCTAGAGGCAGCAGGTTCATTATGGGACAGCATGGTTTCTCCTGTTTTATGGGAGGTAATCGCCATTACGTTCGTTATGAAATGTTCACCAAGCATGTCTTTCCGTTTTGTAGCAAAAACAACTCAATCAAGAAAGCTTTCTAGGAATTTAGTAGGGCTAAGTCTACAGTAAAACTCCCTTTGGCTTCTTTTTTTTAAATAAACACCTTATTTTAGAATATCTTTAGATTTACGGAAAAATTGAGATTGTAGATTTCCTATACACCACATACATTGTTCCCCTATTATTAATATTTTACATTTGTGCCCGGGTATGGTGGCTCACACCTGTAATCCCAACACTTTGGGAGACTGAGGTGGGCACATTATGAGGTCAGGAGTTTGAGACCAGCCTGGCCAGCATGGTGAAACCCTGTCTTTAATAAAAGTACAAAAATTAGCCAGGGGTGGTGGTGGGCACCTGTAATCCCAGGTACTTGGGAGGCTGAGGCAGGAGAATCACTTGAACCCAGGAGGTGGAGGTTGCAGTGAGCCAAAGCAGCAGCATTGCACTCCAGCCTGGGTGACAGAGCAAGACCCAGTCTCATAAAAAACAAATAATATAATATAATAAAATATAAAAAGATTAGAAGCTATATTTTACATTTGTCACAATTAATGAACCAATATAGGTACTTACTAAGTTTTTCTGGATTCCTTAGTGTTTACTTATCCTTTTTCTGTTCTAGGATCCCTCCGTTCTAGAATATCATATTACATTTAATCATCATGTCCCCTTAGAATCTTCTTGACTGTGACAGTTTCTCATGGTCTCTGTTTTTTATAACAGTTTTCAGCAGTACTGGTCATGTGTTTTGTAGAATTACCCTCAGTTGAGGTTTGTGTGATGCTTTTCTCATGGCTAGCTAGAGGTTTGCATTTTTGGGAGGGTGACTGTGGAGGTAAAGTTCCATCTGATGACATTCATGTCAAGGGTACGCACTGTCAACACAACTTATTATTGTTGATGTTGACCTTGATCACCTGGCTGACATCATGGTTGTCAGGTTCTCCACTGTCAAGTGACTCTTTTAGCCCCCTTCCATACTGTCCTCTTTGAAAGGCAGTCACTGTGTGCAGCCCATACTTAAAGAGGGGAGAGTTATCCTCCAGCTTATTGAGAACAGATACTGTGCCAGTGTTCTCACTCTGCTAATAAAGACATACCCAAGACTGGGTTATTTATAAAGAAAAGAGGTTTAATGGACTCACAGTTCAGCATGGCTGGGGAGACCTATAACCATGGTATGAGGCAAAAGAGAAGCAAAAGCATGTCTTATATGAAAGCAGGCAAGAGGGCTTGTGCAGGGGACCTCCCATTTATGAAAACATCAGCTCTGTGAGACTGACTCATTACCACAAGAACAGTATGGAAAAAACCACCCCCACGATTCAGTTATCTCCACCTGGCCCCTACTTTGACATGTGGGGATGATTACAAGTCAAGGTGAGATTGGGTGGGGACACAGCCAAACCATATCAGATCTTTATTTACATTATTTGGAAATCATCTCCTTGGGATATTCATTTTGTTTTAATCTATAATTTTCAATGAATACTTAAAAGGGAAATAAGGCAGTATGAGGGGAGACTCAGTCCTGGCAGACAAGAGACATGGTAATTAGGGTCCCAGTGAGCCTCATATGTCTGCGCATAAGCCCCTCCCCTACCTTCTAGTCTCCCTCAACAAGCTGACCCAGGTCGGTAGCAGAAAGGGGGGCCCCTCCTAACCCAGACGACCAGGCCAAATTCCTAACCATAAAAGGAAGAACCTAACCATTTATCTCCTTGGGTAATGTCTTCCAAGGTTGCTAATGTGCGACTCTGCCATTCCCAATAAGAGCCTCACAAGATCCAGCCGGTTGGTGACAAGATGGACTTCAGTGCCGACCTTTCACTGACTTTTTTAACTTTTCCTTAACGTTTTCTCATTATAATCTCATTGTAATACTAAATTCTCTGCCCAATGTGTGTCCAATCTGCCGTTTTCTGTACATGCAACACATGTTAGAGCATGACACTTGCCTAGGCAGGTGCAAAGAAGAGCCTGCCTAAACATGACTACAAGTCTCTCCTTTTTCCCACCTCAACTTCCTTAAAACGACAGGAGCTGAGGCCCACAGTGGGGAGCTGGCATCAGGACTCTCCCTGTGCCTATTTCTTTGTGTAGCTTGAACCACAGGCTTAGTAAACCTTGCCTTCCTGTTCACACTGGTGTCAGTTTCTATTACCCAAGAGCCATCGGAATTAGAAGGTGACTTCAAGCTGGAGTCACTATATAGAACTGCCTATTGTTGTTTACTACCTCAATGTTTAAAATTTCTCATATTCCTGGGAGATTGAGGCTGCAACGGTGTTCCTGGGGATCTGAGTTGACCCCCGAGAAGCATACGTCCTCTTTATTAGTTTCTTGTCCATTTGCTTGTCTTTGATGGTGAGTCAGCGAAGAGCTCTTTGGAATGGTGTGCTTTTCTCTCTGTTTCAATTTTCTACAGTAGACTGTAAAATGTTATTAGTCCAAAGCCTGCATGAAAGGTCATTTTTATTGGTTCTCAACGTACACCAGGGTCATAAAGCCAAAGTGCTTATGGCCCTGGGAATAGTGAATGCAGTTCGACAAAGGAAGGAATTGGAGAATTTCTGAGATTATTGATACTCATATCTGTTGCCCTCTTCCTTGTGAATAGTGCTTTTCAGCAACAAAAGTGAAGCCATGGGTAGGCTAGCTCTCAGTCTTCTTTTCCTGACATTTATAAAGCTGGGCTGCTTTGTGTGAAGGTCAGGTGGTCTTCCTTTCAGTATGGATCCATGTCTGGCTTCTCCACTTTCATAAAAGTCCATGAAGTCAAGGCTGAGCTCTGCTCTCTTCCAAGGGATTGTCAGGGTTTAAAACCCCAAACTCACTGCTCCCAGTTCAGAGAACCTTATTTGTAGAAAACTTTCTAAAGCATATGCTTTTGTCTTTTTCTCTAGACTCTGCAAAATTTGCCTTTGATTCAGTAGCACCAACAGAGAGCTGTTAATACATTAAGATGCCGGTAAAACTATTTCAACTTGACAATACTTCCTATTTGTTAGATATTATTTTGTTGTCTAATTTAAGACCTATCAGTAAGAGCAGAAGGGGTCTACTTATTCCACTGGTTTCATCAGTGTCAACAATAAAGCTCTGAATGGCATCTTGAGAATTCTGTGATTTAGAATATTCTCAGAATTCTCTCTTTGTGAGTGAATCATTGACTTAATGAGATTTAAACTGTGATTTGTGCACATGTCACAATTTAAATGCTGTGAAAAGTGAGCTATCAGGATAAGTACTGAAATAGGCTATATTTCTGTGGCCTTTTCAGTGTGAACTCAAACCAGCATTTCCTCAGGTCTTTCGTCAGAACTTCAAAGATCTGCAAGTCACTATCACATCATAATAATTCTTGATAAAAGTCTAACTGCTCAGACTCAGGTTCAGAATGAGGAGAAAGAAACTCCTGTCAGTCTTTCAGCACTGGAACACAATAAAGCAAGCACAGGCAATCTGTGGGGATGCTCTGTGAACAGACACCCAGAAACTGCTTCCTTCCTTTCTCCCCCAACTTTTCTCTTGAACCCAGATCTGGTGATGTTTTCAGTCCTGCTCCCTTTCCTCTGTTTGCTACCTCGCTTCTCAGACTCCTTGGAACTGACGGATGCCATGAGGGCAGGGCCAGCTGCAGGTGCAGGGAAAAAGGAAATGCAGAGCTCCTTACTCACAAGTATTAAGAATTTCAAGATGGTAACAACAGAGCCTTTAACCAAGGGACAGACCCTGCAGAGTGTATGGCCCTGTGCACTTGCGCAGCCCTGACCATGAAGCTGCCCTATAGGATGGATACACCAATTATTTCACAGAAAAAAAAACTTACTCTCCAGAATATCAGAGACTCCCCTTTCTGAAAAACTGTTGGAACTGGTGAAGAATTACAGCCAGTGCTCGACTTACGACCACGATTGGTTCCGACAGACTGGTCGTAACACGATTTGGTCGTAAGTTGAGTAGGCTATATGTACAGTTCTGTGAAATGATGTTATAAAAATCTTTAAGTCATATTTTATCATAATTTTCTTTCATTATTGTTATATATCATAATTTTCTTTGCTCATTTTATGCCATTTGTATCATCTCTACACCATTTTGTTTCTTATTTTTACATTCGTCAGATTTAAGTAAAACACTGCATTACCAGTACAACTGGTTTAATATTTGCAAAACATACAAAATTACAAAATACAAGTGCACGCAAAAATACAAAATACAGGTGTAAAAAATACCATAGGAAACATTTTCCCAATTGCAAAACATATCAAAATATATAAACATGTATGAAGCATTTTATTGGCCGCTGGTGCTTGGCTGTGGATCATTGATGTCGTCATCTGAGGCAGCAGTTGGGGTTACTGGAGTTGGTTTTTTTCATAAACATGGTGAGCTTTGTCTGAATTGTATGTTTCTTTTTTTCTTCAGAAATTTCACGATATGGACGAAACACATCGTGCGCCATCTGTTCAATCCTTGCAAATCGTTCAATGTTTGGGTCCATTGCTTTGAAATGTATACGAAGTTTATTGGGAGGGGTTTGATGAAAAATATCCAAGACACAAAACACAAATTGCTGTACCGAGTCTGGGATAACAGTTGAAATGGTGCACATGGAGACGGTAGTGCTGCCGGAAGCTGGTCCGCGCTGTCGTATGCCCAGCTGGGCAACGTTTGCGCTGCCAGACGCAGAGCAGTCGTGGTTAGTGATTGTGGTCGTAAAGCTGAATGGCCGTAAGTTGCATAGGTCTTAAGTCGATTGATACCTGTACAATTTTCAGGTGGCTGTATCCAAGGGGAAAAGTCAGGTGTTGGAATCTCCCTTTAGCTACTGGCCCCTTATTGAAAGGGAGGATTGAGAGTACTGCAACAGGGAAGGGTCTGCATGGGAAGAGAGGGGAAGACAGCCCCCAGCTGGGAAGGGGAGGCTTGGAAAGGCAGAGAGAAGATAATGATGAAGAGGGTTTGTGTCATTGTTGTTTCTCTCTTTTTTTTTTAAAGACATTGTTTTGCTCTGTTGCCCAGACTGGAGTGCAGTGGTGCGATCCCAGCTCACTGCAACCTCCACCTCCCAGGTTCAAGCAATTATCCTGACTCGACCTCCCGAGTAGCTGGAATTACAGGCACACGCCAGCATGCCCGGCTAATTTTTGTATATTTTAGTAGAGAAGGGGGGTTTCACCATGTTGGCTGGTCTGGCTTTGAACTCCTGACCTCGTGATCCACCTGCTTTGGCCTCCCAAAGAGGTGGGATTACAGGTGTGAGCCACCATGCTCAGCCTGTCATTGTTGTTTCTTTCAAGAATATAAGAAAGCTGACAATTGGGAGAAAGTTTACTATACACAAAGAATGAAATTCCCTTTCAGCAGGCTTTTTCCCCCCCAAAAGACTTAAAAATTTGCAGTTCTACAACTATAGGTATTATACCATGTTGAGGTCTCAATGAATATGATTTTGTACCAAGACAGGTCCATGTAGAGCCCTCAGTTTCATTAGTTGCACAATAAAACTGCTGTTGGTTAAACTCCTAATTCATAGCCATAAACTTAACTGCCTTAATAAATGTTCACTGAATAGACTTAGATATACAAATCACAATTTAAATCTCATTAAGTCAATGATTCACTTACAAAGAGAGAATTCTGAGAACATTTTAAATCGCTGAATTCTCAAGATGACAGTCAGAGTTTTACTGTGACACTGATGAAACCAGTGGAATAAGTAGACCCCTTCTGCTCTTACTGATAGGTCTTAAATTAGACAACAAAATAATATCTAACAAACAGGAAGTATTGTCAAGTTGAAATAGTTTTACCGGCATCTTAATGTATTAACAGCTCTCTGTTGGTGCTACTGAATCAAAGGCAAATTTTGCAGAGTCTAGAGAAAAAGACAAAAGCATATGCTTTAGAAAGTTTTCTACAAATAAGGTTCTCTGAACTGGGAGCAGTGAGTTTGGGGTTTTAAACCCTGACAACCCCTTGGAATAGAACAGAACTAAGCCTTGACTTGATGGCCTCTTATGAAAGTGGAGAAGCCAGACATGGATCCATACTGAAAGAAAGACCACCTGACCTTCACACAATGCAGCCCAGCTTTATAAATGTCAGGAAAAGAAGACTGAGAGCTAGCCTACCCATGGCTTCACCTTTGTTGCTGAAACGCACTATTCACAAGGAAGAAGGTAACAGATATAAGAGTATCAATAATCTCAGAAATTCTCCAATTCCTTCCTTTGTCGAACTGCATTCACTATTCCCAGGGCCATAAGCACTTTGGCTTTATGACCCTGGTGTACGTTGAGAACCAATAAAAATGACCTTTTGTGCACTCTAAGAAAAGTGTTTAAAACAATACTGTTGAGAATAGTCATGTCTTTGACATAGTATCCTAGGAAACAATGTTCCTTTGTCATATGCTGAACAACAGATACGTTAGGGGGCTCCTTACTTCTGCTTCTGATGAGATTCGAGAGAGAAGGACATCCCTTTCCCATCAGAATTTTTCCTTTGGTGGAATTAATGTTTTCTATAGGCCTGAGACAAGAATTCAGAGACTGGCTTCTTCCTTTACGCCTCCTCTCACGTAGGGTAGGGACATACATGGTAGCCATTCTCTGCCAGTGTCAGGTGCCCTGATAGAAAGTGCCCAGCTAGCAAAATCATATTGTACCACGCCACTAGCCCCCAGCTGCTCAGCATCTTTATACATAAAAAATATTTTTGAAGGGTGACTATCAAACGCAGCTTTGAAGAGAAATTAAGGTACAAATGACAATGAGCGTCTGAGAAATGATAGGGGGAAAAATGTTCCATCAACTTAAAAATGTATGTGTGTGGAAGTGCACTAATGGGTTGATTGTGTGTATGATGTGTATATGTGCACACACATATGATAGCATACATATATATTAAATGATTGTATTGGTATTATGTACTTATATGACTGTATGTGTATATACATTATTACATATGATTATATATGTATTTATCTATATAATTGCATGGTGTGTGTGTGTGTGTGTGTGTGTGTGTGTGTGTGTGTGTGATGTGTGTACTTCCTATAGGTCTTATAAAAAATGAAATCACAAAAAGTTCATCCTATTTCTGTACGTGGTTACTTCTTTGACTTACCAACCAATTAGTAAAAATGTAGCCCTGATCCCTAGCATGTGCTCAGAGAGCCCTGTATCTCACCATGAGCTTTGGAACTTGTCTGACCAGAACCATGGGGAACTTGGTATTTAACACTTCTGGCTCCTAGCTCTTGCAGCAGAGTATGTTAGTGGGATGGCAGTGCCAGTAGAAACAGTTCGGCAGGTCGTGGTGCCCGTGTATGCTGCTCAGAACAGGTTTTCACCAACCCTCAGGATGAAGATTCACTGCCTATTATCACGTCAAGTCCAAGATGGAAAGTCCTTTTGGTGTCTTCCATGCCATGGTACATGGACAATGAGCGTAAGTATCACTGAGAATGTGTTAGAAAATCAGGCTCAGGCCCCAACTCAGTTCTGTTAAAACAGAATCTTGCTATAAGATTGAGGAAATCATGATCTAACAAGCTGTGCAGGTGACGCACACTGAAATTCAGGAAGCAAAGAGGCCTTGGAAATGGATAACTGATGTGTTATTAGAATGTTACTCAGTCTTCTGATTTAGAGCAGATGGTCAGGAAATATTCAGTCTCCAAGGGAATGAAAGTGGGGGGATGACTTACCGTTGGTAGACATTTGGGAATAGTAAACATGTATGTCTGAAAAAGAGAGACACTTTGTGTAAGTGAATATAGTATTAAGATTTAGTAATTGCCAGGGAATCTCAGGAAGCGACTTCTGCCTGAGGCCGGATTATTAGAGTGAAATGGTCTTAGCATGGTTATAACGCCTGCCAGATGCATTTTAAAACACAACTGGTTTGACTGGTGTCTAAAACAAGGCTGATAAGGAGTCCAGTGCCTGTGAGTCTAAAGAGACCAATCCTAGAGTAAAAAAAAAAAAAAAAAAAAAAAAAAAAAACCTTTAAAAGCCTCAATTCCTCCATTTTGAGACCATATTTTACCTGTGTTACATTTTCCCAAAATTAAACAGCTTCGTATCATAAACAGCCGAGCAATCATCCCGAAGCGGTGAGGAATGACTGCCGAAAAGAACTTCCTGTTATGTTTTTCATTATTATGGCTAATTGATCATTTATGAGTAACAGCAAAATAAATGAGGGATTTTTCTAAACATTGAGATCTTCCCATTGGGATCAAAATGCAAATGAGTCAGACGAGGTTCAGACTGGAAGATGGAAAGAGAAGGAAAAAGTTATTTATGCGAAGCAACCAACTCCATGTTGCCGCACCTCTAAAGCATTTGGTCCATTACCTATGTTGTCTTTAATTCCAGTTTGCGATTGTCTTCAGATGCCTAAGCTTCCCTCCTATTTTTTATCTTATTAACATTTACATCTCACTTCGAAACTATTAGTCATTCTTCACTACCTTTCAGTGTGGTGATCAAACAAATTGCCAATCCTATTTCCCTGATAAAGAGTTTGAGGCACTGATGGTTCAGATAAATGATGTGTTTCTACAGGAATCAGCAGTGCACTAAAGTGTTTGTTTTGGGGCCCTTAGCTTTTCTGTTCATCATCTCCATTCCTAGACCACAATACACTCTGCACATAAAATACAGTAATTCAATCATGAAAAGAAAAAGCTTACACACTGTCATAGCTCCAGCTACTATGACAAAAACACCATAGACTTGGTGGCTTAAGCAACAAACTCTTATTTCTCAACGTTCTGGAGCTTAGAGCTTCAGTCTCTTAGAAGTAGGTATTTGGTGCAAAAAATAAGAAACTTCTGGGTAAACCAGGATGCAGTTTAGGCCCAGGTCACCTCATTTCCAACTCCTTGAACTCCACTTCTTTTGTTAAAGAAAAGTTATTCTAGCACTTGTTAAAATGGTAAGAAAAACTTTATTCAGGACTATTGCAATAGGCATCAAGACTATAGCAAGCAACCGGGGAGAGATGGGGCTTCACTTCATATATAAGAACAAGTGGAAGTGTCTAGCCAAGGAGCAGGTGGGATGGGAATGGAAGTTAGTAAAGGGAAAATTCCTAACAGGAGACATCAAGGATAGGGGGCATTTTTGCTAGACTTGACCATGCAGGATTCTTGCTAGCAGCAGGCCAGGGTGATCAGAGATCAAGGGCATGAGGGCTCTTGCTAAACCGACTTAGAAAGATTTTTGCTAAAACTGGTTTCTGCCAGGATGGAAAGCCAGGGTTTAGTTGAGCACAGGGTTCAAACAAGCCTGACTAGTTTGCAAGGAGAGTCCTTGTCACTATGTACCATAAAAATATGCTGGCAGTGCCATAACATTCTGGAATGTTTGCATAACATTATGCACTCCATAAATGACTGGGTCCCATTCTACCATGAGTGTTATTATCAAATCTCGCCCTTGAGGTCTTCTTTATGTCCTTTAGTTTAGTCTACTCAGCATGGATATAGGGAGGTTTTATATCAGAGACTCTTTCAAAGCAAAGATATGAAAGGATGTGACTATGTGTCTGCTCAGACCTGGGAGCTGACAGATAATCTGAATAGAACCAAGGGGCTCAATGACACCCACCCGTCAAGTCTTAGTTTTCTGTGGTACCTGGTGTTTTCACCATGGAAATAATTATTTAGAGAGATTCCTGAAAACACCTGTCTACTTCCTTCCTTTGTCACCTATAGTTTGTCAGATTTCAAAGCACAGAAGTTGAGTCAGGGTTAATAGTTATGATGCTTTCAAAAGTAGCAGAAACTGACTTAATAATGAAACTTACTTTTACACTTAAAATATTCAGAAGTAGGGGAAGACTCCTGCATAACATGAAGAGTTACAAAATTATGTAATTTTTTAAAAAGCAAGGTATATTTTTCTGTCTCCTTGCTATTTTTTCCTTAACATCTACTTCATTCTGATCTCGTCATGGCTTCAGTATGGCTGCCTATGAAAATTTAAGTTATATGCTTCTTGGCCATGTTAAATAGAAGGCAGAGAGACGCTGATATGATTTGGCTGTGTCCACACCCAAATCTCATCTTGAATTGTAGCTCCCATAATTCCCAACTGTTGTGGGAGAGACCTGGTGGGAGGTAATTGAATCATGGGGGCGGGTCTTTCCTGTACTGCTCCCATGATAGTGAATCCTAACAAGGTCTGATGTTTTATAAATGGGAATCCCTGCACAGGCATTTTCTCTTGCCTGCTGCCGTGTAGGATGTCCCTTTGCTCTTTCATCATCTTCTGCCATAATCATGAGGCCTCCTCAGCCATGTGGAACTGTGAGTCCATGAAACCTCTTTCCTTTATAGATTATCCAGTCTTAGGTATGTCTTTAGTAGCAGCATGAGAACAGACTAACACACACAGAGATATGTACTGTGCACATAAATTAAGAAACTGTAAATTATATGCCCACCCCAACCCCATTTACCATCACTGGGTTAATTCCATGACCCACAAAATTTACCTCTTTCTGGAGCAAAGGATGAAGTACATGCTTGATCCCAATCAGGGCTCTGTTAAAAAGAAAGAAATGGGAAAGGATCACAGCTAGGGGACTGTACTCAGAATCTGTTGTTAGCACACTGTCCCTTCAACTTTCCTCCACAATTCAAAGGCTAAAACCCCGTAGCTACATTTTATAGACATCCTCACTCATATGATACAGGTACAAACTCCTGCAAAGAAAGACAATCCTGCAAAATGTGTAAAGTAAAAGAAAAGCAGAAGCTATAATATGATGGGCAGACGACAGTCATGAGAAGTTCAGCAGCTTCCAGAAGTTCTGGGAATCACCCTCTTCAGCAGGCAGCAGAAATCACTGGAGACAGCATCCTATGGCCCCAGTAATTCTTGATTTCCTAATTGTTAGCAGAGGTTTTCCTTGACCTTCACTTCTCCAACACTTCTGATAGTTCTGTAAACATCTATTTCTTGGTACTAAGTTTTTTTCCTGTTGACAATATCTAGAATAGCGTCAGTTTTAGCGACCCTTAACTTACGGCAAACCCAGCATCCCCTTTACCTGGAAACAGAGTGACACCAACTAGTACAAATGCCATTAGGTGATTTGGGGGAAGGACTGCCAAAAAGGAAAATGGCATTTCGGCTATCATTTCTAGTCTCCTCTTTCATGATATTTTAGGATAGTTTTGAGCATAATCACTTTGTCAATACTTATTTATTGACCAGAGAGATTCCTTCTCCATATATGGCACAAACCTTACAATGGTGGCCTGGAATATATACCCACAGATTAAGAAACTGAGCACTGGCATCTGCTGGGCTTTTGATGAGCGCCTCAGGTTGCTTGGATTCATGGCCTAAGGCATGTGCAGAGATCACACTGGGAGATAAGAAGCAGCAGAGCAGTTGTTAACTCTTTTTAACAACCATCTCCCACAGGGATCCTAAGGTGGGAATTCACTCACTTTCCCCTCCCAAGGAGAGCATTCATCTATTCCTGAAGGATCCACCCCCATGACACAGACACCTCCCATGTAGCCCCACCTCCAATACCGAAGATCACATTTCAACATGAGATTTGGAGGGGACCAACAGCCAAACAGTAGCAACAAATGAATGAAATTTCCTGAAAAAAAGTTACCAATCATTTTCTAAGAGACGAAAATATTTTAACACCAAAAATGTAGGAAAGAGAAGTTTTTATAAAGGACAGCCCTTTAACCTGGTCTTATTTACTATTCTAAACAAACAAGCAAACAAACACATTCTACTCAACCCATTTATCCACAGAACAGCGAAGGTTCCTTTCACTGAGCATCCAGGCTACCAGTCCATTTGAAGCCACAGTCTGAGTGACGCCAGAGCACATCCCACCTCATGAGAGAAGCCAACATCGATTATTTGGGACGCTTCTTAGCCTGTTTCATCACATAATTGAAACCCTGCTACCATTTTTCTTTCATCAAAATAGTAGGCCATTTAAAATCAATATTAATATGATTTGTAACTGCTCAGCTAGTGGAAAAAGTTGGTTAATCTGGTCAGGGCTGTTTTAGTGGAGGAGTGATCCTGAATTTTGTAATCCCTTTCTTAGAATATCCCATCAAATTGTATTCAATCTTTTAAAATGCCCAGGTGTCAGACATTGTTGAAATATGCTACAAAGTGCTGGAATGCAATAAGCAAATTAAAAAATAAAATATGCTTACTGATTTATCTTTTATTTCCCAGTACATAACTAAGAAACTTTTCTTTTTTCTTTTTATTCAACACAAAATTTCTTCAAGTTCTCCTTTCTTTGGATGACACAGAAAAATTGTATCACTGAGAATACATGTGGAACCTGAACAGAAAGGAGAGAAAAATAGCAATAGGAACTCTCATAGTTTCTTAGAAGCTAGTGTAATCTGGAAAAAAATCATAGCTCCACCACAGCATTGAGTCTGACTCCTGGGCTCAGATGAGAGAATGACATCTGATCACAGAAGTTTCGTTTTATAAGTTTGCCTCTTCAACTTCTTCCCTTCAAAACATGTTGAGAAATGGATATTGCAAGGGCAAGGCTGTGCTATGAATATAAAAAGTGAACAGAAAACTGAAGGGCATGGCTTCATTCCAAGGTTGAGGTGAAAAGTTCTGATAGTAATATTTTTCTGTTTTTTTTTTATGATATCAGCAATACATTTTGAAAAATATTCCATATCTTTGTATTGAAATCCACATATAATAATCACATTGATTAGAATGTTAAACATTTACCTATTTTTAATTAAGTATTGGACTTCTGACAAATTACATTTAAATAATGAAGGTTCACAATAATGGGGAAAGATTGTTTAGGGAGTATATTGCAGGATTTTAATTATTATTTATAATGTTACTAAATATCACTGACTGTTTAAAAGCAAAGCCACCAAATATCTATAAAATGTGACTGAAAGCATTCCTATTAACAGGCAACTCCTATCTATTTTTAAATGCTTCAAAAATACTACAGTATTTGTGCTCCTAATCATCATATCGTGTTATCTAAAGGTTACTTTTTGTGCCATATTGCTCTTCCTCTCAAAGGTCTCCTGTGACTTTTCTTCTCACTTAGATTAAGATACAGGCCTCACATGATCTACTCCCTAATTTCCTGTTAGCCCCATTACCTGTTATTTTTCTCTTCCTAGCTCTCTCCCATCTACCCAGCCCCACTGGCCTCTGCCCTGTCCCTTGAATACACCAAGAACACTCTGGATTGCTGGTCTTTCAGCAAGTTTCCCCTTTCCTGGGAATGTTCTTCCCCAAGATAACCCTGTGGCTAAATACCTCACTTCCTTTAGCCTTCTGATCAAATATGGTTTGTCTGAGAGCCATCCCTGACGTGTGTGTACGTGTACATCTTATGGACCAAATGTTTGTGTCCACCCCAAATTCCTATGTTGATACCCTAACTCCCAATGTGATGGTGTGTGGAGATTGTGGAGATTGTGCCTTTGGGGAGGCCATTAGAGTTAGATGAGGTCCTGAGAGTTGGGCCCTTGTTTGAGGGGATGAGTGCTCCAAAAAGAAGAAACAGCAGCTCTCTCCACCACGTGAGGACATAGCAAGAAGGTGGCCACCTGAAAGCCAGGAAGAGAGCCCTCACTAGAACCTGATTTTTCTGGCACCCTGTAGCAAAGTAAATGTCTATTGTCTAAGACAACCAGTCTGTGGTTTTCGTTGTTGTTGTTGTTAGAGCAGCCTGAGCTAACACAGTACACATAAACACTCATATGTATTTGTCGTGTACATGTGTGTGTGTACAAATTCACGGATTCATTTCTTTTGGTTACATTGTTCTCCTTGCTGCTACTGCTGTCTATTCAGAATGAATGATCCTTCTGTCTTTTCCTTCCCAGTGCACATACCATGACCTCTACTTGTTAATTTGCTTATTGCCTCTTATCTCCAATACAATATGAGCTCCATCACAATTTAAATGGCCATTCCATTGTAATCATGAATCTGAGCTTTTCTGAAAGCTTTTCTCTTCCCTCCTTTGGATACGACTTCTTGTTGGAAAGTCTGCAGTAAGCTGAGGCATGTGATCCACTATCCATCTCCACCTCACTTGCTCCTTACCTTCCTATCCCCTCCCTGCTCACTTCTATGTGGACCTCAGGGGTATGGATAAGGTGGTGAAAAATACAGTAGAACTGGGTGAATACAGCTGGATTCTGACATGTGTGTCTTAAGCCTTCAAAGGCATATACAGGTATTGATCGACTTACGACCTATGCAACTTACGACCATTGGACTTTATGACCACAATCGCTCACCACGACTGTTCCGTGTATGGCAGTGCAAATGTTGTCCAGCTGGGCGTATGACAGTGTGGACCAGCTTCAGGCAGCACTACCATCTCTACGTACATATAGCCTACTCAACTTATGACCAAATCGTGTTATGACCGGTCTGTTGGAACCAATCGTGGTCATAAGTTGAGCACTAGCTGTAAACCCTTTTTTGCCTATAGTCTTCATTCGAGTTTTTTAGATACAGTATACTGTTTGGTAGCCTAAGTTCTTCTTTTACTCTGGCTGTTTTTCCCTCAACTACTGTGCAATGGTAATCATCCCTCTACAGTGTCACTTTGCCTGGGGACATCTCTCATTTGCCAAATCTCTTTCAGAATGATTTCTTGGCCTCTTCCCTTCTTCTGTCTTTGCTTCTTCGAGAGATCATACATCCTTGTCCTGCACGTGCAGTTTGTTCATGTATTTCCCCTTATAACTTTGCTTTTCCACAAGCATTTAACTCTAGGCTCAGCCTTACATCTTCAGTCTTCTTCAGATACGGATGAAATGTGTTTCTCTTCCAGTTACTGAGACTGCATAACAAATTGCCTTAAAACTTATACGTACCAGATGACCATAAATTATGCTAAAGGATTCCAAGTCAAGGCATGAGGAGACTATTCCAGGAAGTTCACTGAGGGCTCAGCTGCAAGCCTGGAAGCCTAGGGGCTAGGATCAGCTAAATGTAGTTCACTTATATGTCACTGCCTAACGCAGGCTCTTGACTGGCATATCAGCTCCTCTGCAAGTATCCCCTTCATGTGGACTAAGTTGGACTTCCTCAAAGCAAGGTGGCTGGCTTCCCCAAAACAAGCAACCTGAAGAAAGAAAGCTAGACAGATGCTCTCTGATTTTGTGATATAGCCTCAGAAGTCATGTAGCAGCAGAATTATTTCTCTGTGTTCTCTGGTCAGAGCAGTCACATCATACCCTCGTTCCACAGGAGAAGAAGTAGGCTTTTCCTTGGCAACAGGTAAAGTTCTGGAAGACTGTATTGCTATGACCTTGGCAAAATACAATATCTCAATAATTTTTTTTAACCAAATTGCTAGGGACAGATGTCATATGTTCAAGCCCTTATTACTTATCTCAAGGTAAGGAAAAGCACTTCATCCTCTGTGGCATGTGGGGAGTGAAGGGAGAAAAAAAATGACACAAAAACCAACAACAGATCCCAAGGAAATTCTCTTTTATTTCTATTTCTTTCTTAATTTCTTTTCACCTTCAAAAGGTGGGTATGGGCTAGGAGGCAAAACAAGGCTTTGTCACTCCCTTTGAAAACCCTGTATAAGTGGACCAGCACTTCTGTTTGGAAGCTGGAAAATGCACTAATTTCTTTACACATGGCCTTAAGGGAGACTGCCAAAATGTAGAGTGTTCCATTTATACATTTCATTAAGTATAAAGTTGAATATATTGGCTCATAAAATGAATAGAGCCAAATTGAGAGAATTGAATTATAGAAATTGGATTGGTTGATATTTGGAAACCTGTTAATATATTTGTCACCCATAATACATAGAGTCCTTTTACAAAACAATGTAAAAAACACACGGAGGTTTGTGAGAAAGTCTTATGAGAAATAGGCTAAGGACATGAAGTGACACACAAATACAAATAACCAATAGAATAATCTACAAACTAATTGGATAAACAAAGATTAGGTAAGTAATAGCAAGTACTGTTTTCAACATATAAAAATTACAAGTAATATAGAGTAAGATTTTGTGAGTTCAGAGGTAGATTTTCTTTTCTGTAATAAGCACATAACACTTTGTGTACATGTGTACATGAGTGTGCTTTTGTTTTTCCAATTACAAAAATAAAGTGTGAGCATAGGACTAGGTGATGTCCAAGAGTCCTTCCAGGTCTAAGGTCCCATTATTTTCAGCTAAATATTTTTATTGCAATATCTTTTCGGCAGCTGGCTTCAAAACTTAGAATACCTCCCCAATGTCAATGAAAGAAAACCAAATGCTGTAGCTTAATGCTCAAAGGCATCTAGTCTTACTCCAGTGTGCTTTCCCATTTCAACTGTGTGTACCTTAATTGCAATCATATCAAGTGACCAATTCTTCCTACACAGGTCCATGTCATTATTCACATCGTTCACACCACACTTTTTACATGGAATGCTCTCCCCTAATATTTTAATGATGCTTAAATGCTGTCAAGATTTAGGCAAACAATACTATAATTTTATCAAAGCTTTCAATGATTCCTCCAAAGAGAAAGAATCCTGAGCCTTTTCCCAACCGCCCTTATAAAATGTTCTACTATTCCTCTTAGTTATCTGTGTATATATCTCAACTTTACCATAGACAGTATGCTCTTTGAAGGCAAAAACTGTGTCTTACTAATATTTTGAATCCCTGACAGCACTTGGCCAAATATACATTTTTTCAATAACAATTACAAAAATGATGTTAGTAATAAACCTGATATTTAGTGTTTACTGTGTGTCTAGGATTGTGTAAAACTTGATTGGAATCATTTAAGCCTCATAACCTTTTGAGATAGATACTGTTATTAGTCTAATTACAGACTAGGAATCAAAAGCATAAAGAGAGTAAGTAATTTGCCTATGAAAAATAAATCTCTTTATATGAGCCCTTTTCTTTTTTCTAATGAGCCTATCAACGCATCCTGGGGGTTTTATATTTTAGTACATAACGACAGAGAAAAAGGAAAGAAAAACAATGAAAACAATCTTTAAACATAAAAATAGAGGCAGATAAATGGTATACATATTCAAAAGAGTAAGCAAGGATTGGATTCTGAAGTAATCTAACAATAAGAATTAGGGAATTAGAAGCAGGAAGGTCAAAGTAGTAAAAGCATATTTGTTATTTAAAGATTGCTATCTTAAGAATATTTTGTTGTATGACTTTTTATATTCTTTTAAATGATACACAAAAACAAAAACACGAATTCACATGTAGATCAAGCAGGTACAAGAAGACATTTTACCCTCTAGTTCCACTTGAATGGGTGCCTAAATGGAAATTCTCTATTGTTATTGATTACAGCTTTCTGTAATCCAACCATCTTCCCTTTAAAAAGCAGTGTTAGTCTGATAAGGATTAAAATGCTGTGTACTTTTCTCATTCCCTTGGCATTTCTTCAAGCCCGACAGCCCTAGGACTTTGAGGATATTGAATTTGGATCACTCAAAGGGCAAAAGGACATGTTTAAAGAGGTTAATTGTGACCTCATGTACTTACTGAAGGCTGTGCTTCTAGTTCCAGAACAAAGGGAAAACCTGGCTGTTTCTGTTTAGAAGTGCAAGGACTCAGAATGCTCGAGAAAATATAGGCCTTCCAGGGTTGGTTTGGATTGGATGAAATTGAAGCACTGGATCACAATTGAACATAAACCTAAACCTCTCTGAATATGTGTGTAATTCATGGCAGAAATTTAAATTTGAAAAAGAGGAATGTTAGAAGTAATAAAAACAAGAAGAAATGAAGTGAGAATCCCAGAGCCTTCATTACATGCCAGACTAAACTAGACATGTATTACATTCCTCCCTTTTGTGGGTCCCTTCCACACCTGTTGTTGCTTTCCTGGGGAATTAGCCAAACTGATACAATTTCAAAGTCTTAGTGGGGAGGAATAATTGTATCCCAAGAACAGGAGGCCAAAGTTCAATTTTTCCATCACTGTTCTTGTTTTTTAATATATTTGACATAGGACTATTGATTTAGTATAGTGCTTCAGGGAAAGGAAAAGGTACACCAGGTACACACAGCACATGAAAGCTTTTAGCATATGTTTATAAATTACATCACCCTTCATTTGATTTTTGGCTCAGAGCTTCATTTGATTTTTTTTTTTTTTTTGGTTGTTTGATTGGTTAATTGGTTTATGGGTTTGTTGGACATGTTATGTTAGAGAAATGACCCCTGAGTTCTATCTCTGGATGATTTCACACATACTTAGTTGAAAATGCTTTCCTGGACTCATGGTCCTCAGAAAAAGTACAAACTCTGATTTTATTAAAGTAAAACATTATTCTGCAAAAGTAACAGTCCATTTGTTAAGATTTATAGGAAGATCACTTTGTGCATATACTCTTTTATCAATTTTGTTCTGAGCATTTATGTGCCTGGCACTGAGCTTTAGTGAAAGATTGAAAAGACAGAGTATTTATCCACAGAAAATCTAAAAACTAGCATGGGAGAAAAAACAATGATGGTAGCTATCAATGGCCAACTTGAAATCATAGTCACCCATATTTTATAAACTTTGATATTAACAACAGTATCAGTGCTGCAAATAAATGTGCTTGTACTCATGCAGAGTAGGTTGATGTTTTTTTCTCTGCTACGGTGGTACTTGAAAGCACAGCATTCATTCATTCCCAGTTCATAAGGCAATGTGGCCACCTACACCAAGTCATTTAACCACATCAAGCCTCTGTTTTCTCATTTCTAGAATAGGAACTAATGAAACTACTTTCTTCTTAGAGTTTATGTGAGAAGAAAATGTGACAATAAACTACATCTTTTCAGAAATCTTAACAGCCTAGCTTCTTTTAACTACACATGCAAATCTTTAACCAAATCACTAAGTTATAGACATTGGCACATAGTAAGATATAATTCCAGCTGTCAGAAACTTCCAGAGACAATGAATGCTATTGGGCAGTTGTGATTGCTGCAACGGGGAGCCGTAAGCACATGACCAATTGGGTGAAATGCTTCACGAGAGATTCAAGTATTAGATGGGTAGGTGGACTCATTTCAAGACCTCATTCTCTAGTTCTATTGTTTTTGCCTATTATTTATGCCTCACACCCGCTTCCTGGAAGAAGTTTCTATCTTCTGTTTTTCCTAGAATGGATGAAAAGGAAACCAACAGTGATTTGTACCTTCAGGCCAAATGCCCTGGAAAAGGCTGATTCTTCTGGAATTCCCAGCCTATGAATTTGGAGTATTCAAAAGACTCAGGTGACTCTGATCTCCTGCCAAGCTGAATAGGTTAATTAACAATTGAAAGTTCTTGATGGTACTCTTATTTCTGACCAGAAGATTCAAGTACCAAAACCAAGGCTATCCGACTTCAGAACCCTTGCCCGGCATTTTAATTCTGCACAGCTTTCCAGATGGGTGTATCCACTACCAGGCAAGACTGGCTCAGCTCAGCAACAGAGAAGAAAGCTTTCTTAACCAGCCAAATCAACTCAGTTAATAAGTATTGGCCGATATTTACCAGGAACCCTGAGATTTCTAGGTACATTAGCATAAATGTGGTTGAGGTTCCTGGGTACTAGGCATGTTTAGATATGAGATATGCTTTCATGTTTTGTTTTGTTTTTTCAATGTCTTTTTATGTGCTGCTGACATTTATTAAAATACAGGGAAAATACTAATAAAATAAAATGTCCACACTGGAGGAATTTAATTAAATCTGAATACATCCAGACAGACTCCACATACATACCATTGAACGTAGAAACTTCTTGATTTCAGTTTATCATAAGAATCATCACTGTGGTCCTGGCTGGTGGTTATTCTGGGGCTGAGCAGGGCTAAGTTTGGAGAGGGAGTGAAGTATTTCTTGCCCACAATTTTAATTCATAGAATTGATAATCAATGAACATAAATAATGTCATAAAGGTTATCCATTGGAGAAAAAAGAAATAGTCCGAATTTGACTAGTAAGTCCAAGAGCAAGCCACTGAAAGAGGAGGCCAAGAAATGAAGCCAGAAGGGTTAGGGAAGAAGGGAAGCTGACACCACAGGAAGTTTGATTCAGCTGAAAGAAATTTAATTCAGCTGGAGAAATATCCTCAGTGAATTTGATTCAGCTGGAGAAATTCTCTGGTCTTGCGTTCCACATTTACCGTCACTTATTTTTCTTAAGCAGTGCTTGTGATAGGCAACTACAGACTTCCCTGAGATCTGATTCACGTCTACTTCCAGTTAAATAAAATATTAGCATTCCCCACCACTTTCCCTGCCCTCATGCTATCGGTAGGTAGATAGGGCCATGAAACCAACTTCAGGCAATGAAATGTGAGCAGTAGGTATGTGGTCCTCTTCCAGGAAAGCTTTGTAATCACAGCTAGTGGCTGACTTTCCAACCTTTCTCTTTCTGTCGCAGGGAACACTGATAATGCTTGTCGAAAAGTGGTGTAGAATACAGTCATGTGTCACTTAGCAACAGGGTTACACCCTAAGAAATATGTCCTTAGGGTGAGTTCATCCTTGTGTAAACATCGTAGAATGTACTTAACACAAACCTAGATGGTGCAGCCTGCTATACACCTAGGCTATGTGGCAAAGCCTATTGCTCCTAAGCTTAGTGAACACTGTAGGTAGTTGTAACACAGTGGTAAGTCATCACATATCTAACCATATCTAAACATAAAAAAGTACAGTAAAAATACAGACTTACAATCTTATACAACCACTGTCATATATGCTATTCGTTGTAGACTAAAACATCACTATGTGGAAAGTGATTATATGTTGAGCAGAGGCTCACACTGACCTGCAGTGGATGGACAGAGAACATGAAGGAGAAATAAACATTTGTTGTTCTAAATCATTAAAATTTGAGAGTTGTTTGTTACCACAGCAAACCTGGTTTATCCTGTCAGAATGTTCATGACCACTGGTGTGAGCACACCAGAGCTGATGAAAGGGGTTAGAGCAAACGGTCTGGAACAAATATGCAACTTCATATTTCTTTCTTCAAAGTTATCATCTATGGTTTCACTTTTCTAGAAACTTTTAGAAAGAAGGAAAATACTGGTGGAGGAATCAAAGATCAACTTACAAAATATTTGGTTTTCATTTCACAATACATTAATCTATATTACAGCACTTCGTAACTAAATAGGCAGTAAGCTGAGATTTTTTGCAGGTCAGAAAACAAAAATTTTTTCTTTGCAGGTGCCCCGATGTCTGCCATATAACTTTAAAAATAGCCCGCACTCGCCAGGCGCGGTGGCTTACACCTGTAATCCCAGCACTTTGGGAGGCCAAGGCGGGTAGATCACCTGAGGTCAGGAGTTCGAGACCAGCCTGGTCAACATGGTGAAACCCCATCTCTACTAAAAATATAAAATTAGCTGGGCCTGGTGGTGCACGTCTATAATCTCAGCTACTCAGGAGGCTGAGGCAAGAGAATCACTTGAACCCAGGAGGCGGAGTTCGCAGTGAGCAGAGATCGCGCCATTGGACTCCAGCCTGGGCAACAAGAGCGAAACTCCGTTTCAAAAAAAAAAAAAAAGCATACATTTATTGAATAACTACCAATTAAAATGCATGATAAGCCACTTGAAAAGTACTCTTTACTTGCCTCGGATAAATTCAATGCTGCATCCTTGAGGATCACTTCCAAGAATCATCTAGCCCAAGCAGTTCTTAAACCTGTAATCTCAGGAGCACTTCACATGTTTAAAAACTATTGGGAATTCAAAAGTGCACTTGTTTAAGTATTTTATGGTTATTTATATTTATTGTGTAAGAAATTAAAACAAAATTTAAAAATACATATATATTAGTTTATTTAAAATAAAATATATCCACAACATGTTAATGTAAATAACGCTTTTTAATTTTAAAAACTATACTTTTCAGATCAAGAACATTTTTATTGAGAAGAATAGCAATGTTTTACATTTTCCAAAATCTCTTTAATATCTGGCTTAATAGAAGACAGCTGGTTCTCTTATCTGATTCTGCATTCAGTTGGTTACAAAATCCTACACTAGGTGTCTTCTGAAAAGCTCCACTTTATATAGCTTTGAAAGCATGAGAGTAAAAATGCTATCTTAGTGTTATTATGGATACAGTTTTGGATTTGTGCACCCCCTGAAAGAATCTTTGGGATTCTCAGGCATCTGTCTCTCTTCTCCGAATTTTTTTGTGTCAGGAAACCTTATAGCAGAGTTGACCACTTGACTATTATCAAGCTGTTTTGTGTACGTTAGATGTGGATCCCAACCTAGATTGTAAATTCTACGCGGTCAGGGATAATGAGTGCTTTCCAAATACAGAAAAGGACAAAGACTGCTGTAACCAAGGACCACAGAACCATGATACATAACTACTAAGTATTAAAGTGCTGTTATTTTTTAAACAAATATGCCATAACATAACAATATAAGCTTTTAAATGTTATCTTTTTCAAGTCCTTCTCACCTATAGAAAAACATAAAAATAATAAAGTGACTAGTTATCTTTGTAGTTAGTTTTTATACTTTACACAAATATGTCTGTATATAATATTTAGTATCAATCTGTTTCCCTTCTATAGATAATGTTTTGTGCATCTTCTTTTTAACTCGAAATCCTGATTTTGAGATCTATCTATATTGCTACTTATAAACCTAATATTATTTAAATAGTTATATGGTCTTATGTCCGTTCTTATTTGTTTACATAATAATGATGAAAATTTCAATAGTTCCCGATTTGTCACACATGCCAATGATGCTCCTGTTTCTTCAGTTATTTGTGCAATAATTGTTCAACTTAATTTTCTTTAAGTGGAATATCTGGGCCTTTGTATATGTGTACTTTTTTGTTTAGCCAGATGTAGTGTCCCAAAACTGTATACCCCAATTTAAACTCTCATCAGCAGTACATGAGAGCGTCATTTGCCCTATACTTTACGTTGTCAGGTTTTATTTTTTACTCTTCCCTTCTGAGCCTAGAACAGTATTAGGGAATAGTGGGCCTTCAGCATATACTTGTTACCTGCAGCAACTCTAGCCTGAGGCTCGGACATTTGTATTTGGACACATTTCGCAATCATAGACACATTACCACTTTGTTCTATGTGATCCTTGCAACAGACTAGCAGGCTGTCTCTCATGCAGACCCCACAGAGTATAAAATAAACTCAGAAGCCCATGTGTGTTTATTCCATTCCAAGAAGCACTTTGTGCTCCACATTCTGTAAGTACGGTAGTTCTGTACTTTTGTTCTTCCCTTGATTGTCCACATCCTTAGCCTCCAAGACAGCCGTCCTGTCACCATTGAGGTCACCATTACCATAGTGCTGAGACAAGTGCAGCTGAAATGCTTCATCCTGGACATAAGCTGCCAGAACTCTGTTCTGCAAACTTTACTGTGGGATGCATAGTTATGCAGTGAGAGACCACTGTCTGCATTCAATCACACTGCTGCAAAGCTAATGTGATTGTTTCAAGATGCTACAAATTACCAGATGTCGACAATCAGCTCAAATGTGTTTCCCTGTTCCTATAAGCCGAGGAAAAACTTTAAAATTGAGGGGGAGTGTGGTATCTCCTTGATACCTCAAATACGTATCTTCTCATTTCAAGGGAGTTTTGGATGTGTGTTTAAGAAAGTGTGATGATAGCACTGTTATAACGCAGCTTGGCTTAAATACCCATGACAGACAAAACTTGCAATCACGTGCACATTTTATGGCAAGAAATGCACATTAGAGATATAAATGAACAGTGTTGAATGATATACACTAGGTGTTCCTATTAATTAAGTGAAATTATGGGTCTACATATTTTTGTGATTTTCTTATAAAACTCAAATATGCAATAAAAGCCAATAAAATGTAGCCACAAAGCTTGTAAGACAATTGGAAAATACTGTTTAAAAATCATTTAAAATATAAATATAGTCATATACTACAGAAGAACTGAGGCATGAAGTGTGAAAATCATTTAACAAGACAGCTCAGTATATAGACCAGAACCTGATTGCCCTGCTCAAACATAATCTTTGATTTTTCCCCCACTTCTGTGTTTACAAACAGAAAGTTCTGGTGCTCATTTTTGCTGAGCTCTAGCGTCTTGATCAAGTCCAGAAAAAACAAAAAGTTCACAGAATTTGCAAGCTGACCCAACAATTGGCGTATTATGAGTAGTTTCCAGTATTTATCTAATAGCTAGTTTCCCAGGATGTTTAGTGTGTGAGATGATCTCTAGATTTCAGAAATTTCTAAATTAGGGCCTTATTTTTGTTTAAGTCCCAAATTTGTTTCTCCTCATGATAGAAGTGGCTATGTTTATTTAACCCCCTTTTCTCCAAATCTTTTGAAAAGTGCAGTGAGTTTTAAGTACCAGAATGTCAATTTTAGCTCTGTGCACATGGCATTCAAAGCATAAAAGCCAATAATGTTTGGTTTAATTATTATCCTGGAATATTTACAAATAATTTATCATTCTTTCTCAAAAGAAAAGCCTTTCAAGGAAAGCAAATCTGGGGTGGCTCCATGTTTAATTTCTTACTATTAATACATACAAGTATTTTGTATCCCAAATATATATTAATAGAGTGTTTAAAAATATACAGTTCCTTTTGGAGAAAGAATTAGAGAAAGTGCTAAGTGTGGGTTTATGAACTTCATGAGTTCTTTGAGTTTTGCAGTAGGCATTTGCATGATGGTTAATACTGTCAACTTGATTGGATTGAAGGATGCAAAGTATTGTTCCTGGATGTTTCTGTGAGGGTGTTGCCAAAGACAATTAACATTTGAGTCAGCAGACTGGGAGAGGCAGACCCACCCCCAATCTGGGTGGGCACCATTTAATCCAATGTCAGTTTGGCTAGAATAATGCAGGCAGAAGAAGTTGGAAGGACTAGAATTGCTGAGTCTTCTGGCCTTCATCTTTCTCCCATGCTGGATACTTCCTGTTCTTGAAGATCAGACTCCAAGTTATTCAGCTTTTGATTCTTGGACTTACACCAGTGATTTGCCAAGGGGTCTCAGGCTTTGAGCCACAGACTGAAGGCTACACGATCGGCTTCCCTACTTTTGAGGTTTTGGGACTCGGACTGGCTTCCTTGCTCCTCAGCTTGCAGATGTCCTACCATGGGACTTTCACTTTGTGATCATGTGAATCAATTACCCTAATAAACTCCCTTCACATACACACATATCCTATTAGTTCTGTCCTTTTAGAGAACTCTGACTAATACAATTGGTAGGAATACACCTTTTGCCAGAGTCTTATCACAAAGACAGATAATCTGGGTGTGTAACACAAAAACACTGATGGGATAAAATACATGCCAAAAATGGAAAGCTTGTTATAATGCAATAAATAAATTTCATTGAATAAAAGCAAACAGAAAATGAAAAGAAACAAATATAACCCCAAGCTGGGAAAGCTCATTGTAAACTATCAAACACTTATTTGATATTATCTTTCCAAGAATAATGGAGCAAAAGTAATCACATTCCTTTTCTTTTACATACTTTTGTTCAGAGAAACCAGATGCAGAATGCAACTTTGCCTCCCTGCCAAACTGTCAAGTTTGTTTAATATTTAAGTCTCATATGACATAAATGAAAGAAGCAAAAGTATTGTTAGTGCTGAGAGTTCTAAATTTGAGTCATTTTTAACTGATCACTGTATGTTCTAAAAATAGAAATGAGTCTCCATCTTTCCCAGCTCGTTTGAGTGTTTCCCGCTATAATTCCAGTGGTGATAAAAAGTGGAGTGGTTTCATAAGTGTGAGCCTGCAACCATGTTTTATGTAAATTTCAAGTGATGAAGTTTTTCACTATTAAAATTTATTCATGTATTTTGGAATAATGTCTTTCATGAATAAACATTGAAAGGCTTTCAAAAAATGAAAAAAGATGGATTGTTTATCAATTTGAATAAAATTGATCTTTTTCCTATCAATCATGGTTATAGTCAAAATCATGCTATCTAAGACTTATTAAGTATTTACCTATTTACTCTGTGCTAGGAACTGATCTAATTTCCTTAACTACATGTATTCATTTAATCTTTACAACAACCGTTTGTTGTAAATACTATTTTCATCTTCATTTTAAAGAGAAAGAAACTGAGGCACAGAGAATTTAAGTAACTTGACTGATTACACAAGAATCATGAATTGAGTACCCTTTTCATCTACCTTCCTCCTGAGATCCACTAAAATGGTGGTGAAAAGCTGTATTATTTATAAATAATAATTACCATTTGTTTGCAATGATTTTTTTTTAACAAACACAGCGTTGTATTATTTACAAATAATTCTGTGTTGCCGTGGCCATGCTTTCTTCTAAATGAAGTATACTTAACTGCCATGTACATGTTGGACTTGTGACTCTGATTGGCCTATAGGACATGGCTGAAAGTTTTAATTATAAATTTCAAGCAGAAACTTTAAATGGGTTTGTGTAGTTTGACACTACCCCTCCTGTGTTCCTCTTCTCTGCTTTAAGAACAGCATGTCCCAGACAGGCACTGATCCTTCACCCTGGAATCTACAACGAGAAGACATAAGGAGGCAGCCAAGCCCAGCATTGCTGACCCAAAGCCTCACACAACGTAAGTGGGAAATAAATCTACGTTGTAAGCCACTGAGTTAATGTGGTTGGTAGTTACAGCAGCAAAACCTAACTGAAAAACAACAATAAAGGAAAAAAATGCCATAAACCCACAATAATAAAAAGAGCCACAGAAAGGCTATCTGAGATTATAAAGACTCAAAAACTTCTGAAGGATGGAAAGTTCTTGGAGGAGTGTTGACTGGAACAGTTTAAGTGAAACCACAGCTTACAAAACACACAGGGATGCTGCCCCTAGGTTGGGAGGAGCCTAGATGAGATCATGGACCTACAAAACTATAGAGCTCTAAACTTAGGAAGCAACAAATCTCACCTTCCAGTCATCAGCTTGACTCTTAACTAGGCGATGTGCTCGTAAAGACATCACACTGAAAGACCCGTAGAACATATCAGAGCACTAAGAAAAGACAATGAAAGATCAACTATAAAATCCAGGGAAAACAAAACAAAATGTAAACATAGTATATTATTTGGTTCTATAGCAAGTGGTTTTTACATCATCATCATAATAAAAATACTATTTATGAAATTTCAAGTTTTTAAATGAAGCAAATAGACATAACATAAAAGCCTTAAATGTTTAACAAGATATAAACTTGATCACCCTTGGCAATTTAAAAGTAAAATACGGACTGGGTGCAGTAGTTCATGCCTGTAATCCCAGCACTTTCAGAGGTTGAAGTTGGAGGATTGCTTGAGGCCATGAGTTTGAGACCAGCCTGGGCAATGTAGTGTAACCCCATATGTACAAAAAAAAGTAAAAAACAAAAAATTACCCAGGTGTGGTGGTGGTGTACAACTATAATCCCAGATACTCAGGAGGCTGAGTGGGAGAATTCCTTGAGTCCAGGAGTTTGAGACTGCAGTGAACTATAATCACCACTGCACTGCAGCCTGGGCTAGAGTGAGACTATGCCTCTAAAAAAAAAAAAAAAGTAAAATGCAGACAGAGGATTTAGAAGAATTTAAAAGACAACAGTTGTCATAAAGTGAAGTGTCTGGGGAAAATCTTAATGGAATAGGAAATAAAGATATAATATCAAGACGTAATAATTATTCTGGGTTGAATTATGTCACCTCCCAAAATATATGTCCTAACCTCCAGTACCTTGGAATATGACTTTCTTTGGAGATAGGGTCTTTGCAGAGGTAATCAGCTTAAAATAAGGCCATTTGGGGGATGGGTGTGGGCAATATGACTGCTGTCTTTATAAGAGAGGAAAAGGGCCGGGCGTGGTGGCTCACACCTATAATCCCAGCACTTTGGGAGACCGAGGCGGGTGGATTACAAGGTCAAGAGATCAAGACCATCCTGGTCAACATGGTGAATTCCTGTCTCTACTAAAAATACAAAAAATTAGCTGGGCATGGTGGTGTGCGCCTGTAGTTCCAGCTACTCAGGAGGCAGAGGCAGGAGAATTGCTTGAACCCAGGAGGCAGAAGTTGTGGTGAGCTGAGATTGTGCCATTGCACTCCAGCCTGGATAACAAGAGTGAAACTCTGTCTCAAAAAAAAAAAAAAAAAAAAAAAAAAAAAAAGAGAGAGAGGGAAAGCAGGACACAGATGCACGCACAAAGGAACGATGATGTGAGTAGGTGGTCATCTGTAAGCCAAGGAGAGAGGCTTTGGGCAGATCTTTCCCTCAGAGCCTTCAGAAGGAACCAGCTTTCCTTGATACCTTGATTTTGGACTTCTGGTCTTCAGAACTCTAAGACGGTAATTTTTTTTTCCTGCTTAAGCCACCCAATTTGTGAAAGTTCGTTACGGCAGCCCTAGAGAACTAATACAAGTATATTTCTTAATGTTACAAATCTATGAACCCAAGAATAGTGACATTTCTAAATTGGGAAAAGGCAAAAGTGCTCTACATTCACTCAATCATCTTTTATCAAAGCAGGAGCCCAGGAGATAACATCTAAACTTAATAAGTAAACAAACATCATTAAATGCATGTTTAGAGAGATGGGACTTTCTGAATTATTAGAAACAGACTCAATTAATTTCCTCTAGAGACAGGACTGGAGGGGAGAAAGAATGAGACAGCTTGTCAATAAAAGTTTTTTCTATTAGCAGATTTTTAAATCATAGCATATATGATTTTGGCTAATTTTTTTAAATGGATTAAAAACAATATTCATTTCAGGGTTTTGGAGGTCAGCATTTTAGATCAAAAGTTATATAATCAACTATCTGCTGTTGTAAAACAGATCTCTCTACCATTGTAAATATGTTATAGCTTTCAGCTGATTCCAGCTGAAACCTCTCAGAGGGTCAGCAGATGATAAAGATTGCCCCTAAATCAGGGGCAAGTTCCAGGCAAGTGAGGCTCTGTAAGTCCTAGAGATCTTTAAAATGAATAGTTCGAATTATTTTTGACTGTGTTCGATGTTTTAATTGTACTAAGAGCAGAAATAATATCAAGCTTGCAATATGCTGATGCTATTAAGACAGAGGAGAATAACACAACCTTGAGAGGCTTGCATGGGGCATGAGGTGTATTATTATATAACGTAAGTAACAGGAGGAGCTAGCTTTATTTTATTCCACTCTATAATTTAATCATATGTGATTGGAGTTCCCATCCATAGTAGAAATGCGGTCTAAAGAATTAATGGAGTCAACGTTCAAAGATGAATGGAGTCGTGTCAAAAGGACACAGGCGCTCCCACTGGCCAAATGGGGGAATATCTGAGCATCAAGTAGAATGACAGTGATAGATTACAACACACATGATTTTGAAAAACCCATGAGTGTATTGTTATAATCAGAAAAAAAGGGAGGGTAGAAAAAGAAAAAGAAAATAATATCCTTCTTTACAGAACAATATTTAAAGGTTTATCTTGTTTTTAAATAGAAGAATGTGAAAAATGTTGTCTTCTCTTAAACAGGAAAACAACATTTATAAATATGTAAATTCTTCAAATCCTTATTTCAATCTATGAAGGGAATGTAATTAAATACAAATAAAAAATTAAATACATAAGGGATTTAGTAACATGATATTGACATTTACATCGAAAAATAATCTGATAAGAATTACCTAAAATATTCTAAGTGAGAGAGAGGGAGGTACGTATTATTATTATTCAAATTGATTAGAAAACTGCAGAAATTAAAATTTAGATATTTTTACAGAAATACACAGAACAATCAATGAGGCCAAATTGAGTACAGAAGTGCATCTGGGATGTTGTGCATGTTTAAGTTGACATTTAAAAATCAATGGAGAAAATAGATTGTTAAAAAGGAAAGTGGGACAATGTCTAGCTATTTAGAACTAAAGGATGATCAGGAGGAGAAGGAGAAGGAGGAGAAAAAGAAGGAGGAAGAGGAGCACCAGTAGAAGCAGCTGGATTTCTTACCACGTCTTACTTCTAAATATACTCTAAATTATTCAAAGATTTAAACATATGAAAAGTAACTAAATAATCAGTAAAAAATAGTGGGAAAAGTACGAGCATACATCCTAAAAGATTGAGTGGAGAAATGTACTAACCAGAGTTCTTATTTTCAAGTGACAAATAATAACTGCTCATCCAAGGCTATAAAAGAATGTATGAAAACAGAGAATCATTGGGTGAGCTGGACAAGCAGACTTGGAAAATGAGCAGGAACAAAGGAAGACAAGGCAGACAAAGCACAGCCACATTCATGCTGCAGAACCAGCCTGTGAGTCATAATTGCTTGAGCCGGGAATGTTTGCATCACCTTGCTGTAGGCACTGGGCATGGACTCCGGTCCCATCAGCGCCATTGCCCCCAGTGAGCCCAAGCTAAGAATGTTGCTGCAGCTTCTGCTCTCCCAGTTCTGTGTGTTTACTTCACGGGCTTCTAATGTAAAGTCCTGGGTGGGAGACTCAAATTGACTGAACCTAGATGATATACCAGCACCCTGGCTGCAAGAGAAACTGAAAAAGCAAGTATCTAGTCCTTAGATCTTCAGATTAGGAAGTGGACTCTTAGCTGAGCCTGTCAATGGAGTTTTTATGGTCAGTAATTACCAAGTGTAAGAAGGGAGTTCAGATTCTGGGTAGCCCCCGAACTACAAGGATCTGTATAAGAAGTACACAAAACACATAGTCATATAGGAAAAGATTATTTCATTTATATCAAAAATTTTTTAAGTTGTAGGGGAAAATCAAAATTAAAACAGAAATCACATGCAAGAGATCTTTGTAACACACATAAAAAGTACATATATTTAATATAATAATCAATCCTACAAATGTATAATTGCATATATATGTATACAGATGCCTCCAACAGAAAATTGGGCAAAGCAGATATTTCAGAAAAAAAAATGCAAATGACCGGTGAAGAAAAAAATAGAAAATGTGGTGTCTTCTACTTCAAGAAATGCAGGTTAAAATTAGATTTTTTTTTTTTTTAGTAGAGATGTGCTCTTGCTCAGGATGACTTAGAACTCCTCACCTCAAGTGATCCTCCAGCCTTGACCTCCTAAAGTGCTAGGATTATAGGTATGTGCCACTGTGCTTGGCATAGATTTAAATTTTTTAATAAAATTAAGAATGGCAAAGGATAGAGGGAAATAAATTCTCCACATAGTAGCCACATAAAATGGGTGAATATGTAGTATGTAAATAAAATACGAATTAGGTTGATTTCTATAAAGTTGCTTCTTAAAAATGCTTGAAACACTCCAATGTCGTCTTCTTGATCCTCAATCCAATTCCTCTTCAAGGGTGTGTGATTTTCCTTGTAGGAAATCACAAGATCTGGCTCCCACAGCACTCCAGCCTCACATCATGTCACCTTCCATTCCACCTATTTTGTCTGATTCTTTCACACTTGGCACCTTTTCTTCCAGCACTAATATGTGTCATCATCTGGGCAACTTAAAAAAAAAAAAATCATTAAATAACAGAATGGCCAAAATTTGGACAGAACAGGTATACATGAGTAATGGTAATAGATGCAGGTCCTTCTGTTGCTGGTTAAGCTACTGTCAGTGACAAAAGTCAGGTCAAGCCTCCCCTCCCCAGAACCCACCCTACAATATGCCTGCTGTAAAACAAGGGCGGGAAGAGATTTTAGAGAGAGAAGCACCATGTTCACTGCACAAACCCATTGTTGGGAGCAGCACTTCACAGAGTATGTTCCCCTTAAATATGAGTGTTCCACAAGAAGAATGTTTATGAGACAAAAATTCTGAGAAAATTTCATATCCTCTCTTTGGAAACTCACAGTAGCACAACTGACAACCTGCTTTATAACAGCCTATTCATCTACACTTAAAACAGTATTGTCTAATAGTACCTAACTATGCAGACTTTTAAAATAATGCATAGATCTCCCATGACATTTATAAATTAGAGGAATACGAGAATCATTGTTCTTCTCTTTGTTTGAGAATCTCTTTCTATGGCTTTAATGGCATTATCAGAGCACTTTTGGAGTTAATAGTGAATGTGCCTGGTTCCTTGACTCATCAATTTATGCATTTGCTAAGACAGCATCACTGCTTGTTGTAGATGGTTATATTCCAGCACAGGAGGAAGACATATATAAAAAACTAGCAATACATGATGAATGCCTGCAGTATAAGTGCATGCAAGGAATTCTAGAAGCACAGGGGAGGGAGAAATTAACTCCACTGAACTTGAAGGAGCTGGTTGAGGAAAGCAAGTAGAGCCAGCCATCTTCATAATTACAGAAGATCTTAATTATAGTTGACCTTAAAGGATAATCAAGAATGGCACAGAAGGAAAGACCATTCCTAGGAAATGAAATATCATGTACAAAAACATAGAGAAGTATCAAAAGATGTGACCCAAGGCTATGAGATGAAGAATTAAGGGAGAATTTGTGTGGCAACCAAAGATACTGAAAAAACAATCCAGATAGAGTTGTCTAGGGAATAGTTTAGCCTCTAGACAAGTAGTTCTCCAGTTGGAATATGCATGAGAATCATCTGAATAACTTGTTAAAATACAGATTTTTCTGGTTTCTAGTATATGGACCCAGACTAGTTCTGGGGTAGGGCCTGAGAAACTGCATTTGTAAAGAGATGCTGATGCTACTGGTCTGAGATCCCATTTTGAGAGCTACTGCTGTATACATTTGCAATGCTCTAAAAAATGGTACTCAAGAGGGTAAGATAGAAAGGCTTTTGCTTTTGAATTGTCACTCTTGTGGTAGATTGGATGAAGGATGCAATATGTGTAGTAAGTAAAGATAATAATTTGAGGGCTTTTGACAATGGTCCAAATGAGAGATAATTAGGATCTGAACTGGGTCTGCTCTTTAGTGGAGGCATAACAAAGGATATATTTTTGATACATATGGGAGGGAATAAAGCCATGGAGGCCATGACGATCATCTTGACATGAAAGCGAGAGAAAGAATTAAGTGGAAAATAACCCCAGACTTCTAGGTTCCCATGACTAGGTGCATTCTATCAATCTTAGCCAGAAGAGATAAATTAAAGCATGATATAAATAGATGAATGGATGGATAGATAGATAGATAGGTAGACAGACAGATAGACAGACACATACATACATACAAGATAAATGGATGGCTGAATAGACACATATAGATAGATATAATGAAGAGACACTAAAAGTTTAGCTGTGTATATTTTGAGCTTAGGGTATCTTTGGATTAATTTCTACTTGACTATGATATTATTTGAATCGGTCTGTCTAGGCTTTTGACATCAAAGGATCAAAGTCTTGTGAATTATAAATTGTGGATGCTCCATGAATGACCTGGAAAATCAGCTAGTTGGAGAACTGGAATAATTTGCATCCTTACCTATACTACACCCATAGAAGACAGCTCTGATCATCTCTGCTAAGCCCTAACAGAGCCTCAGATCCCTCTCCAGCCAGCTCTGAAGAGGCACCCTCTGTTTAGATCTGGCAGATAATTGAATATAATTTGCTAAACTTGATCTATAGCCAAACCCCATTTGCCTCATAAAGTTATCCTCTGAGTGGTGTCTTCATATAATTTGTCATTCAATCTAGGACATTGCAAAAATGAAATGTGACACTATTAAGAATATACTAGAACAAAAGGAATGAATCAGGGCTCTCACAAGCAAATGAGAATATAAGATCATCCAACCTCTGAATACCAAGAAATTATAATTGTAACACAATTATGTACAAAGCCAGTGGTGAATTTTCTTTCTGTTTCCTGTATTACAAGTTGTTCCCTTCTCTCTCCCATTCATCCTATCTCCCTACCCAGTTCCACCATAAGTCTGGCAGACAAACTACGCATGCATGGATTGCTATGTAGGCCATTCACAAGTAAGAACGAGAACCACTACATTTAATAAAGACCCGTCCAGCAACAATTTCTCTCTCACCACTGGAACAGTTGCTATGGAGGGACTGGGAGAGAGGACTAGAAGAATATGTGAAAAAGAGTGAGAACACCACGCTGGTCCTCCACTTGATGATGAAGGGATTGTGGGGAGACAACTGAGGGAATCTCCCTTGATCTTTTGGGAAATGTGCCCCATGCAAGACCGAAAGTCAGATGTGTCCCGAGTCAAGCAAGAGAGACTACCATAAGCACAGGAAGCTGCACCATGCCAGCACGGGACCTGCAGAGCTGGGAACTGATCAGCGGACTAAAGTAAACTAGAAAAAATACATACTTGAAATTGAATTTTTACATGAGACTATGTTCTAAAGGATTTCCACTGCTAAACAAGAATAAGTGCCTGTAAAGGAATTGAGATTCATAAGCAAAAAAAAGGTTATTCCTACAACCTTCTGACTCATGGCTATGCTATAATCCTGTGACTTTTCCTTCATTCCCATTTGGCCCTTTCCATTATTGCTTCTTACCGGAGTTACTGTTTTACCTCCTGAAAACAGGATAAAGCCTTATTTTTTTTCACATCCTGTACTTGTTGCAATGCCTTACAGATAGTTTGTTCTCAACATGTGTCTATCTACTAAATGCATGAGAAAAATACTACATAACAAGAGTAGAAGAAAGCTTTCTCCAAAGTACATGCTTATACAAGAACTGATTCAAAGTCTGGGATTCGTGTTTCCATTCACCGCAGGGACTTTGATAGTTGAACTGATTAAAGAGATTTTTGTCACTCTTCCTCACTACACTATTTATGTACAGAGAACACTGCTCCTCATTAACAGCAACAATGAAGATTATTTCTGTTAAAAAACTGTTCTGTAGTTGAATATATGAGTAGATTCATTTTCCTCTAGAACCTCAAAAAACATGAGATTTAAAAAAACATATAACGTAGTGTCAGAGCAAGTCTTCTACATAATGTTTGGTCAAATAGGCATCTCCTCAGACATTAACACTTTGGATTTATTGAGAACTACCAAAAATGTTGGTTGCAATGACCATAAATAAGTGTAATCTGTTGATGAATCAAAATCACGTTCTCATGATTAACCAGCCAGATGAGGCTTGCTGCAAGCCAAAGTGTGCTTGGCCTTAATAATAGATCATTATAATTTAGTAAAATAGAAAGTATCTGATAATTTGAACAAGCTGAACACCACCAGAAAACACACGAGACCTTAGTACACATTTTTCCAAAATGTCAGATTAAGAAGATGATAAATATAGAGGATAAAATACCAAATACTTTATCATGTAGCTCACAGATGTATCACATACAAACAGTCCACAGAAACCATTTACAGAAAGCATTCTTAGTGGTCTGAATTATGAAGAGAGCTTTCAAAAAATACTTTCAAAATACATTTGAAACGAAGGAATTCCAAACAGAATCCAAATATCAATCAAGTCCAGCTGTTTTATGTTGATGACTAAGCTATCAGTAGTAGTGAGTTTTGTGGGTTACAACTAAGATTCCAAAGTCTGATTTGTATTGTGTATCAAGTTCTTCCTTTGACTTGTGGCATCATCTCAGACAAGTCAGTCACTTCTCTTGAGTTTTCTTATTATTTAAGGATTTCTGATATTTATTAGTGTCTTGACAGTGTTGGAACAACAGGGAAGTTTTTCACAGCCTTGCAAATGAGCCCTTGTCCTGTCTAACATGTTGACTGTTTCACACACGACTTTTATTGGACATCCTGTTTAATGAAACTTGGATTGTTAGGACAGAAAGATAAAGAGAAATTTCCAGGGCAAGGAGTCCAGGACAGTCATGTCACAGACTGCATTTAGAGCTCTCATATTCAACAGCAAGAAGCAAACTGATCACATATTGTGGAGTCAGAGCTGCAAGGGGAAACCAAGTTCTAACATTTGGAGTTGTGTTCTTTCCAAAAACATTCTTGTGTCTCTTTGCACTGATGAAAATTATATTCAAATTATTTTGGAACAGGAATATAAGATATTCACTCCTTTTATCTGCCTAGGAGAGTAACAGACCTAGAGTCAGTTGGCCATAGCCTGGAATCTTAGACAATTGTTAAGCTAGCTGAATCTCCATATGTTCTCTTATAAAGTCATTACCTGTACTTTATGCTTTTATAAAGCAGTTATAAAAGTGCATAGTATTGTGAAATGGGTTAGTGTATGGAAAAACCAAACACTGACTAAAACATAATAGGAAGGGCAGATTTTATTTATTTTTATGTAAGATTATTAGTTATTCTCTCTCTCCCTCCTGTCTCTCTCATCATTTCTTCCTACCATCATGACTATACTCTATATTTACCCAAAACCTCTCTTCAGTCAGGATCCCAAACTGCATTAATGCCATAAATGCCCTTTTGCCTTCATAGTTTAAATTACAGGTTGCTAAGTCCTGCAATGTATCCTGTCAAAATTTTCTTTGATGACTTCCTTCACACCCCCTCCATTGTTCAATGGAGGTGTCCATTTAATGCCAGCAGCTGAGTGCAGAGGGATTAAGGTAAAAAAATTGGATAAATATGTCCAAATAGATCATTAAACAGATGTGAATCCAGAGTCAGAGTACAACCCAGAGATGACCAGATAGGTAGAATGATGGACTCATGAAGTGACAGGGCAGGAAGGAAAATGGGAGGGTCACCTGCCGAATTCCAGAGAAAGAGAGCTCATTGCAAGTATGGAGAGCCTCCATTTAAATGGCCAAGACCAAAGCAGAGCAAACTGAAAAACTTTTTAAGGCAGGAGCTCTGTGTATCTTGTTAACCTTGTCCACAATATGTATTCACAAAAGTAAGTTGAGCTAAATATGAGAACTACTTGTTATATTGGATTCACGAGAGCTCTGCTTCCTCAGCTGCTGCCTTTTTTCCATTCCTTTATTTACTCCTTCAATAAGAATTCATTATGTTGTGCCAGCATATCATTTGAAGGACTGAAAATAATGGGGAGGAAGCATGAGGCAACAGAGATTCCTTTCTTCTTAACCTGATTTTTAATGCATTTATTACATTTCTGTTTCTAATCTTTTTATGCATGTCTTGAGTTCAGAAAAGAGGATCTTGCAGTTGGCTGCGGACATGCCCTGCTGCTGGTTTATATCAAGGGATAGGATTCCAGGTAGGAGGTACAATGAGAACCACAAAATCTAGGTACAAACTTCTGCTGTAGCCCCCAAGTCCTGGGACACTCTAGGACAAATCCTAACTGACTTAACCATTTCAAAAGTGTAGCCTCCTGAAGCCTTATTAACATGAAGAAATACATCTGGAATTGTCACGCTTTCTGAGCCCCTGGGGACAAATGTGTGGGAAAAAGCAGAATGCAGAACATATTTCTGGAAACTAACGTGAACCTAAGTAGCTGAAGTCTTAGATGCCTGTGGTATTTTTCTTTCTCTTAAAGACCATTTGTTGACCCCTGCCCATATAGCTTAGCTCTTCAATGGACTGGAATCCTCCCATTCCCATGCATCTTCTCCTCTTTTTTTTTTTTTTTTTTTTTTTTTTTTGAGACGGAGTTTTGTTCTTGTTGCTGAGGCTGGAGTGCAATGGCACATTCTCAGCTCACTGCAACCTCTGCCTCCTAGGTTCAAGCAATTCTCCTGCCTCAGCCTCCCAAGTAGCTGGGATTACAGGCGTGCACCACCATGCCAAGCCAATTTTGTACTTTTAGTAGAAACAGGGTTTCTCCGTGTTGGTCAGGCTGGTCTCAAACTCCCGACCTCAGGTGATCCTCCCGCCTCAGCCTCCCAAAGTGCTGGAATTACAGACATGAGCCACTGCGCCTGTCCAGATTTTCTCCTCTTTAAAAGAACAGCATAAGCTTCGATTTCTGGTAGATGATTGTACTCTGTAGTAACCTCATGCTCATCGAAACTCATAGAGCTTTATTTTTCAAAATGACAATAATGTCTATTAAATGCTGACTATGAGGTAGTTTAGCATGTATTCTATGTGCATTAACTGCCCTCATTCTCATAACCACTCTACGAGGTAGATGCCATTATTATCTTTATTTTGCAAATGAGAAAACTGGCTCCAGAGCCCGCACTGTGAATCACTACATGTTGCACTGCCTCTTGCTAGAAAAAAGACAAGAAAAATCTTGCTTAAGGCCGGGCACAGTGGTTCATGCCTGTAATCCCAGCACTTTAGGAGGCCAAGCAGGCAGATCACCTGAGGTCAGGAGTTCAAAATCAGCCTGGTCAACATGGTGAAACCCTGTCTCTACTAAAAATACAAAATTAGCTGGTTGTGGTGGCACATGCCTGTAATCCCAGCTACTCAGGAGGCTGAGGCAGTAGAATTCCTTGAATCCAGGAGGTGGAGGTTCAGTGAGCTGAGATCATGCCACTCCACTTCAGCCTGGGTGACAAAGCAAGACTCTGTCTCAAAAAAGAAAAGAAAGAAAGAAGGAAAGAAAGAAAGAAAGAAAGAGAGAGAGAGAGAGAGAGAGAAAGAAAGAAAGAAAGAAAGAAAGAAAGAAAGAAAGAAAGAAAGAAAGAAAGAAAGAAAGAAAGATA
>NW_022436950.1:10935740-11034973 GCF_009761245.1 Sapajus apella | reverse complement strand
AGAAAGAAAGAGAGAGAGAGAGAGAGAGAGAGAGAGAAAGAAAGAAAGAAAGAAAGAAAGAAAGAAAGAAAGAAAGAAAGAAAGAAAGAAAGAAAGAAAGAAAGAAAGAAAGAAAGAAAAAACTCTGCTAACATGAAGACCAAATACTACTGTGTTAATAATACCGGCAATTACTGTTCAGTTTAGGGAACTGTTTTTTCTATTTGTATATGGTCAAGTCACAAATTCACCCATGCAACACTTAGCATTTCAAAGAAAACGTGGCTTTGTTTATTTCATATAATTCACCTGACCTTTTCACAAGTCCCCATTCACTGAATAATAACAACAGTCATGCTTGCCAATGCATACTATCGCAATCTTCTAGCGTAACCAATCTCTCCAATTCTTTTCAGTCTAAAGCAGTCTTATTTGGCTCTATCTTCTTTTCATGTCTTCTCCAGGTAATGTTGGCTCTGCGGGGAGGTGGGTCTGACATTACATGTGGTAGGGAATGGGAGGCAGAAATGACCCCTGTTCCCTTCAGCCTTCTTTAGAGCCTTACTGGTGGGTGATAGGTTGTGCTCTTGAATGGTAAATACTTGGGGATAACTGCTCTGAGCTGGCCTTAGAGTTTGTTTGTTTGTTTGTGCCTTCATTGCTAGATTCTGTTGTCTTGGCCAATTGATTATCCACTTGTATATTTCCACAAATTGAACCTTCTTTGTCCTGAGCCTCACTTCCTTGGAGCCTGTTATCTCTCTAGCTTTCTGCACCTTCAGTGGGAGCAACCAATACATTTTAAATTCTATGATTTTCCTGTATAAGCCATGGAAAAGTCAGCAGTCCTATTTCAGGATGAGAGTCAACCATCTCCTGCTACTAAGCCTGCATTAATATTTCCATGCCATGCTGCACATGGCCACATGAGGGCTTCTCACAAAGCATTAATAAGTGTGCAGTTTTATAATCTGAACTTTATGCCCTACTTCTGTCCTGCTTACAACATCCCCAAGAAAGGGAGCGAGCTTTCTCCTTTTCCCTCTTGTCTGATGGCTTTTCTATGGCACATAGGGTTCAGAGAGAGAAAACAGCATACCATCAGGGAACATAAGTTGGGAGATACTTTGAATGCAAAATTGAAATCATAGTACAGAATGCATCCTCTAGAGCACTCATCGTTATAATGGATTATACTTATTGGAATTCACTGAGCACAGAATCAGGACACGGATTTATTACATGGGATTTGTCAAGCGATCCCGTTATTCAGAATTCAAGATAATAAGTATTTTAGCATTTTCTTTTAGTCATTTCCTCTAACTTCATCACTATAATTCCATATCAGCAATGTTAATTCTACACTAAAAAGTGCAGCATAGAGCTGATCATAATGTGTAGACCCGACCCTTAATTTAAAACATAGGCTTGGACAGCTTTTTTAAAAAATAGGAAAAAAGGGTGGGGATTGTAAAATTTCCCAAAGATGCCCTTGAGACAATTGTCTAGTTTAATCTGGGCTAAGAATTTCACAAAGGAAATTGTGGGTAGAATTAGGAAATGTGCTCGCCATGCAACAGTTGCGATGGAAAACCTAAAGGACCCAATTGCTATGATTTAAGGGTATTGCTACAAATAGGCACAGGCCAGGCATAAAAGTTTTGGTAGTGATGTATGGTATCTGACCACCAATAAAGTGTTTTACAGCTGCAGGCCAATATAAATTTTTAACTCCGCTAAATCTTTTTCTAAAAACAAAACAAAATATACATGTTTTTAGAAAACCTCGGTGCACTCCATAATTTTGGTTAGCCATTAATTTCAAATATAATTTTTGCTCAAAATACATCCCTCTTGCTTTTAAGTCTAATGCTTCAACCTGTAATTCATCAGTGACCTCTTCACCTTAAAGCTGTGTCTTCTCTTCCAGTCAGCTCTCACACCTGGTTTCACTAAATGCAGAAAGAGTCACATGCAGCTATACATGAACATGACATAAATTAATTTATTGTTTGAGGGAGTATTGAGTAATAACTGTTTTAAATACTGTATTTGGCACAAGTCGGTTGCTAGTAGCAGTCTGCTGTCAGTGAATTGCACCTTTAGTTGAGCTTTCATCAGGAAATTCACAGATGTCTACATTGCTTTAGAAGCCGTAGGACTGAAAAGTGGTTCTGAAAGGTAAAGAAACTCCTCTTCTCATTCATGTTGAAGCAAAGGTGATTAAAAGGGGCCAAGTGAGCACAGAGAAAGTAATCTAGGAATATGCTTCAAATAGAAAAAGAATTCCACTCTAAATTTGTTTATATAATTATGTCTTTGGTTGTGTACATGATTTATTAGGGAGGACGAATGGAGGTGTGGAAGATTGGATTTAGGACCTTCTGAAGATACCAAAATCTGAGAATGCTCAAGTCCCTTTTATAAAATGGTACAGTATTTGCATAAACCTGCACAACCCTCCAATATATTTTAAAACATCTCTAATTACTGATAATACTTAATACAATGTCAATGCTCTATAAATATAGTAATTTTTAAATTTTGCATTAGTCACTATTATTATTTTAGAATATTGTCTGTCTTTTGTTAGAATATTGTCTTGTTGAATCCCAAATGTGGAACATACAAATAGGAGAGGATGACTGTGCTTCATTTAAAATTATTGGATTCTTCCAATACAGGAACATCTTCATCAATACTTTCGATGGCAGTAGCAGCCCATCTAGAGTGGCTGCTGCCAAGACGCCAGCTGCAGCAGGGAGGTGGCCTGGGCCTCCCATTCTACAGAACAGGCAGGAGTCCCACCCTCCCCAAGTGCCACTGAATCTGCCCTGCCACAGCTCCAGACCCGAGTCTCTCTGTGCTCTTGGGGTCCTGGAAAGACTCCCCTACTCCCAACAGGCACTTAGAAGTGCCTGTTCCTGCTGCCTGACCTCTCCCTGCTCCACTCCTGTCATGGAGCAAGGTTGGGCTGAGCCTGGATGCCATCACAGCCTGACTGGGTGTGCACACACTCAGGGCAGGGCTGACAAACTAGCAGCCCCTTGCTGTGTCAGCCCCCTCTAGACTTTGGGCATGATAAGCATGGGAGGGAAGCCAAGGAGGTGTTGATGGAAGCTTGGCACTGGTCTGCAGGTGTCCCTTGGCATGAATAGCTTGGGCACCATGAATGGCAAAGGCGAGAGGAAAACAGGCTCCTGGGCAAAAGCAGGTAGGTCCCCAGGGCAGCCCCACCTGCAGGCCAGGGAAGGCCTGAAGGCTGGCAGCCAGGCTGCCAGCCCTGCCAACCAGAGAGGGAACTCATGATACTTTTTTCTGGGCCCTCCCCTGGCTGCTCATGAATCAGTCAGCATGTGCCTCTTCCCTCTGAAGACCATAAAAACTCCAGACTTAGCCAGATCAGGGGAGACATCAGGAAAACCAGCTGCAGAAAGGAGCTACCCTCTCCAGGGCCTCCTCTCTGCTGAGAGCAGCAGACCATGGGACAACCAGCTGCAGAGAAGAGCTACCCTCTCTGCTGAGAGCTGGACACTGGATGGGATGACCTGCCTGCAGAGAGGAGCTGCCCACTGCAAGTCTCTTCTGAGCTGTTCTAACACTCAATAAAGCTCCTCTTCATCTTGTGCACCCTCCACTCTTCCTGAATAGAGGACATGAACTTGAGTAAAGGCACCACAGGCCATAGAGGTTTCCAAAGATTTCATAAGAATTATGTCTGGTTTACGCCTATATGTAGCAACACCCTTAAATCATATTGGTCCATTTTAGTTGAACAAGATTGAAAATTGATACGATTCATCCCACACTGCTCCTTCTTGTTTTTTTTTTTTTTTTTTTTTTTTTCCAGTAAAATTCCCCCTCCAGGCCACTACTCTTCTGAATTCTCATGTTTTCCATTTCTTAGGATTTCTTCTTGACCCAAGAAGATTATTTCAAAGTATGTTTTTAAATTTCCAAATATTTGGCGATTTTCTAGTTATTTTTTTGTTATTGACATCTAATCTAGTTTCACCTGTCCCAGAACACTAATCTGCAAGTTTTTAACTTTTGGAAATTTACTTAGATGTGCTCTAGGATTCAGTATATGTTTACTTTGGTGAATGTTCCATCTGAATGTGAGTGTGTTATATTAATGTCAATTAGGTCAATTTGGTTTAAAATGTTCAATTTTTAACAGCTTTTTTATTTTTCTTTTTTCAGACAGAGTCTCACTCTGTCACCCAGGCTGGAGTGCAGTGGTACAGTCTCAGCTCACTGCAACCTCTGTCTCCTGGGTTCAAATGATTCTCCTGTCTCAGCCTCCCAAGTGGCTGGGATTACAGGTGCCAGCCACCATGCCCCGCTATTTTTTTTCTTTCATTTTTAGTAGAGATGGGGTTTTGACATGTTGGCCAGGCTAGTCTGAAACTCCTGATATCAGGTGATCTCCCCACCTCAGCCTCCCAGAGTGCTGAAATTACAAGGCACAAGCCACGGCACCCAGGGAGATTTTTGGTTTTTCTTTTTTTTAAGCAGTGACTGAAATAAAATCAGTCCAGGTAGGACTGTAGATTTGTGTATTTCTCCTTTAGTTTTGTCAAATCTTAATTATTTTTATGACTATGCCTAATTAGGTACATATATGTTGAGAATTTTTAAATAGCCATAGTGAATTTCACTTTTATTATTATAAGAGTTACCTGTTTATAATAATTTTGCTTGTGTTAGGGTCTATTTTGCTTGATATTAAAATAGCTTCCATATATTTCTTACAATCAGTGTTTGCATGGTATATCTTTTAAAAATATTTTTGTGGGTACATAGTAGGTATATATATTTATGGGGTACATGAGATATTTTGGTACAGGCTGAATGTTATATCTTTTTTGCATTTGATGTAAATGTTTTTATATTTAAAATGTCTCTGTTATGCAGAGCATATAGTTGGGTAATCTACTCCCTAAATCTCTGTCTTGTAATTGGAGTGCTTAGTTCATTTACATCTAATGTGTTTACCTGTACAGTTGAGTTTAAATTTACCATTTTACATTTGATCATTATCATTCACACTTATTCTGTGTTCTTTTCTTCCTTTTCTCCTTTTTTTTTTTTAGATTAGTCATGTATTTTTTCATTGGCTTTTTATTATTTGCTTTTTAGCTTTTTTTCTTATTTTAATAGTTTGCTAGAATAAACATTACCATATACATTGTAAGTTAATGCATTCCACCTTAAATGTTACATCTGTGTATAAAAACTTTAGAACAATGTCTTTTCCTTTACTGTTCTCATTCATTCTGTTATCACCGTCATATATTATACTTCTATATCTTTTTAAAACTCCACAGCACTTTATTATTATTTTACCTTTAGACAATCAATGGTCTCTTTTGAAAGTTTATTATTTAGCAACCTATTCACCATTTCCAGTGCTCTGCATTTTTCCTGGAGACCCATGTTTTCCTCTGGTGCTATTCTGATCATCCTTCATGAGCATTTCTTCTAATGCAGATCAACTGGCAAGAAATTCTCTTAGCTTTTGTTAATCTAAAAGAGTTTCTATTTTACCTTCATTTTTGATGAACACTTTTGCTAGACAATGAATTATGGGTTAATGTTTTTTTTTTTTTCTTTTCTACTGTCTTCTGGCAAACTGTTTCTTCTGAGAAACCAAATGTCATTCTTATTGTTGCTCATCTGAATATGATGTCAATTCTTATTCTAACTGATTTAATGATTTTTATCATTTGGGTTTTTCTTTCTTTTTTTTTTTTTTTTTCTTTTTTGCATAGGTTTTTTCTTTTTTCACAAGTTTTGTTTTGATGTGTCTGGTTGTCTTTATATTTAAACTGATTTTTCTATTGACATATTTCTTGAGTTCCCGGTTCTATCTTCTGGTGTCCAGAATTATATTCAACCAATCCAAAGAATTCTTTGTTTCATATCTTATAATTTCAGTTCCAGAATTTCCATTTATTTTACTGTTAGGGTTAGTTTTTCTGTTATAATTTCCTATTTGTACATTTTATCCATCTTGTCCCCAAATGTTTTGGATTCTTCATAACAATAGTTTTTAAATTCCTTATCTGCTCAGTGTAAAATCAAAGTTTTCTATTAGTCTGCCTCAATTGATTGTCTTTTCTCTTGATTATGGCTCATATTTTTGTTTACTTATAAATCTCACATTTCAAAAAATTATACATTTTAATAAAGGAAAAAAAGTAGAAAAAAAAAGTAGAGATTAAAGTAGATTATACATATAAGTATATATTTTGTTTTCTTTCATTTTGCTTTTCCCAAAAAGAACACACGCTTTTCTCTCCCACACAACTTGGGTTGAGGCTGATTATTAAGACAATGTTCATGGGCCACAACTTGAATTAGTTTCACTTTCTATCTGGTTTCCAACAAGATTATATGAATCTCTCTCTGCCTTATGGCCCAACTTCTAAATTGCCCTTATTGCCCTCTGAGGAGACCATTTATTTAATCTTATCAGAATTTGAGTGAGAAGGAAGCTGGGTTAGTTTTAGTTCACCTCCAGATTAAACTTTAGTCCTATGTGTGATGCAAGATCTCCTGCTGCTCTCTTGCTATTTCCCTGCTACTGTTCAATCACTGAGATTCCTGGAAATCAGGATTTTCAGAATAAGGGATTTGTTTTTGCACTTATGCTTGTCCAGATTCCTCTTTGTTATGCCAGACCATTCTCTCAATCAAATTTTGGCTCATTTCTTTTTGCCCACCAAAATCTGTCTGCTTAAGGCAGGCCCACTGAACAGCTTCTGCCATGGCAAAGACTAGAAAATGGTGCCCTGTATAAAAGTGACTACTGTTCTTTATCCCTGCCTGGAATTGAATTCACTTAGACTTCTGTACATCCATCACACTGTGTGCCTTTAATATATATATATATGCGTGTGTGTGTGTTACTGGTGGACTGGAATGAAGAAAGGATTTAGCATGAGCATAGATTTTAAAGTAGCAAACTTTTAAAGTAAATTTACAGAATAATAGAAAATAGATACCTTAACATTAATATGAACACCTAAATAAATACACAGAACAAGTTTTACCAACTAAACTTTAGTGGAATTGCTAATATTCTGTCAAGAAGATTCAAAGTTAGTTTATTTCAATATCTCTTACATAACTTGAAAAGTGTGCATTCCAACTGGTACTGGCTGAATTATGTTTTCCTAAAATTCATATGTTGAAGTTTTAACCTCCAGTACCTCGGAATACAACTATATGCAGAGAGATCTTTAAAGAGGTAATTAAGTTAAAATGAGGTCTCTGGTGTGGGCCTTAATCCGATCTGACTAGTACCCTTATAGGAGAAGAAAATTTAAACACAGACAGAGACATCAGAGGTGGGTGCACACAGAGAAAAGACCACATAGACACAATAATGAAACAAGCATCTGCAAGCTAAGGAGAGAAGCATCAGAGGAAACTGAGACTGAGGACAGCTTCATCTTGTTTCTAGCCTCCAGAACTGTAGGAAAACAAATTTTTGTTGTTTAAGCCACGCAGTTTGTGGTATTTGCTATGGCAGCTCTAGCAAATTAATATACCAACCAAGAGTCAAAACTATCACGTCTTGTTTAAGTCTAAAACCATAGGTATCATCTAATTAAAAGTTCAAGGGTTCAAGGCTATTTAAATTTTATCAAGTGCTGGAATTTGTCATTGTCCTCTAACAGGCTGGGGAAACTAATGGACATTCTTCTCCTGAGAGGATACAGTCTGTGGGTAATGGTAAAATGTTCATGAGAATGTCTTACACTTATGTCCCAGACAAGGCGGCCCCATGGCCAGGGGAAGAGTAGCTATCATGGTCTTTTAGTTACAAGGATCGTAATTTGTGCTGACTTCAGAGCTGAGAATGTTAAGACATCACTCTCTTGGAAATGAAATTAGTAGTGACAGGAAAAATGGGATTGAGCATGGCTTTATGCTTCTACTGTCATTTCCACAAGCTAAAGACAGCATGCATTTGTGCAGCACAAGTCAAAACTGTCCTATAGTTCATAATACACTCATTCAAATAAAATTAAACTTTATCTACTCTGTGAGCAGCCCCATTTCATCCATCTCAGTGATCCAAAACATTTCATGCATGGCATTTGACTTGATTAATAGGCCTCATAAGTCTCTTCAAAGTACATTATTTCCCCCTGCATTTTTCTGATGGCCATTTATTTTCTGAAGAAAATATTTTTTGCCTCATAGAATGTCCATATTCTAGATTTTGCTATTAGGATGCATGTGGTTTTAAGAAATGTTCCTTCAACCCTTATTGTTGTGAGACACTGTGCTTGAGTACTTCAGATTTAATTTTTTATGTCTCACTAAACCACACCCTCTGTGTATTTTTAACATGAAGATTGATTGTTCAGGTATTGTCAGCATTATTCATTCACCATCAAGATTTCTATCCACTTTCCACCTAATACTTTTAAGAGTCACTCTTAATCATTATCTGCATCCATTATTGCATTGGGGAGGCAAAATAGTTATATTCTAATTCCTTATTATTTCTGCATTTACTTATTGAATTTTTTAAATTTCCAAATATTGGGGGATTTCCTACTTATCTTTTTGTTATTGAAATCTAATATCAATAACAAATATTTTTAATAATGAATATTTGTTTTCATAATGATTACCCGGTGTAAAGTTAACATAGGAAGAAAATAAATGCTTGATTCTTTCTATTTACCTACTAGTTTGCCAAATTATGACTTCTCACTTCCTCCAGAGGTTGTCTACAAGGTATTTTGTTTTATTTTAAAAATAGTTTTATAAAACTATATAGTTTTATAAAACTATTTAAAAATACTTGTGCTACATTTTAGCATAAGTATTGCATTTCAAGCTATTAGAGTTGTCTTTATGGATGATGTCTGATTGCCCCATATTTTGCCTGGGAGAACTCTTTCAGACTTACTCCCAACTACTCCTGACACAACCCAGGGTCTTTAACAAAGTCTTCTGCATCTGGCATGAAGAAATATTCCTGGATTATCTTGTCCTTTTCTCATCCCAGACCTGGAGTCAGCCACTTCTCTAAGACATACTGGCTTTTTATAGTGAGACATGATATTTAGCAATCACAATCTGGGTTCTACAGGGTGCTCACTGCTACAGATTGATCATTATTTTCATGTTTTTTCCAGAGTCAGAACTAAGAAAAAATAAAAATACAATAGCTAGAAAATGCATCATGAATTTATACTGTTATTTCTAATTCAAACTTAGGAGTAACTGGTTTTTGCTTCACTTTTTTTTTTTTATCTTGTAATATGTCTCTTTTGTATTGAATATCATGGTTTCTAATGACATTAACATAATCACTTACGTGTGTGTGTGTGTGTGTGTGTGTTTCAGACTACACTCAGTTTATTTTTTTAATCACATTTACATGGGAAAAATATGTTTAACAATATGTACAAACCAGTTAACTCTAAAATGCATCTATAGTCCCCCCACCCACTTTGCCAATCTTATTTTACAGATATTCCAGATAAGGGAAGAAGGCTCATTTTACAGAAAGTGTATTTCATATAAATTTTGTCATACCTGTGATTATAATGAAAAAGGAAAACTTCACACTAGATAACAGGGGAAGTTCTTTCCATTCAGATCTCAAGCTGAGTAACTGGGGCTCGTGTTTCTCCAAGTTAAAGAGGAAATGACAAGAAGGCTAGGAGAATTCACAAAAGATTTTTTTCACCACCTGAGAAAGAAGGCCAGTGAGGTGGTGATAAACTGTACTCCATGATGTCTGGAAATTTCTGAGGCAGGAGTTGTAGAGTAAGTAAGCTGCATAGGAAGTGATAGAAGGAGGATGGCTGATGTAGAGATTGAATGATGACATAATTTTCAAGACACAGCAATTCGAGTGGATGTTTAAGGGATGGAGAACGGAGAGGTCAATGGAGTTAAGGTGGTCAAGAATCAGGAATCCAGAGTGGGGTGGATCATCGATGTAAGTATCTGCAAAGTGGGATATGATCAATTTAGGGACTGCCTCAATTACGATGTGGAAATGCATTACCAAGATTTGTATTTATGCCTGTTAATGTCCTTTAAACATTCCTTTCTGGAGCATGTCTTAAACCGTACCTTATGATACAATACTTTTTTGGAAGTGACTGAGTCACATGAACAAGGAGCCTATTAAAGACTGGAGTTGGCCGGGCGCGGTGACTCAAGCCTATAATCCCAGCACTGTGGGAGGCCGAGGCGGGTGGATCATGAGGTCAAGAGATCGAGACCATCCTGGTCAACATGGTGAAACCCCATCTCTACTAAAAATACAAAAAATTAGCTGGGCATGGTGGTATGTGCCTGTAATCCCAGCGACTCAGGAGGCTGAGGCAGGAGAATTGCCTGAGCCCAGGAGGAGGAGGTTGCGGTGAGCCGAGATCGCGCCATTGCACTCCAGCCTGGGTAACAAGAGCGAAACTGTCTCAAAAAAATATATATAAAAATAAAAAAAGACTGGAGTTTGCAGACCTCTCTGTGTCTCCTTCACATTGGCCAAATCAGACTCAATGGTTTGTTTATGCTGCCCATTCTTTCTTGGGAAAGTATTTGGTTGTTTTTAAAAATGCTAGCCTAAACACTGTTCTATATGTGTTTCTGCATACTTATTCAACTAGGATAAATTCTTAGAGATGGTAGGTTAAAAGTTATGCATCTTCAAAAGCATATTAACTTAATTGGTACTTTCAATTGGAAAAATGCCATGCCTATTGCCAAAATATTATTGAAAATGTTCATTGGTTTTTATTTAACCCAGATTTTATTGAGTTATAATCAAAGATATTGAATAGGAGAAGTGCAGAGAAGAAAATATTATCAGCATAAACAGAGGTGAATCTGGATTTAGGAAACCTACAAACCTACTTAAATAAATACATTGCATAGTAGGTTGTATTTTTTTATTTTAATAAAATCTCATTTTTCCAGTATTTCCTTTTCCATGTCTATTTTTCTGGCATAAACTAGGTTGTGTGACTCTACTAGATGGCAGGCTGGTGTCTCTAGAATCTTGGAAATTCACCAAGCAGCACAGGAACTGATGCACATAGAGATTATATGGAGCACAGATACATAAAAGATAACATCAGGCATACCCTGTTAAGCTCAAAGTAGCCAGCCAATTCTTAGAAAACAACAACAAAATGCCAGCTAAAGCCTTCAGTTTGTTTTTGTTTTTACTATTTTACCTCTTTTTTCTTTTCAATACTGGTCAAGGTTATCTAATGTCAATTCATTGTTTCTGTTTCTATAACTGGGAAAAAAAAAAAAAGATTGAGTTGTAGAATCAGTGACATTCACCTTTAATATCAAGTTGACCTCCAACAAAATTGTTAGAAATGCTGTTTTGTATAGAGGAGGAACCATTCCCCTCATCTATATAACAGCATGAGAATTGGCTTCTATTTCTGTTTTGAATTAGGCGTGGTCTCTTCTTCCAGACTGACAATGCACAGAGGAAATGACAGAAATCTGACCATGCAGATGAGAACAGTATAGGCCTTCTCAAAACATACTAACCAAGGCATGGAATTTCTGTGGTTAAAGTCATAAATGGTCCCCAGAGAAGCCACTGATAATCACTGTTTTGACTGAATGAGGTCCTTCAGCAACGCATACTGTTTATGTATTTTTTAAATTATCTAATGGATTCAATGTTTTTGTTGTGGTCCCACAAGGCTTTGCCTTCTCCTCTGGAATTACCTTGACCTGAGCCTCATTAAACGACATTTCTTCTAATGAGATTTCTTGGCTGTTAGAAATTATTATGCTAGAAAACCCACATCCCATCCTCCCACTTCCCTCTTCCGTTACTTCTGTCTCACTCATGTTTTTATTTATGCAAGATGCAAGCCAGATGTTGTATTAATAAGAGAGCTGATTTTCCTCAAGGACCTATTCATCAGCACAGAAGCAGACCCTGTTGCAATTTCTGGGAATTCTTAAGATTTTTTCCTTGCTTTTCCCCCTCATTTTAAGGAGAAAATTCTGGAAGATACATTTGAAAACAGTATTATTACAAGTATAGAATTACATCTGTTTATTGTGAATGCTAATAGAGATTTGGAGTTTGCACAACTAAATTTTGGGTTTAAAGAATAAGGAATTTAGAAACAGGAAATATATTTTATATAAAGGTAAGTAATATATTACAGTTGACGTGCATAAGCTTTTCAAAACTTAATTAAAGTGGAACAGAGATTCCTTATCAAAACATGAATTATATGACATTTTCATTTCAGTGCTAATGAGTGATATTAAAACAAAGAAATAAAGAGCTTCGTATACTCTTCAGATGAATACATCATATAGAACACAATAATATTTTTTTTAAAAAAAGCCACAATTAAATTCATTATGATTCCAAAAATAATCTTTTTAAATTGGCATAAAATCCTTAAACTACCAAACTCCCAGGACTATTCAATAATAATTTAAAAATTATTTTTAAAATACTTAATGACTTAGTTCTAGGTCTCCCCTCATTCCTACATCAGTTTTGGTTCTGTAGCTTAGATTAACTGACCAGATGAAAGAGGTGACGTGGAGTCCGAGACCACACAGATAAGACTTAATCCTGGAAAGCTCAGCAGTACGTACTTCTTTTTAACATCTTGTCTAAGCACTCATAACCTATCTGTATAATTTATAAGTAGGAGCACACTTTGATTTTTTTCAGTTGTACGCTTTAAATCAAAACACATGTATAGCCCCAGCAACAACTGCTAATTTCCCTAGCACCGACATAGGCAGGAGCTGATAAGACACAACCGTGATTTTATTAAACCAGTTCTAGCAGTAGTAATTTGCAACTAAAAATCAAGTCTTCACTGATGCCATCAAAACTTTTACCAAACAAAGGAACAATGATCTTGTTGCTTGAATTGATTTGAACCTCAAAGAAATTACATGTCCCGTGAAGAAGTATAAAGAGTAAAGAAGTTCTATGTTACTTGATAATTTTTAACATTAATTAACCAAAATAAAAGAACCAATGATTATCATGTATAATAAAAAATATAATTAATTTGATTTGGGACACTTATGTCCAAGTAAATATATAAGTTAATGAATTATTGAGCACTTCACTATAGGTCAGCCATCCTCAGATAGTTCATAAATTGCATTTATACAATTTAGAATATATTTCATTGAAAAAAATTGAAAACCCAAATTATGGTAGCTTAAACAAAGAAAAGTCTAGTTTACTTAACAAACTAAGAAATCCAGAGGTATGCAAAAATCTAACATCAGGAACTCAGGATTTTTTCATCTTTCTTCTCAAAACTTTTTTACTTATTGAGTTTTATCCTCATCTCGCAGTAACAAAGGAACTCCTCTAGCTTGAAACACTGTTTCCATGTTCTTGTGAGGAGGAAAAGGAGCGAGAAGAAAGAGGGAACACCAGCCCTATTTTCTATATTATCAGGAAAAGCAAAAAGAGCCTTTCTTAAGCCTCTAGTAGACACCTACATTTTTTTTTTTCTCATTGGCTGAAACAGATGGCATAGCTACTTCTAGCTCAAGGGAGCCAGGGACAATGAGTATCTCATCAGGGCTAGGAACTTTGACTTGACAAAAAAAATTATAGATTTGTTTTGGACAAAGAAAAGGAGAAAATATATTTGGTGTGTGTCCCAGGTGATGTTTAATACCTAGAAGCATGCTGTCAATTGGCTATTTTCTCCATTTTACTTTTGGAAACTGAGGCACACAATTTAAGCTATATGTCCCAAGGGCTCACAGTTGGTAAGTACCAGCTGTAATTCCTGGCATGCAGGCCAAACTTGGTCCATGAGAGCATGTGGCATGACCTTCAAGCCAGTCACTGCCATTACCTTCTCCTTTTTAATTCCTTGTGGCAATCAACATTCATGCTTCCTAATTGCTTGTGAGGATGTGCACAGCATCTTTATTTTTATCCAGCTAGCACAATGCATATGTGATCACTGTGGCACCTGAGGGAGAATACAACACTGGGAGATTAAATAGAATTCCTTTGGTATTCTGTTTGCATTTCTTTGATAGCATCACCCAAGCTCAAATACCATCTTTACATGCTGACTCCAAAATTTAGATCTTCATACTGTACTTTCCTTTTGAACTCCAGATTTGTGAATCCAGCAGCCATTCAGCATCACAACCCAATGTCTAGAAGGCCTCTCAAGCAGTACACACTCTAAATTTTACCTGATTGCTCACACTTCTTACCTCCTCTACTGATACCACCCACATCCAAGCTACCAATATTTCTCTCTTGGACCACTGCCATAAGAGTTCCAACAGAATCTCCTGGCAGCCCCTTTCCCTCCTACAGTGTACCCTAGACATGCCAGTAAGAGTGATCCTGATAAAATGTGATGAATTATGTCACTGGTCTATTCAGCATCTTCCAATGTCTTCTTAGTTTACTTAGAATGAAGCTCAATCTATTTGCACTGACCAAGAAGAGCTGACCTCATCCCCTAGGATTTTGCTGACCTCAGCTCCTACTCCCTTGCCCTTCATTTGACTTCATTCACACTGGTCTCCTTGATTTACTTAAGATTCTGCCTGCCAGAGAGTCTCCCACCTCAAGCCCTTTGCGCATGCTTCTTCTCTGCAGTGTTTTTCCAATATCTGGGTAACTTGCTTCCTCATCACCTGGGATCCTATTTTATTTTTTGCCATCACTCTTGTTGTCCTGGCACATACTCGATGTTTTATTTATTTTGTGTATTGCAAGCCACTATCAAATGAAGTTTAAACTCCCTAAAAAATTAATTTTCCATAGTTATGGAAGCTGAAAGTTGGGGATCAGGGTGCTAGCATCGGTGGGGTTCTGGAGGGCTCTCTTTATGTTGCAGACTGATGACTTCTCATTGTGTCCTCAAATGGTAGAAGGAGAGCAAGAGAGTTCTCTGGGGGTCTCATCATAGAATTCCTTAGAAGGGTAGGAATCCAATTTAATTATAAGGGTTCCACTCTTATGACCCAGTTACCTCCCAAAGTCCCTGCCTCCTAAATCGTCACATTGGGGCTTAGGATTTCAACATACAAATATTGGGGAGGCACAAACATTCAGTGTATAACAATGAGCCTCTCCTGTTCCAGACACTACCTTAAGGATGTAGGTTCTAATTGTGGATGAGTAGGAACAGGTCACTGGCCCTGAGAGAGTTTAGTTTACTAAACTTGAATTTTGACCTGACAGATGTTGAGAAACTGCAAACATTTTTTGTGATTGTAATAAGCAGAAACATGCTTTTTCTTATACCTGGAATTCCATTCAAAATATATTTGCAATTATAAGCTATATGAGGAAGAGGGATAAGGGCACAGAAAAATTGGGGAAGCAAAAGAGAAGCTATTACATAAAAAGTTAAATATATATTTATCTGACCAAGGCTTTCACTCCAGTAGAAATGACTTGTACATGGAATCTCATTAATAGCTAAATCAGTAATACCCAAACACTGAAAATGTTCCAGTGTTCATCAGCAATTCACTGGATGAGCAAACTGTGGTATGACCAAACAATTGGATATTAGTAAGTAATAAGAAGGACAAACTATTGATGGACAGAACAATTTTAATGGATCTCTGAGTTGTTGTGCTAAGTGAAAATTAAAAAAACAGACACAAAAATGAACTGCATGGTTCTATTTATATAGTTTCTGGACAATGCAAAGTAATCCACAAAGACAGAAAGCAGATCAGTCATTGCAGGGAGATGCAGGTGGAGAAAAGGATAGAGAGCAAAAGACTCAAGGAGATGTTTTAGGATGATGGGAATATTTGTCCTGTTGATTGTGGTGATGTTTTATGAGAGTATTGAACTCCTTACATATATGTCCAGTTTATTGTATAAAAATATACCTAAACAAAATTGCAACAAAATACATAGTACAATTTATCACACACACAAAAATTGGCACCTGCTCTCACCCCAAGATAAAAGCAGTGGCTGAAGCATAGAGCATAATGTTTAGTGCCTATTAAGCACTAAATGCATCTTTGTTGAATCATATGTATTTGTGAATAACAGTAAACACACATAATGCTTATAATGTTCTAGCATCATTTGTCAATAGATTTAAATTCATTTAATTATTTTAAACTAATTTCAATGTTATTTTATAAAATTAATTGAAATATATTATGTAAAATATACTTTTAAAGCACTATGAAGTAAATTCTACCAGTAAATTACCCATTTTAAAAATAAGGAAAATTAGGCACAAGTGTCCTCTATCTAGGTTAGGACATTGAAGCGCTGAGAGAAACTGAACCATAAAGGTTATCCAGCTGGTGTCTCACAGAACTTTGCCTCCTGTGAAAGCCATCTATCTCCAGAGGCATATTTTTAACCCCCACAACATACCACCATAAAGAAGGTTGGGAAGGAGGAATTCAGGAATTCAGAAAAGAGAGCATGCTCTGTGTGCTTGGAAGTTAGAGAAGTCTTTATAAAAAGGCAGGATGTTTGCTGAGCTATGAGAGCTAGGGAAGCTCTGGAGAAGGAGGAGGGTGGACATGCATCCCAGACAAGGCTGACCTTCAGGCGTGACTGGGCCTGATAAGCTATTTGTCCAGTCTTTGGCCACATTTCCTTAAAGGGTGAGCTAGATCAAGATCCACTGACATTTTATCTTATAAATATTGCATGTAGGATATAAATAGCTGGTTAAATAGGGAAAAGGACAGAGGAGGTGGTGTCTCCTCTGGCAGAGGCCCAACGACAGGAAGAAACAGAATATGGAACTAGACCTGATTGTTTAATGATTAATGAGGCAATTCTTTTATTCCATGTATTATGTGACTGGGAAAATTGATGGGACTTGGCTGCTCATACTGATAGAAAAAAACATTGCTGTCACAAGTGTCATTTGCCAACATCAAAATTGGTTTCCAGAATTACTGATGAGCAACAACAAAAATATTGCTCTTGTGATTTTACCATGGTGGTAAAGATGGTGTTGACCAGATGTCCAGGAAAACAAAATCAGTACATGGACTCAAGTCCTAAGACACAAAGAAACATCTTTTATGCCAAATAACAAAATGAAGAAAAGGCAGTAAAGGTCACACGGAGTTGCAGGAAGAAGCCAAGAGGGCATCAAATGCACATTTGGAGAGAGCTCACAAGGCAAAACCAACAAATCTCCACTCTGAATGAAAGTAGGAAAGCAGGCTTGTAGTGAAGTTGCCCCAAACCCTTGCTGACACAAGGAAGATGAAAGAAAAGTGGGACAGTAAGAAATACTGCACATAGGCCATGCTTGCAGGAAGCAGTCTGCCAATGAGGAAGTGGGAAGAGACATATTTTGCATTGTGAGCAGAGTTGCTACCAGTTTGATTGAGAAAAATAGTGCTAAGATAAATTCACTCTCACATACAACTAGATGTCATAAAGATAATTTCTGCCAGCCTAAAGCATGGCCCTCATTGCCATAGCCTCCTGAAAATAGTAAGTCTAGAAGGAATTTAACTTATTCAGACATGTGCAATGATCAAAAAACTACCCCCAGAAGATATTACATGCCTTCAACCAAGGGAATAAAAGAATGGAAAGTGACAGATAGAAAATTCTAAATAATGTAAAACTGGAACTAATTAAAATTACGATAAAGACATCATCCCAAGTTATAAAATATTGATAAAGAAATGTCATGAGCCAAATGCTAACTTAAAACAAGAGCTTAAAGCAGATATATGAAACAGAAAGCCATCTCAGAAAGAAAAGTCATTGGAAGCAACAAAGGAAAATAAACACTGCTGAACACTTGATGAATAACTTGATACGATGGATTATGACAAGCAATAAGCAAAATGAAATTGAAATGTAGAAATTCAAAAGTAAAGAGAAAAATGGTAGTTGTAAAAGTAATAAAAATATAATCTGAAGAGTTAAATGGTATCCTTAACAGAGAGGACCAAAATAATAAAACCAAATATATTCAAGAAAGATAAAATTCAAGAAAACATTCCAATTTACTTTAAAACATACATCTATTACACTTGAGACATATGTAACAAATTCAGATTTGGGGGAGCATATAGACTAAGGGATTAAGTTACCTCTCAGATGAAAAATGCCACTCTGACTTAAAATTTCCTCTCAGCAACATTAAATCAGACAGGGCAGTAAACAGTATTCACAGAGTCCTTAAGGAAGCCCATGTCTATCCAAGGCACCACTCAAGTATAAAAGCAACACACTAATATGTTTTAGATATGCAACAAATCAGGAAATATTATTTCTATGAGTTCTTCATGAAGAAAATAAAGAACTTCCTTTCCTCAACCTAAAGATAAATGGAATGCCATTGAAGTCATTTAGCACATGAATAAGACTTAAATAAATGTAAGGAATGTGATTAACAATAAAATAATAACCAAAAGCTAATATTTATTCAGTGTTTAATAAGTGTCAGGCACTGTTCTAAGTTCTCATAAAATTTCTGTGAATTATATAGTAAGACGATAATAGTACCCACTTCACAGAAATTTTATGAGGACTTAGAATCGTGTTTGACACTTATTAAACACTTCATAAATAAACATATGTGCACTCAGAGGTTTAGTAACAGAATACAAACATCTTTAATAATATACAAATAAGATAACTGAAAGAATTAAAAATAAAGGAAAAGACATTGCTAATGTCTTCACCTTCTATAGTGATAGGGAAATGACATGATTTTAAATTGATAAACCAATGTTGTTATAACTCTAATTCATGTTCTCACTCATAGGCGGATGTTGAACAATGAGAACACATGGACACAGGGAGGGGAGCACTACATACTGGGGTCTGTTGGGGGTAAATGGGGGAGGGATGGGGGTGGGGAGGTGGGAGAGATAGCATGGGGAGAAATGCCAGATATAGGAGAAGGGGAGGAAGGAAGCAAATCACACTGCCATGTGTGTACCTATGCAACAATCTTGCATGTTCTTCACATGTACCCCAAAACCCAAAATGCAATACAAAAAAGAATATCTAATAATTTTTTTGCATGCATTGAGATCACCATGTTTTTCACAATCGATTATATATAAGGGTAGCAAGTTAGCATGGTGATTTTTTTAGATATTATGACTTTTAAGCATTGTTGGAATAAACCCTACCTAGACATGATTTCTTATATTTAAAATATGGCTAGACTCAACTAATGGGTATTTTACTTGGAAATTTTACAACCATGTTTATAAATTAAATTGGTTAATAATTCTAAAAAAAAAAAGTATAAAAGTAATCACTAAGGAAAATAACAGAAATTACAAAAATCAATTAGTTGAAAGAATGGCGAAGAATCAGGAATATAATTATTTTAATGACTGATTATAATAAAAGATGACTTATTATCTAATGATAGAAGTAAAAAAATAAAAAGTCAAACTCTCCAAATGACTGAAAGAAATACATGCACACAAAACAAGCCAAAAACTAAGCACACTACAAAAAAACTGATACAAGATCTCCAAATGCAATCAAAACAGAAAGCATTGAATAAAATATGATTCTAAGACTGAACAAATCTCTCATATCATAATTGTAAGCTAATTAAAATCACATATTTAAATAAATAAAACATCTGATTGAATCACAAGGGAAAACTATTTTATACTCAAGAATCAAAGAATCAATGTTATAGTCAACATTTTGCTATATGTAGGAAGCATACTGAAACAAAATTACAACAAAAAAATTGAAAATAGAAGAGCATTCAGCCAGGGGCAGTGGCTCAAGCCTGTAATCCCAGCACTTTGGGAGGCCAAGGCGGGTGGATCATGAGGTCAAGAGATCGAGACCATCCTGGTCAACATGGTGAAACCCCGTCTCTACTAAAAATACAAAACATTAGCTGGGCATGGTGGCGCGCGCCTGTAGTCCCAGCTACTCAGGAGGTTGAGGCAGGAGAATTGTCTGAACCCAGGAGGCGGAGGTTGTGGTGAGCTGAGATCACGCCATTGCACTCCAGCCTGGGTAACAAGAGCAAAACTCCGTCTGAAAAAAAAAAAAAAAAAGAGCATTCAAAATAAATCCTGAAACTACAAGGCCAATGAAAGCAAGAGAAGTAACTTTCATATAAGACGAGATTGAATTTAGGATAAAGGGAATAAGTAAAATGAGAACACGCTATTGCCAAATGACTATAAAATATATGTGAATCAAATAATATATAACCAATACTTAAAAATAGAGTTGAAAGGAAATACAAAGAAAACTGACAGGTTATATTTTATCTCTTCTTTTCTGTGAAAGATTATCAGTGGAGAAACATAAGTAAAGATAGAAGAGATTTAATTAACAAGTTAATAATATAAATCAAGCTAATATGTGTATAAAAAACTATACTTCACAAATAGAAATACACATTTTTTCAAAAACTGTTGAAACATTCAGAATATATTAGATCACAAAGAGAACTGCAATGAATATGAAATTGTACAAATAATGTTTTCAATAAACCCATGAACGGAAAGAAAAGCCTACATGGGGAATTAATAATGAGCCTGAGATTTTTTCACATGAAATCTTACCAAACCTTAATTAACCAACAATTCCAATATTACTTAAATTATTCCAGAGCCAGCATCTGCAAACCTTTCCTCTAAAGGGTTTTGTGGGCTACCTGGACTCTGTTGAATCTACTCAACTCTATGTCCATTCAATGAAAACAGCCATAGACAATATATAAATGAATGGACCTGGTGTGTTGTGTTCTAATAAAATTTTATTTACAAAAACAGGCAGCAGGCAGAAGTTTGTCAACTGCTGTTCTATAATGTAAGGAGGGACAGTTTAAAAAATTATTTTAATAAATAGAATGTAACATTTATAACGAAATACAGTAAAGCATCACAATAATGCTCCTTCTTTCTTATGAAAATCTACACAAAAATCCACAATGATATTAGTAATCAAAATTCAGCAGTACTTTAAGAGAATAATATACAATAACCTGATGATCTTTATTCAGTAAAGTAACTATGGCTCAATATTAGAAATCTATTAGCATAATTCAGTATATTAATGGTTTGATAGTGAAAAATTTAACATCCATTATTTATGAAAAAAATCTTTAAAACATAGTAATAGAAATATAAATCTTTAATATATCTTTATCAAGCTGTCCCAGATTTATGCTAAATAGGAAGCAGTGAAAGATTTCTTTTTAAAAACTAAGATGCCCATTATCAACAGAAAAATAAATGAGGTATGAATATTGGAAATGATAGAAATACAGGTATCATTATGTGCAGATGATATTATTGGTTTACCCAGAAAACTCAAGAGACTCCATTAGGAAACAATTACAAATAATAAAAGGAATCAGTAAAATGCCTGGTACTTTCTATATCTGAATCTATGTGTCTGTATCTGTATCAGTCCATTCTCACATTGCTATGAAGAAGTACCTGAGACTAGGTAATTTATAAAGAATAGAGGTTTGGGCCGGGCGCGGTGGCTCAAGCCTGTAATCCCAGCACCTTGGGAGGCCGAGGCGGGTGGATCACGAGCTCAAGAGATGGAGACCATCCTGGTCAACGTGGTGAAACCCCGTCTCTACTAAAATACAAAAAAAAAAAAAATTAGCTGGGCATGGTGGCGCGTACCTGTAATCCCAGCTACTCAGGAGGCTGAGGCAGGAGAATTGCCTGAACCCAGGAGGCAGAGGTTGCGGTGAGCCGAGATCTCGCCATTGCACTCCAGCCTGGGTAACATGAGTGAAACCCCGTCTCAAAAAAAAAAAAAAAAAAAGAATAGAGGTTTAATTGGCTCAGGTTTTGCAGGCTGTACAGGAAGCATAGCAGCTTCTGCTTCTAGCAAGGAAGGCCTCAGTAAACTTCCAATCATGGCAGAAAGGGAAGGGGAAGCAGTCACGTCTTATATGGCCAGAGCAGGAGAAAGAGAGGGGAATGAAGGGCTACATACTTTTACTTATTTATTTATTTATTATACTTTAAGTTCTGGGATACATGTGCAGATCATGCAGGTTTATTACATAGATATACACGTGCCATGGTAGTGTTTTGCTGCATCCATCACCCTGTCATCTGCTAGGTGTTTCTCCTAGTGATATCCTTTCCCAATTCCCTCACCCCTGCTATTCCTCCCCTAGCCTCCCACCCCCCCAGGCCCCAGTGTAGGATGTTCCCCTCCCTGTGTCAGTGTGTTCTCATTGTTCAACACCCACTTATGAGTGAGAACATGTGGTGTTTGGTTTTCTGTTCTTGTGTCAGTTTGCTGCAAAGGAAGGTTTCCAGTTTCATCCAAGTCCCTGCAAAGGACATGAACTCATCCGTTTTTATGGCTGCATAATATTCCATGGTGTATATGTGACATGTTTTCTTTATCCAGTCTATCATTGATGGGCATTTGGGCTGGTTCTAAGTCTTTGCTAATGAGAACAGTGCTGCAATAGAATGATTTATAATCCTTTGGGCATGTACCGAGTAATGAGATTGCTGGTCAAATGGTATTTCTATTTCTAGATCCTTGAGAAACTGCCACATTTTCTTCCACAATGGTCAAAATCATTTACACTCCCACCAACAGTTTAAGGTGTTCTTATTTCTCCACATCCTCTCTAGCATCTGTTATTTACTGATTTTTTAAATGATGGCCATTTTAATTGGCGTGAGGTGGTATCTGAATGTGGTTTTGATTTGCATTTCTCTAATGACCAGTGATGATGAGCTTTTTTTCATATGTTTGTTGGCTGCACAGATGTCTTCTTTTGAAAAGTGTCTGTTCATATCATTTGCCCACTTTTTGATGGAGTTGTTGGTTTTATTCTTGTAAATTTGTTTAAGCTTTTCATAGATTCTGGATATTAGCCCTTTGTCAGATGGGTAGATTGCAAAATTTTTTTCCTGTTCTGTTAGTTGCTGGTTCACTCTATTGATAGTTTTGCTGTGCAGAAGCTCTTAAGTTTAAATAGATGCCATTTGTTTATTTTGGCTTTTGTTGCCATTGCTTTTGGTGTTTTACTCATGAAGTCCTTGCCCATGCCTACGTCCTTAATGGTATTGCCTGGATTTTCTTCTATAGTTTTTATGGTACTAGGCCTCATGTTTAAATCTTTAATCCATCTAGGGTTAATTTTTATATAAGATGTAAGGAAGGGATCCAGTTTCAGCTTTCTGCATATGGCTAGCCAGTTTTCCCAACACCATTTGTTAAATAGGGAATCCTTTCCTCATTGCTTGTTTTTGTCAGGTTTGTCAAAGATCAGATGATTGTAGTTGTGCGGCATTTTTTCTGAGGCCTCTTTTCTGTTCCATTGGTCTATATTTCTGTTTTGGTACCAGTACCATGTTATTTTGATTACAGTAGCCTTGTAATATAGTCTGAAGTCAGGTAGATCAATGCCTCTAGCTTTGTTTTTTTGTTTAGGATTGCCTTGGCTATGCAGGCCCTTTTTTGGTTCCATATGAAATTTAAGGTGAGTTTTTTTCAGTTCTGTGAAGAAAGTCATTGGTAGCTTGTTGGGGATAGCATTGATAAATGTTGAAACTCTATTATTAGATACAGAGACACATATTTGTGATTGCTATGTATTACTGAGGATCTACCATTTATTAGAATTTAAAAAGTTCCTTCATGGTTTTGATAAAACTCTTTATCAGTAAGTCTACTCTATCTAATGTTAATATAGACAAACCAGCTTTCTTATAAGTATTTTCAGGATATATTTTTCTCTGCCTATTTAAAGTGAATCTATCTGTGTCATGATAAAGTGTATTTCCTATAGATCACATATACTTGCACCTTGATTTTTATTTGTATTTAGTCTGACAATCTCTGCCTTCTAATTGGAGTATGAAGTTCATTTGCATTTAATGTAATTATCATTGAATAAAGGTATGCCATTTTGTTATTCATTTTTGTTTATCCCATATGTCTTTTTTGTTTTTCTGTCTGTTTTTAGCCTTCTTTTGGGTTGAGTATCTCTTAAAATTCTGTTTTAATGTCTCTATTAGATTTTTTGCTTATTTTTGGTGGTTATTTGGAAGATTATCATATTCTGTCTTAACTTTTCACAATCTACTTAGAGTTAAAGCACCACACTTCAAGTAAAATGTAAGTACTTTATGACCACATAGTTTCAATTTTCCTGATCCCATCTGCTTATTTATTACAAATATATTTTCTCATAGGTCCTTGAACATCATTGCAATAGCTGCTTTACAATCCATATCTGCTTATTTCAATACCTGAATCATCCTGGAGTTGGTCTCGGTTGATTTCCTCTTCAGTATGTGCCACACTTTCCTGTTTCTTCATACATCTAGTAATTTTGGATTAATCATATACATTTTAAACTAATGATTGTAGAGAATATGAATTCTTTTTTTGTTCCTTTTAAGAGAGGTAATTTCTTGGAAAAGTAGGAAGTTACTTGTTTCAACTCAAGTTCAACACCTTGTTTTCCTTGTGATGAACTTTAGTCAAAATATTTTTTACTTCCTTTACCATTACTTGGTCTGTTTGGAGTCTTCCTCATGAATGTGCAATTCAAAGATGTATTCTTATATTCAAAGATGCAAGAATAACTGATATACAGAATTTAGGGCTTTCCATCTTTGAAGCTCTGCTTTCCAGGGTTTTTCTCCTTACCTTTTAGCTGTGTGGCCCTCAACTTTGTCCTGTGACTTGATTTCTATCCAGTTCTAGCCAAGTTGAGAGGTGATAACTAGGACACACCTTTAGTCAAAGAATCATTACAAACAGCATAATAATTTAGCATCATTCTTTTCTTCTAAGTGTCCACTTACTTCCAGTTTCTTCCTGCTTTTTTATACTCCAGGACATACAGATAGTAACAATTTGTTTTTACAGATTTTATAACTGTTTTGCCCAGAGTTTATTATTGCTATCTATGTAAAGTTTAGTCTAGTATGAGCTATGCTACTACTAGTGGAAATGGGACTCTGTCAAACTCCCTTTTAATTTTTTCAGTGGATATTAAGATTATAATGAGATAATCGTTTTGATCTATAAGACTGGAAAGACAAAAACTGTATGCAATGATGTAATATCATGTTGGCTGCAATTGAAGGAGCAGGTACTTTTGTATATTGTTAATGGAGGTGAATTATTCTGACTCATTTGTACCCAGTTGTGGGAAGTATAAAATTTCTTATTACAACTAAAAATGTACATACTTTTTGGGTGAGTAAATCCAAATCAAATCCATTCCACAGGTATCTACATGCAAGTGCCAGTGGCACACGTATATATGGATACTGATTACAACATTGTAATTGCAATGGAGCTGAAAATGTTAGACATTTAACACTGGGAGCCTAGTTGAATTAATTTCATTGCCTCAGTTGAATATAAAATTACCATGAAGACAGCAAACACATATACAGTGTTTGGTCATACCGTATGGCATTCTAAGTGCTTTACATGTATTATCTCACACAGTTTCTCAACAATGGTACTGTTACTCCATTTATATATGAGTCACAAACTTCAGCAACATGCCCAAGATGACACAGATAGTAAATGCCAACAGTAGTATTAAAACCCAGGGGAATCTGCTTCCAAGTCCATAGAATTGACCACAATACTGTGATGTCTCACCGTAGTATAATAATGAGCATCATAATGAGAATGAAGCAGTTCACCAGGTACTGATAAAGAACACTTTCTGAATGCAAATTTAAATAAAAAAGGCAAGGTGTGGAATAAGTCTATAGAATCCCACCAATTATAACTAAACAGTAATTTACTAATTAAAGGACTATACACACACTTTTGTATATATTTGCGTATGCATAGATTATTCCTGAAAGTGTACTTAAGAAACTGGTACTTGGGGAAATAATTGGGTAGCTGAGGCACATGGGAGCAAGGGAGAAATTTCACTGCATACCACTTTGTGTCTTTTGAATGTTGTACCATGTCGCATATTATGAATGAGTAAAATGAATTAAATCTTCTTTCCAGAAGTATATGGTTTATTGTAAACACTCGCTCACTTTGTAATAGAAGTGCTTATGAAGAGTGAAACAGCTGACTCTTTGTACATAGGCAAAGCAAGAAAGCTTCAGCCAAAAGACTATTAGCAGCACTATAACTTTCCTTTTCCCCTGCACCCTCTAGACAGAGCCCACACAGAGCTGGGTCTATGGTAGACAGTGAGTAAACACTGGTGCCCTGGTGCCAAAACTCTCAGTGCTCAACTTGAAATTGGTCACGCTAACTCCTTTAAATCTTAGATGGACACATTTGAACTTTCCTTTTCTCTTATCACTTTCTGTCTGTATAATACTCATTTTGATGTTATTTCCTATGCTGTAAACCTCAAATAATATTGAAAAAAGAGATAAAATACTTACAGTTGGCATGAAAACTGCACAATTTTAAATGCCTGTTTACCAAGGCTTTCTATAAAATGGAAAGAGAGAACGTATTGCTCTCACAAAGCATCGACACTCAGGCTGTCCATTCAACCTGGTGAAATCATTTACCTATGGTAATCTGCAATTTTCTAGTTTTACCAATGCATTTTTTTCTCTAGTGTCTGTAACATAGTGATTCTCATTCCCCTGAACTTGAACTCTAATCCAAATGATCAACCAATATACTCCTTAAAGCTTAACTTGGAAATGGTAATCTCTTTCTAAAAACATTGCAAAAATAACAAGATGCTGCCTTAAGGCAAAGGCTGAAGTGTAATCAAGGATTTGTGATACTATTTGTGAATTGCATAAGCATCTGCCAGTAGCTTGAGTTTTATGCATTCTCAGGATGCTAAATTATGCCTTTGTATGTGCTAAGAAAACACGCCTAACATTTTTTATGCAAGGGAGATAAACCCAGTTTGTGGGCTCTGCTGTAAATGAGACTGCACTCAACACTTGTTTATGGCCCCTAAGACTGTCCTAGGAAGCTGAAAGTTATCAAGTAATTATATAGTGGAAGTAGAAGCTGGAACTTTATGTTGATTGGCTCAAGTCAACTATAACTTCTTTAAAACTGCTCTCATCAACTTTTGCTAATTGCAACATATATTACCATGACAGAAAGGAGGCTCATCTATACATTGCTTTATTCCCCCTCAAAGTCTAACCATAGAAAATTCTACCTTAACTCATAATAAATACGCCTCTCTTTGGGATGTAATTGAGAGACCTAAAGATGCCTGATTTTCCTCACTTTCATAAAATGGGAGCCTTGCCTATTTCAAATAAATTGAGTTTACCTTTTATTTTCTATGGACAAGTTTACCCTGATGTCTCCACAGGTGCATAAATACATCCGGTTATCACCTATCTGGCTACTCAAGGAAGCACTGCAGTTTTCTCCATAGACACTTCAGGATCAGCCTTAGACGGAGTCATTAAATGTAGAGATTAACTATTTCCCCACTGTCCTCTTTCTGCCTCTTGATCACTAGAACACTTGCTCCAGGACCCACTTAGACTGGCTTATTTAGCTCAGTCCTTACTATCAAAACTCACCTGTCTTATTTCTCTTTCTTTCAGGCATGCGTAAGACTAGCAACTCATTCCATCCTGGCCAAGGTTAAAGAAAGGAGCGAACAGCTGGTTGGCTAGAACTATTATACAATAAAAGCTTGTGAGTTACTTTCCCTAAGCACAGGAATGGAAACCACTTAATCCTCAGAATCACAGTATTCTGGAGATGGAAAAGATTTTTGAAATTGTGCATTTTCCACATGTCATAGATTTGGAGATGGGTGTTCAAAAAGACCACTAAGTGTTACAGAGTTACTTAGTTGAAGATCTGGAAACAGACCTCAAATCTCTTTTTTGGTTTTTTGTTTTTTTGCTTTTTAAAGTTCAGGGGTACAAGTGCAGGTTTGTTACATGGGTAAACGTGTCACAGGGATTTGTTGTTCAGATTATTTCATCAGCCAGGTATTAAGCGTAGTACCCATTAGTTTTTTTCCTGATTCTCTCCCTCCTCCCACCCTCTACCCTCCAAAAGACCCCAGTTTATGTTCCCCTCTCTTTGTGTCTATGTGTTCTCATCATTTTGCTACCACTTATAAGTGAGAACATGTGGTATTTGGTTTCCCGTTCCTTCGTTACTTTGCTAAAGTAATGGCCTCCAGCTCCATCTATGTCCCTGCAAAGGATATGATCTTGTTTTTTATGCGTGCATAGTATTCTATGGTGCATATGTACCACATTTTCTTTATCCAGTCTATCACTGATGGGCTTTTAGGTTGATTCCATGTCTTTACTGTTGTGAATAGTGCTGCAATGAACATACATGTGCATGTGTCTCTATAATAGATCTTTTTTTTCCTCCACTCATTTTCTGATCTCAAACTCTTAACATTTTTTTGAGGTTTTGAATTGCAAAATAACCCACAAGAGAATCATTTCTATTTGAGTCTCCGACATAGGTCTATCAGTTAATGGAAGATGCAATAAAACAATAGAAAATATGCCTGCATCTACCTATCTATTTCCATAACAGAATAATAGAAGATATCTATCAGATAATGAAGAACATTGGGCATGTAACGTAAGATGAAAATTGTCATGTTGTGTCTGCTTGTTGGAGAAGATGACTGGTGGGCACTAAGACCCTTCCTCCTCAATGGGAGTGTGCTATGCAAAGAACTTACACTGTGTATCACCTTCTCATATTTTAAGCAGGTAAAATTGGGTGAAAATAATCACCATGTTTATTATTAAAAGAAGAGAATGTGTTGCCCTCCTCAGGCATCAACACTCAGGCTGGCCATTCAGCTGTGAAATTGTTCACCTATAGTAATCAGCAATTTGCATTTTCATAAGGATAGACTGAAAGAGGAAGACATCATAAAAGCCTTATCCTCTTAAGGGGGGCAGAAGAGCATGAATTTCAGAACACAGTCTTCAGCATAAAAGAGATCTAGTTGTGAGTGCCAGTTGTGCCACTTATTAACTAGGCATCTTTGAACATTTATCTTCTCATCATTAATGAGACAGTCATCACAATGAAGCCACCCCACAGAGGTTTTCTAAAGATAAACGCAATAATGAATGAAAGTGCCTACCACTGTGCCTGATTCATAGTAAGCCCTTATTGAATGCAGCATATCATAGCCAAAGGATATGTGGGAAAGAGAAGGAGCTGTTGCAGGTTGTTTCTGGCTTTTGTTTTGTTTTTTTGTTTTAGGGTTTTTTGCATGATAGAGAATATTGGAAGAAAAGATGTCTTGAATAGAGTTTGTGATATAACAACACATTTATAGATGAGGCTCCATAATGCATCTTTACTGTCAGGAATGGATGAGTCACCTCCAAAACCACCCTGAGCTCTTTCTAATCAACATTTAATCATTTTACTTGGTTTATCTTCAGTTGTTTTTCCCCACACTGTGCTGACTGCCTGAAATGCCCTCTGCCTCTAACTACCACCCTGACTTTCTTGGTAAAGTCAAATGTTCATCATTCCGCTTTCAATTACCCATAGCATCTCCATGACAACACCTGACAGTATATAGTGTTATTCTCTCCTTTAGAGTCCATCCCCTCAAGGAACTGAGCTCTTTAAGGAAATGGACTATGACAATATTTATTACCTTGCTCATCACTTTATTCCTAGTACTTAGCAGAGTGTCTGATAAATAATAGGTGTCCAAACACTCTTTGATGAATGAATGAATGAATGAATGAATCACTTATTCCTCAGGGTCACCTTGATTAGGACCACTAGGAAAATTCTGTTGGTGTGCTGATGTTTTTCTCCCTAAAAGGAAGAGCTATTATTCAATTTTCTCTTGAATGAGTGTGAGCATGCACTGGTTATTCTTAGTGCCTATTTTTTTTAACAAGCATAATTCCTCCCCTGACCAATAAAGAAAGAAAAAAATACAACGTAAGTACCTTTTCATTTAGATGCATTTTAGGAAACAACTCTTTATAATATTGCCAAACAAGACAGAAAAAGAAATGTAATGCCTAACCAATTTCAAGGATTATTTTACTCGGTCCCCAGAATTCACCTCTTGTCTGAATGGCCTTTATACTGCATAGTATTACTGCATCAGTGTTAAATTTCTTGCATATGAAAAGTTTTCTATCTTCTAATAGATTCATAGTTGCAACAATCTATTTCCAGGGACTTCTTTGAGTTAGCTCATCATCTACTCCAGGCTCACCTGCTTCCTGATGGCACATCCTTCCCCCTTCCATTTTTCCTCTTATTGGCACAAGATTCTCTCCTCCATGTTGCCTCTTTGTGGCACACCCTCTCTGTTCTATGTTGCCTCTTGTGGCATACTCTCTCCCTTTTGTGTTCCCTTTTGGTGGTACACCCACTCCCTCTGTGTTGCCTTTTGATGGTATAAATTCTCCCTTCCGTAGTTCGTCTTGATGGCACACCCTCTCCCCTATATGTTAACTCTTCTTGGAACACCCGTCTCTGTTTCTTGTAGCCTCTCTTGGTACAACGCTCTCACCTCCATGTAGTCTTTTGATGGTACACACGTCTCCCCTCCATATTGCCTCATAATGACACCAGCTCTCCTCTTCATATTGCCTGTAGATGCCACAACATTCCCCTCTCTGTGTTGCTTGTTTATGGCACACATTATTCCCTCCCTGTTGCCTCTAGGTGGGATACCCTTTTCTTTTCCATGTTGCCTCCTGATGGTACACTCTCTTTCTTGCCTGTTGCCTGAATATGCCATTCCTTCATTTCTCTGTTGCCTCTTAATGGCACACCCTTCTCTTCTCCATGTTGCCTGTTGTTGGTACACCCTTTAACCTCCATATTGCCTCTTGATAGCAAATGATCACCTCCTCTCTTTTTTGCCTCCTTGATGGTATACCTTATCCCCTCCATGTTGCCTCTTGATAGTACAACTTTGTCTCTTTCATGTTGCCTATTCATGGTATGCCCTTCTCATCTCCATGTTGTCTCTAATGACACAACCTGTTGCCTCCATGCTGACTTTGGGCATATACCCTCTCCTTCATTATTGCCTCCTGGTGGATACCCTTCGCCCCCCCACATGGCCTCTTAATAGCACATTCTTCTGTCCTCCCTGTTGCCTGTTTACGATACACTTCTAATCACCATGCTGCCTCTCTTTCTGTATACAGTCTCCCCTTTTTGTTGCCTCTAGATGGTGCACCTTTTCTCATCTATGTTGCCTACTGATATGGTTTGGCTTTGTGTCCCCAAATCTCATCTAGAAATGTAATCCCCACTTGTCAATGGACAGGCGTGGTAGGAGGCGACTGATTCATGGGGGTGGTTTCCCCCATGTTGTTCTCATGATAGTGAATGAGTTCGCATGAGATTTGATGGTTTTATAAGGGGCTCTCCTTGCTTCATTCACCACTCTCTCTTGCCCACCACCATGTAAGACAGGCTTTGGCTTCTCTCTCGCCTTCTACCATGATTGTAAGTTTCCTGAGGCCTCCCCAGCCATGCAGAACTGAGTCAATTAAACCTGTTTCCTTTATAAATCACCCAGTCTCAGTGTGTCTTTATAGCAGTGTGAGAATGGAAAAACACCCCTCCTAGTGGTACATACTTCTCCCTTCCTCTTGGTCTCTTGGTAATGCAATCACTCCCCATCATGTTTCCTCTTGATTACACAACCTTTCCCCACCATGTTGCCTATTAGTGATGCCACAACATTGCTCTCACCATGTTGCCCCTTGATGACAGACACTATCCCCACCCTGCTGCCTCTTGGTTGTATACTTTTCTCCTCTCTGTGTTGCCTCTTTTTTTATTGTACTTTAGATTCTGGGGTACATGTGTAGATCATGCAAGATTGTTGCATAGGTACATTCACGGAAAGGTGGTTTGCTGCCTCCAACCCCCCATCACCTATACCTGACATTTCTACCCACATTATCCCTCCCCCCCCCACTGTCCCTCCCCTAGAACCCTGCAAATGGACCCTGGTGTGTGATGCTCCCCTCTCTGTGTCCATGTGTTCTCATTGTTCAACACCTGCCTGTGACTGAGAACATGCAGGGTTTGATTTTCTGTTCTTGTGTCAGTTTGCTGAGAATGATGGTTCCCAGGTTCATCCATGTCCCTACAAAGGACACGAACTCATCATTTTTTATGGCTGCATAGTATTCCATGTTATATATATGCCACATTTTCTTTGTTCAGTCTATCATTGATGGGCATTTGCATTGGTTCCAGGTCTTTGCTATTGTAAACAGTGCCACGATGAACATGTGCATGCATGTGTCTTTATAATGCAATGATTTATAGTTCTTTGGGTATAGACCCAGTAATGGGATTCCTGGGTCAAATGGAATTTCTATTTCCAGGTCCTTGAGGAATCGCCACACTATCTTCACAATGGGTGAACTAATTTACACTCCCACCAACAGTGTAAAAGTGCTCCTATTTCTTCATATCCTCCCCAGCATCTGTTGTCTCCAGATTTTTTAATGATCGCCATTCTAACTGGTGTGAGATGGTATCTCAATGTGGTTTTGATTTGCATTTCTCTAATAACCATTGATGAGCATTTTTTCATATGTTTGTTGGCTTCATATATGTCTTCTTTTGAAAAATGTCTGTTCATATCCTTTGCCCACTTTTGGTTGGGTTTGTTTTTTTTCTTGTGAATCTGCTTAAGTTCTTTGTAGATTCTGGATATTAGCCCTTTGTCAGGTGGGTAGATTGCAAAAACTTTTTCCCATTCTGTTGGTTGCTGGTTTACTCTGATGATTGTTTCTTTTGCTCTGCAGAAGCCCTGGAGTTTAATTAGATCCCATTTGTCTATTTTGGCTTTTGTTGCCATTGTTTTTGATGTTATAGTCATGAAGTCCTTGCCTATGCCTATGTTCTGAATGGTTTTGCCTAGGTTTTCTTCTAGGGTTTTTATGGTGTTAGGTCTTATATTTAAGCCTTTAATCCATCTGGAGTTAATTTTAGTGTAAGGTGTCAGGAAGGGGTCCAGCTTCTGCTTTCTGCACATTGCTAGCCAATTTTCCCAACATCATTTATTAAACAGGGGATCCTTTCCCCATTGCTTGTTTTTGTCAGGTTTGTCAAAGATCAGATGGTTGTAGATGTGTGGTGTTGCTTTGGAGACCCCTGTTCTGTTTCATTGGTCTATGTCTCTGTTTTGATATCAGTACCATGCTGTTTAGATTACTGTTGACTTAGAGTATAGCTTGAAGTCTGGCAGCATGATGCTGCCAGCTTTGTTCTTTTTGCTTAGGATTGTCTTGGCAATCCAGGCTCTTTTTTGATTACATATGAAGTTTAAAGTGTTTTTGTCCAGTTCTGTGAAGAAGGTACTTGGTAGTTTGATGGGGATAGCGTTAAATCTATAAATTACTTTGGACAGTATGGCCATTTTCACGATATTGATTCTTCCTAACCATGAGCATGGAATGTTTTTCCATCTGTTTATGTCCTCTCTTATTTCATTGAACAGTGGTTTGCAGTTCTCCTTGAAGAAGTCCTTTATCTCCTTTGTTAGTTGTATTCCTGGGTATTTTATTCTCCTTGTAGCAATTGTGAATGGGAGTTCACTCTTGATTTGGCTCTCTGTCTGTTATTGGTCTATAGGAATGCTTGTGATTTCTGCACATTGATTTTGTATCCTTAGACTTTGCTGAAGTTGCTTATCAGCTTAAGGAGAGTTTGGGCTGAGATGACAGGGTCTTCTAAATATACAAAAATGTCATCTGCAAATAGAGACAATTTGACTTCCTCTCCTTTCCTAATTGAGTATCCTTTCTTTCTTTTTCTTGCCTGATTTCTCTAGTTAAAACTCCCAATACAATATTGAATAAGAGTGGTGAATAAGAGTGGTGACTCTTGATGGTATACCCTCTCCCTTGCCTGTTGACTCTTTATGCCATGCTCTGTTTACTTTGCTGCCTCTTAATGGCATACCCTTCTCTCCCTCTTGCCTGTTGATGATAAACCCTTCTTCTCAATATGTTGCCACTGGATGGCAACCATCTCCAGTCTGTGTTGTCTCTTAATTAAACACTCTTTTCCCCTCCATGTTGCCTCTTTATGGTATATCTTTCTTCCCTCCATGTTGCATCTTGATGTTACATGCTCCTTTTCCCACATTTTTCTTAATGATATGCCCTATCCCCTCCATGTTGGTACCATCTCTTGATGGTACGCGTTTTTCTCTCATGTTGCCACTTGATGGCATGACTTCTTTTCTCCATGTTGCCTGCTGATGCCACAACATCCCCACCTACAATTCGCATTGCCTCTTAATGGCACACACTATCCCCTCCCTGTTGTCTCTTGGTGGCATACCCTTTTCTTCTTCATGTCATCTCTTGATAGTGTACCCTCTTCCTTGCCTATTGCCTCTTTATGCCATTCTCTCATCTCTCTGTTGCCCCTTGATAGCATGCTTTTCTCTTCTCCATGTTAGCTCTTGATGGTACATTCTTCTCCCCTCCATGTTGCCTCTTCATGGTTCCCCCGTCTCCCCTCTCTGTTGTCTCTCGAAGTTACACATTTCCCCCATCATTTTGATGGAACACCCTGCTATTCTTGGTGTTGCCTCTCAATGATACTGTTTTCTGCCTTCTATGGTGCCTATTGATAATACAGCCTTCTCTCTTCTATGTTGCCTCCTGATGGCACATCCTTCTCCCCTGCATTATGCCTCTTGCTGGCACATCTGCTCCCCTCCATGTTATCTCTAGAGGGTAGACCCTTTTTTCTTCCATCTTGCCTCTTGTTAGTACATCTTTTCTCATCCATCTTCCTCATGATGATACACTCACTCTCTTCCATGTTGCCTCCTGATGGCATGCCCTCTTCCCTCTGTGTTTCCTCTTGATGGCACTAACTTCTCCCTTTCATCTTGTCTCTTGTGGTACACCTTCTCTCCTCCAAGTTGCCTCTTGTGGTACACACTTCTCTTCTCCATGTTGCTTCTGGATGGTACCCACCCTCACCTTCATGTTGCCTGTTAAGGGCACACACTTCTCCCTTCCTAGTTGCCTTGTGAAGCTCTGCTATCTCCCCCCATGTTGCCTCTTGGTACACCGTTCTCCCCTTCGTGTTGCCTCTTGACGGTGCACCCTTTTCTTTTCTATGTTGTCTCTTTTTGACACGCCCTTTTGCCTTTATGTTGCCCTTTCATGGTGGACATGTCTTCCTTCCATGCTGCTTCTTGATGGTACACTTTTTTTTCCTGTTACTTCTTGATGTTACACACTTTCCTCCCCATGTTGTCTCTTGATGGCACACCCTTTTCCCCTCCATGTTGCCTCTTGGTGGTCCACCTTTCTCTCCTGTGTTGAACCTTTATGGCACATCTTCTCCCCTCTGTGCTGCTTCTTAACTGTTACATCCTCTCCCCACCACGTTTTATCTTGATGGCACAGAGTCTCACCCCCATGTTGCCTCTTTATGACACACCTCTCTGTTGCCTCTTGTTGAGCTACCCTCTCTCCTTTATGCTGCCTCCTGATGTTACACCTTCTTTCCTCTGTATTGCTTCTTGATTGTAAGCCTTCTCCTCTCCATGTTGCCTCTTAATGATACATCCTGTCCCTTTTTTGTTGACTCCTGTTGGCACACCGTTCTCCCCTCTATGCTGCCTCCCAGTGGCATACATTCTCTCCTCTATGCATTCTCTTGATGGTACACCTTTCTCTCCTCTAGCCTGTCACTGCTCTCTCCAGCCCTCTCACATCCAGGTAAATTGTTCCATGACCCCCAGCTCCCACCTTGACAAAGGCTGAGAGTCAGAGCCCAGCATCCAAACCTATAATTTGCAACTTTATTATTCAATATCAGCAGGGTGTATCCTGTTGCCAAGGATTCCCTGCTTTGATATTATAGATGAAATAGACACTTGCAGAATTATCTTACAATGTGTTACTCATCCCAGGGACGAAACTGAATAGGACAGGAGGAAATGCTTTACAGGAATATAAGGGAATAATGTTCTGTGCTAGAAGAGACTTCTGAGGTGAATGCCCACATGATTATTTTGTTCAAAGGGCAATTGTGTCCCCAGGGAAAAAATAGAGAGCCCATTCTTTGAAGAAAAATTTTACTTTCAGCTCTTTTTTTTTTCAGCTTATTTGATCAGGCTAAACATTTTCTTCCATTTTTTTATTCATTTTATATTTTTTTGATGGATTTAGTTGATCTAGGATGACAACACATTTTTATCTTTTTAGTTTCAGGTTTAATTAAGCACAGGAGTGACAATTCAGTTTCTCAGGATACCCAATCTCAAAAAAGGTAGTTCTTCACCTAAGGTTTTCAGAGACAATAGCCATCTACTTTACCTTAGAACCTCAGTTTCTTACAAACCCAGTCAGAACTCATCTTTATCCATTTATGCTGCCCAGGTTACAATAAAAATACAAGAGACTCTTCTTTTCCATTCTTACCCTTGACAACTTTTCTCTAGCTTAAATATAGGCAGAAAAATGCACCAAATGATATCAAAACAGATTATTATATTAAATTAATTATATTATTTTGCATTATATTATATTTATCACAAGCAGTATTGAGGAAAACCATCCATAAATCAAGAAATTTGTTATTATGCTATAGTATTGGCTGACTAAAGGCACTGAAAAAATGTTTACCAGGGAAATGTTCTTCAGTTATGTATAATACCAGGGCTTTTCTGCAAAGAAATTATGCATGTGATCTTATCTATAATAAGTTTTGCCATCTATGTATTTTCAGTGTTTTATGTTTTTGCTGTTTTCTCACAACTATCACAAAATATAAAAATAGAAATATTCTGTTCCCATTCATCTCAGAAAAGAAAGTGAGGAAGAAAGGACACTAGTGTGGGAGGGAAAAAAAACTTTGCTTATTTATAAAATTGTATTTCTCCATTGATTCAGTAAACATTTATGGAAGGCCTACTGTGCCATGTGTGGTAATAAGTACAGTGTATAATGGAGAAAAAGACAGAATTCCTGCTTCATGAGGTATCCATTTGTCAGCATAGGGGAACAGACAATAAACAAATAAATCTGTGAAAATATCAATTTTACACTACAGATTCTAATAAACTAGAGCCAGCTCTATGATGAAAATATGACAGAGTGACATGATGTGGAGGAAGGAGGGAAAGGAAATTTCAGTCGGATGATCAATGAAGTTCTCCCTGAAGTGGCATTTGGCTGAGCCATGAAGTTTCAGAAGAAGCCAAATGTGCAAGGTCCAGGCACAGACTGTCCCTAGTGGAAGGGTCAGTGAATGAAAAGCTCTAAGGGAGAAATCATGGCCATGGTGTCCAGATCAGATCTAGCAAGTGGAGAGGAGTATGGGAGGAAACCTAAGATGTAGCCAGGAGCCAAATCGCATAGCCCAATAAAAGGATGTGGCCATGACACTCTCTGTTTGTGAATGGGTAGGAGGGCAGAAAGATGAGTGGGAAGGCAGAGTTAAGAGATTAAAGATCATGCAGCTCCAAGGGAAAATGCAGTTATCAGATGCATTTTCCACTTTGAATCTGTCTCTCACAGGACATTGTTGCCTTGAGCAAAGTAACTTTGCAAATCTGGAATCCTCTTATACATGTAGATGTAAGCCTTTCCAGGCCCTAGAATGTTGGAAAGGCATATTCTAAAATACTGTTTGAAAATAATATTGAGATTATGAGTAAGACTATACATGTATGAAGTGAAATGTGGAAAGGCATGTGCAAAACGAAACATTTCATTAAGATGGTAAGATAAGGAAATACTTCCTTTTCTTCTCTAAGATTTTTATGATATCATTTTTATAGTAAAGAAAATCCATTTTTGGCTCTGAGGGTATGAAAGCACACATTTGCAACCAGGCAGAAAATCTTTAAATGCATAAAAGATAGAAAGTAACTTTGATTTTTATTTAAAGTTTTCATTTGATCTAGGTAATAGAAAGCATCATGAGCTGGAATCCTGGTAATCTGAATTAATAGGTATCACTTTACAGAAGTCAAAGAGATTTCAAGAGGGAGTACAGAATTAAATGAACACCCAGCTGTTCAACAGTTAATTGAGTTCTTTAAAATATTCAGTAAGTATTAGGTACTATTATAAAGCTGCCCTGTATGGAACAGTCACAATGAAATGGCACACACCACCCCTACTTTATGAATTTAAGCTCAGCATGTTTTCCAGCTGACTTATACTCCTTTAGAGATAAGGTTTTCCCCAAATAATTAAGCCCTTATGTCTTTAATGTCTTTCTGCAATCTGGCATAATGGTGTGACAACGGGAACGGACAAAGTGTCATATGGCCTATGGATATGAAAATTCCCCAGGTGACCTCTGCTGTCCTGCCATCAAAATTGCTCTACACTGTTTATCAACTCGTGTGCTTAAAATACCAGTGTTGGGACTCTGAGCGCTTTAGATTCTTTTAAGTGTTCCTATCAAGAGTAGGCGTTCATCATAGGTATAAATCTTGTTGAGGTGGTTTCTTAGATATGCCATCAAAAGCACAAGTAACAAAAGGAAAAATAGATAAATTGGACTTCATCAAAATTAAAAACTTTTGTGTTTCAAAGGACACCATCAATAAAAATAAAAAATAAAAAATAAAAACCCAATCCAGGAGAAATTATTTGCAAATAATGTATCTAATAACATATCTAGAAACTACAAAGAATCCTTACAACTCAATCCCAGACAGGCAACTAACCTGATTCAAAAATCGGTGAAAAATCTGAATAGACATTACTCCAAACAAGATAGAAAAATGGCCAATAACCACATGAGAATATTCTCAACATCATTAGCCATCAGGGAAGTGTACCTCAAAAGTACAATGAGATAACACTTCATACTCACTAGAATGATATTACTAAAAAGACACAATAGCAAGTGTTGGCAGGGATGCGGTGAACTTGAATCCATCATACACTGAGTGTATGAGGTAGGGCAGCTGCTTTGGCAAACAATCTGAGAGTTTTTTGAAAAGTTAAACATAGAGTTTTGCTATGACCCAGAAATTTCATTCCTAGGTATCTGCCCAAAGAAATAAAAACATGCCCACACAAAAACTTTTATATTCAATTCATAACAGTGCTATTTACAAGAACCAAAAGTGGAAACAGCCTTATTGTCCATCAATGGATAAATGGATAAACAGAATATGATATATTCACATAATGAAATGTTATTTGGCAATAAAAATGAGTGAAGTACTGATAGATGCTACAACATGGGTGAACATTGAAAACACCACAGTAAGTGAAAGAAGGCAAACACAAAAAAGCAAATACTTTATAACACCATTTATATAAAAGGTCTAGAACAGGCAAATTCATAGACACAGAAAGCAGATTAATGGTTTTCTAGGAGTAGAGATGGGGAGAATAAATAGGAAGTGACTGCTAATGGATACAGAGCTTATTTTGGGGGTGATGGAATATTCTCATATTGAGTGTGATGATAGTTGCACAACCCTGTAAATATACTTTAAGCTATTGAACGATACACTTTAGAAAGGTGAAAAATGTGATTATAAATCATATCTCAATAAAGCTGTTGTTTTTTAAAAATGTAAAAGTTCTTAACAGAGATGACTGCACTATATGATTTCTACCTTTGCACATGTCTCCACAAAATGGAAGAATTTTTATGTAATAAGAATGAAATGGTCAAGTAATAAGACTAGAATTAACTGCCCTACATCGAGCTACATATGCTGCCAATTAGGCCCTTGGCACAGATGTGGAAACCAAATGAGCCAAAAGCTAAGGAATTTTCCAAAATATACAATAGTAGCAAAATTAAAATTTACTCAATGTTAACTAACTACTCAATTACTATTAACTCAAGTACTATTTAATAAGACTCTAGAATTGTAGCTTGAGAAGGCACCCAAGTACAGTAATCAATCTCCACATTGTAAAATAGGGAAATAGGGTTCCAGAAATTTCAATATTTTGCCCCCAGTTCACACAGTAAGTGATAGACTGAGCAAAGCCAGATCTTGTGAATTTCAGTTCAATAGAAAGTCAACTAAACAGTTTGTAGTATATAAACATCTTACAGAATAAGTTCTGTCATTATTTAAAGAAAAAAAGGAAGGTATGTCTTCTGTAATACGGTTATTTATTTTAACCTCAAATATATTCACTGCCTTATATTGAAAGAAGAATGAGCATTTCTCCTAGGAGTGGTTGGCAGTGTTGCCCTAGTGACTTCTGTCATGTGAGATTCAACCCAAGAACCAAAATGTAATGTCTCCAGACACATATAAAAGCCACCTTTTGTTTTCTGCTTTCTAAGGAATAAAAGATGGGCTTCGAGAATTCTAACGGAGGATTCTTTTAGGACTTGGGCAAATTGCTCTGTTATCCTTTCATGCTGCCCTGACTCTTCCATCCTAGGATAGCAAAAACATCCATTGAGGCCAAGGAAAGGATAATGGAGAGAAGGACAGTGATGAAAGGGAAAAATGCCCTTTTGCCTACTTTTGGTTGAGGTAGGAGCTGGGTAGGAGAAGTATGGATGAGACTCTGGTTTCTTTTATCTCCAAGAGTCTAGATTGCTAACTGAAGAAGGGACCAGCATCATCTTGTTATAAATGCATTCTCCAGCCCCACCTCACCACAGAACAATCAGAATCTGCCATTTTACAAGATCCTGGTTGATTCATATCTGAGGAGTGCTGTTTACCCAGGCAGTCTGCATCAGTTGTTCCCTGACGCCCTGCTCAGCTGTCTGCATCCTGGGGACCCAGGTGCCAGTGTCCAAGGAGATTAAAACAATTGGCTAGCACCTCTACATCCATGGGCAGCCCTAGTTTCTGGGCTCACATGGACAACATCTATTTTTGTTCCAATCGAAAAAGAAGCTATGTTAGAGGAAGTATTAAGTCAGTCAGCTACCTCACTAACTCGACTTTCAACCCAAAGTTAATTTTCTGGTTTTTTGCCTTCTTAGGTTGACCTTTTAAAAGCTCCAAATGAGCTCCCTCAGAATCTCTGTGAATACCTTTTCATTACATTTCTGTGCCTTCATCTATGTAAAATATGGAAGTCCTCTTTACCCAGAAATTAATGCATCTCCTGTCAAACTCTTCATTTTCACAAGTTCAAACCAATTATGGCTGCAGATAGTACCACTAAAGAAAGTTCTCTATTGTGGACACTTAATCAAATCAGTGTTCCCCATAGAAAAATCTGTCTCGTGGTAGAAACCTGTTGCTGGAGGTTGGTTGAGACTTTTAAGTCATGCTAGGGCGTTCTTTATCCTAATTTTATTCTGAAGCAAGGATTGCTATGGAAACTCATGTGCAGGCTTAGAAGTATCTCATCAGGGTTTCTTTTGTCCAAATAATAAAGAAAATAGTGGCACCACATTTGCATTTAAACACTACCTGGCTTGCCCAGAGGAGTAAGCAGCAGAGTTGGTGAAATCACACCCATGCTCAGCTGACTGGTGCTGTGCGGATGCTTACTTTTCCTCATCGGCAGTTGATCTAGAACTCTTCTTCCAGCCATTAATGGTCTTGAGACAATCGCATAGCAATTTCACCAGAGAGCTGGTGGCTTAGAGAGATGGTGGGGGTGGCGGGAAGAAAACAGAAACTGCATTTATGAGTAATGTCGGAAAGTTAAACCCAAGGGCTAAAATATATCTCTTTTTTTGAGACGGAGTCTCCCTCTGTCACCACTTTAGTAAAACCACCAACTTTAAGCCTTAAAACCTTTATCTCAAAATATTTGCTCTGCTGTTTCTACCAGTCCAAATCCTGTTGTTTCCTGATTCTTTTCTTTCTTTCTTTTTTTTTCTTTTGAGAGGGAATCTCACTCTGTTGCCAGGCTGGAGTGCAATGGCGCGATCTCGGCTCACTGCAAACTCTGCCTCCCAGGTTCCAATGATTCAACTGCCTTAGCCTCCCAAGTAGCTGGGACTACAGATGCATGCCACCATGGCCAGCTAATTTTTGTATATTTAGTAGAGAAGGCATTTCACTATGTTGGCCAGAATGGCCTCGATCCCTTAACCTCATGATCTGCCTGCCTTAGCCTCCCAAAGTGCTGGGATTACAGGCATGTGCCACTGCCCCCAGCCTAAAGAATATCTTTGAATTACCAACGTTTCTCAAGTATTCTTCCTTCCCTCTCATTGTCCATGGAGGCAATAGAGATCTGTCTTCTCTGAGTTAAAGAAATCAGCATCAATGGTACTAAATTGCCCTGGATTTCAGAACTTAATTATGGTTTTCATTTTATACTCTAGTGGCATGAGATCAATCCAAGGAGAAATGGAAAACTGTACCAACTGGCAGCCCTATATGAGAAAAGAAAATGTTCAGTTTCCAACCATAGCCAAATCAAGACAGCATTTCCAGCTTCAGAAATTACTAATCCGTGCCAGAGTCTCATTTTCAATGGAATTGATTTGGATAATGTGAATAAGAAGGGGTGATTTATAGCTTAGTGGGGACTCAACCCTAGCCAACATAAAGAAGCTTACTATGAGCAATGGTCAGATGTGTTCCCTCACTTAACTGAGTGGCCACTTGCTTACTGGCCACACAATGAATGCAACCTTTACAGTTTCTATTCCTCATCAAGAACAACTGATTCCCAGACCTAACATTTTACTTTGGCCTTCTTTATGTTCACATTGGTTCACTAGGCTCTCTCCCTGAAAGTTCCAAACTCCGAGGGGTGTCCTCAGATATTCCCATTCTCTAAGGAGTGGCCATGAGCCTGCTAGGGATGTGTGTATGGTAAGTGGAAACAACTTTTATTTTATTACAAAATATCTTATTGTTTCCACCATGACAGTTAGCCAGCAACAGCATGCTGAGAGCTGAGCAGTCTGTATGGAGAATTAATTCTATCTCATTCAGTGAATGTCAAGCATTCCGTCACTTCTTATTACTTGAATTTAAATGAAATCACTCATCCCTCTGGGTTTCCATTTTCTGTTTCTGCAAAATAGAGCCAAACATTGTGGAAGAAGGAACTCCACCTGCCTTTGGAGACAGATACCTCAGTCTGGTTCCTGGCTCAGCAGCCCCAACGCATGAGGTCTGGTCAAATAACAAAAACTCTACACATTTCACCTATAATATAAAATGCTTATGTTTTATAATGATATAAAATGATTAGGTTAAATTTATATGTAAAATGTTTACCGTGTTCTTTCATTCTCAAAAGTGGTTCTCAGCAATTAGACCATTACATGTGTTTCTTTCTAAAGGAGCACGAAATTTCTGTGCCTTTGGCAGGCTCTGTAGGTAGCTTATCTTACATTATGAACAAATGTTTGTAAACAGAGATAGATTTACTTTCATGTAAATTCATGAATGAGAATAAAATGTTTTGTTGTACATGAAAAATTAAAAATCTATACACAGATATCTATATCCATGTCTAGCTCTGTTTCTATTTTCTTCTCTATCTCTATGATCAGTATATCTACGCACAACTATATCTTCTAGAGGCATGCAGGTCGTACTGTCATCTGGATTTTTCCATTCGCAATAAAGGCTCTACTTGAAAAATCAAGCTTGAATAATGTAGAAAACAAGTAGAAGCATTTTTCTTCAAGTGAATAGATAAAAATTTTTTTTTATTTTTATGTTTATTTTTCATTTTTTAGAGACAGGGTTTTGCTATGTCATCCAGGCTGGAATGCAGTGGCATGATCATAGCTCACTGAAGCCTCAAACTCCTGGGCTCAAGGAATCCTCCCACCTCAGCCTCCTGAGTAGCTGGGACTGTGGGTGCATGCCACCGTGCCCAGCTAATTTTTAAATTATTTGTAAAGACAGGGTCTCACTATATGGCCCAGGCTGATTTCAAACTCCTGGGCTCAAGGAATCCTTACATCTCAGCCTCCCAAAGTGCTGAGAATTACAGGTGTGAGCTACCTTGTCCAACAGATAAAACCATCTTTCTATGATAAGGAATATAATTAATGACTTTTTCCATTTAACCTGTAAGGCATTTTCTACTCACTCAAGTATCAAAAAAGATTGCTACTTTAGCTTTGACTCCAAAAGCACAGGCAACAAGAGAGAAAAGAGATAAATGGAGGATTTGTTGTTGTTGTTGTTTTTCAAACTAAAAAGCTTCTGCATCACAAAGGAAATACTCAACAGAGTGAAGAGACAAGCTACAGCATGGGAGAATATATTTGTAAAACATGCATCTTATAAGAAGTTACTATCCAAAATATATAGGGAATTCAAACATCTCAATAGTAAAATATGAATAACCCAGTGAAAAAATTGGCAAAGGAGCTGAATGAACATTTTCCAAAAAAAGGCATAAAAATGACCAACAGATACATGTAAAAATTCTCAACATCTCTAATCATCAGGAAAATGCAAATTAAAACCACAATGAGATACCATGTCATGCCTATGAAGATGGCTGTTATGAAAAAGACAAAAAATAACAATAATAATGGGTGTTGGTGAGGATATGGAGGAAAGGGAACCCCTGTAAGCTCTTGGTGAGAATGTACATTAGTAGAGTCATTATGGAAAACATTATGTAGCAACCTTAAAAAATTAAAAATAGAACTACCACATGATCCAGGAATTTTTGGGTATATGTTCAAAGGAAATTAGTATGTGAAAGAGGTATCTATACACACATATTCACTGCAGTATTATTCACAATAGCCAAAATATGGAATCAACCTAAGTGTCTATGAAGGAATAAAGAAATTGTGGTGTATAGACATGATAGAATACTATTCATCCCTATAAAAAAGAGGGAAATCCTGTCATTTACAGCAGGAACATGAAGGAAACTGAAAGACATAATGTTATATGAAAGCCAGACAAAAAAAGACAAATACTGCCCTTTCAGAGACATGGATAAACCTGGAAGCCATCATTCTCAGCAAACTAACACAGGAATAGAAAACCAAACACCGCATGTCTCACTCATAAGTGGGAATTGAACAATGAGAACACATGGACACAGGGAGGGGAACATCACACACTGGGGCCTATCTGGAAAGTTGGGTCAAGGCGGGGAAGAGGATTAGGACAAATATCTAATAAATGAGGAGTTTAAAAGCTAGATGACAAGTCAATAGGTGCATCAAACCACCATGGCACATATATACATATGTAACAAACCTGCATCTTCTGCACATGTATCCCAGAACTTAAAGTAAAATAATAATAAAAAAAAGAAAGACAAATACTGCATGACCTTACTTATATGTGAAAGCTTAAAAAGTCAAACCCATGGCAGCAGAAAATAGAATGATGGTTACACCATAGGCTGGAGGATAGGAGAGTTGGAGAGATACTGGTCAAGAGATACAAAACTTCAGGTATCAGGAAGAAGCTCAAGAGGTCTATTGTATACCATAATGACTCTAGGGGTTTTTTCATTCTTGCTTTTTAATTTTAAGTTCCAGGGTACACATGCAGGATGTGCAGGTTTGTTGTATGGGTAAACGTGTGCTGTGATGATTTGCTGCACCTATCAACCTATCACATAGGTATTAGGCCCAGCATGTATTAACTATTTTTTCTGATGCTCTTCCTCTTCCTGCACCCCCTACCTCCAACAGGCCCCAGTGTGTGTTGTTCCCCTCCCTGTGTCCATGTGTTCACATCGTTCAGCTCTCACTTATAAGTGAGAACATGTAGTGTTTGGTTTTGTGTTCCTGCATTAGTTTGCTGAGGATAATAGATTATAGCTCCACCCATGTCCCTGCAAAGGACATCATCTCATTCCTTTTTATGGCTTCATGGTTTTCCATGGTGTATGTGTATCACATTTTCTTTTTGCAGTCTATCATTGATGGACATTTGGGTTGATTCCATGTCTTCGCTATTGTGAATAGTGCTGCAATGATCATACATGTGAATGTATCTTTATAACAGAATGATTCCTATTCCTTTGGGCATATACCCAGTAATGGGATTGCTGGGACAAATGGTATTTCTGCCTCTAGGTTTTTGAGAAATCACCACACTGTCTTCCACAATGGTTGAACTAATTTACATTCCCACCAACAGTGTAAAAGTGTTCCTTTTTCTCTGCAGTCTTGCCAGTATCTGTTGTCTCTTTCCTTTTTAATAATTGCTGGTTTTGATTTGAATTTCTCTAATGATCAGTGATGTTGAGCTTTTTTTCATGTTTCTTGGCCATATAAATTTATCTTTTGAGAAGTATCTGTTTGTATTCTTTGCCCACTTTTTAATGAGGTTGTTTTTTTCTTGTAAATTTGTTTAAGTTTCTTGTAGATCCTGGATATAAAACGTTTGTCAGATGCATAGATTGCAGAAATTTCCCCCATTATGTAGGTTGTCTGTTCACTCTAGTGATAGTTTCCTTTGCTGTGCATAAGCTAGTTTAATTTTTTTGTTGTTGCAATAGGTTTCAACATTTTCATCATGAAATCTTTGCATGTGCCTGTGTCCTAAATGTTATTGCCTAGATTTTCTTCTAGAGTTTTTATAGCTTTGGCTTTTATATTTAAGTCTTTAATCCATCTTAATTTTTGTATAAGGTGTAAGGAAGGGGTCTGGTTTCAATTTTCTGCATAGGGCTAGCTAGTTCTCCCAGCACCATTTATTAAATAGAGAATCCTTTTCTCATTGCTTGTTTATGTCAGGTTTGTAGATCATATGACTGTAGATATACAATCTTATTTCCTAGTTGTATTGTGTTTCATTGGTCTATGTGTCTGTTTTTGTACTGGTACCATGCTGTTTTGATTACTTTAGCCTTGTAGTATAGTTTGAAGTCAGATAGCATGATGCCTCCAGCTTTGTTCTTTTTGCTTTGGATTGTCTTCACTACACAGGCTCTTTTTTGTGTTGTTCCACATAAAAAAAACATAGTTCCATCAAAACACAGTTTTTTTCTAACTTTGTAAAGAATATCAATGGTAGCTTAATGGGAATAGCATTTAATCTATAAATTACTTTGGAAAATATGGCCATTTTCACAACATTGATTCCTCCTATTCATGAACATGGGATGTTTTTCCATTTGTTGTGTCTTTTCTGATTTTCTTGAGCAGTGGTTTGTAGTTCTCCTTGGAGAGGTCCTTTACTTCCCTTGTTAGCTGTATTCTACCATGATCAAGTCAGCTTCATTTCTGGGATGCCAGGCTGGTTCAACATATGTAAATCAATAAATGTAATCCATCACATAAACATAACTAAAGACAAAAACTACATGGCTATCTCAATAGATGCAGAAAAAGCCTTTGATAAAATTCAACATCTCGTCATGTTAAAAACTATCAATAAACTAGTTATTGAAGGAATAGACCTCAAAATAACAAGAGCCATTTATGACAGACCCATAGCAAATATCATACTCAATGGAAAAAGCTGGAAGCATTCCCCTTGAAAACTCGCCCAAGACAAGGATGCTCACTCTCACCACTCCTATTCAATGTAGTATTGGACATTCTGGCCAGGGCAGTCAGGCAAGAGAAGGAAATAAATGTATTCAAATAGGAAGAGAGGAAGTCACATTGTCTCTATTTGCAGATGACATGATCCTATATGTAGAAAACCCCATTGCCTCAGCCCACAAGCTTCTTAAGCTGCTAAGCAACTTCAGTAGCCTCAGGATACGAAATCAATATGCAAAAATCACAGACATTCCTGTACACAAACAATAGGCATGCCGAGAGCCAAATCATGAATGAATTTCCATTCACAATTGCTGCCATGACCATAGTTAATAGCAATCTATTCTATACTTAAAATTTGCTAATAGAGTAAAATTTAAATGTTCTCATCACAAAAAAAGATAAATATTGGTATCCTTTGGCTCTGTGTCCCCACCCAAGTCTCATCTTGTAACTTCCATGATTCCCATGTGCTGTGGGAGGGATCCTGTGGGAGATGATTGAATCATAGAGGCGGGTCTTTCCTGTGCTGTTCTTTTGATAGTGGATGACTCTCATGAGATCTGATGGTTTTAAAGGAGTTTCTCTGCACAAGTTCTCTCTCTTTGCCTGCCGCCATTCATGTAAGATGTGACTTGTTCCAACTTGCCTTCCACCATGATTATGAGGCCTCCCCAGCCATGTGGAACTGTTAGTCCAATAAATCTGTGTCTTCTATAAATTGTCCAGTCTCAATTATGTCTTTATCAGCACCATGAAAATGAACTAATAGCATATATGATGTAATTAATATGCTAATTAATTTGATTTAGCCAGTCTACAATTCATATGTTTTAAAAAACACTAGATTGTACACCATAAATATGCACATTTCTGTCAATTAGAAAAAAATTAAAAGGCTGATAATTTACAGTAGAACTAAACTTTTGAACTGTTCTGAAAATATATTTTTTTGTTTATTCTGTTTGGCAAATTGGCCTAGTTCCCGTATGCTCTGTGCCAACATTAGATGATTAAGTTTAATATATGTGCTTATAGCCATAGTTCTGGATACAAACATGACCATCAGAAGTTTAATTCTAGAAGAACAACATTAGAACAATTCTGGAAGAACAATAATGTCATAAATAGGAGTTATGGACTGCACTGTGTTTGCTCAAATTCATGTTGAAACTCTAATCCCCAATGTGATTGTATTTGGCCTTCTAAAGAGGTAATTAAGGTTAAATAATGTCAGATAGGTGGGGCCCTAAGTCAACATGACTGAGACACCAAGAATGTGGTCAGACAGAGGAGGGGTCCTGCGAGGACACAGAAAGAAGACAGCTAATCTGCAAGCCAGGAGAGAGGCTTAGGAGAAACCAACCCTGCTGGCACCCTGATCTTGGACGTCCAGCTTCCAGAAATGTGAGAAAATAAATTTCTGTTCTTTAAGCCACCCAGTCTATGATATTTTGTTATGTCAACCCTAGCAAATGAATACAGTAGCTTAATATCAACTTGGGGTAGAGAAACAAACTTGGAACTGGGAGTCTTTCATTCTGGTACAGACTTAGGGAATGTCTCTCTTTTCTGACCTTGAGTAAGCCTCACATTCTTATTAGTACAATTTAAAAAGAAAACTCAGCTGAGAGAACTCTGTTAATCACTCTTGTTCTCATGTATTTTGTCCTATTATAATGTCAATAATAATAGGAGGTAACTTATATTTGAGGTTTTCTATGCATCTGGCATTCTTCTATTAGTGCATTCTGGCACAAGGATACAGAAACCAGTGCATGCTATAGCTCTCCCAGGCATCCAAGGGCAAAACTGCAATACTATTCTTCATGCTGGTGCAAGCACACAGAGGAGGATAGAATGCTATTGCATTGATTCTATAAACTGCAACTCTGCAATATCTGTTTACATTGTATTAGAATCTCTGAAGGATTACCAACAGATTTTATTTACATGATTTCATTTATTCCTTTCAACAAACATACAGTGCCCTTACTCATCTACTCCTCAGAGCATTCTAAAAGATGAATCTGAATATTGTTATTTCCTGATTTTAAATTGCCTAAACTTTCACGGATACACACATACATATAAACATGCTTTTGTCCAATATATTTCAAAAATAATCTGAGTGTATTCATAATGGTAGCTAATATTTTCTGTACTAGAAACTTCATTAAGCAATTTACATGCACTATCAATTTCTTTGAATACTTGCAACAATCCCATGAGGTAGGAGTATCATCAACTTCATTTTACAGCAGGAGAAACCAATAGTTCACTGGAACAATTCAAGAGAAATTTTGCTAGCACTTTTAAGGCATACATGCTTAATAAATAATGCAATTCTGCTTCTTTGGAAAGCTTCTAATTTCTGTACTGGACCACTTTAGGTTAATAAGTAAAAACAAGCCTTCAACAACAATAAAACTAAAGAAATCTCTTTCCAAAATTACCTCTTCCAAAAGAATGTTTACAGGAGTTTTTTCCAAATTGTGACAATTATTTAAGAATCTGAAATAAATTCACATATAGTTCTTTCTGTGTCCTCTACATACAAAACCAAGCCCTCACGGCTATGATTTCCAACAAAACCTCAGGCCGACAGTTGTATTTAACACTTCCTCTTCATCCAAACTGTGTAAGCACTGCTGGAACATCCAGTGAAACAAGGTCCAGAACTTGCCATGGAAAGGAGAAAGTATCCTTCTTTATCCAGCCAACTGAACAGGCAGGCAATATCATGTTTGAGATAAAACTGGCACTTGATATTTTAACCCTGGAGTCAGACCTGCCTGACCTGGTCATGACTTCTCCAGAAGAAACATAATGTCCCCAATATACAATGTGTCCTATATTAGCCCACAAGCCATTGGAAGACATTATGATTCTTCATGGCCTCGTTGAGAATGACAGGTAGCTTGAGCAAGTAAACGAGAATGTTCCAACCAGAATGCTGCATTTATTTTAAAAAGTCATAATATTATTTTAAATCTACATAGGAATTTTTAAATCTGCACGGTAAATATTTCTAATTTACCTGAAAAGATGATATTCCCTTAGCACAATTGCCCTAAATTTCTTTTTAGAGTAATAGGTGCCTATTGTTTTAAAGATAAACTCATATTAAGACCAATGTAATGAGTCATATAGCAGCCTCTCACCACATCCCATTCTACTTCCAGTTTGTAGAAAATCATATATAGCACCTAGCTATTGCTTCCAAATAACATATTTATATTTCTAATATATTTTCTTTTATTTTTCAGTTTTTTATATTACTCATGATTCTCTGTTGTTAATTCATTACCACCATTATCATACACATTTGAGGCCAAAACTATGTTTCCTGAGTCCTTTTTCCTAAGTCCGGGTTAGAAGTTGATATCACATAAGACTTGGAAAACATAAATGTACCCGAATATGGCAAATGGGGGGAGGCAAAAGTGATCAGTTGTGTGTGCAGACATGAGCTTCATAGTGGCTTCCTGACATGCTTGTAGAAGGCGCTCACTCCACTGCTTCAGAAGAGATTCTCATTGCCACCTTCTCCTGCTTCTTGCAGCTGCTCGCCAACTTTCGGTAGCATCTTCACCAGTGCTTGCACTTTCCCACTCAACCCAGCTCTTCCAAGAGTACCACAATCTCCCAATTCTACGTAAATATTTTTTGTTCAGAATTCAGAGCTTGGTTTGTTTCTTTGGCCAAATCTAGACTGATGTTGTTATTGATACTGGAAGTAATTCCCAAAATAGAAAGTTTTAAATACAAAAATCTAAATTTTGTTCTCTGCTATGACTAGGTATAAAGATAAGAGCGACCTCTGTCCAGTGGTATATTAGTCCGTTCTCACAGTACTAACAAAGACATACTCAAGACTGGGCAATTTATAAAGGAAAAAGGTTTAATTGACTCATAGTTTCACATGGCTTAGGAGGCCTCAGGAAACACAATCATGGCTGAAAGGGAAGCAAACACTTCCTTTTGCGTATGGTGGCAAGAAAGAGAGAAGTGCAAAGTGAAGCAGGAAAAGCTCCTTATAAAACCATCAGATCTTGAAAGAACTCACTCCCTATCATGAGAACAGCATGGGGGAACTGCCCTCATGATCTAATCACCTCCCATGAGGTTTCTCTCTCAACACCTGGGGATTACAATTCAAGATGAGATTTGGGTGGGGACACAGAGCCAGACCACATCAAGTGGCAAATGGGAAACTCTATGGTCTTCAGGGGCTACTTAGTCAAATTATTATCAATAGTTACCTAGAATGAAATGCCTAGTTGAAGACATATCATTGAAAAATCGTATAGCTGACTTAATAGAATACTATAATGGAAATAAGGAGTGTAAATATTGTAAGGTTGGTTTATTGCTTCTGAGTGAGCCAGTAAATGTGGAGTAAAAAAATATAATAATGATATCAGGACCGAAAATTTCCAGGTCAACTTTCAGGTAAAAAAGCAAAAAACAAAAAACTTTTATCTGACTATCCTAAATGAATTCTTCATCTTCTGTGATGATAAGGTCAACATTTCTGAAAAACAAGCTCAAAATGTGATCCCACTGGTGGAAAAATTAAATTCAAAATCTTGTGAAACCCCTTATAATGAGGTTAAAGTTTTGATTAGGAAGGAGTAAAATTCTGAAAATTGGTATGGGATATATGGGTGGATTCTGATGAAAATGGAAACTGTTAACACCCAAATCCACCATGGCTTTTTTTTAATAGAAGTGGTACTTTCTTTCTTATCTGAGAACATTAGCCTCCCCTTGTCTTAAAGACTTGTATTAAACTCTTCTGAGGTAGCTGAGTTATAGAGGGAATAATGATCCTTCTCAAGACCCATTCTTGTCACCTCTCATAGTTTCTAGACTTAGACTCAAATCTCAGCAAGTCTCAGAAGAATAAGAACAATGTATAAGCTAGCTGAAGCCCCATACACATGAAAATAATTTTAAAATTTTGCCAATGTGTACTGGTACAAACCTGAATAATATGTGGGGGAATGAATTCTAAAGATAATAGACTATGGCAGAAGATGTTAGGATATTGGATTGGGTTGAATTTATTGGCATAGTATATACTCCAGATATTCTGGATTCTATGGCATAGCTTGAGTGGCAGGGAGTACCTCTCATAAATTTCTTGAAGACGGCAGTGGCCTATGCCAAATAAAGTCATAATGCAAGAAATACCTTGGTATATTCAGTCTAGAAGAAAGTGTGTAATACTTTAGGATGAAATCTAAAGGATTAGAGAGATACAATATTGTAGGAATGTTACTATGTACCTATTCAGTTGTAACTTACTGAGGTACCCTAGGAGATTCAGGATGTTATTACCCTTACCAGAGTTTTAAAAAAACACATTTGCAATGAAAGCATCAGAATCCATGTAAGGCTTTCTAGTGGATGATATCTTTAACCCAGAAATAAGAATGGGAGGTGTTGCTATAAAACTCATTTAATTCCATGAGGTTGATGCTATTTCAGAATGGTGGGGTCTATTTGGTATAATTTAACACACAGAGACAAGGTGGACATGGTTACTGTAATGGATAGCACAGCGAAAGTAAAAATGGTTTGTCCCATGAGATTATTAGTTTTGCCCTCAGGACTGAAATATATGGACACTCTTGTAAAGTTTTATTTAAATTCTAAAAGGGAGGAGCTTTAAGTTTTGTGAACAGAAATCTGGCTTTAATCATCACAAGAGAACCAAGTCTCCCCAGTCAATCTCAAGACTTGATGCATCTTCAAGCTCACTGACTTAGAGCCAGTTGAATGGAAGTCTGAATTCTCTTAAAGAAATCTGATATAGTGCCAAAATTTTGCACTGTATATTTTCTTCTTAGCTTTCTCCAATGAGACCTTACTTGGGATCATTTACCAAAGCGGTAAATTGAATAAAAGAAAATACTCAGCTGTTGGGGGGATTACTAGACACTGTCTTTTAACTGACACTAATTCCTAGGAACTCAAACAGTCAGAGTAGGGGTTTATGAAATCCAGGTGATTAATGGGATTTGCCTTTGATCCATCTGACAATGGGTCTCTTGGGTTCCTAATCCACTGTGTGGTTATTTTAATAGTCTTGGAAATTATAGGCAGAAGAAACATAACCAGCAACTGGCAGAATCCCCATGTTGTTCTCCTGACCCATAAAGACTATTGTAGTACAGTATTGCCTGTAGAATTGCAACCGTTTGCCAAAATAGTAAATCAGAATCAATACAGCTAGTGCTCGACTTACGACCACGATTGGATCCGACAGACTGGTTGTAACACGATTTGGTTGTAAGTTGAGTAGGCTATATGCACGCAGAGATGGTAGTGCTGCCGGAAGCTGGTCCGCACTGTCGTACACCCAGCTGGGCAACGTTTGCGCTGCCAGATGCGGAGCAGTCATGGCTAGCGATTGTGGTCGTAAAGTCGAATGGTCGTAAGTTGCATAGGTCGTAAGTCGATCAATACCTGTACTGCCTTCCTGGGAGGATTGCAGAGATACCAACCACATGCTCATTTGATTACTCTTCAGCCTATGTGGAAGAGAGACAGCTCTCAGAGAATGACAATAGATTACTATAAATTTAATCAAGTGGCAACTTCAATTATAGACGATGTTCTGGATGAAATTCTTCACTGGAAATAATACATACAGTCCCTATGATCAGGCATACAGCTAGTAGTCTACTGAGTGTTTTTTCCTTGATGACTAGTAATATTTACTACTAGACAAGCAAGCACAGAAATACTTATTCACTCTCCCACTTCAGGGATATATGAAATGTACACTCCCAAGTTATAATCTAGTGCAGAGATAATTTTATCATCCTGCATTCCATGAGATATTATGCTAGTCCATCACACTGGTGATAGCATGCTGATTGAACGTGGTGAGAAGAAAGTAGAAATATCCTAGCAAAATATATGCATACCAGAGAGAAGGAAATAAATCCAACAAAATTTCAGCAATCTGCTACTTCAGTGAAATTCCTGAAACTTGAGAGTTCTGAAAAAGGTGAGATCTATCCTCAAAAATTAAGAGCTAAATCTTGCATCTGATATCTTCTACCACTAAGAAAGGGACATAATATCTAAAAAGCCTGTTTGAACCCTGGAGGCAAGTTGTACTCACATAAGTGGTGTATGAAACAAATAATTTACCAAGACCTCTGTTAGGCTTCCAGTTTAGAATGTTTGAATGGGCACAGAGTAAAATACATGTCTGTAATGTGTACAGGGTACTGTGCAAGCTGCTCTATCACTTGTACCATATGACCCAGCGGATGGAACAGTGCTTGCAGTACATGTAGCAGACAGGGATGGTACCCCATTCTCTTTGACCAGTTGGGCAAATGCCTTTTGATTCCTTCACTGTATTTTCACTGAACTTTTCAGAGGGGAAAAGAAAAGTATGTCTTCAATCTGCCCTGTTTAAGCATAACACCCTATCATTTTACAAGAGAATTGATCTTATGGCTATTCAGGACTGAGGTAAGTACCAAAATGCACTTCTTTATACTTACTTCTACAATTCTTATAACTCTCTAAAATCTAATTCAAAGTCAATTATTGAATTAACCAGTGTCAGTTCAATGACCTACACGGCACGTGTGATAGGTTCAATACTTATACCTTTTCTAAATAGAACTATGCTAGTTCAACCCTAATTTCGAGAACTTGAAAACTAGAAATTTGGCCTCAGAAGACCTGAATATGACGTCTGGTGTTTCCTTACTATAGGAGTCTGGACAAAATCACTTGAACATTTTGTCAACCTCAGGTTTATCTTATTTAAAGAGCAGGTGATAATACTGTTTTACAAAGCCAATATAAGAATTAATACAAAATGATGCATATGAAACTTTCCGTATAGGCCAGTCACTCAGCAAGTAGAATTATAAATAGAAAATGGCCAACATCACCTGGTAGTGCAAGTAAAAGCTCTCTTTATTAGCTTAGCTATACCTCCCAGGAACCATCTAACAAAGAATTCTCATTGCCATGTGCAAAGCCCTGTATGAGTACAGTTAGCCCTTTGGATGGGAACATCAGCAGCAACAAAAGATCCACCAGTTACCGCTGATGATGCACAACATGAAATGTAGCAAAGGGTTTAGCCCTTCTTGGCTTATAGTTAACCTTACAGCTAAGAATAGTACATAAGGAAAAGAGAGATTATTAGAAACCAAAATTTATAGGTCAGTAGGCAGTCAGCTAAAAGAAATCTTAATATTGAAAATTAAAGTATTATATATCTACAAAGAATGCTGTCAGTTCTGATACTATACATAGGCAGCCCAAAAATCACTGCCAACTTTGATATTACAGAAGAAGTTGTGAAAAAAAGCTTGTCAATATATTTTTAGAAAATTTAAATTTTTTAAGTATGAAAAACGAAATAGGACTAGTCCATTAAGATATATTGTTAGAAAAAACAGCTGCTGACAATTTGATAAATTATTCATCCAAGAGTCTCACTAATGTAAAATAATTTATCCCACATATGTTGACAAAGGAAGAACTATCTGCCAGAAATGATGAAACAGAATGATTTTAGGATCCTTCTAAAATGATTAGAAAATCCATTTGTCTTCTAAGTCCCTGTTTTCTCTTCATTTAAACTAAAAGCATTGGACATTTTTGACAAAAATTTGATGCAACGATTAAAAAATACTTATGGTACACAAAAATGCTATTTTAGCAGCATAGCAGAATTAACATACACTACCGTGGTCTTCTGTAACAGAAATGGAAAATTTGGGAAAACAAAACAGCAGAATGTGACTATGATATTGCCTTAGCTAACACTACAGTTGAAAGAAAAAGAGAGACTTGATGGACACAGAGATGCACGATTCAGATCCCACTACAGGGAAGGACTCCTTGTCAGCACCTTCAGGGAATTCTTTGTAGCAGAGAGCAACTGGGCCCAGACCACATTCGGCACATGATGGCCCACATCCAGTGATTGACTAACAGAAGAGAGTTACAATAGTATTGCCATTTCAGTGCAATACAGGCAACTCCTACCGGCCGTTCTGGCTTCAGAGTTTTGTGCAGGGTTAGCTGTCATAGGGAATTTAACACAGCTCAACAATTTCTAGGCCCAATCTCACTTCCTCCCTGATATGGTTTGTATCTGTGTCCGCACCCAAACCTCGCGTCCAGTTGTAATCCCCAGTGCTGGAGGAGGGACCTGGTGAAAGGTGATTAGCTCATGGGTGCAGACTTCCCCCTTGCTATTCTCATGATAGGGGAATGAGCTCTCATTAAATCTGGTTGTTTCTAAGTCTGTAGCACCTCCCCCTTCCCTCTCTTTCTTCCTGCTCTGGCCACATAAGATGTGTCAGCTTTCCCTTCACCTTCTGCACATGACTGAAAGTTCTCTGAGGCCTCCCCAGCCATGCCACCTGTACAGCCTGTGGAACCATGAGCCAATTAAACCTCTTTTCTTTATAAATTACCCAGTATCAGGTATTTCTTTATAGCAGTGCAAGAATGGGCTAATATACTCCCCTTATTTTCCAAGGGCACTCTGATAAACTTTCTGCAAACTAAACTCCATCTCATAATCCACTTTGCAAACAATTTTCAATAAAGAGCAAATAGCAGAAGTATCAACTTTTTCACCATTTCCTCATTCGTCAATTCAACAAGCACTGATTTAGTGCCAACTATAAAGCAAATTAAGTTGTGGGAGCTTGCAGGCAAGGAAAATCATTTCTATACCAAAGGGCTTCACAATCTAATGTGGAAGATTATAAATTGCAATGAAAACTGTAAATTGCAATAAAAGAGAAGTGCTATAAAAGATATGAAAAGCTCTCTACAGAATAACAGAGAAGGAATGGACTTCCTTGCCCAAGAAACAGGCAAAACAACAACAACAACAAACTAGATTTGAGTTGACTCCAGTTAGACAAGGAGGCATATTTGGCTGAACTTAGGAAATGGTGCCCATCCTTATTTAGATTCCAAGACAACACTAGGGCATTTGTTAATGAAGGTGTACCCCACTCCATTGCATTTGAACAATGCACTGTACAGCCTCCCTTACTCACCAGTGACAGAACTATCATTTTGATATCAGTAGAAGTTCCAATAGATTTTGAGTTGCTGAAGGCGGTAATCAGTAGTTAAATAAAGTATCACTATATATAACTAAACATTAATGACTTTGCCAAAAAGGAACTGAGTTTGGCTCCTGAAGTCTTTATGAAGTCCTTTTGTGGACAGTATATAGGGACATAATTTTGCTTTTTTGTGTTTTAATTGGCTTGGTCTTTTGGTATGTTTTTATTAGAAAACTATAGGGCAAGCAATCTTTTGAAATTTATTTAAGGACACCTACCATGTAAAAATTGACTACCAAATCAGTTTGCAAAAAAGGAGCCCATAGCATAGTGGAAGGTACGAGACCTACATTTCAAATTCTTGTTCCCAGGAAATGTGATTTAAAAATATGATGGTGCAAACCAGGAAGACCCTAACTAACATAAAGAGACCCCTCTAGATGCAGACACCAAGACATGTTGCCTATCTTCTAGAAAACAGAGGCTGAACACCCAAGGTGAAGGTCAATATATGGAGTTTAATTAAAGGAGCCTGGCAACTAGGGGATGAAATCATTCTCACTGAGAAACCATACAGACTAGGAGGATAGCTAGACAAGTGAACCATAATTGAGGCATGATCCAAGACCACACCAGCTCCATCTGATGGAAGAAGCAGTTTCCAACACCTGAGCCAAAGGCAGAGCATCACAGGAGTGGATGGACCATACCCTAGAGTGCTCTTCATTTGGGCATGGAAGTCAGAATAAACTCTCAGGCACCCAAACACCATGTTCCTCCTTGGGATGCAACCTAATGGGGAGGAGGATGTCTTTGTGGAAATATTGAACTTGCTGAGTAAATATAAAATTTAATCATAGCCCCAAAGTGGGAACAATCCAAAGCCTACCAACTTGTGAGTAGACAAATGAACTGTGCTATACTTAAGTATTGATATACTGTTGGTTAAAAAAGAAAGAAAGAAAAAAAAATAGCAAACTACTACAGCACAGATGAATCTCAAAATTATGAAAAGAAAGAAGCCTAACACAAAAGATCACATAGTGTCTAATCCGTTTATATGAAATGTCCACTGAAAGAGTAGATTAGTGGTCACCAAAGCTGGCAGTGGGAACTGGGCTTGACTGCAAATGGGTTGTGGAGTCTTAAGAGGATGATAACAATGTTATAAAATTGTCATGATGGTTGCACAACTCTGTAAATATACTCAAACTCACTGAATAATTGTATAGTTTTAAATGGTACACTTTTAAATTTATATTGTGATATATGAATTATGCTTCAAGAAAACTGTTAAAAATAAAAGGCATTTGATATTTTTTCTTTAATTCCATTAACTAGGTTACAAATTATTTCTGTGACTTACTAGTCCTCAAAATCACAAAAGGAAAAACCATTTCTTCTAAAGAATGATCTGACATAGCCATGGCCTAGGAAATTTGACAAGAAAAATAGCATGAATTACAAATTAAATGTGAAAGCTCCTTTTACCTCAAAATTGGGCATGTAATTTACAGACAGCTAATTCTCAATTAGCAGAAAAGATATTCTTTATGTGGTCTTAACCATAAAAATGGTCAAGCTGTCTTCCCAGATTAGTTCCTGGACAGAGACCATTATTTGTCCATTAATCTCAGCTGCCATTTCTATTAGCATCTCATTTAAGACCTACTGGTAAAAAGAACCTGTCCTCTCTTAAGAAGGTTTTAAAAGAAAATATTAAATCTGAAGTATTAATTCGTTCCAGTAATATTATTCAGGACTGCTTATGTTCCCAAAGTTATAAATCCAATGACAGCTCAAAAATAGGATATTCTTATATATGTAGTTATCTAATGCCTTGTTACTAGACTTAGAAATATCTTAACAATCACGAAGATTGAGGATATATTTTATCACTTCAGAAAAGGATTTATATTAGTAGTCCCCAACTTTTTGGCATCAGGAACCAGTTTCATGGAAGATAATTATTACATGGATCAGCTAGGGGGTTGGAGAGAATAGTTTCAGGATGATTCAAGCACATTACATTTATCATTAGATTCTCAAAAGGAGTTTACAATCCTATGCAAGAGCCCTGACATGCCCAGTTCACAGCTGGGTTTGAGCTTCTTTGAGAATCTAATGTCACTGCTGACTTGACAGTAGAGCTCAGGCAGTAATGCTCTACTCTGAAGTAGAGTTCAGGCAGTAAAGCTCATTCACCCACCGTGGCTCATATCCTGCTGTGAGGCCAGCAGACCAATATCATGGTTTACATTACTTATAATCTGTTTTGTCTGATATAGTCTCTCTCTTCCTCTCAAAAATAACATTCAACATACTAACATTGCTATATTAATTAGCTCAAAAGTATTTACTGGACTGCTACTACATGTGAGTGCTGTCATTTAATGCTGAAGACTTAATATGACATCTCTGACTACAAGGAGTGTTCAGTTTAATAATTTCATTTTTAACCTCAAATTATTTTATGATAATACATATGTAATAGATCAATTTGAAATGCATTTTCATTAGAAAGTGATATGGTTTGGCTGTGTCCCCATCCCAATCTCATCTTGAATTGTAGTTTCCATAATCCCCATGCTGTAATGGGAGGAACCTGGTGGGAGGTAATTGAATCATGGGGATGGTTATCTTCATGCTGTTCTCAAGATAGTGAGTGGTTCTCAGGAGATCTGATGGTTTTATAAAGGGTTTTTCCCCATTTACTCGACACTTCTCTCTCCTACCACTTTGTGATGAAAGATGTGTTTGCTTCCCCTTCTGCCATGATTGGACGTTTCCTGAGGCTTTCCCAGTCATGTGGAACTGTGAATCAATTAAACCTCTTTCCTCTGTAAATCACGTAGTCTTGGTTAATTCCTCATAGCAGCATGAGAAGGGACTAATACGGAAAGTGAAAAATAACTTTCTGTGTTAAAAGACTTTCTTTTTAAAGTTTCGTATATATGAACATTATTGATTATATATGAATATATATAAAATTAATCTCCATAGCTATTTTTTCTAAGAAATTATTTAGGCTTTATTTTGTGTAGGTATCATCATTAATAACATATATCTAACATCATATCATATTCTTCCTTTTGTGAGCAGATTGTAGAACTCTTTTTGCACAAAGCATTAGGATTTAGCTGTATTTTGAAGGTGAAAAATCTGAGGCTGTAAGAGTTAGAGTCTAACTTCCTGCCTTCATCTATTGACTGTCTTGCTCTTCTCAGTATTACATACATTCTTCTCTGCTCTCCTCACTCTCAGTTGATGACATGGAAAATTTAAGCAATCTTTTAAGCAACCAGGAAAGAATGTCAACAAATCCCACTACCATACCTTCACGCTTTCCAGCATCTGCCCTCATAAACTCACCAACCTTTCTATGATCAGAGATGCGCTATCCATTCTTCAACCTAAGGAAAATCTCTTAATGCATGCACTTGATTCTACCTCTTCTTGCCATCCCAAGGACATTGGTTTAGAAATTGTTCAGTCAATTTTCCATATAATCCACATTTCCCTCTCTACATCATTCCCATTAATATTCAAACCTGCTACCATTTCTCCCATTGTTTAAAAAGAAATCGCATCTTGACTTCTAAATATTGCTCCATATCTCTGATTCCTACTATAGCAAAATGGTATGTATACTGAATGCAAAGTATATCATCCCCAAAATGTTATGTATACTGAATTCTTTAATTTCTCCACTCCATTTTCTTCTTGAAAATCCCAAAAAGCCTTTTGTTCCCACCACTTCACCAAATGATCAAGTTATCAATGACTATATATAGTGGAATCCATTAATTAATTCTTGGTTCAAAACTTATGAGTTTTTTTATGTTGTACGCAGCTGATAAACAGTTCTTCTTTAAAGCAATTTATTCACTGGGATATCAAGTATTCTTTTACCTTTTCTCCAATCTCACTGATTGTTCCATGTCTCTTTTACCCCTATTCTCCTTGATGCCTCAGGGGAGTGTTCCAGGACTTGAGGCACTATCTACACTGACTCTTTAGGTCACTCTTGGTGATTCTGCTTTTTTTTTTTTTTGCTGTTGTTCCAGCCAAAATGTAGGAGTTACAGAGGCATGATCATAGCTGACTAACCTTGAACTCTTGGGCTCAAGCAATACTCCCTCCTCAGCCTCCCAAGTAGTTGAACTACAGGCCCTTGGCACCATACCCGGCTAATGTTTCAAGTGCGTTGTAGAGACAGGGTCCTGCTGTGTTGCCCAGGCTGATCTCAAACTCCTGGCCTCAGGCAGTCCACTTGCCTTGGCCTCCCAAATTCATGGGATTATAGCCATAAGCGATGACACCTGGTCCACATTCTATTTTGTGAAGCTGGAAAAGGAAAACTGCAAATTACAATTATCTTTTTTCTGCTGGTCCCATTTATGTTCTGCCATTTAGAGGTGCAGCCGGTAAACTGAAAGACTGTAGGAGGGAGAAGAAATTTGAATCACAATGGCTTACCACACTGGAAAACACAGCTAATTCCAGTAGTCGCAGTTTTTCAAACATTTCTTGGGGAGGTTGTAGGGTCCTCGTACCCTACATTACCAGAATCAGTCTCCTTATGCCCTCTCAGAAACACCAGGCACATGGCGTCACCTCCTCAGAGGTCTAAGCCCTAGCCCACTGACCTCTCTTCCAAGCCTTTAAATTTTATTAATCCCAAACTCTTATTTCTCCAGCTAAGGTGTGATAATTTCTTCCTGAAGTTATTACATATGTGATTCCTTATTAGTGCCTTGTTGTCTTCTTGTTGCTCCAATACCTAACATCCTTTTATATTGCATCCTCCAGTTAAAATAATTGTATAGTTTCTGCTTCCTGGTTGGACCCTGACCATCACCATGATCTACTGTAACAATACAGTTTGAAATATCCCCTTATGCTGATGACTCCCAGATCTTGCTTCTAAACTCCAGACTTGTATTAGGTTGAATGATGCTAAATTGCTAATTTTATAGTTATATGCAATTAAATATCAGCAACTGCATGTGTTTCAATACCAATATAAAACTAACAGACACCTCAGGTTTAAAATGTCCATAACAAAACCCTCCAACAACTTTTCTGGCTCTCCCAATTCATTTTGATGACATCAGCACAACTTCCAGTTGCTCGGGCAAAAATTATGGAGTTGTCCTTACCTCTTCTCTGCCTACACCCCGCATTCAAACTACAAGCCATTTATTCCTATTCCCAACACCAACCTGAACTGAATCTCTATCAACTCTGTGATCCATCCTAACTAGTCTTCCTACTTCCCCTTACAGTTATTCTCATTAAAATACCCATAATAATCCCTTTAAGTCATTCAATCAGATGATGTTACTCCTCCACCAAAAACCCTACAGTGGTTTCCTACTTTGGCTAGGATAAAAACTCTGCCAACAGTGGACTCCTTGGTATGACTTGAACATTCCAGGCAAACTCCTGCCTTATAGTCATTATGTTGAAATTGACAGAATGTTCTTCCCTGAGGTATCTGGTGGAGTACCCTTCATGCTTATTTCAAGACTTTGTGAAATATCACTGTTATGGGCTGAATTATTGTCCTTCAAATTCATATTTTGAAATCCTAATCCCCAGCACCTCAGAATGTGAATGTGTTTGGAAATATGAGTCTTTACAGAGGTAAATAAGTTAAAGTAAGGTCATTGTGGTAGGTCTCAATCCAATGTGGCTGATGTCCTTATAAAATGGGGGAATTCTGAGGCAGACACTCACTTGGGGAGAAGACTGTGAATGTAAAAATGGCCATCTATAGACCAAGGAAAGGGGCCTGGAACAGCTCCTTCCCTCAGAAGGAACCAAGTCTGCCAACACTTTGATTTAGGAACTCCAGCCTCCAGAACCCTGAGACAATACATTTTTGTTGATTAAGCATCTAGTTTGTGGTACTTTGTTATAGCAGTCCTGGCAGACTAACACATCCCCTCATAAGAGTAGATGGACATTAGACACTGGATAAAGCCCATACTTCATCTGGTTTTAAAGAGCTGGGGACACTCAGAAGAAATTTCCTGTGAAGAAACAGGGGGAAATGCCCATCTACATACCAAGTTGAGAGGTCTCAGAAGAAACTAATCTCATCTACACCTTAATCTTGGACTTCTCAATTCCAGAACTGTGAGAAAATACATTTCTGTTGCTTAAGCCATCCAGTCTGTGGTATTTGTAGTGGCAGCTCTAGAAGACTAATAAATTCACTTTTTCAATGAGGCAACCCTAACCATTCTAGTTAAAACTGCAATTAACCAAACTTTGGTACCCCATGCCCATCTACCTTGGCTGTTTTCATAGTTCTCTTTGCAGAGAATATCCTCAAACTGATCATGTATTTATTTTACTCAAGTAATGCTAGATTGCAATATAAATAAAGCCAAAAGCACTTAAGAACCAAACACAATACAATTTTATCTGTTGCATGTGAAACAGTCAAAGCTGTGTTTCTGGTCAGAGGGCAGCTTTTCTTTATATGGTGATTCAGTGCATCGCCCCTTCCATTCTGTGACTCCATCATTCCCTGCAACCTTGTGATGCATGAAGTCAGAAGACAAATGAAGGTGAACATGCAGGGTCATGTCAGCCTTGACCAGAAAATGGCACTCTCTAATTGCAAGAGCAATTAGAGAGTCACAGAGCACATCTAATTGCAAGATGACCTGGGAAATATAGTCTAGCTGTGTTTAGAAAGATAAAAATAGAATAGGTAAACGTCTCTTCCACAATAGCTTCCTGATTTCTCATGTTTATTGTTTGATCATCGTCACCCTCACTAAAATGTAATTTCCACAAGAGCAAGAGACCTTGCAGACTTTCTTTATTGATGTATTCCATGAAACTGAACTAGTGCCAAGTACAGGATAGTCAGTCAAAAATGTTGGACTGGCCGGGTGCGGTGGCTCAAGCCTGTAATCCCAGCACTTTGGGAGGCCGAGGCGGGTGAAGCACGAGGTCAAGAGATCGAGACCATCCTGGTCAACATGGTGAAACCCCGTCTCTACTAAAACTACAAAAAATTAGCTGGGCATGGTGGCACGTGCCTGTAATCCCAGCTACTCAGGAGGCTGAGGCAGGAGAATTGCTTGAACCCGGGAGGCGGAGGTTGTGGTGAGCCGAGATCGCGCCATTGCACTCCAGCCTGGGTAACAAAAGCGAAACTCCGTCTCAAAAAAAAAAAAAAAAAAAAAATGTTGGACTAATAAATTAATGAATACCACATGTTGTATGGGATAGAAAAGAAGGGGGAAGGATCATCCACACATTTGGAGAATTCGCTTCCTGTGGTGTAGCATAAAACATTCCTACAAGTATAGAGTTAAACGGGAAAAAACGTAAGTTGAAAGGTGGGTATAGGACACACTGTGTATATAAGCAATAAGAGAACTCATTGCCAGGGGTGGAACCACCTTTGGTTCAGATAATAATGGGGGTATTTTATTTAAATTAGCTAAAAATTATAAATGTCATTCTGTAGTATATAATTGCTCAGAGGAACTTCAGAGCTCTTAGGAGGTATTTCATAAGTTCTTAGAATAATGAGCTATGTCTATAAAAAATACTAAAACCTATCTTTTTTGAGCAATTGTTATGCAATGAACAGTGTTAAATGGTTTATATATATTACATAATTTAATCCTCAAACAATCTTATTGAGTTAGTATGTATATTTTTTTTTACCAAGGAATTTGAGAAAAATAGGACTTTTAATTTAACATACTTTATAATTTTCTCCAAGGGGATTTCTAAAGAATTTATTGCTGGCTAATTCACTGTTTGTGTTGCTATTATAAATTACAATTTTTTGTGCTTTAAGCTTTAGGTACATTTTTAACTTGGCTATATAACTAAAGAACATATAAATATATACATACATATAATCTTGTAACCAGAAACACTTTAAGCCAGTTCATATAAATTTGGCAATATATTCTCTAATACATTTTATTCAGATGATCATAATATCCACAACAAAATTTTTCTCTTTCTAGCCAATCCTTACATTTTATTCCAGGTTCTTTCTATTCTATTTCAGATATCTAATGAGGAAGAATAGCTATTAAAATGTTTAATACATGTGGAAATAGCTTGCATCTTTAATCACTTATGGATAAAAATACTTTTAAAGATTTTTAGGGTTTTAGAAGATAGTCTTTATTATGTTAATTTTTTTCACTTTCTCATTTTTTAAAGTGGTTTTTATTTTTGTTTTTACTCTGGAATTAATGTTGAATTTTATCCATCATTATTACCATAACTATGAAAACGATTTTATGTTTTCCTCTTCATATGTCAACACTGCAGGTTGTATTCAAGACATTATTTCAGGTCTACCTTACTAAGAGAACGTTGATTGTGTTTGAGTATAGATAGGTCATGTAGTTCATAAACTGGTGAATTTCAAGGGTGAATTTTGATGAGTCTGAATTAACCATAGTAATTCTATTATCTATCTCAGTGATTGGTTTAAATATAAATGAATGACATCACCTGGCCAGTGAGACATAAAATGTATTCTTGCTAGGAGATTCCAGAAAAAGGACATGGAAAGAACTCATCTACACAACTGTCCAGGGAACGATCACACATTGAATATTGTAAGGAGTAAAAATAAATCGAACCTAGGTCCCTGATAATACAGTTGTGTTCCTAAGTTAGCCCTAAACTCATCCAACATCTTGGCTTCTTTTTTGTAAAATAACACATGCTATTTTTTTTGTTATTGTTGTTATCCTTTATCTTACTTGAAGTCAAAAGCATTCTAACATGCAGTGAATTACCCATGTAGGTTTTCCAATGTTAAACCAACCATTCCTGCATCACAAATCACAGTCTACTTAATCTTGATGTTATTTATTTTATGTCACCTGGCATTTGGGGTAGCTGGATTTTATTTAAACATGTGCATCCACATTCAGTAGTGAGATTGCTTTATAATTTCCCTTTTTATATTGTCAATGTACAAAGTAATAGCAGCATAAAATGAGATGGGAAAATCTCTTTATTCTTCTGAAGAGCTTGTTTCAAGTTTGAATTACTTATTCCTTGGACATCTACTGTAACTTGGCTAACGATCTTAACCGAGTAGATATTTTCTCAGTTTAGTTGTGTTAGTTATGTTGTGTGCCTTTTGTGGGAGGAGAGACAAGTGATTTATTAAACACAAATCTGATTTCTTAAAAATTATAGGGTATTAGATTTGCTATATATTTTTAATCATTTGTGGAAACATGCATAAATGCATATTTTTACAGAAAATTATGTTACTTCCAAATTCCAAATATGTTGTCACAGAATTTTTCAGCATATACCCACAATATTTAAACATGGAAACATTATCTCTTGTCATGCCCTGCATATTACTAATATTCATCTTTCTTTCTCCTAAATCAATCTTTTCAGACAATAGGAAGTTTATCCATATTTTTGATTGCTGATTCTATCCTCTATTGTTCCTTTGTTTCTAATTCATTAATTTTCACTTTTACTTTTATTATTTTTTATTTCATAGTTTTATGTTGTTATTTTTGACTTTTTGTTTAGATTATTAACCTTTAAACTTCTATCCTAATACATAAAGATGATACTTCTCTGCCTGTGTAGCGCTTAGATTGTATGACACTTAATTTTATATATGCTGTATACATTTTTATTCATTTTGACTTACTCTTCAACTTCTATTAAAACATGTACTTTTGTCAATGAATTATTCAAAAATTTGGCTTGTTGTTGGTGTTGTCATTAATATTGGAATGAGTCAACAAATTACAGTGAGGATTTGGCTTGTGATTTCTAACCACCAGACTACACATTCTCTCTAAAATATCCTGGCTTTACCATATGTCTTCATCTATAGAATATGCGCTTTCCATTCATCTCATTGAAAGAAAATTACAAATTTTTAATGTAACTGATCAATCATTTCTATATGAACGTTGTAAGAGATAGTATTATAAGTCAACCACTATGTGGCAGAAACCAGAATTTTCTTCTAAATTATATTATACATATATTTTTCTATAGCTAGCAATGTACTTATCCAGATGGTCAAAAATTGCTGCATTATTTGATGTTATTGCCTAAAAATAAACTGCATAGAGTCAGTGGCAATCTAGTAGAAAACTAAGGACAGTTTTTCTTTCTTTTTTTTTAAATTATACTTTAAGTTCAGGGACACATTTGCAGAATGTGCAGGTTTGTTACATAGGTATACACATGCCATGGTGGTTTGCTGCATCCATCAACCCATCATCTCCATTAGGTATTTCTCTAATGCTGTCCCTCCCATAGCCCAGCACCCCCTAATAGGCCCCAGTGTGTGACGTTCCCCTCCCTGTATCCATGTGTTCTCATTGTTCAACTCCCACTTATGAGTGAGAATGTGCGGTGTTTGGTTTTTTGTTCCTGTGTTAGTTTGCTGAGAATGATGGTTTCCAGCTTCATCCATGTCCCTCTGAAGGACATGAACTTCTCCTTTTATATGCCTGCCCAGTAATCCATGATGTATATGTGCCACACTTTCTATATCCAGTCTATCTTTGATAAGCATTCCGTTGGTTCCAAGTATTTGCTATTGTTAATGGTGCTGCAATAAACATACATGTGCATGTGTCTTTATAGTAGAATATTTTATAATCCTTTGGCTATATACCCAGTAATAGGATTGCTGGGTCAAATGGTATTTCTATTTCTAGATTCTTGAGAAATCGCCACACTGTCTTCCACAATGGTTGAACTAATTTACACTCCTACCAACAGTGTAAAAGCATTCCTATTTCTCCCCATCTTCTCTAGCATCTGTTGTTTCCTGACTTTTTAGTGATCGTCATTCTAACTGACATGAGATGGTATCTCATTGTGATTTTGATTTGTGTTTCTCTAACGACCAGTGATGATGAGATTTTTTTCATATGTTTGTTGGCCACATAAATATTTTCTTATGAGAAGTGTCTGTTCATATCCCTCACCCATTTTTTATGGGGTTGTTTCTTGTAAATTTGTGTAAGTTTCTTGCAGATTCTGAATATTAGCCCTTTGTCAGAAGGATAGATTGCAAAAATTTTCTCCCATCCTGTAAGTTGCCTGTTCACTCTGATAATAGTTTATTTTGCTGTGCAGAAGCTCTTTAGTTCAATTATATCCCATTTGTCAATTTTGGCTTTTGTTCCCATTGCTTTTGGTGTTTTAGTCATGAAGTCTTTGCCCATGCCTATGTCCTAAATGGTATTGCTTAGGTTTTCTTCTAGGGTTTTTATGGTTTTAGGTCTTATGTTTAAGTCTTTAATCCATCTTGAGTTAAATTTTGTATAAGGTATAAGAATGGGGTCCAGTTTCAGTTTCCTGCATATAGAAAGTTTTCCTAACATCATTTATTAAATAGGGAATCCTTTCCCCATTGCTTGTTTTTGTCAGAATTGTCAAAGATCAGATGGTTGTAGATGTGTGGCATTATTTTTGAGGCTTCTGTTCTGTTTCATTGGTCTATATATCTGTTTTGGTACCAGTACCATGCTGCTTTGGTAACTGTAGCCTTGTAGTATAGTTTGAAGTCAGGTAGCAGGATGCCTCCAGCTTTGTTCTTTTTGCTTAGGATTGTCTTGGCTATACAAGCTCTTTTTGGTTCCATATGAAATTTAAAGTAGTTTTTTTCTAAATTGTGAAGAAAGCCAATGATAGCTTGATGTGGATAGGATTGAATCTATAAATTACTTTGGGCTGTATGGCCATTTTATGATATTGATTCTTCCTATCCATGAACATGAAATGCTTTTCCATTTGTGTCCTTTCTTATTTCCTTGAACGGTGGTTTATAGTTGTGCTTGAAGAGGTCCTTCATATCCCTTGTAAGTTATGTTCCTAGATATTTTATTCTCTCTGTATCAATTGTGAATGGAATTTCACTCATAATTTGGCTCTATTATTGGTGTAAAGGAATGCTTGTGGGTTTTGCACATTGATTTTGTGTACTGAGACTTTGCTGAAGTTGCTTATCAGCTTAAGGAGGTTTTTGGGCTGAGATGATGGGGTTTTCTAAATATACAGTCAAATTTGACTTCCTCTCTTCCTATTTGAATATCATTTATTTCTGTCTCTTGCTTGATTTTTCTGGCCAGAACTTCCATTACTCTGTTGAATAGGAGTGGTGAGATAGAGGCCATCCTTGTTTTGTGCCAGTTTCCAAAGAGAATGCTTCTAGCTTTAGCCCATTCAGTATGATATTCACTGTGAGTCTGTTATAAATAGCTCTTACTATTTTGAGATACATTCCACCAATACCTAACTTATTGAGAGATTTTAGCATAAAGGGCTGTTGAATTTTGTTGAAGGCCTTTTCTGCATCTATTCAGATGTGGTTTTTATCATTGGTTCTGTTTATGTGATGGATTACGTTTATTCATTTGTGTATGTTAAGGCCAACTTGATTGTGGTGAATAAGTTTTTTGATGTGCTGCTGGATTTGGTTTGCCAGTATTTTATTGACAATTTCTGCATTGATGTTCATCAGGGATATTGATCTGAAATTTTCTTTTTTTGTCGTGTCTCTGGTAAGTTTTGGTATCAGGTTGATGCTGGGTTCACAAAATGACTTAGGGAGGAGTTCTTCTTTTTCTATTGTTTGGAATAGCTTCAGAAGGAATGGCACCAGCTCTTCTTTTTACCTCTGGTAGAATTTGGCTGTGAATCCATCTGGTCCTGGGCTTTCTTTGGTTGGTAGGCTATTAATCACTGCCTCAATTTCAGAACTTGTTATTGATCTATTCAGGTATTTGACTTCTTTTTGATTTGCTTTTGGGAGGGTGTATGTGCCTAGGAATTTATCAATTTCTAGATTTTGTAGTTTATTTGCATAGAGGTGTTTATAGTGTTCTCTGACGGTGGTTTGTATTTCTGTGGAATAAGTGGTGACATCCTCTTTATCATTTTGTACTGTGTCTTTTTGATTCTTCTCTCTTTTCTTCTTTATTAGTCTGACTAGCGGTCTATCTATTTCATTAATCTTTCAAAAACACCTGCTCCTGGATTCACTGATTTTTATGAAGGGTTTTTTGAGGATTTATGAACTTTCTGACAAATAATTCCCTTAAGGAAGTTAAGTGGGCTACAAGAGAACACAAGTAACCCTCTAAGAAAAAAACAGAAATGCGAAACATGAACAAAATGAGAAGTTCAACAAAGAGGTAGAAACTAAAAAAAAAAAAAAAAAAAAAAAAAAACCCAAAAAAAAACAAATAGAAATTCTAGAGGTGAAGAATACAATGATGGAATTGATCAATTCAAAAGAAAGCTTCAACATCAGCCTCAATCAAGCAGAAAAGAAAAAACCAGTAAACCTCAAGAAAGCCCATGAGATGCCATCAAGTGAACCGATATACATATTACGAAAGTCTCAGAAGGGAAAGAAAAGGAGAAAGGGAAGAAAGCATATTTGAAGCAATAGTGGATGAAAACTTCCTAAATCTAATTAGAAAAATGGACATCCAGAATTATGAAGCCCAAAGAACCCAAATAGGTTGAACTAAAAGAATTCTACAGTAAGGCACATTATAATAAAATTATCAAAAGTCAAACACAAAGAGGGAGTTTTGAAAGCAGCAAAAGATAAACAACGTCACACGCATAGGAAGCCTCATGAGACTATCAGCAGATTACTCAGCAGAAATCTTACTGTCCAGGAAAGAGTGAGACATTAAATTCAAAATGTTAAAGGAAAAAACTGACAACCAATAATATCCCTGTACTTTAAAAATAAAGGTGAGATAAAGATATTCCCAGGCAAACAAAAGCTGAATCATCACTAAACCTCCTTTAGAAGTGCTAAAGGGAGCTATTCAAGTTGAAACTAAGGACTGCTAAACAGAAACACAAAAGCATATGAAACTATATCTGTACTCCTATATTCATTGTAGCATTATTCATAATATCCAAGATATGGAAAAAAACCTAAATCACTGTCAATAAATGAATGAATAAAGAAAGTGTGGTATATACACATCATATGTATCATTACTAATAATAAATATTATGTTGTAATTATATAACACATAATTATATATTCTAAATATAGCACATATATAGAATATATTATAAAATATATAATTGTATGTAATATATATAATATATAAATAATAATATATAAATATATTATTCAGACTTTAAAAAGAAGAAAATCCTGCCATTTGTGGCATCATGGATAAAGTGAGTTAAATTATGCTACATCAAATAAGCCAGACACAGAAGAACAAATACTTTATAATATTATTTATATGATGAATATAAAATACTCAAATTCATAGAACCAGAGAGTGGAATGGAGGTTGCTAGGGCGGCAGTGAGGAGATGGAAATGGGGAGGTATTAGTCAAAGTACACAAAGTTTCAATTATACAAGATGAATACATTCAAGGAATTTACTGTACATCACAGAACCTATAGTTAACAACATTTTATACCTAAAATTTTACTTAGATGGTAGATTTATTGTTAAGTCACAAAAATGTAATAAATAACTAGGACAGGAGGAACTTTTCAGAGCTGGTAGGTAGATTTATGGCAGGGATTATGGTGATGGTTTCGTAGGTGTATACTTACCTTCAATCTCATCATGTTGTACACTCATCATGTTGTTTATGAACATCTGAAATACATACAGCTTTTGTATATTAATCGTACTGCAATAAATTTGTTTTTTTGAAAAAGAAGGGTAGTTCATGTAAATGTGAGTAGGTCCAATGCCAACTTTGCAGGTCAAATAGAATGTACTTGGCCAACTAGCTTTTAGAAAGCATTCATAAAATTGATTTCAGTTGAACATTCTTTTCCACAAGGAAATTAAAAACACATTCACAGACCATCTCATTTCCCTTCAGAATTTCTCTAAGCAGGCATTTTAAGAAGTTTACTTTTTCTACTTTATTTCTAGGAAATCTGAAGTCTAGTATCTGAGGCCCAATTCCTGATGAAAATCCAAGGTGCCATTTAAAACACAGCTTGGTGTACAGTAAGTATCATTCTAATACTGGGTTTTCTTTATGAAACAAGATATTCTTCAGGAATATGTACTGAAAGTGGCAGCATATTTCTGAAGCAAAATTTGAGCCCACTTTGGTTTTTATTCCTTCTTCAAATAACATCAGATTTAGAATAAGGCTAGGAAAGTGTCATTATATTCTTCTACTCCAGTCTATGCCATGTCTTTATGTAAATAGTTTTAAGTGACACTGTTGGTGGCCACAGGCAGAATCTAAAATGTTGGGGATATACATTTTTTCTTAAACATTTTATTTTTACTGCAAGAACGATACATTCTGCAGTTACAAAGATGAGAATTACATAGTCTTAGGGATACTGGAATAATGGCTAAAAAGTCATATTCAATATAGCAAAGCCTCATTTATTTGACCTGTAATAATTTTTAAAATTCATGAATAGACAGTGATTAGCCTTGTGTTTCTTCTTTCCTATACATCAGGAATAATTTTATTAACTTTATAGTATAAAACATAGGTAGGGAAAGTATTCAAAGTCCATAGGTAAACATATTTCCTTCAAATCAATCTTATCTATTTATTTAAATGTATTCCTTTAGCAGTATGGTAGTCTGGATATAAGTTAGTAGCTATACAGGTATCTAGAAGCAAATAATTGGAAATGCTTTGAAATATGTTATCCTTCAAATGTCTTATGACTATAAACTGACTATAAGTTTCTTAGCTTATATTGTATTAGTTGGCATTGCTCAGTAACTGTGACCCAATTTCTTAAAGAAATCACTATTGACTCATTTTTCATTGTAACTCAAGAGCTCATTGTGAGGGAAAAATAACTAATTGTGGAAAAGATGAAGGAAACTTGGGCCTTGACTCATTACTGTTCTTCAGCTTGTCTGACAATCTACTCTGTACAGAGTTCAGAATCAATATCTAATTAGATGTAGTCAAGTCAATGAAATAACAAAGACATAATTTCTGCTGTCCTACATCAGATGCCTCTAAATAAAAGTAAGAAAACAAGCCATCATCTTTCCCATTACTTTAATGGTCTGTTCACTAAAAATCAATATATATTACTAAAGACTTTATAATCATTTATCTTTTAATTACCTTTGGAATGTGAAAATACTCTGAAAACAAGATCTAAAAGCTTTTCTCCATGTGAGTCTCTAAGTCTCATGCTACACTTTTCTATCAAGGATCTTTTGATTTTCACTAGAATCTCACATAAATAACAATTTTAAAATATGAGCCATTTGCAGCCTTTGCAAAGAATTCTACAAACCACAGATCTGTTGGGATTTGGGGGCGATATTTTACGCTATGAAAAAATAGCAGAGCTTTTCACACTCCTATAGTATTTGGACACATTGCTCATGCCAGGTGGTGCAGAATAAATAAAGCAAGATTGTTGACAAGAGAAAGATTACTGTAACAAAAATTTTGCACTAGTACAGCTGCCATACCCCAGGGTGGTAGATTTAGGCCATTCAGTAATATTTACAATGTTCATGTTTCAGTCAAAATTAATAATAATATTTTATATCATCAGACAGTCTTTTAGGAATTAGAGAAGAAACAGTTCATGGATGCCTTATTGATCTGCTTAGCTAAAACGTTAAGCCTTTTACAAGACAACAGACAGAAAAATTTGTTTCCTGCACCAAATGGTATTAAATATGCCCGCTTCATGTTCTAATCATATGTGTGACCACTTTACCTGTTTTAAGATTTTTTAAAAAGTATTTGGGTTGGTTCCAGGTCTTTGCTATGTTCTCACTCATAGGTGGGTGTTGAGCAATGAGAACACATGGACACAGGGAGGGGAGCACTACACACTGGGGTCAATTGGGGGGAAATAGGGGAGGGATGGTGGGGGGTGGCGAGCTGGGGAGAGATGGCAAGGGGAGAAATGCCAGATGTAGGCGATGGGGAGGAAGGCAGCAAATCACACTGCCACGTGTGTACCTATGCAACAATTTTGCATGTTCTTCACATGTACCCCAAAACCTAAAATGCAATAAAATAAATAAATAGGAAAAAAAAGTAATTTTTTAAAAAAGTAAGTTATTCTAATAAATGTTTCCTATTAAAATATTCTTTGTCCCTCTTTTTCTACTGTATTTACATCACCATAACTATGTAAGAAGCTCATAACAGTTGTGCTCCCTCCATGAATGGTATTGCCAAATGAGAAACAGCCAACTTGAATTACTTATCTACCCAAAATGAAGGCAGCAACTTTTCAGAAAATGTACATACCAATGTGTAGTTTGGGTTGATCTCACCTGATGTTTTTAGCACAACAATACTCATAGGGAGATTAAGTTAAATAATTGTATGGAGAGGAAGAACAGAAAATAAAAACTACCTTTTGTTCCATGAAGTATTTTTTTTGTGATAATAACAAAAAGCATTAGTACATTTTATATTTTTTCATAGCGTAGGCATGAGAATCAGCCCTACATTGTCACATGGTCACATGAACTACAACTGCTCCCACCAAATGAGGTAGGGGAGGGGAACCTTATTTGCTTTAGTGAATAAGTCACTCTTGCACTGGAATAAGCAGGGGGTGGAAATCCACACCAACGCATCAGTACATAAATTCCATCCCAGGCAACAAATTGATCTGAAAAGCTGTGGTGTTTAGAATCATAAAAGTGATGAAGAAAGTAGAGAAGAAGTCAGAGAAGCAACGTTTCAAAAGTGAAGAGACATGTAAGTAAATTAGATCAGTTTTTTAACTGGAGCAAGGAATTGAGGGAGAAATAAAGGGCTGCCCTGTGCTGCCTCCTGACATTCACAGAGACCTCAACATGAAGGAAGTGAACAATATTGTGCAGTAGGTATCATAGAAGTTAGGAGCACAGACCCCAGAAGCATTCTGTGGGCACCAACCCTACCTCTGCCGTTCTCTAGCTGTGTGACCTTGGCTACATTGTATTAGTCTCTCTAGTCTCAGTTTCCTAGACAGTAAAATGAAGGTGATATTGGTACCAGTGACCATCCTCCACCACTCACCCACTCCTGAACATGTCAAACACTCCCGGCCTCAGGGCTGTTGTTCTTTTGTTCCATCAGTGTGGAATAGCCATCACCCAGAGAAATTTAAGCTCTGCTCCCTATTATACATTCTTTGATTTTTTCCCCGGATCTCTCCTACCCTATCTAAAATGGCACCTCTTTCTGCTTCCCACATTCTCGATACTTTTTCTCCATAATGTTATTTATTTATTTCCATTGCCTGTTTCTTCCACTAGAATATAAGCCCCAAAGGGACATGGACATGCTGTATTCATTGTTGGAACACTACCTGACCCATCATGGTGCTTGGTTAATATTTATGGAGTGAATGAATGAAAGGCTGATGAATGAATAAATTAATAAAAGGAGTGTTGTGGGTGACAGGAGAGTGTTTTCATTGGAGACTGTGGTAGCCAAACCATACAGGTTATATAGAATGGGTTAAGGAATTTGGTCTTTACCCTCCCCCCAAAAGGAATGCAATCTCCAAGCATTGTTGTGAAAAATAAATGAGAGAGATAAAGCAATTCAGCCCAGAATCAAAAACATCTTTACTCAGTACATGTCAATTACCATTATAGTATGAATGCATGGCCCAATTAATCAGTTGTACTATAAAATCACTATTCAGGTGTTCATGGGAGATACTACTTCCCCTTGCAGAACCTTAGAGTTTTTATAAGAAAATAGAGTGTGAAATCCTCTGGCCAATTGCCTTTCAAAACTATTTTCCATTCCCTGCCTCCTAAGCCAGCTAATTGCAGTGATGGTTTTATAAAAACTGACCTCCGAGGTACTTAAAACCTCACGTGTTTGATAAGTTGAAAGAAAAAAAGGACTCCGCAAGCATCAACAGATTGTCACGTTTATTCTGTCTTCATTGATAGTCCAGATTCTGCTGGTTGAGTAACTGTACCAGGTTTCATGTATGGCTCATTTACTAAGTGCTAGGCATTGTGTTAACCATTTTAAAATAATGTTTCTTTCAGAAAGATAATCCTCACAATGACCCTCTGAGGTAAATATTATTATTATGCCCATGTTACAGATAAGGAAACAGCCAGAATGTCTTGATGAAACCCATTGCCTGAGATGCTGCAGTCAGCCTCAGTATATGGCAGAGCCAGGCTTTGCAGGCATGCAGTTGGCTTCTAGAGCCAGCACTCATGAGCTCCAGTCTTCTAACTTCTCCAAGTAAAGAGCATCAGAGAAGTGAAGCAAATGACCTGCCACACAGTGGCAAAGAGAACCAGCATGAATTCAAGCCTGAGTATACAACACCAGGTCTCACATTGCCAAACTGCCTCCAATGATCAATTCTTTATTATTTCTTAACAATTTGGAAATCTTGGCAATGCCTCCCTACTTCAAAACAAGTCTGATGCATTGCCTTCCAGAGTTGTATAAAGTGAGAATCTGTCCACAGATGAAGTTTTTTGAAGTCTGGGGTTGGAATGTTTATCGGGACTCCTATTTTTATGAATAAACTTTGGATTTGTATAATCTGGGAATTTTTAAAATTTTCCTTCCTACTCACATGATATAATGCTTGCACATGCATTTGCAAATAATTGAGCAGCATATAAACGCCCATTATCAGTTCTTTCTGCCTTGAATGTGATCATTGCAGTCAATCCTCATCACTTTTTTCTTTACAAGGGCTAATAGAGCACGAAAGAAGAGGGGAAATACCAACTCTGGGTGACAGAAACTATTAAACCAAGGAGTTCTTTTACTTCTGGAATGAGAAAATAGGAAGTTTAGAGACACTTATTTAAATGAACTGTATGATAATGGCATTTCTGATTTTTAAGGATCTGGGATGCAATGTTCATTTGGAGCTTAACTGGCAAAGGGTAAAATAGCAGGAATCCAATTTCTTCAAGAAATTACTTAATGTGAAAATTGGCTCAAAAGCATGATATTTGTGGTTATTTCTTTTCAAGCCAGCAGAAATGGCTTATAATCTTAGAATCAGCTTCTCAAACACATGTGTTTTCAGCTTGCCTTACCAGGCCCCATCTGGCCCTTATTGTTATAAGGTATGTCCAGATGCTACTGTTAACCATTCTAGAGTTATGAAAAGTACAAAAGTATAAGCTCAAGAAAGGATTCTGACCAATTTTTAAAAATTGGCACATTACCACTTCTTTTGATATATCATTCTAGGCTCCCATCAAAGGTTATTAGTTCTCAAGGCAGTACCAAGCCAAGCCAATGCTTTAAAACATTTCCCAGCCATATGCTAACAATTAAGAATGGGTCTTCTCATTGCAAACAACTGCCATTACCTCATCTTTTCTAAATAGAAGGATGTCTCATCCTTTGATGAAAATAGTGCTCAGTACCTTAGTCTAGCAGATAGCATTGCTTTTCCTCCTCTACTGATTGAGATGACTAACTATTAAAAAGAGTTTGATTCCAATTCATAGAATGTTGATACATGTAGCTACCACTGAATCACAAAGCCAAGATGTCATATGGTATATTAAATCCAAGACAAATTCCCAGCTAGAGAAAACCTCTTACCAGGAGCAGTCAATCTCTGAATATCTCCCAATTATTCTCCACAATACTATGGGAGGCTCATGGTAGCAAAAAAAGAGAACATGGAGGCATCCTTTCTGCACATAGGGTGTGTCTTACTTTTTTGGGAAAAGATCCTACCACATTCCACAATGAGGGGATGGATGCAGTCAAGGGAGCCAGACTCTAATTTTTCATTTTAGAAAAATCTAGAATTTGGTACAGGTTTAAGGAATGAGCATTCCATTGGCCCTAATTACTGTTGGAAACAATTCTACTGGAACGAGTGTAATTCAATACAGAATTTCTCTCCAGACCACCAGTTCAGAATTGGCTCCAATGAGAAAGAATTCAGAGTTGTTATCTGATGGCTGTCTGCCTGCCAGAATAGGATGGGTTAGGGGAATTGACTACTTTCCATGTAGAGATGCAAGGCCATGTGCGTCACATATTGTTAGTATCAGTTCTTCATCACACACCCCCTCCCCTCCACCTCCCACTAGCCCTCGGCAGCACCAAAGCCAAGAAATGGTTGAGATAAAAACTATATCCTTACTTTTGCTCCCTGTGTGGTCCTACCTTTCAGAGGTATCTTTAAGTCCAACAGAACCAGTGTCAACAGTTATCACTGGTATGTAAGTCCCAGGAATTTGCTTCTGCCAAGCCAGTGTGTAGGTACATTTAAGGTCCGATTTAGATCCTTAGAGAGTCTAAAGACTGAAAAATCTTGTGGTGCAACTCACACATACCAATGAAAGTGAAAACAGACAAAACCATAAAGCAAGTATAGGAATTTAGCAAAATATAAAACTGAAAAAAAATAAATATCTAATTATTTCCAAATCGTTTTCTCCTTTGTAGAGGACTCCTGTTTTGTGGATGCTCCGAGCAAATGCATAGGCTGCATACGGAGCATTAAATAAAAGTGGGAAATAGCACAGTGATGCTCTGAACATGGTGTCCAAACATCTGTGTTCAAAATATGACTCTACTGGTGAGGAGCGAGGGGCCCTGGGCAAGCCTAGGCACATCATATACCTCCATTTTCTCACTTTTAAACCAGTGGTAATATCTGCTCGTAGGGATGTTGTGAGTGTGATGTGATTTGCTACAAGGATGTAGTCTTTGTAAATGATACAGTATTATATACATGTTAGGTCTTAATAATTTAGTTAGAATTGAGATCCTTCTTTGTGTCTTACTTTTTAGAAATTTAAATGAGATTATTTCAGTGTTTTCCAGTTTGTTACATAAAATTATAAACAATGCTCATCTATTTCGTCAATAAACTTTTGTTAGATTCATTTTAATACGCTATCTTAGTAATATGAATACAATAATAATGATAAATACTGAGCACTGGTCAGGCAGTATTTGCAGTTCATTATTTATGATAATTCATATAGCTCCTATAACAACTTTATAAGGTAAGTATTATTATTGTCTTTATTTTAATATGAGAAAATTAAGGCATAGAGTAGTTTAGAAGTAAATCTAAGTTTATTCAGTCAGTAAGTGTATAAATGAGATTTGAACTCAAGTGCTCTTGCCCTAAAATATGTATTAATTACTCTCACTTTCCACAAAGTGAAAATTTAACAGAAAGATCCAGGTTGCGGGAGCAGTGCTGTTTTAATGTTTTTATTCATTTACTCATTCTTGCATCATGCTAAACTTTGAAGATACTGTCACATTGCTCTTTCTAATGGGGGAGGCAGACAAGAAACAAGAAAAAAGAAAGATATAAGTGCTGTTAGGAATACAAACTGAGATAATGTGTTGGAAAATGATTCTTTTGTTGGGGGAAGACCAAGATGATGATATTTGAACCAAGATGGGAATATCAACAATGAGTTCATTATGTGAAGATCTGAGCATTCCAGGAAGAGAGAACTGCAAGGGCAAAACCTCCCAGTTGAGAATAAGCTTGAGAAATAAGGCCCTGAGTGGAAAGAACGTGGAGGGAGGTGAGGAAGGAGCGTAACCTTTTTGAGAAATTAAAAGATGGCTAGGGTGGCTGGAGAGTACATGTGAAAAGAAACTAAAAGGGCGGCGTAAGCCACAGAAAACAGGCCTCAGAGGCCATGCCCAGTACTCTCTGCCACTGAAGAACAATGGAAAGCCACAGTCATATTTCCAGCAGCTGAGAGATATGATCAGATACGTCTGTCATATTTTTGAAAATTACTCTGTCTGCAGAGCAGACAAACTAATGGAAATCACAAGAATGAGAGAAGACAGAACAGTCAGGGACGACTGCAATAGCACAGGCAAGATCTGACTTCCCGGACTAGGCGTAGTGGAGATGGAGGTGCTGAGAAATGGAGGGATTGGAGATATGTTTTGGATGTAGAACTGACAGGACGAGTGAGCTTGAAAAACAGGATGGTGTAGAGGGTGACTTCTAAGTGTCTGGTTTAATTAAGGAATAGATAGATCATTCCTTGAAAGCACCAAGCTGCATTAAAAAATTTCAAGCTTTACTGTGGACTTTTTGAGGCCAAGAGACATACGGTAATGAAAGATAAAAACAAAAAAATAACCCAATGAAAGATTTAACATATATTCATTGAATGGTTAAAACAAACTCCTCTCCATTTTTCTGACGATGGGTCACCACCAATCATAGATACACACACAGAAAATCTTCACCTTGAAGAATATATCTGTTGAAGTAGAAGTTAATGAATTGAAAATTTTCTGATACAATTTCAGTTCTTATTCATACCCAGATGACATTATTGAAGACGTTACCTGGCACCTAGTGGAGCTCTCTGTATACCCTACGAACATGGCATTACTCAGAAAATTCCTACTCTCAGCCCACTGGTCTCTACTTCTGAAAGTGTCTTCAGAACAGACGTAGTCTCTGAGATTGAAAAGAGAAAAGAATAGGACAACTATTAATCTCAAAAATTAGCCTCAGTTTACCTAAACTGAAAGATGATTTGCCTTTTTTAAGGGGTTCCACTATTCTCTTATTATTATTACAATTATTATTATACTTTTACTTCTGGGGTACATGTGCAGGACATGCAGGTTTGTTGCACATGTATACACATGCCATGGTGGTTTGCAGCATCCATCACCCCGTCATCTACATTAGGTATTTCTCCTAGTGATATCCCTCCCCTAGCTCCCTACCTCACTGCAATCTCTCCCCTAGCCTCCAACCCTCCAACAGGCCCTGAGGTATGTTGTTCCTCTCCCAGTGACCATGTGCTCTCATTGTTCAACACCAACTTGTAAGTGAGAACGTGCAGTGTTTGATTTTCTGTTCTTTTGTCAGTTTGCTAAGAATGATGGTTTCCAGCTTCATCCATGTCCCTGCAAAGGACATGAACTCATCTCCCTATTGCTTATCTCTATGAACTAAGCCAATCAAACTAATCATCTGACTCTCCCAGTCCTATTTACTGGTTACAGTTTACTCACCTGAACAAAAAAATTCTTTCTACTAGAAAAGCAGTCAACAAACCTTTCCTGTAAAGGACCAGATATGAATACATCATTTTTATCACCACTCAATTTGATTATTGTAGAGGAGAGCAGCCACAGACAGTGAATGGATGGATATGGCTGTTTCCAGTAGAAATTTCTTTATGAAAACATACAGAGGGCCAGATTTTGATACAGGTTCTATAGTTTGCCAATCCCTATACTAGAACATTACTTTGAAGATATATTACATTTTCACATAATTTCACAAGTACTGTATGCATGTCATACATACTTAAAGCAAAGCTGGAACCATAAGTGTCTTTGCAGTCATTGCAGGGCATAGCTCACTTATATAAATATGCGGTTGTCTCTTTACATCACTCCCAAAGTGACATTGTCATTTTTCTGGTAGAAGTTCCCAGTTTGCTTTCAGGAAACCACTCGTACCCATTGCATGCATCCTACTGTGGTTCTCATAGTTTGCCTGCCATTACTGCATGAGCGTCCTACACAGGCCAAGCTAGGTATTTCATGATCTGAATATATACATGCACACACAAAAATAGCTTATGGATGGGGCCAAGTTATGAAGATTTGATGACTGATATTGGAAGAGATAAGTTTGTTCTTTCTCTAGAATGTCAAGCCATAAAGATGATGTAACTTGGATTCTAGAGTCATCTTTCAAGGCTACATGAATGAAGTCATCTGTAGTATCAGTGAATGAGATCAGTGAAATGAGATCAAAGAACAGAACAAACACCTAGCACTGAGATGACAGACTCAGGCACAGGATCATGCCCTCAGTTATAAAAGCAAAAATAAACTCTCCTTTAAAAAAATCTACTTCAGTTGAAAGTGGATTTCTAATGCTTTCAAATAAAGGGATTTGGAAAAATAAAATTTTACTGTAAATATGACAAAATCCCAATGAATTCAGGCAATTTCAAAATGTATACATGCCCCTATTACAAATAGACCAGTGGCTGACTTGATTAAAAATAAAATAATGAGTAATTTGGAACATACGTTTGTGGGGAAAAAAAAAAAAACATACAGAATGCCGGGTTACTAGAAAAAAGTTTTAGCATGTCATAAAGCAGCATCTGAATTAATATTTTAAAAGGGCAGACTACTTCATGGATACAACAGATCATGGATAAATGAATCTTCCTAGTAACTTTATGGACAAGGAGAGAATGCTTTTGAAGTATTTTGGAAGGACATACAATGTAAAGAAAAAAACATGCAATATGCTTAAGAAAGAAGAATGGTCCCCAGATATGATAGATTTCAACGTAGCATAATTGACTTCACTGTGTATCTAAAAGAAGAATGTTTTAATCAGTAGGGGAATGTAGTGAGCCATGGAAGCAGAGTAAGTGAGACTTACAGGGGAAAACACCGTCTGCCCTCACTCAAGCACAGCACAGAAAGAATGAAGATTTAACCTTCTGTCTTCTATTACAGAGTCCTTTCGGCAGGTGCTGCCAATATGGAGGTAGTGACAAGGAATGGAGAATCAATGCACATTGCAAAACCACTCCTATTACTAGATGAGATGAATCTTCCTCTAGCCTTCATCTCAGATGAAGCCACTATATAGTCAGTCCCTCTAATTAATTCCATCCAATCACACACATTGTTTTGCCTGATTCCAGCTTAATAAAGAGACTTCAAAATTATTCTCTATATTATTACCCAGAAAAGGTTTGCCTGCACAGAGATAATTTTCTGATCATCACAGCCTTTGAGCATTGGAATTCTAGTGACAATGCTTTCTTACTACAATTTGATGAATCCAAATTCTGATTTTATGTATTAATCAAATAGGATGGGCCAACGTGAGTCTACATTTGGGAAATGAAACTATTCTCTGTGAGCCCAGACAATCAGGTTTGTGAGCCTCTGAGAAGATCCGGACTACGAAACATGGTGAATCCACAAAGCCAGCAAACATCTTACTTTTTCCCTCCCTGGCTCCTCAAAGCCACTAATTACCGGGGAACCTGTTTGGTTTATCAAGTGGAAATTTTCCTAACACAAACATACATTATCCCATGCCTATTCCTGAGTCTCTTGGTTTTTGTCCTCAGGTGCCTTCGTTGCATGCTCTGGGTCATCCCACATTTTCCTTGAAAAATAGCCTGTATTTGAAGAGAGTAGCTTTCTCATTTGCTTTCCTGCCTTTGGGTCATTAATTTACGAAAGACACAACAGGAATGGGCTCCTCACTTCTCACAACGAGAATACTGTATTCTGTCCAAGCTACAGCTGAGAATATTCAAATAGCTGAGAGTAACTCGAATGGATGGAAACAGAAATCATTTGGAGGCTACTTCAATGTCTGGCAAGTGGGCAGGAGTGCCTGGAAGGCTGGGCTGGGCTGAGATTACTTTGCAGAGCACCTGCATGTGGTCTCTCCATATAGCTTGGGATTCTCACAACATTTCAAGAAGAATCATTCCAAGAGAACAGGTGGAAGAGCTAAGACTTCTTCTGACCTAGCCTTGAAAATCACACAGTCTCACTTCTATCACATCATGCTGTCCATTATAATCTGAAGTCTTCTATATTGTGTGGAATTTTTATTCTGTAAATAGAATTCAAAGTAAATCCCTGTGTCCAGCTGTTTCAAGGGGAGAGAAAGTAATTTCTACCCTTTAACGAATAGGAAATTACATCACTAAAGAGAAGGTCAGTTAGGAGATACTGTTAGACTATCTTTGGATATATGTCATAGAGCATTTAATAAAATTGCCAAACAAGGAGAAAATATGAGAAAGGTGACTTTAAATGTCACAAGCTTATAAAGAAAAGAAAGGCTACCAAGAAACTAAATTGTAACTTAAAAACGAAGTATTTGTTGGAATTTCACATTTCCTGTGCTTTGCTATAATATTCTGCCCCTAAATAACAGGAATGTTCATAAGGATCAATATATAACAACACAATGAGGCCACCAGATAATAATTCTTGGTACATTCTTTCTCGCTAAACTAGGCATATTTTGCCTTTAGTAAGAGATAAGGAAATATAAATTGACCTGGGGAGAGTCAACTCCTTTTTTCTTCTCCTGCCACTGGTGTAAGAGAAGATTGGTTTATAGTCCATTCAAAAGGCATGCCACACTGTGGCAATCAAGCAAGACCAGGATCAACTCCTTGGGAAAAAGAATAAAATTGGTTGATCAGACCTGGTTCTGGTCAAGATGCTATAGGATAAAGATAGAACTGTGCGGTGTTGAGGATTGGGAAGTACTGGGAATGATAATCAGCCATGGCAACATACAAATTACAAAGTATATGAACACACAGGTACTTGGGTTAAACATTGCCTGAAGTGCTTTCTTTGTTAGTGCTGTTAACAGCTTTTAAAAAGCTAACCAGATGGCCGATGAGTGCTATGGAGAAGCAAGAAATTACCAATAGTGGAAAAGTTGGGCTGAATGTGCCTTTTGTAAGTATCCTACTTTCTTAACTATTCAATTGTTTATTCGATGTTTCTTAAAAACTTGATGTCTTCACTGAACACAAAAGATAAATGCTGGGTTACACTACCTGAGTCAGGTGGTTTCTCTAGTTCTAGACCCATGTTGTATCTGGAGGGGAAAGCCTGGCTAGTTTTTCAGCCTTTGAGTCTTGGGCTTAATAGTTGATTAATGATGGCTGACTTCAGACTCCTAGGCTTCCTTTCTTTGGCCACATGGTCAGAACTCCCCATCAATGACTATTTCCCTGTTAGTTATCCTGCAGTATAATTCCTACTTCAGTCTTTATACTGAGAATTTGATAATGATGATGATTAGAAGAAAACCACAGATGGATAATAACTTGTCCATTGAAAATTGAAACTGTATGCTTTTTGTGGATATACAGAAATAACCAGAATCCCAAAGCTTTCCTTGTCATAATGCTTTGTTTCTTTTTCCATGGAGCATTACATCTCTGAGATTATAGTTGGATTTTTGTTTTATTCCCATGCCAAAACTAAAATGCTTACAAAAGAGCCTAACAAAGTGTGCTAGGAGAGGTAAGTTGGCTGAGTTCACAAGTTCAAGGAACACAAAAGCAGGAATATGCCAAAATGATGTTTAAAAATCCATAATATCTGAATAAAAAGCTAATATCCTCATAAAAATGCGCAGCAGATCAAAAGCATTCTTACCAATGAACTAAGTATAAGTAAATTGTTCTCTGTTATGAGAGAAGAAAATATTTTTTCCTAACAACATTAAACTGTCAGTTAGAGTTTTATTTTTAAAAATGGTTATCATTTCCACAAGGTATTTATCATTATTTTTATGATAGACATGTTCCCATATTTATGCCAATCCTTACTAGAGTAGGTACAGGAAAGCAAAAACAGTGGAAGAATGTTCTGAAACCCATACCATACTATGAATACATATCACCTGAGACTTCTTCTTTAAGGCCATATAGATGTGATTTGGCTTATGAACAGCATTTTATTACCTGTTCTAGTATCTACAGCTGGTTCATGAGTACTGTCCTCCCCAACTCCATCTCTACTCCATCTTTTACTTTTTACTAAAAAATAGTCTCGAATAAATGTTTTCATTATATCAATAAAAACCCCTCACCTCTGAGGTAAAAATAATGATTTAAGGTGGCCAGTTCTGGTATGGTTTGAATTATGGTTTGAATGGAAATGAAAAATTCTTGTCAGTCTACAAAGTTTCTTCTCACCAAGTCAAAGGTACAAATGGGTCCCAATTCAAATGTCCAGGGACTCTTTTAAAATCACTCCAGGACATGTATGTGTTTTACATGTGTCCTTAAATATCTTTGATGATGTAGTGTAGAAACATCATCTTAAAAAGTGGCTGAACCCAAAGACTAGCAAAGCTTGCAGCATATTAACCACAAATATGAAGCAAAAAACCATGATGCTACCCAATCTCAACTTGGGCAGTTTTTTAGTTCACTACAATTATTGCCTTGCCTCTTCTGCACCCAACTTTCTCTCCATTCCACTTATTTATTATACCAATATTGATGAAGTGTCTTCTATTTTTCAGACACTTTTCTGGGCACTTGGGATAAGATCAATGATCAGAGCAAAGATCCTTGCTGACTTTGAGAATTCACAAAGGGATCAGAGTGGAGTGAGAAAGCCCTCAGTAATCATAAATGTAATAAATAAGCCATGTGGCATTTGAAATGATGACAAGTATGATGTAAAAGAAAAAAGAGAGGTCTTTGGAACAAATCACAGGGTCTGGGACAAATAACACTTTTAAATAAGGTGCTCGTAATAGGTGTCATTGAGAAGGTAAAAGTAGAACAAAGACTCAAAGGGTTAGCTGTAAATTAGGTGCACATGGAAAGACACTGTCATAATTAGCTTTCGGGGAAATTTAAATCAAAACCAAAATGAGATGCTCCTGCACACCTTCTATAATGGCTATAGTCAAAAAGACAATAGCAAGTGTTGACAAAGATGAGAAGAAAGTCACCTGCATTTACTACTGGTGGAGATGTTAAATTCGTAGCTGCTTTGGAAAATAGTCTGGTAGTTCCTCCAAAGTTACACACATAACCTATGTTCCATCAAGTTTACTCTTAGGTATATATCAAACAGGAATGGAAACCTATGTCCACACAAAAATTTGTGCATAAGTGCTCATAGCTGCATTATCCATTGTAGTCAATAAGTGAATGACCCAAGTATTGTTCAAGTAATTAATGGAAAAATAAAATGTGGCATAGCAACATAGTGAAGTATTCTTTGGCAAAGAAAAGAGGTACCAACACATACTGCAAAATGGAAGAATCTGGAAAACATTATGCTAAGTAAACTAAAAAGGTCAATAAGGACCCCATATTATATGATTCCATTTATGCAAAATGACCATAGTAGGGAAATCCACAGGGATAGAAAGTAAGCTGTTAGCTTCCTAGGGCTGGGAGTAGGAGGGAATGGGCAGTGATTGCTAGGAGTTACAAAATTTCTCTCGTGCTGATAGTTTGCACAACTTTGTGAATATACTAAAAACCATTAAATTGTATACTTTAGATGGGTTAATTATACATGTCAATAAAGCTGTCGTGTGTGTGTATATATATATATATATACACACATACATATATAAGATAACCCACAAGGTGGGTACTTCAGAAGATGAAAAGAGTATTTTAGGCAGAGTGAACAGCTAGAGTAGAGGGAGAAGAGGGAGGGTGGCCAGTGTGACTGATGGAGATGAGAGTGAGCAGGAAAGCAGAAGAAGAGGGCAGAGAGGGCTCAGGGAGCTAGACCACATAGGGCTCATAGGTTTCAGCAAAGATTATGGTTCTTATTCTGGATAAAATGGGGGAGAGCTGTACATGTTTGAGGGGAGGTGTGCCATTATATAAATCATGTTTTCAAGAGGATATTATTGATTTCCAAAGGCCTTTTCCAAAGATAGACACAAAGCAATCTGTCAGGAGGCTGTGAGATAACCCAGGCAATAAGTTAGAATCAATAGGATTTGTTGGTGGTTTGATGCCAGGGATGGAAGAAAATGAGAAATCAAGGATGACTCCAAAGTTTTTTGTTTGAGCAACTTGCAGGATGAAAGTACCAGGAACAGATGGAAGAAAGATATGGATAGAGAAGTGTGAGAGGGGTGGAAACCAGGGATTTGGCTTACAGGACATTAAGTTCCATATTCTCTTAGTAAATGTCCAAGTAGGGATATTGAAGAGGCAGATGTTGCACAAGGTTGAACCTTACTCTATTTTCTCCTTTTACAGTCACCTTGATGGTAAGAAATCATGGTTCAAATTTTCTTTAAAGATAGTTAAACTGACACAAGAACAGAAAATCAAACACCACATGTTCTGACTCATAGGTGGGTGTTGAACAATGAAAACACATGGACGCAGGGAACATCACACACTAGGGTCTGTTGCGAGGGAGTACGGGAGGGACAGTGGGGGTTAGGGAGGTTGGGGAGGGATAACATGGGGAGAAATGCCAGATATAGGTGATGTGGGGGGATGGAGGCAGCAAACCACATTGCCATGGAGGTACCTATGCAACAGTGCTGCATGTTCTGTACATGTACCCCAGAACATAAAGTGCAATAAAATATTTAAAAAAAATAAACTTTTCAAGATTAAAAAACAATCAATTTAGATTGCACTTCTATTGCTAAACCAAAATGTTGCATAATCCCAAGTGATGGGAAATTTTATAATCATGTTGGCACTAAAATATAAAAATAATAAAAAATAATGAAAACAATAATGATATTTTAGAGCACATATTAAGTATATTTCATTGACATTATGTCTAATTCAACTGCTCCTCATGAAAGCATCAAGATGCAGAAAAATAAGTTACTGATCTTGCTCACCCACACAAAGCTAAATGTGGTCAAGCCAAGATTGGAACACAAACCTGTCTAATGCTGTTCAACACTTCCATTCTTACCCAAAGCTGCGCTGCAGTATGATTCAGGAGCCCTGAGTCTTACACCAAAATCTTTCATTACTCACATGAGAGGCTACAACCAAAAGTTACCCTTTATGAACTGTAGTCTAAGCACCATGCAGTGGACATTCATTTTGCTGAAAACTATATTCATTAAAATACACAGAAGTGCTTTAAATTACTTTTAGCATTACACGTATCTAAACTATAATCATTGAGCTTGGTAACCTAAACAGTATTGCTCTCGGTGTTAACAGCAGCAAAATCACTCTCTAATGAAACATCTGGCTCTGCTGCCATTAGACTTTGTGTTGTAAAGAGAAGAACCTTCAAAATAGCCAGCTCCCTTTGCCTTATTGGCCAAAAAAGGAAATTTTTAATAGCGAATAATTACAAAAAGTATAGATGGAAACCAAGGCAAAGTTTAGAGGAAAAAGGAAACTTACCAGAAAGACAGAAGAAAACTGGCTGGTTGAGGCATAGAATTAAATATAAAGTAATAACACATATTTAAGGAAAAATACAATTATTTTCAGATAAAGATTTAAACCGATTTTAAAAATTAGCAAGGGAAATGTTTGTGCTTTGGAGATTCATAAATTAGACAAAACTGGAAGCCGAGCGTTCTGACATTAACAACATGCATTTATGTGTTACAGATAATAGATTACCTGAGAGAAGCCTTAAACCTGGGGAGCCAGAAACTCAAAAGAAAATTAAGAAAATAAATGAAAAGTGAAACTCTTAATGATGAAAAGACTATAAGAAAGTAGAAAAGAGAAAAGCTTTAAACCAGGAAAACATTTAAAAAGAAGGGAAGATTAAAGAGATAATTATAGGTACAAAATTAGCACTTCCCAAAGTATATGCCATAGTTTAAAATATCAGTTTAAATAATAATTTAGAAATTTTCTTTTTTAAAAATATCTTGGTGCTTATCTAGTGATTCTCCTTGAAATTTCTCTAGGCACATCCTGGGACTACAAAGGACATCACCTCCACATCCAGATGCTAAAACATCTCCACTGAGCATCTGACCACTTTGTATCTACCAAAGAGGATTCACTTGACATTTTGCTGTGTGATTGCAAAATGTATTTATTGATTTGCTAACTATAATACAAACAAATTGTTTCTTGAAAACAATGGGCATCCTACAATAAATTTGGTTTATTATACACTTAATCGAGCCAATTTTCTTTTAATTATTTGGCTGGCATTCTCACAAAAAATAAATCTATTGCACAAACAGCAAGTTCTAAAAAGATCCTTGCCATCTGACATAAAGCAAGCTGACAGGAACAATGTTTACAAAGGGTCCATATTATGTCCAAGTAGTAGCAAATCCAAGAAATTGGTTATTATTTTCAAATTGATATTTGATGATGATGATAATGATTTTCATAATACTTACTGCACTGAATCAATACCTCTCCAATATGATATGCAACCAATCTCTTCTATTTATTAATGGATGAAGTTAAATCTCAATATCTATATGAATCTCTATGAAAGATGAGCTGAATACAGCAGCCGATTTTTTTAGCAATCGGTTGCCAAACACAGAAGCCAATTCTGGCTAACAAATGCACACAGCTAAATTATGAAAACAGTTTTGGGGTATTCATTTAATAAAATAGAAAGCTGGACAATTAGGTCTGGGGAGGACAGGCTCCAGGGAAGCTCAGAAGGCCTTAGTTCCAGAAAATCTGGAGGAAAAGGATGTACATATCAAAGCTTGGATCTTATGTTCAACTTTCGAAGAGAGGAAGGGAAGGGAGATAGTTCTGGGATTCAAAGTCCCTGTGGACCCCATGGAAAGGATGCAGGGATGTTTTCCCCAAGGAGAAATGATTTTTTATAATCAGAATAAGGAGGGAGAGATGCTGGCAGGGCAAACAACAGATAATGGTACTCGCTTCCTTTACTCCAGCCCTTGCACTTATCAATGACAAGTTCTGTCTACTTCAGTGCCTTCATAACTTGTTAGCCTCCCTGCCTGAAACGCAGATCTTAGCTTGGCTGAGTCCATTACATCATTCAGGATTCAGGTAAACACTCCCCATACAAAGAGTTCTTTCCTGATTATCCTATCACAAGTATCCCCCAATGCCCAGTCACTCTCCAGCCCTCCAGATCCTCCCTTATTTACTTCGGTGCACTCATCAGTACCCGACTTGTCAGATGCTATACTGAGATACAGACTCCATGACAGCGTAGTCTTGAGAGTCCAGGATGAATGAATAAATTAGCAAACCATAAGAAAATAAGCTACTAAGATCATTGGACATGCCTGATAATAGGTTTGCTGACTTCTTGCCTTCTTTTTTGTGCCCTTTGCCCCACCCTATTGGACAGAAAGAGATGCTCTGACACTCATGCTATTTGTCCCTGCTCTGGGGACTGTTAGATATGGTCAATGTTTATATCCAGATGTTCCATGGCAGGAGTTTGTTTAAAAAAAATGAGGCTGAGGATGGGGCAGGTGCTGAGCTGGCAGAGCTGATCTCTGACTCTATCTCCTGGTGCCTCTACCTCCTGGTGGGCCCTGGGGCAGGTAGTCGACCTCTAAAACGAGGAATGGGGCTGGCCCAGTGACTGGCAATGTGAGTAATACAGGCCCCTAAGGAGTATTACAGGAAGCTGTAGTAATGTTTTGCTGTTCTTGTTGCTGTTTTTATCTTTTAGTAGAGTCTTTTCCAAGTGGTTACATGTTATAATGCATAATACTGTGAGTTAATTTACAAAGACATCTACTTCAAAGTACAGTTTGAAATTATGTTTATGTGTAGGTGGGTTACACAATCTATTATTTTAATTCAGCAAAGAAAACTTCCCAAAATATGTGTGTGTGTGTGTGTGTGTGTGTGTGTGTGTGTGTGTGTGTGTGTGTTTAAAAAGGCATGGGATTTAGTGGCTGGATAATCAAGCAACCAGGCGGTCTCTACGGTGAAACACAAAAAAACGCTACTTTCTATCTCCTCTTCCACAAGATTGCCTCAACCCAGCATCATGGTCTCATTTGCTGCAAATTCTCAGACCAGACTCACTCAAGGGCAAAAGCAAATGCAATGGTCTCAGGGAATGAAGAAGGGGCTAGCAGGACTAGTCCATCTGCCAATTGCGATGATGTGTGGCATCTTGACAGCTCCCTTCTCTAATACAGACCCCTATCCATGCTCTCCCATGCTCCCCTCCCCACCACTGTCCTCCAGACACAAGCAATGTCTCTGAGCCTCATCTACCTTCAGGATGCTTACCACCATTTTACATTTTCTATTCTCACTGCCACTATGATTGAAGATCACAGGGAAGCTGATGGTTCTGCATTAAATAAATAGCACCGTGGCTTGTACTCTTGACTGTAAAGCTCTTGTCTTCTTCCACTTCATTCCACCACCAGAATGTTTCTTCCAAAGCACAGATCTTATTTTGTCACTTTTTCAAAACCTTTCAAGTGCTTCCCAGAGCTGTGATGAAGTCTAGCTCTTCAGACTGCCCACTGCTCCAGACGAAGCCTCCTCCAGATTAATCCTCCTGGTGTAAGATTTGAAGCCAAGCAGAGCTTGATGTCTGGCAGTTACTTATAGTCTAAAATATGCTAAATATGATTTTCTGTAAGAAAAGGAGGTTTTCTTCATTGTGCTAGGTCTAATCCCTCTGATGATGATGTTATGAAAGTCCCTAATCATCCTGTCGCTTTTTAAAAAAATTATTTATTATACTTTAAGTTCTGGGGTACATGTGCAGAACATGCAGGTTTGTTACATAGATATACACGTGCTGTGGTGGTTTGCTGCATCCATCGCCCTGTCATCTACATTAGGTATTTGTCCTAATGCTATCCTTCCCCAATCTCCCGACCCCCTGCTATCCTTCCTGTAGCTCCCCACCCCTTGACAGGCCCCAGTGTGCGATGCTCCCTTCCCTGTGTCCATGTAGCTTTATACTATCCTCTCTGACAAACCAGTGGTAGCCATGAAGATTAATCAGAGATCTTCATTCCTTTTTAGCTCTTAGAGGGTGCTAATAAAAAATGAAATCTCCTGAAGAAGGGCACTAAAGCAAACAAAAATGAAAGCACCTGAAGGATCTGCCCCACATAGATGTCATGCCCTATGCAAATCGCAAAGGGGATACACACTCTTAGACTGCCTTGAGGGAATAGTTCTGAATGTCACTGGAACAAACATGTGCTCGAAGTTGAGGCCTGGGCATTGCTTGCCAGGAAAGATTTTCATCATCATGGTGTTGACTGTGCTTTGATTTGATCTGTGCTGTGTACTAACAGGAGTCTTCACTTATGGGAATCACTTGATAAAGACTTTTTGGCTACTGACTGATATGAAGCAAATAAAGTGGGCTCCTGCAGGAAGATGCTGTTTCTCAAAACCTTCCCTGAATACATTTGAAACATATTAATATACATCATTTATCACATATTCAATACTAAATTGTGGAAGAAAAAACCCAGGTGTTACAAGGCTTTTATTCCTCATATACAAGGGTTCAGTTGTATTAGTTAGCCTTTATCTACCCAGAATCTTTTTATGTGGGAACTTTCCTTTTACCCATTCTCATGGTGGGGCTGTCAAATCAATGATCCTATGATCTGTCACCCTCGTCAGAGGGGTAGTTCCATGACCCAAGTCAAGCAATTAGTATTTCACCCCAGTAGGACTTTTGTTAGATCAATTGTAAAAGATCTGCTTAATTTAATGTGGGATCCTGTGTAGAAAGCCTGCCTGAGAGAACCAATCAGAAAGAAAAACTCAAAGGAGAGCAAGAAAAAGAATAATTGGTGGCATGATTTGATCCTCTGAATCGAAACTTGACTGAAGCCTGTGACCTTTTTTTATTTTACTTAAGCGAGTTTGAGTTTTGATTTTATCACTTGCAATCAAAAATAAATATTAACTAATAAATGTGGAATAAATGCTGACTAGTAATTATGGGGAAATAACATTTACTTTAAACCATTGAAAATTAATTTTCACCCTTTAAACTCTGTTGTGATACACAAAAGACTTACTGTAGTACAGGCATGAACCTAAGCAATTAATGTATCAATTAGTCCTTAAAATATGAAGCAAATACTATATTATCTCCATTGTTACCTGACACACAGAGATTTGCTGAACTGCAAACTCTCATACAACTCGTCATTTTCAGAGCTGGGATCCCTTCCGCTCTTCACCATCATGCAAATTTCCTTTCTGGAATGCCATTAAAACACTGGACTCTTTCCACACTCAGGCAAGGCTTTTCCAGTTCTTCCACACATGTGTTTCCCAATTGTCTTCCTACACTATTTACAAAAGCATAAGGGAATGGCTGGGTGTGTTCACTCTAGGCTTTCTCAGATCCGGGTTGAAACTCTGACTTTATTAATTGCATTCCCTGAAGCTATGTCTCAGTTTCCTTTTCTAAAAAGGATAAAATGCCATAAGGCTAGTACCTATACCACAGCTTGCTGCAAGCGTTAAATGAGCTCATGCACAAGAAGGAGAGAGCAGATCGTGGCTGGCACTCAGCAAGTGCTCAACCAAGGCCACCAGCAGGACCCAGACCATGTGTCCTGCTAGCATGGTCCACCACCTCAGGAGCGTCTGCCACACCTGCCACACACTTCGAGAGCCATCAGTCATTGTCCTGTGCCAGTGTGAGGTCATGCCTCATGGATTTCTCCCAATCCATTTTTCTCATCTCAATTCTGCTATTGAAATAAACTTCAACACATGCTCTGGAGGCCTGCCCACCACACTTCTCAGTGCCCATCCATGAATCTTTTGTCACTGCTCAAGCAAGGAGTTCACCTCTGGAGAGCCAAGGGGTTTCCCCCTCCCAGTGCTTGTTATCCAAGTTATGTACAAGTTATTTTCCTTTTGCCAAACAACTCAACCATCCTGCTTAGATAACCACGATCTGATTTAGAAGCATGCCAGGAGTGATTACAGAAACTAAAATTCTTGCAGGGAATGGGATTGGATAGGGTTTCCCAAATCTCATTACTTCCTGACACCATTGTAAGGTAGGTCAGATCCAACCTGATTCCATCTCTTCTAGTGTAGATTATGGAAATTGGATCATGCAATTTTTCTAAGTCCATGTAGGCTACACTGTACCCTAAGTCTGTGTTTTCAGTGCAGGGCGCTAAAGGAAGAATTAAACTACAGGATAACTTACTCTGAATACACTGAGGCGACCTTGACTGGATCTGTAACAGTCAGGCAAAGACACAGGGAAGGACACTGGGTGCCAAACAGCATCTGCCAGAGCCATGCTTCAGCCCTGCCAATGCCCACAGATCCTTCTCCCTCTGCCTTCTGCGGCAGTTGTTTACAGGTCACAGTCTTTAATCACCTAATGATTCTATTTGAGGCACCTTTGCAAAGGCCACAAACAAGCGTTTCTGAGAGCTTAGGATCCCAATGCTATCATAGCTGCCACCTGCTGAGATTGTGTTGCATTGGGCAAACCTCACCCCTCCACCAGTGACTTCCAGATGGATGATACCCTTGCCTTTGCCTTGTCTTCAGTTACTGAGCCCACCCTACTTGTGGGCTGAGACTCGGCAGAAATCATCCCATCATTACAGCTATTTCTACATTTTCCAGTTCATATGAATGCCTCTGGGGTTCGAAGCATCTAGTTTGCAACAAATCTGTGAAGAACTCTAGTTAAAAATAAAGAGCTTGTGTTTTCAATAATATGATTCATTGCATTACCTGAACTTATGTCTCATTCATCTTTTCCAAAAAAAAAAAAAGCTGTAAGGGCTACTACCAGGTTGCTGTGAGTGTTAACTAAACTCATGCATGTGGAGCACAGAGCAGACCCTGCTTCTGAGGGTGTTATTTCCAGGTTTCAGTATATTAATTTTATTATATAAAAATATATGACATATAATTATATATTTAGATAAAAATTACATAATAGTCATTGGATGAGTGGTCAGCAGAGTAGACAAATGACTACACAACTAAGTGAAGATGGAGCCGTTCCAGTAGCAGTCCATACCCTGTGCCCATCACTGCACTGATGACTTACACAGATATTATCTCAATCATGCATGACAATGGCCTTCTGAGGCTGAAAACTTTAATTGTGCTTCGTTTCAAATCAGAGAGCTGAGCCCCAGTTCATTTACTTTACTTACATTATATTACCTAGAAAGAAAAGGGACTTTGCACAAAAATTTACCTGACTCAAAAGGTTTCATTTTTACCACTATTTTGGTGATTTTTCCTAATACTGAAGATACAGCTGCTTTCCCATCCAAATAAAGAGTGAATAATATGCTCCCGAAGGCATTGGGAGAATAAATCAAAGCAGCCAATGGCAGGGATAATTTCCCTTAAAACCTCATATTTTACTTAAAAATTTATGTAAATTTTGCCTTATACTTCAAAATAAGAATAAATTGTATTATGATTAAGATAATGTGGTTTTGCTGTTTGTGTTATTCTCATGCTGCTAACAAAGATATACCCATGACTGGCTAATTTATAAAGGAAAGAGGTTTGATTGACTCACAGTTCCATATGGCTGAGGATGTCTCACAATCGTGGTGGTAGATGAAGGAAGAGCAAAGACATGTTTTACATGGCAGCAGGCAAAAGAGCTTGTGCAAGGGAACTCCTCTTTATAAAACCATCAGTCCTTGTGAGGCTTAATCACTACCACGAGAGAAGTATGGGGGAAACCACTCCCTGTGATTCAATTATCACCACCTGGCCCTGCCCTTGACACATGGGGAATTATTACAATTCAAGGTGAGATTTGTGTGGGGACACAGCCAAACCATATCACTGTTGCTTTTGCTATTTTTTTTTCTTCCAGATCATCTACTAAGAATTATTTCCCCTTAAAGAGAAGCCACATTTGCAGTGTGGCTGTACATATTCCCATCACACAACAAGATGCACTCCAGGTGGAGAAGCATCTGATGCGCTTGACAGGTGCATTTTGATGGAAGATCAAGGAATATTGTGGCATTTCCCAGGGATAATCGAGCCCTATGGGGTGCCACAGGCGTGGGCTCTGTACATTTAAGACAGAGATCAACAGCTCTGAGATTCTGAAAAAGAGGAAACAGCACAGAAGTAGAATGTAAAGTGGGTTAGTGTGAAGTGCAGAGCAAAAATCTTTTTTTATCTCATTTATTTATTTGTATCTTATTTATTAAAATATTTTTTTATTTCATGTATTGGTTTTGCTGTTGGTAAGAAGAAAGTGTAGAGTGGGTGGCAGGAACCTCCTCCCTATGTCTGCTGGGTTATTCCACGTGCAGGGGCTTTGTTAGTACAAAATTCCCACTTTACTCCTTCCCCAGGGGAGGAAAGCTCTTACTGATGAGGTGAAGAGAAGAACTGGGCACATGTAAACGTGCCTCTTCCTCTCCTTTTGTTTTCCAGAGCCAGCTTTGCCCAGAGGCATGAGTTCTGATCTGTTCCACTTTGTTCTAAGTTTTACAGTGACTTGTGTGCGGATACCTATGATGGTCCAGCCTTCCTGTGACCAGTAGGTAGAGCTGAGGCTGGGGTTCAGTTTGATAAACCTCACTTGCCCCCAGGCATATGCATTTCCTCAAAATCAGCATCATTGCAAATTAAAATAGCATTTTCATTTCCCATTCGCCTTATTTTTCAGTTGGTTCAAGACTCAGTTGAGGAGGTTACTGCTTATTGGGCCTCTCTCAAACTCCATGTTAGTTATGCTGGGCCAGAGACTTTGAGAAAGAAAGACTGAAATCTGTCTGCCAAAATACACATGAAGAGATGCAGGTGAGCTTGAGGCACATAGCTTTGGATCTTGACCTTCAGTGAGCAATGTTTGAGTGGATGTCTAGACCGCGATTTGAGACTCATATTGGGTCATGAGGCTGGATGCAACCTGAGTTTGCAATAGACCTTGACTCTTGATACCTGGTGAGTGGGTGTCAGTTGAGTTGTGTATCAGGACTCTAGGCTTGGCAGCTCACTGCAGCTAGATGGTGGCCATGTCCACAGGCAAATTGCTGTCTTAATAGAGTCAGGGCTTGCTTGAAGCAAATTTGAACTCTTCACCAGAGGCACAGGCCTCAGGGATCAGGCCAAATGCTGGTTAGAAAGGAATAGGGCTGTAACTTGACTTATAAAAGATATATAGGCCTTGGGCCAGGTGCAGTGACTCACATCTGTAATCACAGAACTTTGGGAGACTGAGGCGGGCAGACCATAAGGTCAAGAGATCGAGACTGCCCTGGCCAATGTGGTGAAACTTTGTCTCTACTAAAATTACAAAGATTAGCAGGGTGTAGAGGCATGCACCTGTAGTCCCAGCTACTCGGGAGGCTGAGGCAGGAGAATCACTTGAACCCAGGAGGTGGAGGTTGCAGTTAGCCGAGATTGCACCACTGCACTCCAGCCTGGCAACAGAGCAAGACTCTGTCTAAAAGAAAAAAAAAAAAAAAAAGATATACAGGTCTTTTCTTAAGGCAGTATAGCTGAGACAATGATCTACCAAAAAAAAAAAGTATATGTGGGGCTTTCAGGCCTTAGTGCATAGAAAAATCATTTTTTAGAAGGCAAGGCCAGCTAGTTTTCCATGCCCTATGATGCATTCATTAGTGAGAATCAAGCTCAAACTTTTAGCTCTGAGCCTAGGAAGCTATTCCAGTTGCCTCAAATTCCATTCTGTTTGTAGATCCAAGAAGGGAATTATGGCAGAACCAACCTTAGATTCAGGTGGCTTCACAGATTGAGGAGTTGGAAAATACTTCAAATCTCAAAGAAATATACAAGGGAAAAAAAAGTACTCGTCCCAGAAGACAGCACCTGTGTTAGAGAAGGGACATTCCATCCACCTTAGCAGGCAGGTTAAACCATTATCATTACATCTGAATCTTTTTGAGGAAAGCATGGAAAGAGCAGAGGAAAATCCAACCAGAAAGGCATGTCTGTTTTCTGCACATGAGGTGTGACAGACAGAACAGAAGCTGGGTCTCGAGGCACGTGGGCTGCCCAGCTTGAAGCTTCAGAAGCATCAAGAGCAGTTTGAGTTCAGGGATCAGGACGCAGCATTTCCCCAGCTGAAGCCCACTGTGAGGTGAGAAGAACCATCCTTCGGAGGCGGTTTCCTACATCACAGTGAGACAGGCCGAAGAGTGAAAGTGCTCACTGTTATATGTGGAATTTTATTCTCCCTCCTGAATGTATATGTTGAAGTACCAACGCCAAGTACCTCAGAATGGGACCTTATTTGAAGATAAGGTCCTCATGGTGGTAATTAAGGTAAAGTGAGATCATTAGGGCAGGCTCTAATCCACCATGATGGCATCCTAATAAAAAAGGGGGAATTTTGAGACAGAACACACAGACGCACGCATACACACACACACACACACACACACACACACACACACACACACACACACACACACACA
>NW_022436950.1:10800227-10935730 GCF_009761245.1 Sapajus apella | reverse complement strand
ACACACACACACACACACACACACACACACACACACACACACACACAGAGGGAGATGGCCGTGAATGTGAAAATGGCCGTCTATAAGCCAAGGAAGGGCCTGGAACAGATCCTTCCCTCATAGCCCTAAGAAGGAGCCAACATTGCCAACACTTGGATTTAGGACTTCCAGCCCTCAGAACTTTGAGACAATGCAGTTTTGTTGAGTAAGCACCCAGTTTGTAGTGCTTTGTTCCAGCAGCCCTGGCAAACAAATACACCCACTCACAAGGGTGTATGAACATTAGGCACTGCATAGAGCCCATACTTTGTCTGGTACTTGGGAGCCAGGGGCATGAGGCTTACCAGAGAAATAAGAATTAAGAGGTTTTGGATTAAATCAATAAAGAAAATAAATGCAAATTAAATCTTGTGATTGGAGCTTATGCCATTGCAAATTTCTGATCTTTGCTAGAAGGTAGCAGTTTTTAATATTGTCCTTTGAATGGGTTTGTAGAGAGATTTCCTCCCAGGTAAGGTGAGTGCAGAGTACTTATGTTACATAGGTATCTCTGAGTACTTGGGTATTTACTTAGTAAGTACTTAGTATCTCAAAGTACTTAGGTATCTCTGCTGAAAAACTTCACTTAATTTAGTTTTAGTTCACAGATCATGTATTCTGACTAGTCGCTAAGACTGAAAACTACTATGGAGAAGCTAAAACACAAGATTTTCTCTTTCTACCCTTGTTTTAAACTTTAATTATTATCATTAATAACTTTACTGCAAGGTAACTTAAGGTTTTCATGAAAATTAATTAGGGAAGAAGATTTATATTCAAGTTTGGGCCATCTGATATTGACATTTTATTACTGAAAAATACTTCTATCATGAGCTCTTTGACAATCTCTAATCTCTAGGCTTACTTGTAGGTGGCTGGACATAATCCGGGATTAGAAATATAATAGGATGTGAAATTTTAGCCCTGAGTAACAAATGACCATGGGTTTTGACTTGAATAATAAATACCCTGTTCTGACCCATCCTAAAACTATCTGGGGGAGATCTGCACCACTCCCAGAGGTCCAATTAGGATAACCAAGGTCAGGGATTGGTACTGGGAGGTGGCCTCCTGGAACAGCCTCACTCTTTAGGCCACCCAGCGCTAGGAGTAGGCCAGTCTCTCTAGATTTTTCAGAACGCACCATTTAAAAAGCCAGGAGCAAATTCCATTAGAAGAGACTGTCTTCAAGTGGTTCTATTACTGGGAGACAATTAGATTAGACATGCTTCTCTAATCTTCTCCACGAAACAGTGGTAACACTCTTCCCAGGAAGCCAAATTGACTCTGTCACCCTTCTCTGTGTGCAGCAGCTGTTTAAATTCACAGCCAGTTTTTAAAAAGAGTTATAGGATGCTCAGGATTGCCTGTGATCGATAGAAGGGGAGATGAGCCACATCTCTGGAATTGCTGTGCCCAAATTGAAGCACACCTCAAGAAATGTACAAAACCTCATTTCACACAAAGCCAAGCATCCTTACCATCCACCAAACCCATTTTCTTCTGTTGACAAATGTTCAGCTCAAACAGACATGCTGAAGTCTGCTAGAGCTCTGCCTGCTGATTACGAAAACTCCTCTGTTTGCGCCAACCTGCATAGGAGAAAGTGACAATCTACCTGAAGTCAACTGACAAATGACATAGGACTATCCCTGTTTCTGAATTTGACCAATACCACACAGCAGAGCCATCAAGAGAAGCATGTGAAATGCTCATGGATAGCCGTCTGCCCCTGTGGTGGCTCCCCCTACGGAGATGGCCAACATTGAATAGACATGCATTGCATCAATATCACTTTCCAGTGCAGGACTGCAACTGAACCCATGTCACAGGAACATGCAAAGTGCGGATGTTTTTATGTCTGAAGTTGATGGGGTTGAACGTAAATGTAAGGGAAGGTGTAAGAATACAAAGAGAATGCCATCAGCTTCCAGTGTGGCCAGTTCAAACCCTTGCCTCAGCATAGCAAAAGCAAAGCTGTACAGCAGTAAAAGCAGCAAAAAATTACAATTCAAAAATGAGTCCTTGAAAATCTGTATGAGTCCTTCAATTATAAGAGTATAACAGAAAATAAATGGGGAACGCTTATACAAATTTCCCAGAAACCATGATTGTCCTCACAAGTCGATTCTGCAGCTGGGGTCCCAGCATCAATCTGATCACCCAAAACAAAGTACAATAATGATTTCACTAGCTGTGAATCCTGGTCTGAATTATTCTTCAATCACTGTGATCATCTTACCAAAAGAAAGGTAACAGAATAATGAAATGCCTACCAAATGTTCTTTTGCAGCTTTAAGGAGAAAGATTGTGGAGCAAACATTCTGGACATCTTATTTGTAAACAGAGATGTTTGGGTTTTTTTAGTTCAAAAAAGATAAATTTAGAAAATAAAAAAGTGAATAAAAGAAAAATTATTCATCTGCTATATTCTATGATTAACATTTGTGTGAATTTCCATTTTCTCATGTGCATAGAAAATTAGTGTATATGCTGGTAGTAATTTAATATACCATATCATGTGTGTTTTTGTTTTTTACCTAACAGTTTATCATTAACATTTTAATTTTTCCATGTTGCCTTCCTAACCATCATTTTTAATGGTTACATAGCACTCTTCTATAAATATGCCTAATTCCCCTCCTATATTGGATAGTTTCTTTTTCTTACTTCATCATTTTTCTATTGAAACTAACAGAGCTGATAAATTGAATAAAAACAGGCCTGCATATAGACCAGCCAGCAAATGAGATGTACTATCCTAAGCACTTTCTATATACTAACTCACGTAATACAGGGACTGTGAGGGAGTCTGTGAAGTGGAGGTTTTTAATTTCCATTTTACAATAAAGAAACTAAGGCACGGAGAATGCACCTGGCTTCTATAGCAAACCAGTTTCCAACCCGGGAAATCTGGCCCTTGAGTTCATGTTTTCAATTATTTCTCTTTACTGCTTCTGGACAAAAAGGTTTTATCCCCTCACTTAGAATTGTTTTTCTAAAGATAGACTTTCTTTTCTGAGAAGGAAAATAAGTGGACCAGTAAGAGCACTTCAAAGTTTCCCAAAATATAATTGCTGAATTGCTTCCCAAACCAGTTACAAATATTGTACCTGTCATATTCTCCTAAGTCTACACATCATGAAGTCATCATATTCAGTTTCTAAAGCTTCAAGACTGTCTCATCTTCAGTACATTTTTTAAATTCATAAAATATGACTCCTCATATTTCCTGTTAGATACCTCTCTCATAATTAACTCCTTTTGTCAATTTCCATGCTATTAGCTTCAATTTGTTTTTTGGTTTTGTTTATACTTGCCTGTTATATGTTTGTCCATTCTTTCACTTTAATTCTCCAGTACCTTTTTATTTTCAGAGTATTTCTTATAGGAAGGTAATTGCTGACTTGATATTCATAGTCTGACAAATGTATAGTCTTTCCATGCTGTTGGGCTGGTCACAGTGGCTCATGCCTGAAATCTCAGTACTTTGGGAGGCCGAGGTGGGCGGATCATGAGGTCAGGAGTTTGAGACTAGCCTGGCCAACATGGTGAAACCCCATCTCTACTAAAAATACAACAATTAGTTGGGTGTGGTGGCGGGTGCCGGTAATCCCAGCTACTCAGGAGGCTGAGGCACGAGAATCGTTTGAACCTGGGAGGCAGTGGTTGCAGTGAGCCAAGGTCATGCCATTGAACTCCAGCCTGGGCAACAAGCTGAGATGCTGTCTCAAAAAAAAAAAAAAAAAAAAAAAAAGGAATACCCTACTGGTATCCTTTAGATTATTGAATATATAATTGATGATAAAAATGCATCTACAAATTGAATAAATATTTAGTACTCTCATCATTTGGATACATGGGTTTTATTTGCTTCTTAACACTGATTTGTAACTGTTTAAATGTTCTGGAACATTTTAAATAGTACAAGAATAATCAACTGACTGAGTATCTAAACTGAAAATTAAACTTTCCAGATCAGAATAATTTGGGGACAGGAAAGAGCAATTTTTTACAATGATTTTCAGTTTCCTTCATAGTTACAGGTCAATTCAGATTTTTTAAATTTCTTTTGAAGCAATTTTACAATAGCATAATTTTAAATAGTATTCATTCATAAGTAAAAATAACTCTGTGGTTATGTTTTTTTTTTTTCATATTTCTAATGCCATGCGTTTATAGTTACTCATTCTTTCTCTCTGAAAATAGCCTACTTTCCCGGGCTTTTCAGAGCACTGGAACCTATTCATTCATTTATTTATTTATTTATTTATTTATTTATTTATTTGAGTTGGAGTCTTGCTCTGTCGCCAGGCTGCAGTGCAGTTGGCACGACCTCAGCTCACTACAACCTCCTCTTCCCAGGTTCAAGAGATTCTCCTGCCTCAGCCTCCTGAGTAACTGGAATTACAGGTGTGTGCCACTGCATTTGGCTGATTTTTGTATTTTTAGTAGAGACAGGGTTTTGTCATATTGACCAGGATGGCCTCCGACTCCTGACTTCAAGTGATCCGCCCACTTCAGTTTCTCAAATCCTGGGATTACAGGTATAAGCCACAGCTCTCAGCCAGCACTGGAAACTAAAATTAGTTTAAATTAGTTGATATAATTCAATATTTCTTTTATTTATTTATATACTTGATTAATCTCTGCTTTGATCTTTCTGAACATTTTTTCCTACTATGAATGTGCTGTCTCTGCTTTTCTTAGCCTCTTGAACTTAAAATTTTCTTTCACTTTAATTCTTCTTTATCTTTTTCTGGTTAAATAATAAAAGCTTTCATCACTGATATGGTTTGACTGTGTTCCCACCCAAATCTCATCCCAAACTGTAATCCCCACATATCAGGGGAGGGACTGGTGGGAGGTGATCTGATCATGGGGGCAGTTTCCCCCATGCTGTTCTCGTGAAAGTGAGTTCTCACAGTATCTGATGGTTTTATAAGTGGTGGTTTCCCCTCTTTTCTCTCTCTCCTGCTTCCTTGTGAAGAAGGTGCCTGCTTTCCCTTCTGCCATGATTGTAAGTTTCCTGAAGTCTCCCCAGCTATGCAGAACTATGAGCCAATTAACCCTCCTTTGTTTATAAATTACCTAGTCTCCCTTAGTGTCCTTATAGCAGTGTGAAGATGGACTAATACAGTCATACTCCACAAATATTGATAAGTATTAAGATTATAATCTTTGTTTTCAAAAGGGTGTAATATAGTATAAAATATGCTCACAAATTTTGTGACACTCTCTGCAAAAGGTGCCACCTAATTTACTTCCTAAGTGTGGGCTATTCTCAGTAACCCACCACCAATAGAATAAGGTGAAAGTGATCATAAGTACTTAGATTAGGTCATAAGGGACATAGAAGGTTTCTCCTCTCTCTTTAAATCACTTGGTCTAGGGAAAACCAGCTTCCATGTTTCAAACAGCCTTATCGAGAAGTACTAGACTAGACCCTATGGCTATATTCTGAACTGTTCTGCCAACAGCCGTCTATTGCATGAGCCGTCTGTTGATCACAGGTGAACCATCTTGGAGGTGGAACTTCCAGTTCCAGCCAAGACTTCAGATGACTGGGACCTTAGCTGACATCTTGACTGCAACTTTAGGAGAAACATTGAAGTAGAACCACTCAGCTGGGCTGCTCCAAAATTCTGCCCCACAGAAACAGAGAGATAATAAATGTTTGTTGTTTTGGTCTTGAAATTTTGGGGCAACTTGTTATACAGTAAGAAATAACACATCAAATATCACCGTTTTTTATTTGGTCTTTGACCATGAATTTGAGTTGCTGTGACACTACATCATTGTATTTATTTTTGTCGTGGTTCTGGTTGTAACCTTTTCTAAGGCCTTCGTAATTAGAAAGTGGAGTTTATACAATGTCAGCTATTTAAAACTTATTAGCTTAATATATCACTAAATTTTGTAAATATAGGGTAGATGCTGAAAAAAAGTGATATGACTGTATTTATGGCATCAATCTGATAAAGTGTATAAGTCAAACCTTATGTAATCTTATTTATGTTTTATTTGCTTCATCTTTAATAACTGAGGGTGATATGAAATCTCGCATGCTCATGGTATCTCAGTTCATTTTATCTTAATTTTGAATAAATTTTCATGTATGCATGTTAGTGGGGATTTTTTTGTTAAAAAGTTTCTTTGTAACTATAGAGTTATTGTAAATTTAATCATTTGGCTTTATGAGAGCCTTTTAAAAAAAGAGTTTAATGAAATCTTCCTGTAGATCTTTATTATATTTATTAATTTTCTAATATTAATATTGTGGTCCTCTACTTACTTTAATTTTAGATTTTGCTGATATAGCTTTCTTCATTTTTAACACTTAACCTTTCAATCTCTGTTATAAATTCATCTTTTGTACCCAGAACTTAATTGCTATTCTTTGATCTGACTTTGACTTTTAAATGAGGAATTTAATTAATTTACTTTTTAAATTATAATCATTTGGTTCTAAGCTTTTCTGTTCTTTAATTTTTCACTGATGTAGTTTGCCCCTGTCTTTTAATGTGTAAACTTTGTTGTTGGTGGCGGTGATGGTTGTTTTGCTGAAATTAAGCAGTATTTTTGAAGGTGATTATGCCAGTGATAATTTTAACAGTTCCCTGTAAGTTTTCCAGGAGTACATATCTAAATATCAAAAACTAAAATGAAATATTCATTTTTGGTCCCCTTTATATGAAATGAACCATTTAGTGTACTCTTACCCTCCTTCATCTATTAATCTATTTAAAGTTTTGGATCAAGAATATCATATTTGTTTCATGACATGGAACCATACTGTGCCCCAAGATGAGGTGTTCCAGAGTTTTCTTAACTCACACTCTTCCTTAAAATGAGTATCACTTCTTTTTAAATTCTAACTTTCAGAGTTAGATTCTTAAAAGTTGCTATTTTATTTTTCACGTATCATCAGGTATTCTGAAAAACAATTGCACTGGAGACTGCTGGAGAGTGTTCATTTTAGACTAGATATCTACTTAAGACTATCCCAACCTCCTCTGCTTTCTTCAAATATCCGTCTTCTGCTCTCACATCCCCACTCACTCTTAGCAGATGAAGTCATCTCTTACTTCACAGAGAAAGGAGAAGTAAACAGACAGAAATGTCTACTTTTTCCTGTACCATATTGATCATTTTGTTTTCTCATGATTCCTTTTCATTCTCCTCTTGCAATAAGGTAATGTTTTGTTTGCATTTATCTACTGCAAAAGCAAAACTAAAAGTGACTCCAACCAGTAGTTTCCATTAAAATATCACAAAATAACTAAATTTCATATCTAATATTATCCAATATACATATTATGCATCATCTAATATTATATATTACAAAATTGAGTTTTTAACACCCATTTCCAAATAAAAACATTGTTTTAAAGTATACTGTATACATAATATCATAGATAAAAAATAAAACAATAAATTTTGATATCCATCCTCAAATAAAATAATTTTAGTCATTTTGGTACTTCTGACTTTGGTTTATATAATCCCATAATTTTAAAAATTAAAAATAAATAATTATTCTCTAACATTGTTTGAATATTAGATAAGTTTAAGAAATTACTTTTAATTGTGTGGTGTGATTTTTCTATTGTGGTTATATTTGCCTTAAAAGTTTTTATCTTTTTAGATATAAATATCGAAATAATTATTAATGAAAGTAAATGGTGGTCAATTTGCTTTTAAGTAACCCAGTGATTGGTGGAGTAGGGGGCTGTTAGAGAGAGAGGGGTGGAATATAGAAGAAACAAACTTGGCCCTGAATTAGCAACCGTTGAAGCTATGTGATGTCTATGAGAATTCATTATGCTTTTTTTCTCTCTATTTGTGTATTTTTGAAGTTATCACTTTAACAACATTTTAATTGTTGCAATTGTGTAAACACATATGAAACTGATTTTAACAATCACTGCCAGTCTCTGCTACAATTTTCTTTCCGTTTTTCAATTGATGTGAGAAGAAGTATATCTTTTGGGATAGCCTTTTTCTCTATCTCTTTTTGGACAGCCTCTATGGGGAATATGTTTTCAGGGAGGAATAATAAGAAAATATTTATGAAAGCTAAATATGAGAATATATCTATTGTCTTCATGTGGCCTGGATATTATTGAACCCAGAAAAGTTTTACGCTGACATCTGCCTTACTACAAGTACCTGACACTAAAATAACTTTGACTTAATAGAGTACCTGTAATTTGAAATACATTTTTTGATTTAGAAGTCATAGGAACTACTTCAACTCTGACAATTTCTTTGAATCGTGGTAAACACTATTAGTTGCTAAATCAAGGCTTATGAATCACAAAAGCATAAACACTGATCTAGAGTAACCAGGGGAGTTACAAGAGAACACTTACTCCTGTTTATATCCCTTGCTTCCTGAACTAAAGCCAGTTGACATTTTTTTTCCTGTGGTGTTACTAAGATTTCTTCTGCTGACCCACAAATCCTAATACTTTGGTTGACTTGACCAACACTAAGATGGGAACAGTATTGTGAAATGAATAAATTATACTTCATCATGTCATTCTATAAAATCTTAGAAATTGTAGGATTTTTATCTTTTATCACTGTTCTATGTTAGTTTCAGTTTTTCTATGAAAAGTTGCCAAAATTATTGTGTGTGTGTTGTTGGTGTTGACAATACGAATCTAATAAGAAAACTTGTGTTGAGTCCTACAACATCAATACATCTATTAATCCATTCTTTCATTCAAACAAGTTTATTGAGTGATTAGTACACTCACAGCAATGTATTCAGCTTACAAATATCCTCCATCCCTGTCTTCATGGAATTCCCATCTTATAGCTAGCAGCTTCTTTGGAAGAGGATAAGAGGTTAAACACTTGGCCTAACAGGTTAGGATGGAATTAGTGTCTACTTCTCATAGGTTAAGAGACAGAAACCCGTTTCTCTGTCTCCCTGGCTCCAGGCTTAAATATGGCAAGTGACTTAGACTAATTGTTTTAATTTGGTGCTCATGGATCCCCCACAGATTTTAGCAGAGGATCTATGTAGCCATTTTCCATTTTGCACATTCTATCTATTCATAGAGACTTCCTCAGAGTCTCAGAATAGCCCATAATTTTCAAAGGGTTAAGAGCCACTGCCTTGCTAGTCTATGTTAATATGACATGAATAAATACGATTCATAAATGATGATGTTTCAATTTTTCTTATCCACTCTTTATGGGGGAATTCTGGGAGATTGCTGGTGTGTTATAGTGGCAGACTACAAGGAGATCCATTTAGAATGATAAATGGTTTGCAAGACAAGGCTTCATAATCAGTCCTTTCTTGGCATGGCACATTTTCTTCTGCAATTTAGAATTAATGACTAGAATTATTAATACCCATAGAAAATGAAGATTTTGCTTATTCTAAAAAGCTGCAGAGTTCTTTTGTTTCAGGTGACGGCAGTCTGGGTTTAGTGCAATGGTCCCAGAGAATGATGGATGAGATTTATTTCTCTTTTAAAATTTAATACACAACATCTATTTGATAGTTACTAAACTTAGTTTCTTCAGAGATTACTTGGCATTATATAAAGCGTTATTTTATTTTATTTTATTTTATTTTATTTTACTTTTATTTTATTTATTTCCATAAGTTTGTGGGGAACAGGAGGTGTTTGGTTACATAAGTAAGTTATTTAGTGGTGATTTGTGACCTTCTGGGGCACCCATCAACCCGAGTGATAAACACTGTACCCCATTTGTAGTCTTTTACCTTTCACCCACCTTTCACCCTTTCTCCCAAGTCCCCAAAGTCCATTGCACATTGTATCACTCTTAGGTCTCTGCATCCTCATAGCTTAGCTCTTACTCATTCTTAACTACACAGTAGAGGTTGAAAAAAAAAAGACTTTACAAATTGAAATGCAATGCTCTTGTTTCAAAATAGTCTAATGTCCACAAATGTTTTCTTAAAATAAATACTAAAAGCATGTTTGACACTTTAAACTTTGTATAACCTCAATACCACAAAATATGTAAATTATATTATGCAGATGTGAGAAAATTGGGTGGTACATAAACAATACTTTTCACTACTAGCGATTTTATAATATGAAATGCACATACTGACTTAGAAATCTAGTTTTCAGCCCACAAAGTAACAAATGAGGAAGAAGAGACAAATCTCCCATGTAAAATAATTTCATAAAATTTATGTAGATGCTCTGCCCTCAAGGAGGAAGAGTAACTCCCCTCTCTGTATGATGACTGTCTTCGGGAGAGCACTGGATGGAAAGAGAGAAGCTAAAAGAGTGACTTTACAGTGGAGAGACCTGGCACACACTAATTCAGCAGATGATCAAGGTCAACATCGAGAGTGAAAAGTCACATCGATAGAATGTACCCTTGCTGTGGCGTGATGAAATGACATTTTACGTGTATGCTCTCCTTACCAAAACCCCATAATCCTAGTCTAATCATGAGAAAAACGTCAGATTAACTAACCTCAGTAGATATTTTACCCAAACACGTGATCAACACTCCTCAGACTACAAAAGTCATCAAAATCAAGAAAAGTCTGAGAAACTCTCATGAACAAGAGAAATCTAAGGAGATTTGATCACTAAATGTAATGTGGTATCCTGGATGATATCCAAGAACAACAACAAAAAAGAGCATTAGGTTAAAACTAAAGAAATTTGAATAAAGCATGGACTTTAGTTAATAATAGCATGCCAGTATGGGTTCATTAATTGTGACAAATGTACCATACTAAATTAATATGTTAATAATAAGAGAAACTGGATATAGAGGAACTATAAATAGTCCTGGAATACAACTGGAAATATAGGAGAGCTCTCTGTACTATATTTGTAATTTTTCTGTAAATCTAAAGCTATTCCATAGAATAAAGTTTCATTTTAGAAATGCCATCTGCCTAAAAATACTTTGTATATAAGAAATGTCAAACAAAAATTTGATCACATTCAAAATGGGAACATTCTATCAGTCTTCAGCAATGCTTTTCTGTAAAATCTTTAAAGAATTTTAATGAATATGTAAGCACTTCATCCTTCATATGCATAGCTTTCTAAAATCTTTCAAATAAGGGTCTGGATAGCAATTTCATAACTGTGCTTATCTACCTTACACTGGATTTCAGGTACTGCTGCCAATCCAGCCAACTCTGTGGGTGAGCTCCCACCCTTTACCTCCCAACCTCAGTACTATTGAAAGCTTGTGTCGATGATTTGTCAGTTGAGTGAATAAAATCATGAAACAGGGATGCTTCTTGAAAAGCAACAAAAATTTAACAGTATGAATAATCATGCCACTGATTTGAATTACACTTTCAAATAGGTTTATCTAGAAGGAACTGAGCAAGTGAAGAATTATGAGGCTGAGACAGGAGGATTGATTGCTTGATCCTAAGAGTCCAAGGCTGTAGTGTGCCATTTTGGTGCTTGAGAATAGCCTCTACACTCTAGCCTGGGCAACGGAGGAAGACCCATCTCAAAAAAAAAAGGCAAAAAAAAATTACATATGCAATCAGTAAGAGACCTTTCCTACAGTCTTGTAGAAGGCTTTGTTTGCCAATTTTAAGATTTTACGCTTAGCTGGGTAGTGGTTAAAAAAAAAAAAAAAGAGGCCTGGTATGGTGGCTCATGCTTGTAATCCTAGCACTTTGGGAGGCCCAGGTGAGCGGATTATGAGGTCAGGAGTTCGAGACCAACCTGGGCAACACAGCGAAACCCCATCTCTACTAAAACACAAAAAATTAGCCAGGTGGTGGCAGGTGCCTCTAATCCCAGCGACTTGGGAGGCTGAGGCAGGAGAATTGCTTGAACCTGGGAGACAGAGGTTGCAGTGAGCTGAGATGGTGCCACTGCACTCCAGCCTGGGCAACAGAAAAAAACTTTGCCTCCAAAAAAAAGCTGTGGGGGGGCGGGGCATGAACATATATATACATATGTCTTTTTGGTAAAATGATTTATTTTCCTTTGGGTATAAAACCAGTAATAAGATTTTTGGGTCAAATGGTGGCTCTCTTTTAAGTTCTTTGACAAACTGCTTCTCAAAGCAGTATGAATCAATGGATAGATAGACTGATTCACATTCCCACCAACAGTGTACAAGTGCTCCCTGTTCTCCACAGCCTTGGCAGAATCTATTGATTTTTGACTTTTTAATAATAGCCATTCTGACTGATGTGAGCTGTTATCTCACTGTAGATAAAGGAAATGTGGTACATATACACAATGGGATGCCACAAGGGGGTAAGAAAAATAAAATCATGTCCTTTACAGCAACATGGATGCATCTGGAGGCCATCATGCTAAGCAAATTAACACAGGAAAAGAAAACCAAATACCAAAGTTTCTCTCACATAAATAAGAGCTAAACACTGAGCACACACGGACACAAACGTTGAAGCAGTCGACACTGTGGACTCCTGGAGGCGGGAGGGAGAGAGGAAATGTGGTTGAAAAACAATTTGTTGTGTACTATGCTCATGACCTCGGTAATGGGATCCGTATCCCAAACCTCAGCACCACACAGTATACTCATGTGACAACCCTGCACATGCACTCCCTGTATCTAAAATGAAACTACACCTTACACTAAAATTAACTCCAGATGGATTAAAGATTAAACATAAGACCTAACACCATAAAAATCCTAGAAGAAAATCTAGGCAAATCTCAGGGCATAGGCATAGGCAAGGGCTTCATGACTAAAACACCAAAACCAATGGCAACAAAAGCCAAGATAGACAAATGGGATCTAATTAAACTTCCAGAGCTTCTGTACAGCAAAGGAAACAAGCGTTAGAGTGAACTGGCAACCAGCAGAATGGGAAAAAATTTTTGCAATCTACCCATCTGACAAAGGGCTAATATCCAGAATCTACAAAGAACTAAAACAGATTTACAAGAAAAAAAAAACAAACAAACCCATTCAAAAGTGGACAAAGGACATGAACAGACACTTTACAAAAGAAGACATCTATGAGGCCAAAAAACATATGAAAAAATGCTCATCATCACCGGTCATTAGAGGAACGCAAATCAAGACTACATTGAGATATCACCTCACACCAGTCAGAATGGTGATCATTAAAAAATCTGGAGACAACATATGCTGGAGAGGATGTGGAGAAACAGGAACACTTTACACTGTTGGTGGGAGTGTAAATTAGTTCAACCATTGTGGAAGACAGTGTGGTGATTCCTCAAGGAACTAGAAATAGAAATACCATTTGACCCAGCAATTCCATTACTGAGTATATACCCAAAGAATTATAAATTGTCCTATTAAAAAGACACATGCACGTGTATGTTCATTGTGGCGCTGTTTATAATAGCAAAGGCCTGGAACCAACCCAAATGTCCATCATCAATAGACTGGACAAAGAAAACGTGGCACATATACACCATGGAATACTACACAGCCGTAAAAAACAATGAGTCCATGTCCTTCACAATGAAATGGATGAATCTAGAAACCATCATTCTCAGCAAACTGACACAAGAACAGAAAACCAAACACCGTATGTTATTGCTCATAGGCGGGTGTTGAACAATTAGAACACGTGGACACAGGGAGGGGAGCATCACATGCTGTGGTCAGGAGGCTAGGGGAGGGTGGGGAGGGATAATGAGGGGAGAAATACCAGATATAGGCGATGAGGGGATGAAGGCAGCAAACCACCTTGCCATGTATATACCTATGCAACAATCCTGCATGATCTGCACATGTACCCCAGAACCTAAATTACAGTTAAAAAAATAAAATAAAACTACAAATTTTAAAAAATAAATGAATTAATTAAAAGATAGTTAAAAAGACAGAGAGGGCCATCATGCTGTCATTCCTAAAAGACAATGCCACAGTGTGACAATTCTATGGTATTTTAGGATGCTTATAGATTTACACTACTTAATTTAAACCAAACTCTGATGCCTATAATCTATCACCAAATTCCATAGAAAAGAATGCTTCTTGGACAGGTGCAGTGGCTCACACCTGTAACCCCAGCACTTTCAGAGGCCAGATCACAAAGTCAGGAGTTCAAGACCAGCCTGGCCAACATGGTGAAATCCCGTCTCTACTAAAAATACAAAAATTAGCTGGGCATGGTGGCAGGCACCTATACTCCCAACTACTTGGGAAGCTGAGGCAGGAAAATAGCTTGAACCCAACAGCCAGAGGTTGCAGTGAGCCAACATTGTACCACTGCACTCCAGCCTGGGTGACAAAGCAAGACTTCATCTCAAAAAAAAAAAAAAATCATTTTAAATATTTTCCATTCCTTTCCTCAGAGATAGCAAATTCTTTTTAATAAAACAAAGGAGTCATTCTCATAATAGTTTGGCAAGACCTGCATTGACTACCAACCATTAGTAACTTTCTGTCCCTGGGTAGCTTGGCCTCAGGGTCTAGAGGTCTGATCTGAGATTTTCCATCAGTGAATTTTATGAATTTTATAAACTGCTCATAAACTTGACAAGTTTGGCCTCTTGTCACCATATAACCCAAGTCACTCCACAAATTGTTATCTTGTTTGTTATTTATTTTGCTAAAGCAAGCTTAGATGTCCAACATTATTTCTTATTGAGGGAAGAATCTCCCTCTTGAATGTACCAATTAAGCTGAAATAATATTACTTGAGGTAATTATTTTTCTCTATGTTTGACATAATTTTAAATTTACATAAAAGTTACAATAAAGTACAAAAGCCCTCTGAGGCCTTTCACTCAGTAGTTTTCTCCTCTTTTCTCTCCTTTATTTGTTATCCTTCTCCCTTCTTCTCCTTTTCTCCTTCCTCCTCATATTCTTCTCTCTGTCATTTTTAAATAATGTATACATAAACATCTCTTTATCCCTATACTATAGTCAAATATTTTCTCTCTATATTGTTTTATTTTAAGACAGGGTATCACTCTGTCACCCAGGCTGGAGAGCACTGATGTGATCACAGCTCACTGCAACCTCGACCTCCTGGGCTTAATCAATTCTCCTGCCTTAGACTTCCAGGTAGTTGGGACTACAGGCATGTTTGACTATAGCTGGCTAACCTTTGTATTTTTTGCACAGACAGGGTTTTGCCATATTACCCAGACTGCTCTTGAACTCCTAAGTTCAAGGGATCCATACCAGTCTTAGCCTCCTGAAGTGCTGGGATTACAGGTATGAGCCACCACACCTGACCAAATATAGAATTTTTTTTTACCTATCTGTAGGAAAATTATCAAAATCAGGGTACAAACATGGAAAATATATTATCTAATTCCACAGAACTAGTTTATATGTTGCCAATTCTACAACAACATATCCTTCACTGCAAAAAAAAAAAAAATCCAAAATAATTCACTGTATTTATATTCAGTCATCCTGTCTCTTTAATCATTTTTAATTTGGACTACTTCATGATTTTTTTATGACATTGATAATTTTGAGAAGTACAGATCAGCTATTTTATACACTGCCACTCAATTTATGTTTGTTTGATGGTTCCTATGGTTACATTCAAGTTAAGCTTTGTTGTCAGAAAAAAAATAGAAATCAGACTGACTTCTTAGTGCGTAACACCAGGAGGCAGATTCTGTTGAATAATCAAGAGAGTTATTTCATTACTGGCAATATTAATTTTCACCATTTGGTTAAGATGGTAGCTATTGGTTTGTTTAAGCTCAGTTTCCACAGTAAGGAAAAGTTGTCTTTTCTCTGTCATTTATTTATTGCTTGTCTATTTCTAAAATTTTCTTTAGCATTTAGGAAACTTTGTGTTTTGTGCAAGTGATAACCTCTGTATTTATCTTTCTAATGTTCTTATTTTATATTCCCTTTTTAATCTTTAATATCTTGTCAGTTTTTAATGGTATCCTTAATTTTCACCTAGTGCCTGTAAAACAATCAATGGCTTCACTCCAATTTCCTTTTGTCCTGAGACTTTTCCTCCCAAATTTTGTTTGCCCTAATTCCTTCAGAACATACAACATGTAACTTATAGCATTTGCTATATAACATTTCGTCCTTGACCTCACCTTCATCTTAGTCTCATTCCAACAAATCTTGACTCATTATCTGTCATTTTGCTAAGTTCTCAAAGCCATTTCTTAATTGACTGAAGTTCATCTTATAGTAGATTCTTAAAGATGGGATAATGAGTATAAAATTCCTTGATCTGTTGAATGTCAAAATTTTTTATAGCAATAATACTTGAAGAATGGATTGACTGAGTATACAATTCTTAGTTCATTGTTTCATTCCTTGAGGCTTTTGAAAATGCTCCTCCATTATTGCCTTGACTTGTATGTTGTTTTTAAGGCAGGTGATAATAAACTTTTCTCCTTGTTAAGTTATTTGATCTTTTCCCTAGAGGTCTGGAGGCATTTTCTTTATCTTCCAACTTTTAATTATTTTTCTAAGATATGGCTTGGAGTTTAACATTTTGTTAAATTTTCATGGTAGTAAGATGACCCTTTTATTACATACATTAAGGTCTTCCATTTCCAGAAAGTATTATTAAATTATAGTTATTTCAACATATAAAAAAAATGTTGTTCCACTGTCTTTCAAGATTCAAAATTTCTGATGTCACTGCTTGATATAGTTTGGCTGTATTCCCACCCATATTTCATTTTGAATTGTAGCTCCCATAACTCCCATGTGTCATGGGAAGGATCCAGTGGGCAGTAATTAAATCATGGAGGTGGGTCTTCCTGTGTTGTTCTCATAATAGTGAATAAGTCTCAAGAGATATGATGGTTTTATAAAGGGGAGTTCCCCTGCACACATTCTCTTGCCTGCCACCATGTAAGACATGCTTTTCCTCGTCATTTGTCTTCCACCATGATTCTAAGGCCTCCCCAGCCATGTGGAACTGTGAGTCAATTAAACCTCTTTCCTTTGTAAATTACCAAGTGTTGGGTAAATCTTTATTAGCAGCATGAGAACAGAGTAATGCACCTCTTAATCAAATTATCACCCACTTTTATGCAACTTGACCTCTTTTTCTTGCTGCTCTCCACGTTTCTTTTTTATGTTGGCTTTCAGCAGGTTGACTATAATGTGCCCAAGCACAACCATTTTTTTTTTTTCATCTTTTTTGTGCTTGATGTTTGATGAGCATCTCAAATCTGTAAATATGTGTCTTTCCCTATTTGGAGAAATTTCAGTCATTATTATTTTCAGACACTTTTTTTTCTATCTGAGTTTTTCTCCTCGTGACAAGGGACTCTGGTTACATGTATGTTTGACTTTTTAATAGTATTTAACAAGTTTTTAATTCTATGTTTATTTTTAACTGTATTTCTCTGTTATTTTCAAATTGAATACTTCCTTTATTTATTTTTAAGGTTTACTGAGTCTCTCCTCTGTCTTCCTCATTCTGCATTCTGGGAAATTTATTTCAGTTCTAATGTTTTGATGCAGTTATCTTTTATCCATTTTTCTGCTGAGGTTTTATATTTTAAGTTCATTGAAAACACATAATCCTTTACATTATCAAGGAATTTATACAAGCTTCTTTGAAATACTCCTGTGTTACTTGTAACATTTATTCTATCTCATGTCTGGTCTTCATTGATTTTTTTTTTTTCTTGCAACTTTCTAATGTTAAGCTATTGAGAGTCTGAATTTATTTAGTTTTATCTGATAATTGTTGGTTTTTAGGAGTATTGTTGTTGCTCGTTTTTTATTTATTTTTGAGACAGACTCCTGCTCTGTTGCCAGGCTGGAGTGCAGTGGCACGAACTCAGCTCACTGAAACCTCTGACTTCCTGGTTCAAGCAATTTTCCTGCCTCAGCCTCTTGAATAGCTGGGATTACAGGCACATACCACCATGCCCAACTAATTTTTGTATTTTTAGTAGAGTTAGGGTTTCAGGTTGTTGGCCAGGATGGTCTCGATCTCCTGACTTTGTGATCCACCCGCCCTGGCCTCCAAAATGCTGGGAATACAGGCATGAGTCACTGCACCTGGCCTGTTGTTGTTTGCTTTAACAGACACTTAATTTGATTGGATTGAATTACAAATGCACTCTTGGGAGTTAGCTAAAATTTTAAAATAAGAATTTTGTTTCTTAGTTAAGCTGTCTTCAGTCTAATGCTCCTCCAGCTGAGCTATTTCAGCAAAGACAGTTAAATTGTTCAGAATATGCTCCAACCACGCATGTTTCCTCAGTCATTCAGAGATGCAGATGGTTGTAAACCAAACAGTACTTGGCTGACTGTTTCTGTGAATACTCCTTCCTCTCCAATGGTTATGGTTGTCTCATCCTAAATCCTCTGGTTAACCAAAGATTGTCATTTTTGAGAAGGAGTTTCACTCTTCCTGCCCAGGCTGGAGTGTAATGGTGTGGTCTCAGCTCACTGCAACCTGTGCCTCCTGGGTTCAAGCAATTCTCCTGTCTCAGCCTCCCAAATACCTGGGATTATAGGTGCCCACCACCACACCCAGCTAATTTTTGTATTTTTAATGGAGACGGAGTTTCACCAAGTTGGCCAGGCTGGTCTCAAACTCCTGACCTCAGGTGATCTGCCCACCTTGGCCTCCCAAAGTGTTGGGATTACAGATGTGAGCCACTCAGCCTTCATCTGTTGTTTCTCCAGTAACTGCCTTTTGTGTGTGTGTGTGTGTGTGTGTGTGTGTTTCAGAGTTGATAGTTATCTGCAGTAGGGCTTGTCTGTCTAATTGGAGTTTCCTCAGCCATTACTGAAAGTGGAAAGAATGGATGATATTTTTAAATATTATTTGTTTCCTTTTTTTTTTAAAAAAAAAAAAACCTTTTTAGTATTCCAATTATACATATATTGTTATCTCTTTGTTTGTCTGTCATTTAAACCACTTTCTTTCTCTTTTACTGCTTTCTTTATATACTTTTAATTATATTTTATATTTTACTGCATTTACTCAATGTTTTTTATATTGTTTCAAATTGTTTTTATCTTCCCTAAGCAACTTGTAATTTAATCTTTGTTACTGGTATATTTTGTCATTTTAAATTTATTTTTTGAGTTCATCTGATTCTAATTTCATTGAGAGAATTGTCCTTACTTGAATCGTTCATGTTTTAATTTTCTAAGTTGTTTAAAGTACTTACAGATAGCTAAATAAATAGAGAGATGTTGTTTTTGCATCTGTATTCTGTGGACGGAGCGGCTAGTTTAGTGTGGTTATGAGATTCCAGGCACAAAGCATATCTTCAGCCAGTATACCAAAGAAGGATTTCTTTCATGATTTCGTGGTGTGAGATAAATAAAAGAGAAAATACATAAGAAGGTGTTTAGTTTTCCTCTTTATGTAATTTAGTAGTCTTGCACGATACTGAATTTCCTCTTCTTGCCTATTTTTTCCTTTTCTACTCGATTTCCAAAAGGCACCACTCCATTTTTTCTAAAAATATTTTTCCCTTGAAACAATGTTTTTCTAAGGCTCATTTCTTAGGTTCTGGATGCGTTTTTAATGTTTTTTTCTGTAAACTGTGCCCTGAACAACACACACTGGGGCCTGTTATGGGGTGGAAGGCAAGGGGAGGGAAAGCATTAGGACAAACTGAACAGGCACCGTTTTTTGCATCTGTACATACTTTCTTTTTTGGTATTGTTTTTCTGATCAATTTTAGGCTCGTCATAAATTCTGAATACTCTACATCTTGCAATTTTTCCAGAGCTGTTTTTGTATTACCCAAAAGCTTGTATCAAGAATGGTAGCTTGCCAGGAACAGGTATCTATTTTTCTTCTTAAATTAATTTAAAGTTGAATGGTCTCTATTTTCTTGTTTAGGTATAAGTTTTATGTAGGTTTTTTGTTTGTTTGCTTGAGAAGTTAGGAATGCCCTCCATTGCTTTCCCTACTAAGAATTTTATATTTACTCTATTGGCATGAAATTAGACCTCATGTTACAAACACAGTCAGTACTCACTCTGTGGATGAGTAAATCTGTGTGAAAATTCTCATTTTTGCTGAAGATTTATATATGTGCATTCATCAGCTAGGGAAATAATTGTAGGATGAACTGAGAGGTGGACCTCTTGGGAGACAGACTCAGTTCAAAGTTTTATTTATAACTTGACCTATTAAATTCCAAATCACTGAAGATATGTTCAGGTCTCTTTATGACAGTGTTAAGCAACTTCCACACCTCTAAGCATTACCCTGCTGAATGGCTGCAAGTTCTTCTAAGACTGAATGAAGATTCACACGATATGCCTATGATGACATTGTGAGGCTCTTCTTTATGAGTTCCTAGGCATTGACTTTATCGGGGCATTGGATATGTGCAATGACACATATATTTGAATTTGATAAGAAACCGTGTTTCTCAAGGAGTGGTCAAATTTTTTGTTTGTATTTTTGTTTAATGTGAAATAACTCTTTAGTAAGCTATCTCTTGTTTTAGTCCCTAGGAGTCCATGATCAGAAAGTTATAATCAAAGCTCACTCTGAATCAGTACATTTAGTTCACCTCCTTGGTCCTTATATGTGGCTTTCCATCATGCTTCTGGTGATCATGTGCTACGTATTGGTGTTTGTTATCCTACATGCCTTAATATCATTAAAATTAGCCCATTTCAACTCCCTTCCCTTCCACCTGCATCATCAGCCCACAGAGAGAACCACTAAACTAAGGAAATACTAATGTTCATGAAAACACATGGACACAGGGAGGGGAACAACACACACTGGGGCCTGTTGGGGGATGGAAGGCAAGGGAAGGGGGAGCATTAGGACAAATAGCTAATGCATACAGGGCTTAAAACCTAGATGAAAGGTTGATAGGGGTAGCAAACCACTCTGGCACATGTATACCTACACAAAAAACTTGCACATTCTGCACATGTATCCCAGAACTTAAAGTAAAATTAAAAAAAGAAAAATACTATAAAATTAATATATTCAAAGTGATAGTTATCTACAAAATAAGTTCCTGTTGACAAAAAAGAAATACTAATGTTCCCGTCACTAATGATTTATTTATGGCTTTAGAAAGGGCATGTCTTCTATGTCTTCCTATACACTATAGATGAATAATGAATGGATTACACTCAATAAATCCACCCCAGTATTTTTTCTCTTTGTTATATAAAAGAATATATGGTATCTCAAATTAACTTAGACTGTGTCACTCGAGTATACCAAGCAAACGTTTAAAACTACTCCTACTGCTCTGAGTAGCATATTGAATCCACGATCTCATATGCCTTCCAGATTTTAAAATAAAGTAGTCTGATCTATATTTATATTCTCCTCTATTTGTTCTAGCATCCTTGGAATCCATTCCCACACATACTGCTCAGATTGTTTTTGCTGATACCAATTAACAAAGAAGTGACTTCTTCAGACCTCTTAGGCATGCTGCAATCTGACTGTACGTATACATCTGGAGAAAATGAGGGTTGGGAGGGAAGGGAATGAAAAACATTGAGGTTCTTTTGCAAAATAGACAAAGGAGACACAATGACTTTAAGCCAAGCTGGAACAGACTCTTTAGACCAAATCAAGCTTGCTTCAGGCAGCATGCTAGGCTCAGCAGCCTTAGAAGCTTGGGTAGCTCCAGTTCTTCCAGTGCTCCCATGGCAATTCTTAGAGCCCATTCATTCTTAATAAATTCCCTAAGAGATTTGGAAACACTATATGTCTAACTAATGTTGTAATTTGACAAAGAATAGAATCTTCTATGCATTTGTTTTTCAGCTTATGATCTCAGCACTTTAGGTATAAAATGTATTAAAGAGGCTATTTTGATAGTTTCAGAAGTTTCTTAGTTTTCAGTTCATGCTTTGATGCAAGAATATACTGATTTGAGTTCATTATTCCTTTTCAAGCTATGCAGTGTCTTAAATGTGACCACACCATCCTTCATTCTTTGAATAATGTATTTTTTTTATAATACTGTATAGTAGCAATCACTTAGTGGCCTTCAGTGGATACTCCAGGTCACACATAGGCGATAATCTAACAAATTATATTGCAACTATATATCATAGGCTGTTATAGTCTCATCCTTCAATGCTCTGGAAGGCACTCGATTTTCATTGTCTTCTTTTCCATACAAGTTAGATAACAATGTGAGATTCCCCCAAACCCTATAAGGAAAGACAATTCACTCCCTTAATAGTCCCTATGCTATATCTCAAGGTACTTTTTTACGAGAAGTAGAAACAAACACTGATTTAAGCAGAAAATACTTTTGTTGGAAAGATATCAGAAAACACATATATGGTCGTTTGATTTACTTTCCTCAATTCTCCATCCTTCCTTGTATTCACAGCCTTAGCCTTTGTAATATCCACTCCCTAAGATGTTACATGTCTTTCCACTAGAGGAAGCACATATTCCCTACCCCACTGATTGTAGGCTTCACCATAGGATTTGTATAGTCCAGTCAGACACTAGAAGGTGTGACACAAGCAGAAAATTCAAATGTGCTTGCTCACTTGGGTCTGTTGTCATACATTGTTACCTTTCATCATCAGAAAGAGATGCCTCCAATAACTGGCAGTCCAAGAAATATAAAGAAAATGTGAAGGAGACCTGGACCTAACCACAGCTTGTAGCCACGCCCTGCAAAATCTAGCCTAGAAGGGCCGATCCTCTATCAACCTACATCTATAAAAGTTTAAAACAAAAGTTTATGTTGAATGCTATTGAGCTTTTCTTTTCTTTCTTTCTTTTTTTTTTTTTCTTTTTAGGAAGCAGGGAGGATTGTCTTAAAGAATTTTTGTGGATATAGCTGATAGACACATCAGAGAATCAAAGAATCACCAGAATAACTAGAGAATCAAGGTTGAGAATAGAGGCAAGAGCCAAAGGAAACCAGGAATAGCTAAGACTCCACCACAGAAATGGTTTGCTTGGGAAGGTGCTACAGGTATCATCACCACTGGAGATTTCCACCCTCCCAGCATATTCTGCAAACCTCGGGTACATACTGAGAGTTTACTATTCAGCCACAGCTTCAGAAAACAATCTCTAGTGACCTCTGTTCTCTTCATCACTCTTCCATATTCAAAGCCCATGTAATTAGCCAGCCAAGGTTACATGTCTACATTCTCATTGCCAGAAGGTTGAGAGAAGGAATATCCTCCTTGCTATGGCTTATAACAACCTTGCGATTCCTGAAGCATATAAAAGGTATATAAAACCTGGGTGACTATAAAATGAGAAATGTCTATTGTAAGTCTTTGCCTGAAGCAGAATGAGAAGTCAGTGGAACCACAGTCACAGTTTCTTTTTTTTTTTTTAAGATTTAGGATTTTTTTTTTTTTAAGATTTAGGACACAGTCATATTTTCAAGCCAGACTATACCTAAACATCACAACAGTAGCAGTAACAACCAACATGCCTTTACTTTGTGTTAAACACTTGTTGAAAGAATGATATATCCTTTTATTGTAGATAATGTATCTCCTTTATAGAAGTGAGAAAAATGAAGTTTAAGATGGTTAAGTAACTTGCTCAAATTCACAGAGCTCAACGTGGCAAAGCCGAGTAACAAACCGGGCTAGTCAGATTATGAAACCCTGACTCTTAACCGCTGGGATGCACTATTTCTCAAGCACTGCAGAATCATTTCCAGGACACAAGGGGCTCTACGTCTTGTTAAGACTAAGGGAGGTGATGACTCCATAAGCATCATCAATATCCTACTCCGAGTCTTAATTCAATCGCCACTTTTTTTTTATTGCTTTTATGCTGTCCCTCTTTTTTCTGCAGAGATAAAATGGGAGATAACTGACCTTTCTCAAGTACTGGAAAATTTATTATAAAGCTTCCTCTCTGCTTCTCTCAACCAGATTCTCACAATTTTTCTCTGTCTCTTTTTTTTTTTTTTTTTAAAGAAGGAATTTCACTCTTGTTGCCCAGGCTGAAGTGCAATGGTGCGATCTTGGCTCACCGCAACCTTCACCTCCTGAGTTCAAGCTACTCTTCTGCCTCAGCCTTCCGAGTAGCCAGGATTACAGGCATGCACCACTATGCCTGGCTAACTTTGTCTTTTTAGTAGAGATGGGATTTCTCCATGTTGGTCAGGCTGGTCTCGAACTCCCGACCACAGGTGATCCACCTGCCTCAGCCTCCCAAAGTGCTGGAATTACAGATGTGAGCCACCTCATCTGGCCCTATCTCTGTCTCTTAATGGAATGTGCTATTTTTTTTTTTCATTTTCTTTTCTTTAATATTTTGAGTGGTTAGGTCTCCAAATATTTTCTAGAGAAAAAAATAATTTTTTATTTTCCCTAAGCCCTGACAAGCTATGAAAGCTCTTTGAGGTTTGTGGTGTATGTATATGTGCATGTGTGTCTCTGTGTGTACATACACATGTAACCTACTGTAGCTATTGTTGTTGTTGTTTTTGTTGCTAAACAGAGTCTCTTAGATGCCTGACAGTTACACCGTTCCCCAAGAATGCCTTGACAACTTATTAAAAAGAGACATGAGAGAGAGAAGTGTGGAGAAAACTGTCTAGTGGGTCAGAATCATATAGTTGAAATCCTCACTTGCCCATTAGCAAGCTATGTGGCACTGGCAATGAATTCAGATTATCTGAGCATTTATTCCACCGTTAACATAACAAGATAAAGAAGAAAGAATGCTGGCTGGATGCAGTGGCTCACGTCTGTAATCTCAGCACTTTGGGAGGCTGAGGTGGGTGGATTACCTGAGATCAGGAGTTCCAAACCAGCCTGGCCAATTTGGTGAAACCCTATATCTACTAAAAATACAAAAATTAGCCTGGTGTGGTGGTATGTGCCTGTAATCCCAGCTAGTTGGGAGGTTGAGGCAGGAGAATTGCTTGAACCTGGGAAGGGAAGGTTGCAGTGAGCTGAGATCACACCACTGCACTCTAGCCTGGGCAAAGAGTAAGACCCCATCTAAAGAAAAAAAGAAGAAGAAGAAGAAGAAAGAATACTGCACACAGCTCAGAGCCTAACAGAAAGCTAACAGAAAGTAAGTACTTAATGACTTAATGGTGGCACCTATCATCACTATTGCTGCTGTTCCTATCATAATGGTGGTGAATATATTAATCTTCCAGACATATTCATTGGAGATCATTTCTTAGTATTTTTGACAATTGCTACTGATCTAATTAAAAAAACATATTTTTAAGCAATTAAGTTTATTTTGAGGAATAACGATAAAATTTATTCCTAAATTTTTAAAATTACTATCCATGAAATCATTCTCAGGGATCCTTTAAGAGTTAGATATTAACGTGGGCATTATTTAAGTTGCCCATGCTGCAGTTCTTGTGTTAGCGCCACATAAATGAGTTGGCTGTAACCACTCATTTAAGCCAGACCCAGGATTAAAACACTTCTCATTGTGCTCTCACTGCTTGCCTCACTTCCCTGGCGTTTCCTATTCTTACAATGAGCTGTCAGTTTTGGAGGATTCATTGTAATGTCAGTACTGAATTATGGTCAAGAGGAGGAAGAAGTGGAGTTCCCAATGCTTGGGCTGGAAGGATTGAAGGGAAACCATTGAGGAAACAACTACATGTGTTGGCCAGAACCATTTTTACAAAGTCATCGTGTTTCCTATAAATGATCTTTCAGACAAGCTAGCATAATACGTAACAAGAGTTACTGAGTAAATAAGGAGTCGGCAAACTCAAAGGGTTTCATAGTTGAAGAAATATCATGTCATATCATGGGAGTGTGGAAAGTCAATTTGATTTAAGATTGAGATGTCTCCTTTTTCAGGAAGTCATCTTACATTGTGACTGCCAAGCCTTAAAGAGGCAGGGAATTAGTGATGTCAGTTTGAAGAATTGGGAACTGATTTTCCTTTCCTTTCATTACCTCTCATCAGTTGCACAAGCAGGGAATGAGATCATTTGTATTCATAGAGACAAACAGAATGACATGTCATAAGCAGGGAGAAAAATTACCATAGCCTGGTTATACTCATAAATGTTACTAGCTGACTTGGGCCCTTTTCGAAGTTAGTGGGATATAAATCTTTAGTATTGTTAAGAAGCAAAGTTTATTAGGTGCCATAGCTATGCAATAAGTAACTAAGCAATACCAAAGTATTTGGGTAGGATTGGGATGGGGACAAAATCATTTTATTATAGAATCAGAAATGAGCTAATTAGTCAAATGGCTTCAAAAAGAGTCTAGATGATTCATGCTCTTAACTAAAAATAACCAAAGAAAGAGAATTATAAGTTAAAATGTTTGAGTTTTGTTGTGTATTTTTCACCTTGACTACATATTATTGTATATCTTCTACTTAATTTTTTTTACTTAAAATGGTATACAGTAAAAAGGATGTTCTCGGGCACCATTTGTTTGTTTTCTTCTGAAACATAAATAACAGAGCTAAATATGCGCTCTAAACAAAAATAAGTTATTTTCCTCCAAAACACATTCCATTAGGCATCTGGAAAACATCTGAGGTCACACTTTGTGATCCTCAGATGAAAGAATTGATATGAATGAAAAATGATGGGATTTTTCCAAAGGATGGCAAAAGAAAGATTTGAAAATGAGTTTTTATTTTATTTCCCTGGTGCATTTCCTGGTCCTTATTAAAAGACAATAAAATTAGCTCAAGACTCCCTGGCAAGGCCCACACATAAATAAGCTGGGCTGGGGCTTCTGCAGTCAATCAAATAATCACACTTTATGAGATACTTCAAAGGAGTGTTCATGATGCTCATCTTATTCATTTTATGCCCAGTTGTCTGATACCACATTTCCAGGGGGCAATTTGGGTACTTCCATCAACACCTGGAATTACAGCTGTAGCTGTTAATGACATAACAGCCCATTCTACTGTGACCAGATATATCAGCCCAGTATGCCATTGTGCAGGGGTCAAGGGAGGCTGGGTAGACTCTCCATGCTGGCTGGCTGTGGCACTATTTCTTGCATACTTGCTACAGGAGAGTTCTCAACCCTTGGTTATCCATGAATATAATTACATTCACTTTAATGGGAATAGAATTATTCCCTCTCTCTCTCTCTCTTCCCCCATCTCGATCTGAAATTATTCTCTCTCTATCTCTTAATTTCTATCCAAATTTTTTTTCTTTCTCTCTCCCTCTCCCCTCCCTCCTTCTCTTTCCCCTAATTCCTTTCTGAAATGTAGCAATTCCTTCCATTCTATTTTTATCCTTGAAATGCTGTCCTAGGTCACATTCGTGGATGATTTCTACCAGATGCACAAAGAAGAGCTGGTACTGTTCTTACTGAAGCTATTTCAAAAAATTGAGGAGGAGAGACTATTCTCCAAGTCATTTTATGAGTCCAGCATCATCCTTACACCAATATTTGGCAGAGACACAACAAAAAAGAAAACTTTAGGCTAATATCCTTGATGAATAGATGCAAAAAATCCTCAACAAAATACTAGCAAGCTGAATCCATCAGTACATCAAAAAGCTAATCCACCATTATCAAGTAGGGTTTGTCCCTAGGATGCAAGGTTGGTTCAACATATGAAAATCAATAAATGCAATACATCACATAAACAGAACTAAAGACAAAAACCACATGACTATGTCAATAGGGGCAGGAAATACTTTCAATAAAATTCAACATCACTTCATGTTAACATTTGGCAGGCCTTGGGTTCTTGTCCTGCATCCAGGAAGAACAAGGTATGCAGACAAGAGGAGAGTGAGCAAGGTGAAAAGGTTTATTGAGTGATACAATAGCTCAGTTGAGGCCCTGGAGTGGATAGCTCCTCTATGCAGGCAGGTTGTCACATCAAGGGTTTAGCTCTCAGCGCAGAGGAGGCCCTGGAGTGGATAACTTCTCTCTGTAGGCAGATTGTCCCATTGTCTCTGCAGCCAACCCTAAGTTAATTAGCGGTAAAGTTGGGATTCAAACCCAGTTCATGGGGTCCCCAAACTCCCAGTTATTTAAGTTGATGAAGCCATTATTTTTTTCTGGCAAAGGGCATTGAAAGATTATGTTGTAGGCCAAGTTGTTCTCATTGAATTTCCCAAAACTCAGCTTCCTCTTCCACCTAACATCACCAAATGCCATACTCCTTTCTCTCACTCCTGACTTTGGAAGGCTTTTTTAAACCCCCATAATCACTTTCATGGCAGCGCAAAAGTTCAGTATATTCAGTGGCCAGGTACCTAAAAACACAATCATCAGATATTGAATTTGATGGTGAAGGTCAAATTTTCTAATTCTGGTTTTTTAAAATGCAAAAGCCTGCAGCCTCCCCTAAGAGAAGAAATTTGGCAAGTCACTTTTGAAATAGTGACAAAGAATGCTCTACCTCTGAGTGAATCCTTACAGAAATCTAGCAGTTTCCTCTCCACATCTTACTCTCCCAATAAAACTAGTTTTCTCTGGCTCCCCTAAGTGCTGGCACTATTGCTTATTTTGTTACTTACAGCAATAGTATTTGTCATCAGTCTTATATATGAGCCTAATTACATCTATCCCATATGAAAAAAAATTGAAAATTCCTACACTGAGAGTAAGAAGCATGAACAAGGCTGTCCACAGGAGCCCATGAGCCCTACCTGGCCTATCCCCCTCAGTGCTGTGGTCCTGGATCCGGTGTTGCTTTCGCATAAAGAGCATAGTGATTAAACAATATGACTGAAACTCAGCGTGGCAGCCATTTTACATTCACCATAGAACGATTGAAATTAATCATGTTCTAGCTCCAGAGTTGTAGAAGGAAATAAAAAATCTACTCTAAGTACAGCAAGAAAAAGTATTCTAATACGTTAACTGTCCATTTTTTAACCTGTTTCTATGGTTGAGTAAGGTTGACCTCTCTCATCAAGATATGAATTTGAGTGTTTCTTCTTGGGGGTTTGCTTTGAAGTGTTTCTAGCATTTCATTATCCTCCAGGGCTCTAAAATATCTTATGTTTCTTGAAGCGACACTGAATCTGGAATTCATTACATATTCTTTTTTGGTTTGGGGGAAAATAATTTAACAACAGGTAGTATTCGAAATTAAAACCATGTTTGCTAAGGCTGGAACACCAGAGAGAAGCAAAGGTGGACAATTGAGTGAAGCTATTCTGAATAGATACTCTTCTAAAATCATGCACTTTTCTTTCCCCTTGTAAATATCTCTAAATCACTTCATTTCCTTCCTTTGTGCATATCTTGCTGGAAGAGACATAGCTGAGGTCAGATGAGTGATGTGATTTCTGGGAAAGTAAAGGAGACATCCAGTGTGGAACAAACACTGGATGGTAACCTTGGAGTAAGGCTCAGCAGAAGTTCCCAAAAACAAGATTTTGGGAGGAAAATGTTTGTTTGATTTTTAGTTTCCATAGAATATATGCGGCTAGACCAGAGAACAGTGACATAAGCTGAAACTAGCTTAGGTTCTATTTTATCCTTAGTTTGGTGGAATAAAAATATTAAGCCACAAACATAATTTCACAGTCAGAGACAATCTTTACATCACTCTTCTCCTATAATTGTCTTTTCATCAGCTCAAAACATATATTTAGAACATGAAAATAACACCTATCATTAGCTGTGTTAACATAGAATTGCTAATATTAAAACAAATGTCTAGTTTTACACGTGCAATAAAGGTTTGTCTGTTTGTTTGCCTTAAATTTTCTTCTTGAAAATGTCCCCAAAGTGACAAGAAGGATGAGATGATGAGTGTTAAGGTGAAATCCAAAATCCACCATTGATGAAACTAGATAAAATTGGTCTTTCCGAAACATATTATCAGGAGAAGGGCTGGCTGATTCAGGGAAGATCAAACAGGAGTGAGAGGTGTGGCTGGGCAAAGACCCTCCTGGCAGAAGATCCAGAAGATTGTAATTGTTAAAAGAAAGCAACAAGTCCAAAACTTTCCTCCTGGGTATGTCAGGGATGGATGCACATGATGGCAGTGGGAGCATCCTGGAACTTTTATAGCATAAGATTTTGAGGAGCAGGGAAAGTAAGTTTGAATGAGGAATCACCCAGTAAATGAAATAATCCCAAGACCATTCACCAAGGAGGGAAGATGGAAGAAAAACAATGCATACTAAGGAATTCTGCAGCAGATCATCACAGAGGAGAAAGAGCAATGGCTAAAAGAACTCACATGCATAATCTGAAATTATGAACGTAATCCCCATGAGTTTATGGGATGGACTTTGCTCCTACCCTAAATAAATTTCACAAAATAACTATCCAAGAATACATAATGTAAATCAAATCTGAATAATGATAATATGATATTTAGTGTCATGAATCTTATAGTAACATATATAGCTCATACTATCTGCCAGGCAAAGGCCTTAACTTTGGGAGTTAGGGCTTCAACATACAAATTTTGGAAGGTAGCACAATTTAGTTTATAGTACTGTATCACACACACACAAATATAAAAACAAAAGAAACCAAAAAACCTTTTGTTGATACACACACACACACACACACACACACACACACACACACACACAGTATATTTATATGTGGTAGCACTTGAAATTATTAGGTGAGAACTGTGTAAAGAATGATGGGCTCTTCCCCTAAGTGACCTGAAGTGATCTGTAAAATGGTTCACTATCCGCTTGACCTAGAAAACCCAACAAAATCATGCAAATCAAGAGGTTCGAACCTTCATGTTCACTCTAAGGACACCCATGAAACAGACCAGGCCACCAAGGGTATGCATGTATAAAAAGCCACCAAGTGTCTGAAAGATGTCACTGTATAGAAACAGTCTATATCATTCCAGTGTTACAATGGTGGAGTTGGGAGGTGTGCCCACGCCAAACACCAGGGCTAGATACATGGTCAGTGGCCCAAAAAGAAAGCTGAATTTTTGCTGCACATGCTTAAAACTGCAGATAATAAGTCCAAACCTAAGGGTTTAGATGTAGATCCTTTTGCCATCAAGCATATCCAGGTGAACAGAGTACCCAAGATGTCCTACCAGACTTATAGAGCTCATGGTTAAATTAACCCATACATGAGCTCCCCCTGCCACATGGAGATGAGCTTGACTGAAAAGAAGCAAAATCAGAAGAGAAAGACATCCCAGAGGAAATTGAAGAAATAAATACATAAGACACAGAAATATATTCAGAATAAAATAAATGCAATTAAAAGTTAATAAAGAAAGAAAGAAAGAATGATGGGTCAACTAGTAGCCACACAGAAAAAAATTAAATGGACTACTACCTCATAATTTACACAAAAATGAAATCTAATGTAAGGGAGATTGATGTATACAAAATAGTAGTATGAAAATAAAGAGCATGGAAAAATGATTTCTTAACTTTTGGATCAGGACGACTCTTCAAGAAAAAAGTCAGGGAAGAGACCTCTCCTTCTACCACTCTTCAATCTCCGTCTAGTGCTCCCCATTGACTGAAGCCAGGTTCCGCTGGAGGACAAGTTAGCATGTGTGTGCAACTCCTTCATTACAGAGAAGACTAGGGAGTGAAGTCAGAGGGGAAATGGAAAGTATCTAGTCTATTTAGTGAGATGGGTTCCACTGTGTCTCCCCAAAATGAACGTTTAAGGCGTAACCCCCAGTACTTCAGAATGTGTCTTTATGTGGAAATGGAATTGTTGCAGATTTAATTGGTAAGGTGAAGTCATATTGAAACAGAAGGAGCCCCTAATCCAACTTGATCCCATGTCCTTACATAAAGAGGAAATTTGGAAAGAGACACACACAGAGGGGGAATGCCATGGAAAGACTGGAGTAATACTGCCAGAAGCCAAAGAACACCACGGATTGCCAGCAAACCAGCAAACTCCAGGAGGAAGGCATGGATTCACCCTCGCAACCCTCAAAAACAAACAAACAAAAGAAAACTTTGCCAGCATCTTGATTTAGGACATCTAGCCCCCAGAATTGTAAGACAATGAAGCCCTGTAGTGTGAACCACCCAATTTGTGGTACTTTGTTAGGGCATCCTTATCAAAATAATATACATATTCATAACAGCATTTTTCATTATAATGAGAGATTAAAAATAGTTTGTCACCTCCATGTTTTTATCTACCTTCTGAGTTCTATAGAGTATTTATGCAGGTGGGGAAGAGGAGAGCCAGGGTTTAAGAGGCTCAAGCCTGTGCAATTTTACACGGTCACTTGAATTTAAAGGAACACCGAAACCTCACAGTTTTGCAGTTTACAAAAACTCATGACACAGTGAACTCATTGTTAGGCCTGTCCCAAGGCCATATAAGGGGACCTAGTGCAGGGAAAAGGACCGAAGCTTAAGCCTCATTGTTTCCTGTACATAGTTCCTATAAATAGTAAATAAAATAAATAAATAAAGATATAACACAAAATAACAGAACTAAGACGCAACATTTTCTCATACAAATGAATTTAAATGAACTATGCTTTCATGTTAAAATAGACCCTCATACTGGATAATAAAATTAAAAATGCATCTAAACAAATAAGTAAAATAAGACAAAATTTAAAAGGCCTGCCAGGTTGAAAACTGAAATTAGCTAGCTTTGTCATATCCCCATCTCCCTAACCATAAAAACCACTCCATGGGAACAAACACAACTTGCCATTTTTCATTCCTCTGAAGCGAGTGCCCATCATTTCCTCATTTCTATGACTGCATTTTATTTATTTGCAAATGAAAACAAGGAAACATTAAAAGATTGGCTCAGCCATTAACCATCCTAATATAGTTGAGGTTTGGTCCTCCTAATTGAAACCAAGCTTTCAGTTTCCTGGAAAATGTCAAAAATTGGCAGCTACATACTAGCAGAAGACTGTTCATTTCTCAGGGCCTGTTATCTGTCCATCATCAGAAGGAGCTGGAAATCTGTCAGATCAGATGGTTTCATTTTTGAGTACTGATGTCCTATGGACATCATCATCAGCCTCACTCAGCTGCACAGAACTCAGAAGCTGACGCCAGCCAGAGAAGAGGTGATTGTTTTCTATGATTGTTTATGGTTTATATGATTGTTTATAATTTTCCAGTTCTTTTGCAATCTTTTATCTTTTTCTATTCTTTTTTTAAATTGTAGATACTCCTAAGAAATGAAATTTTCTTTGTATTTAAATGTCTTGAGTCTATGTGACACTGGTTTGCTTTCCAAATGAGCTGCACATTACCAGCTGGGGTATAGGAATGGAGTTGTAAGGATGAGGTAGGAAACAGTATTATTTGAAACAAACCTCTACTTTTGAAACGTGCAAGTCCATTACGTACAATAAGATATTTAACTGGGCATTCCCCCCAGCCCCCAAAAAGCCCTCTGGTCATGCTAAACCACTAGGGATTGTCATTTACATGGTAGTTCATTCAGAATTCAACTCATGAGGTCAATATGACACTACCTCTTAATAATAATTCATCTTGAGCATTTTCTGTATTCTAAAGCTCCTGCCTTACACAAAGCATTCAAATTTTAGCATCTGTCCATATCACCTGGAAAGCTTCTTACAGCACAGATTGCTAGCCCCATCTCCACGTTTTTTGAGTCAGTAGGTTTAGGAGAGGCCTAGAAATCTGTGTTTCTAACAAGTTGTCAAGTGGTGCTGCTGCTGATGATCTAGGTACCACACTTTGAGAATCACCGTTATAGGCATTTTGTTGGGTTCAGGCTACCAGGGTTCTATTTGGATGGGAGACAAGATATTGAATACCCAAAGGGTGGGCCATGTAGAACTGAGGATAGGGAAGATAATCAGTTGATTTAAAGATGTGTGAACATTCTAAATCACTGTGAAAGAGTTCATGGAAAGTAAAAATTCACAAATGAATGAAGCTTGGAAAGACAGAGATGAATGCAAAATCTGTTGAAAGGAATGGTATGAAGAGTCTAGAGTGACTCCGGAAACTTGGCTATTTCCATTCTAGCACTCATCAAAAAAATGTTTACACACTTTTGTAAGATTATTTAATTAGCCTGTCCCTTTATTATGTTCCCCCATGAAGAAACGAAGAGTAACGTCTGACTCATGATAGAGTGCCTGTCACAGAGTTGGATGAACAAGTGAGTCTGCAAATACTTGATGAATTAATGAAGTAGTGAAAATGTTTGAATGAACACATGAATAGCTGTAGCAATTGGGGAGCAGGGTGCTGTAGCCAGAGATTATAAAAGACTGCATGATGAGCTCTTAGTAGATGATTGCACAGTAAAAACAATCTATTTAACCATGAGGGTTGTTGGGCTACAGGTTTGAAGAAGGGTTTATGGTATATTCTGTCCTTAGGGATAAAGAGGGGTGGGCATGGGCGATGGTGAGAGAACCAGAATTGATGCCCAGATCTTAGAGGAGGATGTGAGGGAACCTAGGTCCACCCGAAGCTATGGATAGGCATCTTACATCGTGAATACCGGTCTCATCCAGAGAGTCACAGCAGACTCTAGAACTTCAGAAACTCAAATGTCTTGCAGAGGACAAAAGAAGACTGATCTCATAATTGGCTAGGTTTCCCTAGCCAATTCATGCATTGGCTGCATTCATACATTTGGCTGCATTCATGCATTTGGCTGCATTCATGAGGTTAAAAAGAAAAATATAGGAGAAAAAAACATAAAAGGAAATGAAAGTGGGTAGAAGACAATATTTTTTTTCTGAAATTCCTGAAACAATGTTTTAAGGATGAAAATAAAGTTGAGCTCCATTTTAAGGGTCTACAGAATGCCTCTCTTGACCAAAATGGCTTTTGTTTTGTTTTGTTTCATTTTTTTTTTAATATAACAACTTCATTCCACTATTTTGCTGGTTGTTAGAATAATATGTGGAGATACTTTAAACATTTTTTTCAAGTCGTATCTCACCTAGATGAGGGTTTCCAGGTGGTATTCTTCCTCCTCCCACCCCCCTTTGCTTACATTCACTACTAGGACACCCAGAACCACTTCTAGGAAAGTGTTTCAAAGACTTTTGGTGTTGACCCTATCCATTGACTTTTCTTCCCTCTTACTTATTCATAAATTGTGTATGTGGTATAGTGTGTACATCAATAAAATACTCCCAATCCTTTTGGAAAAGGATAAATGTATAAACAAAAATATAAAAGGCAAAGTCCACTTTGCAGAGACCGCTGTATCTGAATTACTTCTGTATGGACTCTGGAGGCAGGCTACTTGTATTCAAGCTTGAGACCTGCTGCGTAGGATCTGTGAGACCTTGTGTATGACTTTTAAGTTTTCTGTATCTCAGTTTTCCCATCTGTTAAATGGGAATAAATAATAGTCTTTCCCACAAGGTCACTGTGAGGATTAAATTAGTTGCTACATGCAACTGAGAACTGTGTCGAGCATATAGTAAGCATTATATTTGCACTACTGAGTATTAATGCTAAACTTTCATACCATACCGAGTGGGTTTAGAAATGATGTCCAAGGGATCGTACAGTTTGAGAAGAGCAGAGGGTTGGTTGATAATAACAAAAAATGTACAATTCAAAGGGATTTTTAGACATTATCTAGCATAGCCCTGTTATTTTACATCTGGAAAATAAAAGCCTGAGGTCCCCGAAGGTTAAGTGGTTTGCCCAGGTCACCTGCTCCTAGGTGGCAAGGCATATGAGTGAGTGACTCCAGGTGTACAAGCAGCAGACTTGCTGTGGGAAAAGCAGGCCTATAGCCTAATAGAAAGAGTGCTGGATTCCAGACCTGATGCTGCCCTTCATGGGGTCAGGGTCAGGTCTGGAATCCAGCACTCTTGGTGTTTGTGGGCAAGTCACTGCCCTTCTCTAGGTCTCTATCTGGGAGGAAAAAAAAGCATTAAACCAGTTTCTAAGGCTTCTCCCAGTTCTCACAATTTATAACTAGTTATTACTGTTCTCTTTGGGCATATGCCTAGAACTGAACTGGAAACACTTGCATATGATAGAAACAGAGCTTCATAAAGTCAGAATAGAAGATTTAACATTTCCTATATCCAGAACTTCACCCTCCTCAGAACTCTTGCCCAATCTTTCCAATACAGAAGTCTCTTTGAAGTCCTTCTGACTGGGTTGATTAAGAAATCAGTTGTTCTAATCACCCCACTGACTTTGATCCCCACACAGCCCAGATAGTTTCAAACAGATGAAATCGCTATTCCTCAGTCTCCAGCCATGCTTGAAGGCAGCCAGCAAAGGGTGCCAACCAGCAGCTGAGCCACTGTTGCTTAGTGAAACTCGTGGTGAACTTCAGGATGGCGGTCTGTGGCCACAGTCATCACTACTATAAAGCCAAGTCATTGATTCTTTCAGAAGATATTTATGGGTCCCTCCTAAGTGGCAGGCATTGAGTTAGACCCTTGGGAACTTAAAACCCAGTAGGGAATGGACAACCATTATTCACAAAGTCATGCCAATAACAGCACAATTACAACTGTGATAAGTTCATAGAAAATGCTCACAGTGGCACGTATAGTGAAGGCTTTTTGATTTTTCTTCTAGAGGCTAAAGCAGTATTGCTGATGTCATAGGGGTTGGTTTAACACTGGGGGACTGGGGCCAGGAAGTTCATACAGCTCCAGGCAAAGGGAACATGTGTGAAGGCCAATGGTGTGAGTATATGAGGAACTAGGAGATGGGACCAGGACACTGAGGTACAGCGAATGATACAGACTTTGGGCCAAGCTCATCACAGGTTTACTTAAGGATAATTCAAAGAAACAGAGTTTTCTAAGTCTTATTAAGTCTCAAGACTCCCTCTATCCCTCTTCCCACATTTTATCCAAAACATAGAAACAGATGCATGGCCTTAGTTCAGTTCCTCTTTGAAATGCATGAAGTCATAGCCAGAAAATATAAGCAAAGGCTATTCATAATGACTCTTTCCAAATGCTCTTCCATTTCCTACTAAAAAAAAATACTTTGTTGACACAGTTACTATCATCATTAACCTAAGATAACATAATCATACTGACATGCATTTCCACAAATTGTTTTTTTCCAGATGGCATATTTTCCAGTAGAAATGGCTTTGTATATCACCCGCTGTTAGTGAATATCTCACACCATATTGTGTCTTCTGGAAAGAATTTTCACCAGGGAAACCAATATTGTGTTTCTATTTTTTTTTTTTTCAAAAATCGAAGAGCAACAGAAGTCTTAAATGAAGCATTTATGCATAATTTGCATATATATAATGTTCATCTATATAATTTTCATATATTTGTTTTATATATATATGAAAAGCATTCCATATTCATTAGCAAATGAGGAGACTTTTGGAAGCAACAATCATTCCCTAATCACAGCAACATGAGAAGGTCGCTCTTGACATGAGGTATATTGGGGCTAACACTTCTTTTTCTCTCTATTATAAATGTGTTTTCTTAGATGATAAAATGAAGTTACGGGAGAGAATGCCAAAAAATCAAACCAGAATTTTTATATCTACCCCTGGAATAACAATCTGACTGTGAATTTTTACATCTTCTTTTAAAGTTGGGAAACCAATGACAAAATAATAAAGAGGAGATAATACAAAACAACAGAAGTGCACTCTCAGGATTATTTTCACAAAAATACTGATATTGGACAGACATAGCGGGTCCTGAAAATTGTAGAGTTTTAAAAACTGAACAATAAGTATGATACAATGGCCTACATTTCTAATGATGTGATGAAAATTAGTGTTATACCATTTATTAAAGTAAATGGTACATTGGACTAAATGGCAGTGCATGCAATAACATATTCTTAATAATGAAAGGGCTTCGGAAACCATCAAAGATCCAATTGTCTCATTTGACTATGCTCAGTATAGTTTCAGTACTTTTTGTTCTTATATGTCCCAATTTTTTCAAAAGTGTCCCTAGACAGGGTGTATGTTAGCTCTCTTACCCCAGAGTTATTGATTTATGATGGCTTCTGCATTTGTAGTCTTAAACTCTCTGGATAAGAAACTAACACATTAAGAATAAAAAGAATGATGTGTCTAAGACACCCACACTCCTAGTACTTCAGAGATCATCTCTTGTTTTATCATAGAAGGTGCTCCCCATGCAAAGAATTGGAAGGAGTGTCTTGAGTCTCAGTCTAAGTTTGTGTAGACTGGAGAAGTCAGTCTCTCTGGGTCTCAATATTCTTATCTGAAAAATATTTTAATAACACCTGCTATTTAAATAAATAATATGTAAAAATGTCCAAGATGTAACATGACTTGTTAGTTCTTCTCAACCTTATTTGAGGAAGGAAACCCTTGAAGTGGGCTCCCAGTTGTAACTTATTTTACCACGAAGAAAGGTGCTGGCCTTTCAGGAGTGGCTTAGAAGAGAGGCTGCAGAAACATTTTTGTGACTTACTTAAGCTAAGCATGCCTTGTGCCAGATATCAGCCAAGAGCCTTCGCTCATCTGAAAGGATGGATAAGATGTCAAACTGAGGGGTCAGATAGCTTCATTAGAGTGGTGACATTTAGCAAAAGGATTAACATCTCTACACTTAATCGCCTTCCACGATAAAATAAGGATAATGATAGTTCTCTCTGTATATGGTTTTCGTGAGGTACAAAATTAGGGAATGACAATAAAAAGCTGAAAGTGTGATACATGGTAAGTACTCAATAAATGTTCACTTCTCTTTTTATCTCATTTAAATTTTACGTGACTTAGGCCCCGCGTTTAGACTGTGACGTGCACAGAGGACAGGAAGGACCGAAATGTATTTTCTGATTAGACAGCAGGTGCCCAGGAAGAGATCAGAAAGAATCGTCAGAATAGTCCACGGGAAGTTCTGCATTTTGATGTCCCGGGAAAGGCTCTGATGGGAATGAGCCAGTCCAGGTTATGCCTTGCAGCGCAAGTGATGGGGGTGAAACATTTCTTGTGGCTGTCTACCAACAGCTGACCAGAGAGGAGGCACTGTGTCCTGTAATCTGAGCTGAACCCCAATCTGTTGGAAAAGTTTGAGGCCCAACCTAGAAGTCCAAAAGGACTTATGGAAAAAGCTACTTAGGGTAGGAGTATCTCTGGAGTGTCTGTGGGACATGTAGGCACATCACAGGCTTTGGGACCCAGAGTCCTGAGCTCAAACTTAGCTCTGTTTCCAAGTCATGGTGGGTTTCAGCCAACTTCGGCTTTTGCAGCATCAACTCTTCACCTGTAATGAGTGAATGATAATTCCTACTGCATAAGATTCTGTCATCTTAACTGAAATGATGTATTTCGAGTATCACATATCTTTTGTACATGCTCAAAACTATTAGTTCTTACCTTGATTCTCTCAAAACTCTCTTTTCTCTTTAACCCTCATCCCTAGCCACTACCCATGGGGGAGCCTAATGGACCAGCTAATACATAGTGATGAGCCTGAATGAAATGACTTGTTAGTCACCAACTTGTATCTAATTTTCTCTCCAGGAACATATACAGGGAGGACCTACAGAAGTATTTTCTTGATTTCTTTTTCTAGTATATTCTGAGTTTATAAAGAAAGCCTGGAACATATTACTCCAAATCCCCCGTCCTAAATACTTAAATAACTCCTGAAATAGCCTCCATTGGAAACTCGATATATTACAGTGTCAGTTGGATTTGCTTAGAAACAAAGAGACAAATTTTAGCACTACCAAAATTATTAGGTTGAAAGGAATTGCAAAGCTCATTAATTTTTCAGAGAAAAGGAGGAGAGAAAAAGTTTTCCAAGTCCTCTGACAGGAGCCCATTTTGGCAAAAAAAAAAAAAAAAAAAAAAAAAAAAAGGAGGCGGGAGGAATTTATAAAAAAGAATCTTTAATCACAATATAACAAAGTCTGACCTTTAGAAAAAGAAATTAAATAATCAGTCTGGAAAATAAGTTTTAGTAATAAATTCTCCCAGCTGCACAGAAGTTCTTTGGTTGCAGGCCAATTGAATGCTGGTATGGGCTTATCTTAAACAAAGTGGCATTGAAGCAGCTTTTTAAATGCTGGCAAAAGATGTTCCTCCACAGTGAGGCAGGGGAATAGGATTCCTTAGTGTGGTGCAGAGGGAACTGTAACCACATGGCCGGTGTCTGCAGATGCAGAGATGCACCACAATCCTGGCATGATTGGCAAATCCCAGATTCCAGGCTTCAAAGCCTTCTTCTCTTTGTGATGTGGAGATTTTAGATGGATCATCATACTGAGACGTTTGGAAAATACCAATTCCCAAAGGAAATAAGGGACACCACGGGAGGGACTGTGGCATTGGCTGAGACCAGGGTTGGCCTCATCTGGGAAACCTGACCTCAAAAGAGTTGGCTAACATCGTTACATAGAGAAAAGGGCCATCCTGCCTGCTTGAAGCCTTCTTATTTCCTTCATTCTTTGACTGCTTCCCCCTCTTAGCCTTATTTTCCTTAGCAGACAACCCAGGCCAGTGGTTAGCAGGCGCCCATGCAATAAAATAAGCAGCTATGATAGAGAAACAAAAGACAACAAAGGGCAAGTTCAGGGAAATTTAATCTTCTTGTACGATGGGTGTATTGAGATCCACGTTAATTTCATTTCATGAAATATTTTTTAAAATTAAGTAATAATAGGCTTCAAAGAAGCTGTCTGCTCTGCCCTTGATAAGCTAACCACAACGCTGGCTGGCCAAAGGAAACCAAACCCAGACACCGAGGGCTCTCCAAAGGGGCAGAGTGGGGATTTCGGAATCAAACAACCTGGAGTGGAGCCTGCAGTGCCCTCTAAGCTGTGAGCCCTGAAGCAAGACTCGGCAATAACACCTGCCTTATTGTGATGGGATGAGTCGTGTTCCCAGCCACCCAGATTCATAGGATGAAGCCTCAGCCTCAGTATCTCAGAATGTGGCCTTATTTGGAAATAGCGTCATTGCAGATATAATTAGTTAAGATGAAGTCCTGATCCAATATGACTGCTGTCTTTAGAAAACAGGAAAATTTGGAGACAGGCAGACAAACACAGACACAGACACACAGATAGAGGAGAACATGATGTGAAGATGAAGCCAGAAATGGAATGATGCAGCAGAAGGGAAACGCAATCAAAGGTTGCCAGCACGTGCCGGAAGCTAGGGACAGGCACGGAACAGGCTCTCCCTCACAGCCTCAGAAAGAATCAACTTTGCCAGCACCTTGATCACAGTCTTCTGGTCCTTAGAACTGGGAGACAATGCGTTTCTGTTCTTTATTTTTATTTTTTATTTTTCATTTATTTCTATGTTTAGACAGAGTCTTGCTGTGTTGCCCAGGCTAGAATGCAGTGGCACAATCTTAGCTCACTGCAACCTCTGCCTCCCGGGTTCAATCAATCTTCCCACCTCAGTTTCCCAAATAGCTGGGACCACAGGCATATACCATTACACCTGGCTAATTCATTTCTGTTTTTTAAAGTCACACATTTAATGGTACTTCAGTACAGCAGTGCCGGAAAACTAATACACTTACATACCCGTGGGAGTGGTTCATGTTCAACATTTTAGTCATTAAACAAGCATTTATGAGTCCCTCTTAAAGTGTCAGCCATTGGAATTGGTTCTGTGAAAGAGAGAGGATCAGGCTGTGTGGTTCTTACCCTCTTGGGCTATGCAGCTCAATACAATAGTCACTAGTCATGTGGCTACAGAGCATTTGTGCTACAGAGTGTAAAATATATCCTCAATTTTGCACAATACGACAAGAATATCACATAAATAAATGTTATATTGATCATATGCTGAATGACAATTTTTAGAATATATTGGGTTAAAGTCTGCTATTAAGATGAACTTCATCTATTTCTTTTTAACTTTTTAATCAGGCTGCTAGAAATTTCAAATTACACATGTGGTTGGTGACAAACAGCTATTGAACAGCATTGCCCGGGACCTCTGAAACTAGGAATGAGGGCTTTATGTGAAGGTGGTGGTAAGCATGTCTTCATATGACTGGAAGGAAGAGCTGAATGAGCAGAAATGGGTTCATTATGTGATCTAAGAGCAGGGCATGCCAAGGTGAGCCCAGCCTTTTGGAGAAATTGAAAAGTGCTCTTCCGGTGATTTGACAGGTATCCGTGGAGGAGTAAAAGAAGAAAATGGAAATCCCAATACAGGCAGCATTAACTGGACACTACCAAGGCACCAAGCCGCAGGCTAAATGCTTCACATATATTCACTCCTCTAATTCTCATTGCAGCTCTGTGATTTAGGCATCTATTTTCCCCATTTTACAGGTGAAAAAAACTGAGGCCCAAGTTGTTAAGTTCTTTGCCCAGAGCAACACAGGCCCAGGGTTTGAAGCTGAACCTGGAATTTCAGGTGACAGACAGCTCGTGAATAATTTCTATAAGCAGATTGTGACGGCTCATGCCTGTAATCCCAGCACTTCAGAAGGCTGAGGTGGGAGGATCCCATGAGCTCAGGAGTTCGAGACCAACCTGGACAATTTAGTGAGACCCTGTCTCTGAAAAAAAAGTGTGTTTATTGCAATGAAATATAAAATTAGGAAAGCAAGCAGGGAGGGAGGTAAAATGTTAATTAGTTTCTCTTGCAGACAAAAAGGGGACTTGAAGGATTTTAAGCGAAAGTCTGAGGAATCAAATTTGGGTTTTAGAACAACAGGAGCTCTGGAGGCTGAGAAGCATGGTGGGGCTGGAGGTTGAGCGTTCAGATTCCTTGCCTAGAAATACAAGAGTAAACCAGACAGCGCCCTGTTACTATGGACTTTGAGGGATACAGTGCCCTCAGGATGCATTTTCCAGAGAAAAGCCAAATGTCACACATCTAGAAGATCTGAGGGCACAGAGCTGGTTCCACTGAAACTAAGTTGTGGGTGATGCTGGGCCCCTTCGTTCCTTCTTCAGGAGCTGCTGTTGTTTGACATCAGCTTGTCCTTGCCACGACACTTCCAGGGCTGGGAAAAGCCAGCCAATGGAAGGGCTGAGACAGAAGAAGAAATAAATGAGACGTCTGCCCAGGATCCCACCTTGATAAATGAGTGTCACGCCAGGTTTTACCTTCAGGTTTCAGGGCTTTCTGGCATGGACTTCAGAAAGCTCATCCCTGGGCTTCCCCAGAACGGATTTTATCTCATTTTCTGAGATGTCTGATGAGTGGGTTGTACCACACTTTCCCTCAAGAGTAGCAGAGAAGAAATACCAGTAAGGAAACAAAGATTTTGATGATTTAAAAAGCAATTTTCGTATGACAGCATTGAGGATATGATGGGCCAAGGCTCACAACTGTTTTGATTCTGAGGCTTAGAAGTAAGACAGTTGCCACCACAGTCAGATTAGGCGGCTTTTCTCCAGAAGATGACCTTCAAGTCATCAACGGCCCCTTGGAGCTCCCTCTGTGCGCTCTTTTGTGAAGCATGTGTCATAGTGAAGTACCCAGCTTCTGAGGCACTATACATCTGAGCCTCAGTCCTGATTCTGTCTCTGACTGGCAGTGCAACGTTTGGCAATGTCTTAACCTCTTTCGGCTGGGATGCCCCACTCTCATAAAGCTTAACACAGTACCTGGCTGTGCCCAGCGTGTGTATATGTTAAAAATGTTAAGTCCCAACTTTTTCCCACCTCCTTAGGCACAGATCATGTGGGTTAACGACAGGCAATAACGGAAGAGGAAAAAAAAAACAACATGTAATCACTTTTAGGAAAAATAATATCAGTATTAACTAAGTACCAATATATGGGTCAAACTCATGCCTGCTATTTCTACAGTAAACTGAGAGAAAAGCACACCCTCTGGGAGATAATTACACAAAGACCTTCTCTTGGCTGATGGGTTGCAAATGGTTGCTCTTCTCCTGGCCTGATGCCTCCTCACTGCACTTTCTAAGGGACAGCCTCTACTAGAGGAGTGTGAGGTGGTTTCCAATGGCCACTTGGCTACATTCACTGTGGCCCCTTGAGCAGGGTGCAAGCCACGTGAAGTCATCCACAGAATCTCATACATCATTCGTATCGAGCTAACATATCCTAAATTGGCAGTGGAGCACTGCAATCACAAGTACATTAGCAGAGCTGAAAAATCACAAAACATTGAACCTTACATAAAACCAGGCCACTAACAATAATTTTCATAATTGTTTTACTATATGACTTGATAAGTTATTGAGCTTCTTAAGGTGATCTACAATCATATGGGTCTTCATAAGTTAAGAAAAAGGAGACAAAAAGCAACTGGTAGCAAAGGGAAAACGATTACAGCTTGGTGATCAGAAAAATATTTTCAACTGTTTTAACAGGTGTTTTTTTATGAGAAAAAAAGAAGACTTCAGCCATTTATCATTTTGTTTTTTGGTTAATTGAACCAAACATTTATATAAAGTAAAAGGGAAGGTATATAAATTACGGATATTTTAAAAGAAGAGGATTTTATTACTTTCAAGGATCCAAATCCTAGAATTCCTTTAACCATCTGTTGCTCCATTGAGAACCCATTTTAATAAATAAAGAATGGCTTGAGACTAGCATGTCAAAACCACAATTTCACTCATGCCAACGTCCTCTTATGCTGAAATTACATTATATCTTGTAAATTGTTATTTTAATATGTGAAACTAGTGTTTCCCAAGTAGACAATACTTCCAATAGCAATATTATTAAAATAAGCATAAAATTTAAATTTTCAAGGCTAAAACCACAAACTCACAATTAGTTTTATCTAAATTAATGAGGTTTTACTATATCAACTTCTAAAATTGTAGTACTAAATTTTAGGAAAAGCTACTGCAATTGAAATGGGAAAGGTGAAAAGATAATTTGGCAGAAGGCTGATTAAAGGTCCAAAATTCCACCTCAAGCCCCCCATTTAAGATGTTTCTATACTGATAATAGCATCTATGTGAAGATAATCTAATTATGAATGTCATGAAATTTGTTAGATTTTGTTTTCTGTGCAAAATTGGAATCAGAACCACTCCGTTCAGAGCTATAACGAGTTTTAGTGTTTGTTGATCCCAAATTTACATTTTTAAATGACCATAGATGAGGCCTGGCTGGCACTGTGGCTCATACCTGTAATCCCAGTACTTTGAAAGGCCAAGGTGGGCAGATCGCTTGAGTCCAGGAGTTCAAGATCAGCCTGGGGAACAGAGTGAGATTCTGTCTCCAAAAAAATACCAAAATAGCCAGATGTGGTTCTGTGAACGTGTCGTCCCAGCTTCTTGGGAGGCTGAAAAAGGAGGATTGCTTGAGCGGAGATGGAGGCTGCAATGAGCCAAAATCATGCCATTGCACTTCAACCCAAGTGACAGAGTGAGATCCTATCTCAACAACAACAAAAAAAGACTGTGGATGGATACAATGCATTTTTATCAGCTATAGTCAGCATGCCGTACAATGTTCTTTTGAACTTATTCCTCTATTTACCCAATATCTCCTCAACTCCCAAATCCCCAGCCTCTAGTAATCACAATTCTTCTCTCTGCTTCTGTGACTTTGACATTTTGAGATTCTACACATATGTAAGATCAAGATTCTACACATATGTGAGATCGTGCCATATTCGTCTCTCCGTGTCTGCTTTACTTTACTTAATGTCCTCTGGTTGTTGCAAATGACAGGATTTTCTTATTGTGTAAGACTGAATGGTATCCCCTGTGAATATGCACCACATTTGCTTTATCCCTTCATCCTTTGACGAACAGTTAGTTTGTTCTCACATCTTGGCTATTGCGACTAGCGTTGCAATAAACATGGGAATGCAGATATCTCTTTGACACATTGATTTCATTTGTGTATATACCCAGTAGCGGAATTGCTGGATCATATAGTTCTTTTAATATTTTGAGGAACTTTCATACTGTTTTTCATAATGGCTGTACTGATTTACATTCCCACCAACATTGTGCAAGGGTTCTCTTTTCTCTACATCCTTGCCAGCACTTGTTATCTTTTGATTCTTTGATAATAGCCATCCCAACCAGTGTGAGATGATAACTTATTAATATTTCCTGAGAATTGCTTAGAGAGTAGCTTTTAAATGTTGTCACCAGAAGAAATTACACGTATGTGAGAGAATGTATATATTAATTAACTTAGTCATTCCACAATGTGCACATACTTGAAAGCATCATGTGGCACAATGTAAACATATATATTTTTTATTTGTTCATGGAAATAAATTACTTTTAAACAATAAGTGACCTTGGATGCGGGCACCTCTTGGCTCTTTCTTGAAAGTGGGTATTTCCTTAAGTGTTTCTCTTAAACTTTGATCCCAGAATAAAGAATGATCTAGAATAGCAACCAGGGACATGTAATGATAGGCCTTTTATCAAGCAGGTCTCAAGCTGAACAATGTATCCTATAAAATTATTCCAAGAGCCAAATCTTGTCATCTCACAGGAAAATTTCTCGAAGATCAATAAGAATCCGGGAGTTTGACAATTATAGAAATTTTCACCTTCACTCTAGATTACTTTAAGGTGTATCTGAGAGATGGAAAGATACTTAAGGAATTGCTTAAGGAAGCTATGAAGAAGCAAGGTGTCATCACATCCTACCTGACTGAAAAAAAATTTCATAAAAGGAATTTAGGATAATCTGGAGGGTTCCACAATCTTGTCTAATTTTATGTCAACGAATCATGAACCAAAAATGTGTTCTCTGGAATTCAGAGCGCATATGCTCTTCCCTTCTAAACTGTGAGAAAATCTAAAGCGTGTCATGTAAATAAACATCTAAGACAGAAAAAAAGAGAAGGTAGAGAACAGGAAAGAGGAAGGAAGGGTGAAAGAAGAAAAAAAGAAATGAGAAAAAGCAGAAGAGAGTGCACAAGAAAAGGAATGTTTTCTAAAGTATAAATTGGGGGGAAACCCAGGTGAATTCACATGCTTTATACTGTCAGAAAGTAGAAACACCTCTCCCAAGATTCTCTCTCTTCTCTTTCAGGGACGGAAATGAACAGGGACAAATGCATGACAGGAGTGCTATAATCTGCTAAATGCAGGTGTCTTAAAATGCAGCATCTGTCTGCTTCCTTGGGATAATGCTCATTTCGTTTAAATCATGTGACATTGAATATCTAACACTGTTTTTCTCTTCATCGCCATAATTTCATTTTAGTATTAGGTAAGGGGCAACGTTTTTCTTCAGTAAAAAGCCATCTGCTCACCTTTGGAGAACTGAGCAAGGGAGTCGCTAGGATACCTTCGGGGTGTCAAGACTCTGTCCTAGAACTTGCAAATCGAAGAAACACATGGAAATTTTTCTTTCCATCTGTCTATCCCTCCATCCACCCTGCCAGCCGGCTAACAGAAACTAAATTAGTCCCTCCCAAGTGCCGGGTCCTGCCATAGGAGCTGGCGATAAACATGAACAAAAGAGACAAAGCCCTCATCTTAAAAACGTTGACACCCAACAGGTTGAAACAGACATTTACATAATTATACAAATAAATATGTAATTTAAAACTCCAATGAATGACAAGAAGGAAAATGACAAGAGGCCATAGAATCCTGTAACAGACGGACTTGATTGAGAATTTTAACACGCCCTCAGAAAAACAAAACAAACAAAACAGGTATCTTGATTTTGTAGAAGTAGAAAACTGTGTCCATTTTGCCTATAGCCAGGAAAATACTTAAGCAAAACTTCAGATTATGTTATTTGGGTTCAAAAACATTTCTTGGGACTTTGCTTTTAATACTGTTGGTGTCAAACATACTTCAAAAATGAACAGTAAAGCATGCTTATTTATAATAGTTTAGTGTGCTAATTTAAAATGAGCTAGAAGGTTTCAAGAGGAATAGAAATGAAAACTCCAAAGGAGGTGGACGTTGCCTTGACAGAGCAACAGCGCTGGACGAGAAGTCAGAGGCATCTATGCTCCTAAACATGTCCTAGCTGTGCTACTGTGGCCAAGTGATGTCACCTCTCTCAGGCTGAGTTTCCTCATCTCTAAGATAACTGCTATGCCTGCCTATAGGGTTCTTCTTAGGAGCATCTGAGTAATGTATATGAAAGTGCTTTGTGATCACTAGCAACGAAAGTATAGTACAGAAAGTGGGCATACAAAGCATCTAAAGATAATAACGCAAAACTGAATCACCCTTCAGAGAGGAATTAGGATTGGCCATCCCAAAAGACTTCATTAGCTAATTGGAAGACATCATTGTGTGTCTATCCTTAATTTGCTTGCCAATCATCCCCAGCAAAAACTCATGCCAATATTATCAGAGCCAATTACTTAGCACATTACGTTTGGTAGTCTGGAAAAAAGAAAAAAACAAACAAACTAGTAAATGCTTGCTGCAGTAAATAAACACGTGTGCACTTAGGATCCAACTCAACTTTTACTTAGCAAGGAAAAGGGCACTCTTGAAATACACTCTGGCTGTTTTTTTTTCTTTTTAAATGTATATTCAAGGACAAGAAAGAAACTGAAATTGAGAAAAGTCTGACCTGAGAGAACTGCCATTTCAATCAGAGGAGTTAGGGGATAATTCTCACTTGAACTCATCTCTTTATAACAGGCATATATACTTTTACTTTGGAAGCCTTTATATATGTTACTGATTCCATGAAGGGTATTGCTCAGAAGATACAGGCTCCATGGCCATCTGTCTTGCTTGTTTATTGGGCCATTCTGAGATATCATACCCTGGAGAAGACGTTCTTTAACCAGTGCCATCAGAAAAATAAATCACTCAGTGTTTACCTTCCAAGATTTCAGTATAGGTTCTTCAAAGACATACACGAGATTTTTGTAAATAGCAATCATTTGCAAAACGTGCCGGAAGACTCTGCACTGAAACAAATCCACCATAGTAAGGAACTCTTTCAACTGCTGCCACCTCACAATCTCAGGGGCATGCAGAAATTAAAAAACTGACAGAAGAGCAGAAGATCAAACGCCGCATGTTCTCACTCATAGGCGGGTATTGAACAATGAGAATACATGGACACAGGGAGGGGAGCACTACACACTGGGGTCAGTTGGGGGGAAATAGGGGAGGGACGGGGGGGTGGGGAGTTGGGGAGAGATAGCAAGGGGAGAAATGCCAGATGTAGGTGATGGGGAGGAAGGCAGCAAATCACACTGCCACGTGTGTACCTATGCAACAATTTTGCATGTTCTTCACTTGTACCCCAAAACCTAAAATGCAATAAAATAAATGGGGGGAAAAAAAAACAAAAAAAAACAAATTGAGCATTTAGAAAACAAGATTTTTTAAACACAATCAAGGAATAGGTTATTTATGACCAAGTTTAAAACTATTTTTTGATAGAACGATTTGGTCTAATTTGTTCTTCATTACCTGAAAGAGGACAGACACATAAAGTACGAAACTCCTCCTTTATTAATGCAAACATATTTTTATTAAAGAATGAATGCATTTATGCTAAAGAATAGCTTACATATGTTGTAAAGCAACAAGCATATCTTCAAGAAATGAGTCCTCCTCAATATGACTCCATGCTTATTCTACATGCCTGAAAACTGGGCCCACACACAGGGCACACGTACACGCACACAAACGCAGATACGGACACACAGATACGCATACCAAAATGCCGACACCATCACTCTCCAGATTGGATCAGCTCTCATTTAAGGCTTCTTAGGTGCCGCGGTGCCCCTAACATTACCAGGATTGAGAACAGACTTTTAGGAAGGAGCAGCATTACTTGGAAAAGTAGTCATCTGCTCTTGGCCTCCAATGTACGTATTTTAACAAATACTTAGAATTTCACTCAATGTTGACTCTGTATAATATTTAAAGAACCATAAAACTGAGAAATCTCAGGATATTTTAGTGAGAACTTCTCATTCAAAATAAACAAAAATGGGCAATTCTGACCCTAAGATATCATCAATTGCATGATAACGCAGTAAGATTTCCCTTCAGGTTAAGATGACATGGGTTCTCTAGACAAGTCAAGTTTATCTAACTCATTCCCTATCTAAGTACAATGAATGCTGAGTGATGGAGGCAAGGCTTCCTTGGTGATACCAAATCAGATTTGAAGCTTGCCATCAAGGATGCATCAAACAGAACCATTCATTAAATAAGTTACCATAAATCTCAGCTGGATAAAAGGAGAGCCGACCTAGAGTGTGTTCACTTGTTGATCACTCATTCCCCTTTGCCAGGGCTTCTGTTGTTGGGGTTGTTGATTTAAACTCCTGGTGTGTCTGAATGTTTATTTCATTTGCTTGGTTGTTTTCTTCCTTTTGGTGTCCTGCAATGTATGTTGAGATTGCATCCCTCTAGGGATGTTAGAAGGGGAAAGAAGGTGGACAGGGCAGGAGGAGGGAAAGGAAAGGGGTCATTAGTAGTTGCAAGTATTCTAAGAAAATAGATGAAGTGAATACAATAAGAGGGTAATATGTGGTATATTTATGTAAATAAAAGCATTATTGTTAACTGTGAATTAACTGCCAACTATCAGGTTGTTAGTTGTAAAGCTCAATAAAGGCTGTGCTGATTCACATATGGAGAAGGGCATCTGCCATGGGAGAGGAATGAAGGGCTCCCCCGAGATGTTCCTTCCTCCCTGCGGCCAGCGTCTCCAACAGCATCCCGCCTGCCCCATTAGAGATCCCATAAGTGCCCCTAACATTCTTGCGGAATATCATAAGGCAGATTGGAATGGCCCATCCAATAACAGCCGCAGAGTATTTGCCTGAGAGTGGTGAAAACTGGCATGGAGCTCTCCCACAGACAGGCATCGGGAAAGGAGAAAAACAAGAAGAGAGCCTAGAACCTTCCTCCCCAGCCACACTCCCACCCTCCTCACAGTCACAGCAGCAGCAGCAGGTTTCAATGTATTGTAATTACTTTAATGATACATTTCTTTAGATTTAGAATTGCTCTTCTGAATTTAAAAAGCTTGATCAGCCAATACTTTGGCAGTCTTTTCATCCCAAATTTGAAACGTTGCTTACTCATCCATTCATTCCCTTGAACTCCGTGACCAATGCTGCCTTTGCTGAAGCGTCTCAAGTTCATTCAGCCGTCATCGGACTCCAATTCCTGGGAAACCTCTTCGGAGGAGCTGTTGCTGTGGATCCGCCCATCGCTCTTCATACTGTGGAAAGTCTTCCTGAAGGCCTCCATCATGGCGTGGGCCAGTTTCTTGGCCTCGAGTTTGCTCTCGCACTCCACGGCGTGGCAGTCCATCTGGTAGGACAGGTCGTCATTGATCTCCCTGTACACCCAGGCGAAGATGTTGGGGCTCACGTTGTGGTCGGCGGTGCAGTAGGCGATGCGGGCCACCTGGAAGGTATCCATGTGCACGGTGGCCTCCCCTTTGTGGTCCAGGTGATGGAGCCACACTTGGAATGGCCGGATTTCCAGGAGGGCATTGGCTGGAAAGACGTCCTCTCGGGCCAGTGTGTGCTTCTTCCAGAGCTCGATGACTGGCTTTTCTGTGCAGCCTGACAAAAACTGCATGCCAGTGGTGGAGACTTTGCCCAGGTAGGTAACCTGCAGGAGCAAGAGAGGAAGAAAAGGAGGCATCAGCTGGTGGCTCCTTGTTCTGATAGACTGAATCAGAGTAGGTGTTTCACACAGTCATGGTGTCACACTGGGAAAGTGAAGACACTTCTTTCTTGCTCCCTGAAAGACTAACTCATCGGAATTTCTACCGTTTCTCTCTAATGAGTTGCCTACTTGGCAAATGTATTGGAATTATTTGAATAGAGTTGGATTTGAAAATCTAATTTCTAGAGAACGACTCTCCCTCTCCCTCCTTTTTTAAATCCTAATTAGAATGAAGAGTAGGATCTTTCATGTAATTTGGCATTTCTTTAACATCATAAAATCATTCAAAGTTTATTTTTCAGCCAAACACACACATAACTGAATAATAGAGAGCAATCAAAAGGACACTGCATTGGAAAAACAAAATCTTTATTAAACTTATCTCCTAGCCTGGGTCTCTTTCCAAATCTCTCAATGTTTGATTTCACTTAGCCTGCTTGCTTCTAATGCCAAGGACGCAAAAACTGTTCTCTTGAAATTATGGCCTAAATCATGATTGTTTTTCTTCCCAAAATAATTTTAAAAAATAACAGCAGTGCCAGTTGTTTTTTAACCTAAGCAGTTTTTGAACGGATGAGCATCTGGTTATGTGATAATAAACAAAAGTTCTACAGATGAATTCAGACTAGAATGCTGGCTTATCACCTAGCTAGATAGGCAGTACAAAAACTAAGAAAAATAATTCCAAATGATTCAAATACTGTCTTGAAGTAGTTTATAACTTGTTTATAATATGCCAAGAAGGGATTTTCATTCTTTCACTTTTTTTTATTCATTCCAGAAAATGCACAGAATTATTATTATTGGGACATAAGCATTATGAAAAGGCATAAAACTTGAGATCATCTAAGAAATAATACAAAATAGTATGTAATTACACTTAAAATTAGTGACACAAATAGAAATACTGTGGATGTGAGGAGAGAAAGACCCGTAAAAGGTCCATGGAAATAGTGAGAACTGAGAGGGGGCATTTGGTCACAATGATTCCAAACAATGTTTACGTTTAGTGGGACAATAAAGGCCACATATTAAAAAATTAAAACACAGAAGTTAAGTGTTATTGTATCTTTGTGACAAGAGTCAACTTGATAGTCCCTTTAAAAAGATAACTTCTTAGTAAAGATGTATAAGGTGATACATTCCAGAAGCATTTATTGGGAACCTCTTATACACAATGGCAATATAACACATAAGCATGAGGGAATGCTGTGAAAGTGGGGAGGGCTGAAAATCCACAGGAAAAAATAACTGAATATTCATTCAGAGGACAGTCTTTGAGGCAGGTGAAGTTGAAGTTTAAATCCTAGCTCCACAGTTCACCAGGACAAAACTCTCACCCTTGGCACATGTACTGCTATGTCTATGATGTAAGGCAGGCCATGGAAAGGGCAGGAAGGGGAACAGCAAAGTTCTCTGAGCATCCAGTGGAGGGGGCAGTGACATCCCGGATGACAGAAGGCCTCAGGAAGAGGCATTGGATTTCAAAACATCAGGCCTCAAAAGCTACACAGAAGTCCAGCAAGTCAAGGTGGCTAAAGAGGAGGAGGGAACAGTAAAGGCAAGGCTGCAGTAGAGAAACTCTCAACCAGCTTGGTCAAAGAGGATGTGCTGACCTGAGCACACATAAAGCCATAGCCCAAGACAGCCCTGGAGCAGAGGCCGTGTAAGAGGTCCACGACCTCTGGATAAAAATAGGCTGAGCTCTGCGGGGTGGCCCCACATGGCGAATCGCGGCATCACTGCTCCTGCTGGAATGCCAGGGAAGGGCTAAGGTCCAAGGAGTGCCTGGGTGTGATAGAGGTTGTGAACTCAGACTTTCCTCATGCCAGGAAGAAAGGTGGATGGGGAGGCCTGACTGATAGCAGAAACGCAGCCAGGAGGTAAGGATGGCCTGAATTAGGAACAGAAGCAGTGGGAAAGGAGAGGAGGAGACAGGGAATAAAATTGCAGGACTAAAATTCACAGTACAGGCTGAGTATCCCTTATACAAAATGCTTGGGACCAGAAGTGTTTCAAATTTCAGAGATTTTCAGATTTTGGAATATTTGCATATACATAATGAGATATTTTGGGGACAGAACCTAAGTCTGAACATGAAATTGATTTATGATTGATTCATGAATACCTTATACACATAGCCTTTACTTTTACATAATAGTTTTAATCATTGGATGCATCAAACAAAGTTCGCGTAAATTGAGCCATCAGAAAGCAAAGGTGTCCCTATTTCAGCCACTCATGTGGAAAATCTGTGGTCGTTTGATGCCAAATAAATTGTGTTTATCCACCAAATAGACTGTGCATAAACAGACAATGTCAACATATTTAAAAAGGGAGCCCACACAATGGGAGAAAACATTTGCAAATCATGGATGTAACAAGTAATTAACATCTAGAATACATACAGAACACCTAAAAGTCAACAACAAAAAGTCAAACAACCTAACGTAAAAATGGGCCAAGGCATCAACAGTGGACCAGATAAAGTGCTGACTTGTAATCCCAGCACTTTGGGAAGCCAAGGACGGCGGATTACTTGAGGTCAGGAGTTCAAGATCACCCTGGTCAACATAATGAAACCCATCTCTACTAAAAATACAAAAATTAGCTGGGTGTGGTGGTATGTGCCTATAGTCCCAGCTACTCAAAGGCTGAGGCAGGAGAATCACTTGAACCTGCAGCAGGCGGAGGTTGCAATTGGCTATGATCTCACCACTGCACTCCAGCCTGTATATTCATACATATATACCATGTATGAATACTATGCAGCCATAAAAAGAATGAAATCATGTACTTTGCAACAACATGGACATGGCTGGAGGCCACTGTCCAAAGTGAATTCAGGAACAGAAAACCAAATACCACATATTCTCACTTATAAGTGGAGCAAACATTGAGTACACATGGATATAAAGATGGGAACAGCAGACACTGGGGACCACTAGAAACAGGAAGGTTGTGGGGATGAGGGTTGAAAAACTACCTACCAGGTATCATGCTCACTACCTGGATAATGATACCATTAACACACGAAACCTCAGCAACACACAATTTACCCATATAACAAACCAACACACGTGACCCGAACCTACAAGTTGAGAAAAAAAGCTTTAAAAAATAAAAGTTTCTGTATGTCAGCCCCTGGGGGAAAAAATGGGCAATGGAAATTAGTAGATATTTCCCAAAGGCAAGTGGCCAAAAAGAACATGAAGAGATGCTACTATACTTACAAAAATGCAAACCAAAACTGCAGTGAAATCCTACTTCACACCCATTAGGATGGCTGCTGTCAAAAAAGCGGAAAATCACAAGTGCTGGCAAGGATGAAGAAAAACTGGAATTCATGTTCCTTGTTAATGGGAATTGAAAACAGTATAGTTTCTGTGAAAAACGGCACGGTGGTTCCTCAAAAAATTGAAAGTAGAATTACCATATGACTCAGTAGTTCCACTTTTGGGTATATACCCCAAAGAATTGGAAGATGGATACCAAAGAGATATTTGTACACACATTTATAGCAGCACTATTTATAACAGCTAACAAGTAGAAACAATCCAAGTGTCCACTGGCAGATGAATGAATAAACAAAACATTGTATATATGTATAATGGAATATTATTCAGCCTTGAAGGAAGAAGGAATTTCTGACAGATACTACAACATGCATGAACTTTCATGACATTATGCTAAGTGAAATATGACAGTCACAAAAAGACCAATACTGTATGATTCTACTTGTATAAGATATTTAGAATAGTCAAAATCATAGAAACACACTGATTAGAATTTTGGTTGCCAGAGGATTGGGGGAGGGACAAATGAGGAGTTATTGTTTAAGGGGTTTAGAGGTTCAGTTTCACAAGATGAAGAGAGTTCCGGAGACGGCTGGTAGTGGTAGTTGTGCACATTATGGATGTATTTAATATCACTGAAGTGTGTACTTAAAAAGGGGGAGATTGGGGAGGGATAACATTAGGAGAAATACCTAATGTAGGTGGCGGGGGTATGGAGGCAGCAAACCATCATGGCATATGTATACCTATGTAGCAATCCTGCAAGATCTGCACATATACCCCATAACTTAAAGTAAAATTTAAAAATTAAATAAATAAAATTTAAAAATAGTTGAAATGGTAAATTTTATGTCATATGTATTTTACCAAAATAAAAATAAATAAGGGAAAAAAGCACATGGAGGAAATTAATTTTAGTGCTGAAATGAGGTGTATTTCTTTTTACTATTCACTGAAACTAGAAATAACTATTTTTATGTTTGGTAGAAAAAACAACCCAATTTGCTCTAAAGGCACACTTTAACACACTCTCTCTCTCTCTCTCTCTGATTAAATATATATATATATATATATATACACAGAAATATATATCATGATATAATTTTAAAATACTTCTAAAAAATTTTATTGGAAGTTGTAGATTATGCACTCCAATGAAAACCAATTTCATAGCAGTAAAATTTTGATAACTAAGAAAATACTATCCTCTTTATAAATATGTATTACTTATAAACTAAGGATTTTAAAAGAAATAAAGGTGTATTTTGGAGGTATACTGGAGAGAAGAATAGAGCACAGATGGGTAGCTTATATGAGATTATATATATTCAATATATAAATTATTTATATGAGATTATGTAAATTCAAAAAAATATTGTTAACAAGTTGGCACTTCTTAAAGAAATATAGGGGCTTGGTGTGGTGGCTCAGGCTTGTAATCCCAGCACTTTGGGAAGCCAAGGCAGGTGGATTACTTGAGGTCAGGAGTTCAAGGCCACCCTGGCCAACATAATGAAACCCATCTCTACTAAAAATATAAAAATTAGCTGGGTGCGGTGGTGGGTGCCTATAGTCCCAGCTACTCAGGAGGCTGAGGCAGGAGAATCACTTGAACCTGCAGGAGGTGGAGGTTGCAATGGGCTATGATCTCACCACTGCACTGCAGCCTGGGCAACAGAGTGAGATCCTGTAAGGAAAAAAAAGAAAAGAAGGAAGGAAAGGAAGAGAGAGAGAGGAAGGAAGGAAGGAAGGAAGGAAGGAAGGAAGGAAGGAAGGAAGGAAGGCAGGCAGGCAGGCAGGCAGGCAGGCAGGTGATTATTTGAATAAGCTTTCCTAGAAATGGAATGAAAATAATTCTCTAAATAGCATGTCCTAAAAAATGGAATACAAAGCAAGGCCATTCCCTTCAGAAACTCTTTTAAATCAGCCCTGCTATTATCCATAATGACCCATGTTCCGGAATCCTGATCTATGTCTTTGCACTTTGCCCTAGGAAGTTAATTATTTACTGCCTGTCCACATATTTCTTAATTTTCCCATTAAATTCTCCAGAGTTTGGAACTAACCCATAATGTTGACTGTAAGTCACTGAAAAACACTATTCAGACCTTTTTTAAAAAGTGAACTTCCTTCTTTTTTTTTGTATACAGTTTAATAGAAGTACATCTTCTGGCTCTGATTTTCAAGAGAAATTGAGTAAAAACTTTTTAAAAAAATTAATTGTCTCAAAATGCCAATGATTCAGTTATGCTTTGCATGAAATCATGCTCCCTGTGTATACAGGGCCATGGAGTTCCCATGTCTCCATAAACAGAAACCCTATAATATGGGTTATTATACCTGTATATTTCTATATCAACACTGTTTCGGGGACTTACTCTAAATATATAGAGAGAGGTCTCCTCCTGCCACGTTTTGGGAAAATCCCCTTTAATATTCCTCTGTGGGCATGTCTCCTTATGAGTAAGAACACAGGACTCTATGTGCAAAGCTGCTTCAGAAGGTTCCACCACCAACATAGCTGTGTACCAACGTTGGGTTTGGTGAAGGAGAATCCTGTTATCCTGTCTATGAAAGAGGTGAATACTTTCTAGATGAATACATCTCTTTTAAGCCCTGTCCTTTAGAGTTGCAATCCTCCAGAGCCACAAAGTAGACAGCAAATACCAACTTATAAAATTTGTCACAAAATGTGTCCAAAATGATACACAGATTTTTCTTTAAGCCTTCACCACCCAGGGTGTTGGAACAAAGGGACTTGGAAGATGACAAGAGGAGTCTTCAGGAAAAGTAACAACTAGCTGGAAATTGCAGTAAGTACCCGCATCTTCTTTATGGTTGCAGAAGCAGACATTGGGCAAGAAACTTATTACAAATGAATCATCCTGAGAGAAATAAAATGAACACTTTCCCCATGTGTCATTCCATGGCATAAACTGATGTCCCAAACACAGACATTTGCAATGTGTGTAAATGGACTTGCCCAATGCCAAGTGAAGAAGTTATTTGAGAATATTCACAGCCTGTGAAAATATAGAGAGAGGCTGTGAAGCCAAGGGACCCACCAGAGTGTCTGCAGTGTTAGCAGCATCAGATCAGGAGAGAGCAGTGTCCTCAGAATCTCTCCTTCCAACGCTTGAGTTTTCCAATACCCCAGCCAGCTCTTCATTCATGAATCACCACTCCCTGCTCATTTGTGGCAAAACAAACTTGGTTGCCTGACATTTATCCTTCTGGCTGAGCAGTCCCATTTGTTTCTCTTGATGGCTGGTCCATATTTCATTCTCGTCTGAGAAGCCCCTGTTTTGAACCTGACTCCCCTCATGCTGGACTGGAGAGTGGGATGGAAAAGAGTAATTACAAGGATTCCTAATCAAAGATGGAAGATGGGATGAATGACTGTGCAAGAACCTAAGCACCTGGTTTCCTGGAGTTCTTTGGCTTTCCAAGCTGGATAAGCCCAGCTTCACAAGCTTAGCTTGGGTTCCAACTTACTACTAGGCTTCTCAAGAATGACAAGCCAAGAATAAAGACTTTCTAGAGGCCTCTCTTGAAATATGTAAAAGATTTTGCTGTTTTCCCATTGTCTGTAGGACATAAAATATGTGCCCAGCTGACATAAAGTAGCATGATAGGAAAACGGAATGGAGGAAACTTAACTGGGGATCCTAAGAGCCTTTGGGTTGCAAGACAGGAGATGAAACAAATAAAAGCCACTCTTAATCCTGGGAAAAATACCAGAGTCAAGCTCTTCTTCCCTCACATGGATTCCCACCTGTACATTCCAGAGAAAAGGGAGAGAGTGCAACACAGAGAGTTATAACCTTGGCTTGAATCCACTCCTTTCTTGCTGACCACAGAGGAGCAGAATCCACTGGGCACTCTGAAGAGTGGAGATGGATCTGTATGCCAATTTCCCAACAATCTAAACCACAAACACTGATTTCATAGTTATGACTATGAACCTGTATCACAAGCTTTAAGCCATGAAGAAGGTATTAAAGGATAGATGCTGTTCATAGTAAAATCCATGAAATTATTGTCAGCATGGTAATACTTTTTGGAGGTCTAGAAGAAGGCAGAGGGAAGACAGAAAGGGGGCTACTAGAACCAATTCCTGGTTCCTGGGAATCCGTAACAGGAACAGGACCAGCTGCTAACATTTATCCAGGACTCACTCTATGCCAGGTACTTGACTAAATGCTTTTGGCTAAATGCTTCATGTGGATCATTAATCCTCATAAAATTTCCATAAGGTATGTACTAATTGTTTCTCTTGATTAGGGAACTTGTAAGAGGTCGAAGTAACTTGCCCAAGGTCACAGAGTGGCCAGAACTTGAACCTGGACAGTAGGATCCAGAAACCTGGCTCACATTTGTCACATTCCAACTGCCCTTCCTAAGGTTGGTGTCTTTACACACGTGGTAAGCCTGCCAACGGCTCCCATCTGGCTCCTCCTGGAGCTCCCTGCCCAGTTTCAGCATCAACCATTAAGAAGCTGCAGAGTCCTACACCAATCTTCCTGGACCCTGGTGAAACCCATAAAAATAGCAAAAGGGAGTGGTAATCTGGGAACTATTTTCAGTACTCCAAAAGGGCTGAGAAAGGATGTTTTCTGACAGTATTTCTTTTATTGTGTATATACATAAATATAATAAAATACATATACATGCAAAAAATGAATTCACATTTACATAATGTGGCCTGTTGGTCAAATAAAATTGCTCAAAACATGAAGCCTATGGTGAAAAATGTGTACCTGTCGGTGATCACATTGGAACCCAATGATCAAAACCATGCCACTTGATCTCCACTGAGAAGACAGTGGCAGTCCCAGAGCCCACCAGTGAGAGAATCAGCTCTTGGGCCCATGTCTCGCAACTCTTAGAAAAATGTTCCTCCCATTGCAGCACATGACTCCCTAAGCTAACTTGTATAATAAGGCATATCATTAGATACAGTGATGGCTGATTTTATGTATGGATTTGCATAGGGCATGGTGCCCACTGTTAGGTCAAACACCAGCCTAGACATTGCTGTGAAGGCATTATTTTTTAGATGTGATTAACATTGAAATCAGTAGACTATGAGTAAAGCAGATTACCCTTCATAATGTTGGTAGGTCTCATGCAATCAGGTTAAGATCTTAACAGAGAGAACAGATGTCCCAAGAAGGAAGAAAATTTGCCTCTAGGATGATTTCTGACTCAAGACTGCAACACCTCTTCTCTGGGTGTCCTGTCTGCCCACCTTCCCTTAAAATCTTTGGACTTGCCAACCCCCACAATCATGTGAGTCAATTATTTTAAAGACCCCCCCTTCTCTCTCTCCCCCATCACTCACACACACACATATATAAATGGGGCCAACTATATATATATCTGTGTGTGTGTGTGTGTGTGCGTGTGCGCGCCAACATAACACCAATCCTCTGTTGCAAATGCAATGATTCTGATACCCAAAGTTCTAAGAACACTTGCCCCAAATCCCACAGCTGGTCTCAGAAAAGTGAGATGTAAAACCCAAGTCCTCTACACCAAAACCAAAGGTCTTTCCACTGCTCCAATTTCTTCACTCGAAGAGGAATCAGACACCTTAGTTTCCATTCTTACATCATCTACCTTTTCTCTGGCCATTTCTTCAACTGTCCATACTGAGACCAAGTCCTGGTCAGGGACAGCAAAAAGTGACAGACACTCTACCAAGGCTTTTCAAACATTCTGCAAGGTGGTTGGGGTCAAAGGCAGTTAAACTTTCCTGAACCAGAGATATGTTTGCATAGCCCAGGGATTTTAAATTATAATGCATCAATAATTGAAAGAAAAAGACAGTATGCATAGTTAATATTCAGACATCATATTCCTAAAGAACTTTGAAATGGTATCTTACAAAGCAAACATTTCCCACTTCAAAGAATAATTCCAAAAAGCAAATGTTAAATCTGTGCTATATTTGTCCCTACCCTGCCTCTTGTGCATCGTATATCAACATACTAGACACCACATGTTGAAGAATTGCTCTTGGAGCCCAACTCTATGGTGGGTAGGACTTCGTGCAGTCGAAACCCTCAGAAGGCCAACCCAAGGGGCTTGGTCTCAGCTCAAAGCAGGCCTGGGCATCTTTTTGGTTGCCAAGTTTCCAGAGTCCTACTCCTCAGCCCTACAGGCTTCTGTGTGTCATCCTTAGACAGCTCAAATGACTCTGAATCAAAACTAGGGTTTTCTGTTTTGTTTTGTTTTTCCCTGGGTGAGTCTTTAATGTCATTTTGGGGTCTGTTTTTTGGCAGATCTACTTCACTGTCATCAGGATAAAAGCGGATCTAGGCTGGGTGCGGTGGTTCAAGCTGGTAATCCCAAGCACTTTGGGAGGCCAAGGAGGATGGATCATGAGGTCAAGAGTTCGAGACCAGCCTGGGCAACACAGTGAAACCCCATCTCTACTAAAAATACAAAAATTAGCTGGGCTTGGTGGTGGGTGCCTGTAATCCCAGCTACTTGGGAGACTGAGACAGGAAAATCGCTGGAATCTGGGAGGTGAAGGTTGCAGTGAGCCGAGATTGCACCACTGCACTCCAGCATGGGCAACAGAGCAAGACTCCATCTCAAAAAAAAAAAAAGTGTGGATCTAGCTCTTCCATGGCTAGACTAGGGTGAAACTTAATCATTGCCATTCTCCATGTGGCCACCCCTCAAAGCCTTCTACCTAATGTCTGCTTAGCCAGGTTTACTTGCCTGACCAGGAAGTAGAGAGTAAGCTTAGCTGCCTAAGCAAGGCCTTCCTCTAACTTTAATAGCATGTTTTTGTTTGTTTTTCTAAGTGGGATGATATGACCCAGAAAGACATACAGACTTATTCTTAATTTTTTTAATAGTATCAAACACGCTGATTTTATAAATTACACAATCTTTAGGGCACATTTATGCACATGGCATGGTTGGGAGATATTTATTTCAGTAAATTTCCTAAGGCTAAAAATATTGAGAACGTTTAAAAAATGTTTAGCACTTGTCCCCAAGTATTTTCATAGGTTATGTTGATATAATCCATAAAAATATTAACAGAAATTTTACTAGGAGATATATTATATATATATATATAGATAGATGTGTGTGTATGTGTGTGTGTGTATATATACATATATATATATACATATGTGTGTGTGTGTGTGTATATATATATATACACACACACGTGCGCGCACACACACACACATACACACACACACCATGGAGGAAAAAGCAAATTTACCAAGACCCAATATCAACTAATAACTAAGTACTCTCACAAAGAGGTGAACATTGCTTCAGCTGTTAAATACAGCATGTGTCCCACACTGAGGTATTAAAGTAGCATGTTTATTTCTGTTACTCATATTATAACTTAGTTCTAATGATGCAGAGTGACTTGAGATTTTGTGGCCCATTTTGCACTTATCAAGAAGTCCCCATGTGCAATTTGTCCTGTCAATTGGCTCGTGGATGTGTGAAGCTTGGAAATATTGTCATTGTCACTGTCAAAGACAGAAGCGATTTATCTTGAAGGCACTGAAGTGTGCCCCAAAGACAAAGTCACTTAATAAAAATGACACTACATTGAAATACACATCCCCTCATGTGGCCCCTTCTGGTGAGCTGGCCTTAGGATAGTAAAACCTGGAGCTGTTCCACCCAGTGGCCCAAGAACAATTTATTTCATGACAGGTCTGATGTCTCTCCTTCTGCTTTCTAGTCAGAAGAGTAGACTGAAAAGTGACAGAAATTCAGCAGAGATCTCTAGGCCCTAACATGTTCACAATGAGAAAATTCTCTAAGCGATAAATCAATATCAAGCACACTGCTTGAGTGTTATTCTGACAGATGGATTCAAGGGACAAACAGTGTGGCAGGTGAAAAATGTCACCAATTTTAGTCCTTATAGCACTTTATCAATTCATTTTCCTTTGTGCAAAACTCATTAGGAATGGATCAAAGAAGGCACTAAACATTTAGAAAGAATAATGTTAAGACAGCATGGTTGGAGGTCATAAACACACAAATCTATTGGCTACAAGTCTAGAGATCCTAGTAAGCAGCCGGTGGAGATTTGGAACAAAATAAGGAGAGGTACACTGAGAATAATTTAGACATGGAATTACCATATATTCTAGAGAAATGAAGACATGTTCAAATAAAAACCTTTACGTGAATGTTCATAACTTTATTTTCAATAGCCAAAAACTAGCAGTCCAGATGTTTTTCATCAGATAAATGGTTAAATAAACTATTGTACACCCATATCATGGGATACTACTCAGCAATAAGAAGGAATAAACTTTGCTATGTGGAACAACTTGGATGAATCTCCAGGGAATTACACTGAATGAGTCAGTCTCCAAAGTCATATATACTATATGATTCCATTTATATACAAATTTTGATATAACAAAACTTAAGAACTGGAGAACAAATTAGTGGTTGTCAGGGATTAGGGATGAGGACTACCTTTTATTTATAATTATCAAAATATATCATATATTTATGTTGCTCTAATCAATGGATATTAATACTAATTGTAAGGAAAACTCAAACCAAAGAAATATTTAAGCTTAAAGATGTATTGTTACAGAAATAATTTCTGAAAATTTCAATTGCTTATATATTTTTCTTACAGAGGAAATATGACAGGATAGACAACAAATGATTAAGCAACAGTTATGAAATCCACTCTTTCCCTTTATGAGGGAGAAATGGAGGTAACCCTAAAGAAAGAAAGAACCTAGTCTCATCGTATTGTCAACTTGTTAATGACCACACCTTCTGCTGTTTGCAAGCAAGCAAATCCTTTTATGTGGAATTATTTTTGTAGGAAGTACCTGCTTGCCTATTATTGGTAAACAAGCCTGAAATCTGTGAATTTATGGCGTATAGCTTCCAAGAAAGAATCTCACAATGTAACTAAGTATAAAATGGAGATGTTTCAAGATTAAACAGGTTCCCTCTATGTAAGTAATACCACTATATACAGTATTAGGTATCCCCTGTACCGATTTGGGCCAGACCATAGGTAATGCGGTGAGCAAAGACTGAGGGTGTGTACTGACAGTCCTAGCTCACATTCTGTTTTGCTTGTCCTCTCTATTTGGCTCTTTGTAATTATTAGTAAAGTTGGGTAGTAGATGAGATTTTTATTTGAATACCCAATTCTTTGTGTAATCTCACAGAGTAATAAATAAAAGACTTTGAACCATAAACTTCTATTAAGATGAAATTCTGTGTGTCAAAAAGAAGGGCTATTAAAGTTCAAAGGAAAACAAACATGAAATTTATGATTATTAAAGAAGAGCTTGTTCGTGATATTTTTAAACGGATGCCAGCTTGGTGTTTAGATTATATTAGCTACATTTAAAACAGCCACGTAGAAAATTATTTAAAAGGACAGACTTAACATTATATCCCTTGAAACTATTTAAACTTACAATGAAAATATTTGATATGTACTTTAAAATGGTGGTTAACTAGAATATTAATATATTTCGTAGAAAATTGAATGAAATCCTTAGGTTACATCTTACCTGACTAATTCTTATTTAAACTATCCACTTATGGTATTATATAATTAGAGACAGGCAAATTAAAATGCTAAGATACCTCTCCCACTGGATAGACTAATGAAAAGTAAACTGTATGACCCACATTCTGTTAGCAAAGCTATGGAGAAACAGATGCTCATATATTGGGAATGCAAATTGGTACAACCCTTTGGAAGGGAACTGTCACTCTAAAACAAAATTTTATATGACTTTTGAATCATCAATGTCATACCTAGGAGTTTACACTGAAGATACCCTTCAATATGAAAATACATAATCACAAGTTTATCCATTGTTGCATTATTTATAATCATAAAATACATAAAACAATCAAAATGTTCACACAAAATAAAGCAGCTGAATATACTACAGTAAATCCATCTAATCTACTATTCCACATGTGTGCAAAGGAGTAAGAAAGAGCATATGTACTCATATGAAGTAACTTATGGGTATATTGTTATATGGAAAAAAGAAAAGGCTGGGCACAGTGGCTCACACCTGTAATTCCAGCACTTTGGGAGGCCAAGGAGCGTGGATCACCTGAGGTCAGGAGTTTGAGACCATCTTGGCCAACATGGTGAAACTCCATATCTACTAAAAACACAAAACAAATTGCACCACAGCACTCCAGCCTGGGCAACAAAGCAAGACACTATCCAAAAAAAAAGGTAAAGTAGAAAAAAAAATTATTTTGTGTAAGCAAATAGGAGAACTAAAAGCATATCTTTTTATATACCCGTTTGTGAAAAAAGAAACCATAAAAAAAAAGATTACCAGCAGGCAACGGTTGCTTGGGAATGGGGTTAAAATAATGGGGATGTGGGAATGAGTAGAAAGCATGAAGAAGTGATACTTCTTTAAATGCCTGTCACACAAAACAGTGACATGGCCCTGGAACATCTTGCTGTACCAGAAAGAAGGAAAGTGCTCAAAGAATGATACAAACATACTCAAAAGACAGACACCCCTGAAGGGGCTCCTGTTGGCCAAACTGGGGACAGCTAGACCATCAAAGTAAATTACAATAGTAATGATTACAACCCACAGAACGGGTAGGAATCCATCAATCAATATTGATATAAATAGATAAATGAATAAACTGTAGGAAGAAAAAGTTCTTGTACTAGAATGCAAACTAATAAATGCAGAAGAGATGATAAGATTAGAAAATCACCATTTGAGTCCAACCAAAGTAATAAATGTTTCAGGCAAGAAGTATCAATGGATGCTAAAATTAGTTAGGGACTAAACATCTGATGAGAAATTGGAGGTTTACACAGAAACAAAGTACCTCCACAAGACACCTATTATGTATGTATGGAGTAATAAATTTTCAGTGGAGAAACCTAACAAACCCCATCACAACCAAGTGATAAAGTCATATACACTGTGAAGAGTACAACATTACTGCTATTATCTCCCTGCCAACCCCTTGAACACAATCTTATGGAAATGTTGAACAAACCCAAATGGAAGAGCATTGCTTAAACTTCAAAGTACAAAGGTCAGAAAGACCAAGAAAGAGTAAAGATCTGCTCCAGATTGAAGGACATTAATAAGACTCATCTTATTATCCTGGATCCATTCCCGGCCGCTCATTAATTTTTCTTTTGATATAAAGTACATCAGTTTACAATTGTCAAAATATGAGTAAGGTCTCTAGATGATATAATAACATTGTATAAATGTCAGTTTTCTGCTCTTGATAACTGTACTATGAATAAGAGAACCTCTTAGTTTCTAGGAGCCACACGCTGAAGTATGGAGACTCCATATCTGCAGTTTGCTATCAAACAGTTCAAAAGATTATAATTGTGTGTCTATAAGAGAAAAAGATAGAAATATACACATACATATAGAATAGAAATAATAAAATAAATGAATATTGGGGGAATATGGGAAAAAGGAACTTACATATATTGATTTTTTTTTTTTTTTTTTTTTTTGAGATGGAGTCTCACTCTGCCCCAGGCTGGAGTGCAATGGCGCGATCTCGCTCACCGCAGCCTCCGCCTCCTGGGTTCAGGCAATTCTCCTACTTCAGCCTCCTGAGTAGCTGGGATTACAGGCATATACCAGCATGCCCAGGTAATTTTTGTATTTTTAGTAGAGATAGGTTTTCACCATGGTGGCCAGGCTGGTGTCGAGCTCCTGACCTTGTGATCTGCCCACCTTGGCCTTCCAAAGTGCTGGGATTACAGGCATGAGCCACCACACCTGGCCTGAAATATTTTATAACAACTTTTCAACATTTTTGTGTTAAAATTATTTCATAATAAAAAGTTAAAAAGAAGATCAATGAAGACATATGCCTGGCTCAATGCTAATTGAAGGGGGAAAAAAAGAAGATTTTCATGAGCACATATACAGCGGACTAAGCAGCATTCACATCTTGAAGAGTAAATTTAATACACAGTCTACCAAAGACCTGTTTGTGATCAAAATCCACCCTCTCATGCTGACTGAATCAATCTATTTTAGTGATATGTGACAAATTATACTCTATCCTGGAGCACATGTGTACGGGGGTGTAGGGGGGAGAGTGTATCCAGGGATTTAAGTGGAAATACATCACGTTAAAAATAACACCTTTGACGATAAAATCTGTGACCACTCGAAAGCTTTCAATGTCATATTCTACCTTCTCTTTACAAAATAGAACCCAGTGCTTGATGTGAAGGTAATTTTCAATGACTAGTCCCATTACACTGTCATATTCTCAGCATAACCTTGGAACCAAAGATTTTCTGCTATCAACTAATGAGCTGATCCAAGGAAATATTGTGACAATTTGATACATTTGACTATTTATTGCCATAGCAGAATTATCATATTGAAAAAAAATCCTACAGGAGTTTCCTATTTTTTAAATTTATTATTATTATACTTTAAGTTCTGGGGTACATGTGAAGAACATGCAGGTTTGTTACATAGGTATACATGTGCCATAGTGTTTTGTTTTTTTTTTTTCTTTTGAGAGAAAGAGAAAGGGAGAGGAGAGAGAGAGAGGTGAGAAAGAGAGGAAAGAGAAAGAGAGACAGGAGAAAGAGAGAGAGAGAATTTTTTTTTTTTTTTGAGATGCAGTCTCGCTAAGTCAACAAGGCTGGAGTGCAGTGGCATGATATCGGCTCACTGCCACCTCCAACTCCCAGGTTCAAGCCATTCTCCTTCCTCAGCCTCCAGAGTAACTGTGACTACAGGCACGCAGCACCATGCTTGGCTAATTTTTGTATTTTTACTAGGGAAGAGCTTTTGCCATGTTGGACAGGCTGGTGTCTGACCTCAGGTGATCCACCTGTCTCAGCCTCTCAATGTGCTAGGATTACAGGTGTGAGCTACCGTGCCCGGCCAAGAAATTTCTTTTTAAGAAAGGAGAATGAAACAAATATTTAGAAATACAGAAGAAAGTACTGATAATATGAAGGCTTATGGATTGTAATTTTGAAGGGTGACTAAAGTCATTTAAGGAAAGAAGAAAAAAGCTTTTCTCTTCTTAAATGTTTGGAAAACAAGAAAAAGGAACGAAGCAGATTCAGGATATTTTGAGATGAACGACGACTTCAGCAAGTACATTTATTTTTAGTGAGAGTGTACTTGCACTGGCAAAAAAGTTTCAAATCATGATGGATTAAGGAAAAACAAGAAGTTCTTTCATTATTTTTCAAGAAGTACCTGCTCGGTGCTCCATAGAGCAGTCTTATTTTCTTATTTTAGGACACAGTAGCACATTACTAGCAGGGCAAAGCAGGCAATCACTGTCTAGTAGGCAGATTCAGAATTGCTTCCTTCTGATTCACTCAGGAGGAAAGAGCCAGGCCAGGCCTGGCCAGGTGTGGACACCATCGGCTCAGGTAAGCAGAAAATGCAGTCTGGCAATGTGGGGGCAGACCTGTGAACCACTCAGGAATGGCTCTGTGGCCAGCCAAGGATGAGCAAGGACTGCATCAAGCTCACATCCTTTGAAGTCCTTTAAAAGATGATTATCTGACTCTCTGGGCCCCTTCCATATTTCAGGGTCTTGTATATGTAAACCAAAGATATAGAAACCATGACTCAGAGATTTAAACCAGGAAAGCAGATCTCTTTTTAAAAAGAACTTTATTTTTATTGTTTTAGGAAATGTCTCTTTATGATTAATGTCCTTGCAAACTCAGTGGATTCTCCCCGTGGCTATTTGCCATGTTGACTTTTCTGACTGTGCTTTTCCCAACATCCTTCTGTTGGGCTGGAGCGTACCTGGGTGTTCCTGCTTTCCCCCATCCCCTGACTCATGAGGATGCTGAGATGCTTGCGTGAGAAGATCTACCGGGACTTAAAAAGCAATATATATCCTGCGGAAATACAGAGTCGGATCATTGACAGGGCTGGTGCTGGGTTAGCTCCTCCCTGCCCATCCCACCAAGAAGAAGGTGGGACCTGCACTCCCCTATCCCCTGGGCTCTCTCCCCTGCTTCCCCCACAAATGCTCTACCTCACTATCCTAGTTGAACGATGGCCCTGAATGTCCGTCTCCTTCCTGTCTTAGAGACAGTTCCAAATGCCCTTCCTTTATAGCTCTCAAACTACACTCATGATTTGATATTGAATCTAAGTTGGAAAGTCAAGCTTGATTTCTCTTGAACACCAAGTTGTATGAGGGATAACAATAAAGATAAGTCTTTGTACTCATTGTTTCCTGAGGAAGTGACCATCACAGCCTCACTCTACCCCTTGGACTCAGGACTCCTTTGTGCTTCTTGCCAAGCCCCTCCATTTTGCCTTGTGCACGACTGTCTAGGAATTCACAGTAGCAGCCCACGCGAACGTGTAAACTCCTAGAATGTAGAGATGTGAGTCATAGTAACAGCATACCACACACTGCGTGAGCCCAGTAAAGACTAGCGGAATGAAAGATACGTTAATTCTCCTTAATGTCCAATATTTTAGTGGCATAAAAACATATTTGGTATTACCATTTTTACATCTCTTAAAATTCAGAGTATTTTTTTTTTTTTTGAGACGAAATCTTGCTCTGGGATGGAGTTCAGTGGCAGGATTGTGGTTCACTGTAACCTCCACCTCCCAAGTTCAAGCAATTCTCCTGCTTCAGCCTCCTGAGTAGTTGGAATTATAGGTGCCCACCACTGCGCCTGGCTAATTTTTGTATTTTTAGTAGAGACGGGGTTTCGTCATGTTGGCCAGGCTAGTCTTGAACTCCTGATCTCAAGTGATCCACCCATCTCGGCCTCCCAAAATGTTGGGATTAGAGGTCATGAGCCACTGCACCTGGCAATTCAGGCTAGTTTTATGTGGAGAGTTTTTCTTTTGGATGTTGGTTTATTTGTAATGGTGAATAAATGATAATAGTTGATTAATAGTAATTTCAATTAATAAAATAAACGATATCTTGATAAACATAATAAAGATGCCTGTGTAACCTAAAATGTAGCCAACCTGATATATATGCTCTCACCTAAGTTAACGTTCCTTAATGATTGGTTCAAACGAACAGGAGTTGGTGGTGGCTTGACTTGTTTCCACGGTTCTGCTCCTTCATTTGAGGTTTCTGGACTGTCATTTCTCTCCTCTCACAGGTGGCAGTGATGTCATATTTTGTTTGGGAAGTGCTTTGCACAAAACTTGTGAAAGTGCTCAGGAGGTAACAGTGAGCAGTGCCTTGCATGGGCTATACAACAAAACAGAATTCGGGGTGGGAGTGAGCTGAGGAAACCTTCCTTTTGTAAACACAATGATGAGTTTCAGGAGACTTCGATCAATAGCAAATGTCTCCAGCCAAGGCCCTGCATTGCCTGTCCCGCACGCTGTCATGGAGTGTGCTCTCCTCGGCCACTCCCACAGCCTTCTCTGTCAGTCACTGTCACTGTCTCATGTCAAGAGCAGCAAGCCCTTGCATGGTCACTTAACGTGCTTTGATTTAGCAGTCACAGAATAGGCTGCAATTGCTGAGTCTCATACTGTGACAGGAAGCCCTCCACTGCCTGCCTCAAGTGCCACAGCCCAAATCAAACTTGACACAGCCCATCTCTGACCACCATCATTCTGCCCCTGGCTGGTAGCAATTCAATCAGGGACTAAAGGAAAAAAAATGGCTTTTACAACGTCTCACGTATTCCATCCACAAACTCACTGACTCTGCCGGGAACCATGCTGCAATAAGGTAATATTTCCTCATCTTTAACTAGGAGATTCTGTTAAAAAAATAAACAAGATGAAAGAATGCTACATTTTCTCACCAAAGCTTAGTCCTATAAATAATACCCAGACATACACACATGACTAACTTCCTAAACATCTTTCCCTCCAAGGTTTTGTTATTGTTGTTTTAGTAAATGCTGAAATTTTAGCATCCCTAAATTAGGAATGTGTGTGTTTGGGGTGGGAGGGGCTAAAAAATGTGCTTTATGGTGTAAAAAAAAAACATGCCTCACACAGCTTTTCTTTTTGTAGAGGTATATAGAGCAAAAATTAATAAACCTGGCTTGATTTTGTGGGGAAAAAAATCCTAAGCTCTCTTGTTATTTATCTTAACTTCCCTCAGAAAAAGAAAAAAGATGAAAATATAATTGAAGCCCTAAATAATGAAAGACTATTCCGAAATGAATTACATTCACCCCTACCACAATCAGCTTCCAAAACCAGATAGGTGAGGTTTTTATTCTTTGGACTAGAAGCCTAGATTCAAAGAGGGACCCAAAAAGTCACTCCAAAAACAATTGATCTCTCTGTTAGATTTTTGTTTAGACAAAAATTACAATTTGATGATACCATCTTGCTTTCAAAATGCACAGGAAATCCCACCAATTTAAACTCTCTGTTCTACAGTCCAATGGTCCGCTCACTCTTGACTGCATATGAAACTTTAAATCTCCCAAAATCCACAGACTGTGGTTATAAAAACTGTATCACTCTTAGTTTATATACATCCAAATAATATGGCAAGATCTCCTACCACCTTAACAGCTGCAAAATAGCTCCCAATAAAAGAATAGCCAGTTAATTTAGGGTGTCTCCAAGGAAATGTGCTGTATGGCCCCACAAAGTCTGCGGTCACCATTGGACACTACCATGTTCTTCTTCCTCAGTCCTGTCCACTGCTGCTCATGCATTTTAAGGCAGCACCACATCTTTGGGGGGTAACATCAATGTTCATGGCAAAGATACAGACTATGCTCTCAACCCTTGGCCTTCCAGAACCATGGAGAGTTAGAATCAACCTGGGAAAGGGCTTGTGCCCAGGCTCCCTTGAGCTGATCCTTCCATCTGGCCTCCACTCTGCTAGCAAAGGGAATTTACACCCAGGACAAAGGTCAGGACAGAAAGCCCAGTTCAGCCATGTATAGATGGTCTAATGGTCCCACAGGAAGATCAAAACGAAACAAAACATAATCCACTGGAAGCCAATCCATACTAAGTGATAATCTAATTAGAAAACAAAGGAATAAAAGCAAAATAAAGTTAAAGAAAGTTTTATGTCACCAGGTAATTATAATGAATTCATAGGACTTTTATTTTATGAGCCTTATCTAAAATATAAAGTTAATAATTATTAACTTTATAAAACTTTAATTATTAAAATATAAAGTTAATAATAACATTTAGCATTTATTGAGTGCTATTAGGCACTTTTATGTGCCTAATGTATGAACTCATTACATTCCCACAGTAGCCTTGCAAAATAAGGGCTGTTGTATCCAATTATATACCAATTTAGGAAGTGAGGCAAAGAAAGGTTAAGTCATTTGTCCAAGGATACACAGGCAGTTTAGAATCAATGCTCTTAACCAGCTCTCACATCAGCTCTTAGAAACAAAAGGAGATCTGAATTCAGACACTCTCCCTTTTAGCCCAAGACCTGAACATAGGTTTTTGAATGGCTTGGCTTTAAGACACTGCTCTACATCTTGGTGTAAGATCTCACCCAGATATGGTACAATCATAAAAGAAGGAAAGCAGGAGGGTCTGCATAATAAGACCACTGACACGAAGAAACCAAATACATTGTTACTTTAACAGATTTTGCTTTTCAGGGTGAGCCTTAGAATGGCAGATGACTTATTGATACATTCTACTCGTCATACCAGGAGCTATTTTCTAAATCTAAGACAGCTTCTTGGCATGAAGAAGTAAGTTACAACAGCATACTATAGCATCTAGTGATTTTCCCCTCATTCTAAAAACCCTCTGAATTGGTTTAAGTCACAGATATTCCCCTAACCTGGGAACTCACTGCCTCAGCCTTCTTTACTACCTACCAAGCTTGGTCACCCCATTGTTCCCCGTCCACTTTGTCTTGCCAATCTGCACTGTAGCCCCCACTCCCTAAAAACATTAACAAAGGCTGCATTTGGCTCAGGAGGGGGGAACCCTCTGGATGGTCTCTCTTGAGATGGTTTCTCACTCTGTTGCCCAGGAGGGACTATAGTGGTACAATCTCTGCTCACTGCAACCTGTGCGTCCCAGGTTCAAGCAGCGATTCTCCTGCCTCAGCCTCCTGGGTAGCTGGGATTACAGGCACCTGCCACCGTGCCCGGTTAACTTTTGTATTTTTTTTTTTTTTTTAGTAGAGCCGACATTTCACCATGTTGGCCAGGCTGGTCTTGAACTCCTGACCTCAGGTGATCTACCCGCCTCCCAAAGTGCTGGGATTACAGGCATGAGCCACCACACCTAGCCTGGAGGGTCTCTATTGCAAAGGGGAGTGGAATTCCCTCCTGGGTTGGTATCCATTTATGCCCTCACAAATCCCTCTCCTTGGCAGAGGAGAGAGAAAAAGCAACATTTCAAGTGGAAGGTTCTGGCTAGACTGAAGGAACAGGCCAAAATTTGGTTCTTAAAGCTTCTTTCAGGGGCACTAACCACAGCAGGAAGGGACTGAAATTCCATCAGCTCCACACAGGTTGCAGCTCTGGTGGGGTGGAAGTCAAAAGAAAGTGCAGACAGCAGTGGCTAGTAATGTATATTACAATGATAATATGTGCTTAGCTTTTTAATTTTTCTAAATGAAAAATGTTACTTTGTGCCTTGTTTTTATAATTTAATATATAAAATGTATTAAAAAATAAAGTTTCCCAGACTTTATGGATTCCTTCCAATTGTAAAGGAACAGTATTTTGGGTGTTATGCAAAATCAATATTGCAATAGAGGGTGCTGTCATTTTGCTGGGGTTTGGCAATCACCACAGGACCTGAGAAATTAAATGCAAACTCGATTGTACATTTGCATTTTTCTAAGAGAAGATTCATCACTTTCATCAAATTCTCAAAGTGATTAGCAATGCAAAACAAAGAAAGGAGACACTGCTGATAGTAAATACCTAGAAGTGGAGCTGTGGTCACAATGACTATGGGCATCTTTAAGATTTTTATGCAGATATTAAATTCTCTTTCAGAAATATTGTCCCCATCTTTCTTTCCAATAGCTACATAGGAGACTCCCTCAACATGCCAGATGTTTTTCAATGATGACCATCCTTTTACCATCTTTGCTAATTTGACAAATGAAAAACGCCATCCTGTTATTTTTTTATTGCCAGTAAGAGTATATTTTTTTCATATGTTTGTGGGCAATCAGCATTTCTTCTTTGGTAAATGACCTGTTCAATTTCTCTGACTTCTTTGTTTCCGCAGAGGGTTGTTTATCTTCTTTCTAATATTTATAGTTCACTTTGTTTTATACCACAATCCTTTGACTAGAATGTCCAGAAGAATGGTAAATATACAATACAGGGTGGTAATGACAATCCTGGTCTGTAGTTGAATTTATTTGAAATGCAAGTCAATGCTAGAACACCAGAAACACACCAAGTGCAAATACAAGCACGCAAATACATTTTATCAATTTACATGTCACCTAGTAATTTATTGGTAGTAGCTCAGATAACTGACAACCGAGAGCTTACTATAGTATAGGATGATATAAGAGACATGTTCTCATTTCTTTCCTAAGTTTAACAGCTCAGAAATGCAGAGGTTAACTTCTTTGCACTCAGAAGACCATAAAAAACTTTTTCATTGTATTCATGCTGTTTTGAAATTCAGAGGGGCGAAATCAGAAAAAGTCATCTACACAGAACACACATAACTCTGGAAAAATTTTGCTGCATTACAGTGTCATGATATTGAGCTGCCTTTTCCCAGAAGCACCCAATTCTCTTATATCAATTGAGTTTACACACCAAGATATGTATACACACATGCATATAGGTATTTATATAAATATATATGTATATATACACACATACACACATACAATTATATCTACATGTAGACATGCATGAATAATTAACTTCAGCTGGTCAAAATTCTATAAACACTAATTATAGCAGAGGAAATATATTAAAAATATGTAAGTCCAAATAATAAGTCGTTTGTCTATAGAACTTTTCCTAAATGACAGCTACCAATTCTTTAGGTTGTCTTTCTGTGAATTTCACCAGAACCACAATCTCTGGGGCGAGACAAGGGACTCTAAAATCTTAGCCAACCATACAAAAGGCCCTGCAGCCATATCTGTACAACACCCCATTAGAGCATGTGGTCATTAGTTCCGCATCTCTCTCACATACCACAATGCAACATCAGGGCCATGACTGATGAAAACCACGGAGATTGCCTTGGCTGTTAAAATGTATAGCCTCTCCAGCAGAGCTCTATTGCTGTGTCCATCCTAAATCAAGGCTCAGGACTGCTGCAGCAGCAAACCCCTTGTTCTGAGGTGAGACAGACTCTACACATCTAGAGAGTGTTTTAGATTACGCTGTGTTGAGTAATGGGTCTTTAACAATATTCCTTTTCTGAAGTCTTTCTTTCCAAATGTTTACATGGTTAGTATACTCCAGTTCACAGCATGGTAGCTGCCAAATAATGGCAGATTGGGAAGAGTTCTGTGACGCTGTGGCCAGTATACCTAGTATAGTGTGTAAACTGGAGTGTACATGCAATAGGCTTGCACAGGACTCCCACAGATATATAACTGCCCAGCCATTAGTCATCTGGTCACTGACTGTCCCATTTCAAGCTCTGGGGGTAGCTCAGATGGAAGTCACTGCAGGCCCTCTAGTGAGTAAGCCAGGACACCACCCTGCTGTCTTGGCAGTAGCATAATGTCATATACCAAACAGAAACAGTAACAACAAAATCATATGCTTGAAAGCCGATCATTGCTCTTCAAATGATACGCGCTTTATGCATCTACTAATATTTTCTATGATGAAAATAGCTATTTGCTATCCATAATAGGCCAGCAATGCATACAATGAAAGGGAAAAGCTTAACAGTAGAAAGGCCAGTTGAAAAGGTAATTTGAATCTAGTCTAAATTCCGAGTTTCTTTTAGGATTCCCTATGGGTACTCTTGATCAAATCACTATAATTCCTGGGCTCTGCAAGAATTCTAGTCTCGCTGCATGACTATTTCAGGGGTGAAGCCCTGTACCTTTCTTCTTTCCTACTCCATGGAGAAAATAAACAGAAATTCTCCAGAGAATTTTATTAGAAGTGAAGGAACACAAAGGTAAACAAATAGAAAAACCCACTAAAACAGATAAATATCCAATAAAAAAAAAAGCTTTTGGATCCTAAGATATCTGATGGTTATTATTACATGAATTATGAGCTTTTTATTTTTATTTTTTGAGACAGGTTCTTACTCTATTGCCCAGGCTGTAGTGCAGTGATGCAATCTCAGCTCACTGCAGTCTCCGTCTCCGCAGTACAAGTGATTTTTCTGCCTTAGCCTCCTAAGTAGCTGGTATTAAAGGCATGTGTCACCACCCCGGCTAATTTTTGTATTTTTAGGAGAGACAGGATTTTGCCATGTTGTCCAGAGTGGTCTCAAACTCCAAAGCCCTTGTGATCCGCTTGCCTCAGCCTCCCAAAGTGCTAGGATTACTGGCATGAGTCACCACACCGGGCCTGAATCATGGACTTTGTAAAGCTAACAGTCCATTATCATTATATAACAAAATACCAATAGCTATGGTCTAAGTTTGTTGCAGGGAACAAACTTAATGAGGTAATGTGCATAAAAAGTCAGCACCATGTCTGTCTTATTGTAAAGTCTACAAACTGTTGTGCCCCAACTTGCCAGCCCAACTTGGATTCTTCTTCAGCTCCCAATTCTCTTTCTCCCTGCCTTATGGTAGCTAGCACATTCTTCCTACAACATTGGCCTAAATTCTTCACATCCTGTCTAAAGCCAGACCTAGACAACCTATCTCCCTTTAGAAAGGTCCCAGGTGGCCAGATGCGGTGGCTCACACCTGTAATCCCAGCACTTTGGGAGGGGCGGGTGGATCACCTGAGGTTGGGAGTTTGAGACCAGCCTGACCAACATGCAGAAACCCCGTCTCTACTAAAAATGCAAAATTAGCCAGAGTGGTGGCGCATGCCTGTAATCCCAGCTACTCGGATGGCTGAGGCAGGAGAATCGCTTCAACACGGAGGCGGAGATTGCAGTGACCCGAGATCACACCACTGCACTCCAGCCTGGGCAATGAGAGTGAAAATCCATCTCAAAAAAAAAAAAAATTCCCAGCTGCCTAGTGTTCTGGTCTGGAGTGTCCTTTGGTCCCAGCTCAACTGATGGACAGGGAAATGTGTGGGCTCCAGGGCTGACAGACGCCCAAGAATGTCCTTGCTCAGGCTGTCATTGCTGGTCCCATCCAAGGGACACTGGATAGTCCATGTCCTCCACTTCTCTATTTCCAAATTTTACTAAAGTGGTTTGGCAACATTATAGTGCCAAAATATTCCATGACAGGAATACACACAGCTTACATATGAAGGCATTTATAATGCCTTCATATGTAAAGGCATTATAAATTTATATATAAATTATAATTTATATATGTGGACCCAAAGATTACAACTACCCAGAGGAATGTACAAACTAAATTTCATCTTCTTGAGGCCCCTGGAAAAAAAGAATCCCATACAATAAAATATACTATGAATGTTTGCACCAAATGAATTTCAGACTTCTTTATAACACTGGATATAAGGGAAAATTCTCCAAGTAAATATATTCTGTTTTAAAGATAGTTTAATTTTAACTAAGATTTTTAGCAATACGATTTCATAGTAAGTTTTTACTGCTCTAAAGAGCTGATTGATCATTTCTACTGCTACTAAGGATCTTTCTACCTAACTTATTTTAGATGGGACTTGGCTTAGAGAGTTGTTGCTTTTTTTTTTTTTTAAACAAACAGGGATCAATAAAGTACTTGCTGCTTTTAAGACAGATTTATGTGCTGGTTTACTTTCTCTTCCAGAAGCCCTCATACATGAAATAAATTTACTTGGAAATCTATTTCTAATTTGACGTTTGGGAAATGTTCATTTCAAGCAGAAAGGAAAAAAATGGCCTGAAAACTACCTGGAGGCAGCCCGGCTTATAGTTGACATGAGGAAAAAAGGTATTCAATAAGCATTTCAGGAGCTAGCTCAATGTGGATATTGATAGTGGACCAAGAATAATTAATATAGCAGATTTTTACTTTGAGTCATTTGAAAGTTTCTTTTATAACTAGGATTTTTTAAAATAAAAGGCTCCAATATTAAAACAAAGCTTTGTCTCAAATGAGTTTTATTCTATGTGCCATGTATAATCATTATGAAAGCTGTATTTAATAAGCAAATAATTTTGTGAGGTTTTAGTCAACTATAATTTACAGCAACAAAAGGCTGTGCCACAAGAACCTAACAGAACACTTATAAACATAACCACTTATAGGTAGAAGGCAGATTTCTATCAATCAAAATGAATGTGAGGCATATAAATGTACACAAATATGTCATATACATGTCATGTTTGGCTTCAATTCTTTTTCTCATGAGTGGACAGTTCTCATATAACTGGGTTTCTTGTTTGAATTTCTCGATTAGAGAAAACAGTTTTATTTGAATTCCACCAAAACTTGATTTTCAAAAGCTATAAACTCAGAAACTATAAATATGTTACACTGATTAGAGAATGAAAAACAAGGATTTGTTTATTCAAAAGCAAACATTTACTGAGCACTTAAAATAAGGCAGAACTGTTACAGACATATGAAGACAGAAGCAAATAAAACAGACACAAATTTCTGCCTTCATGAAGGAAGAGAAAAATCATATCCTCTCCTTTGCTGTAATCCAAACTAGAACTTGTGGCACCTGCCAACCCCAGGGACTGCATGAGGCTTAAAGGACGGTCTCCCCCAGTGAGCCCAGGGAACAGCCTCAGCTACCCTCTCTTATCCTGCTGGAGTTCCCAACTCACTTCACTTTGCACTGAGAGAAGTTAACATTTTGCTTTCCAAACCGGTCTATTGTTTTTGGACACAATATAAAATGTAATTTTGTGGTTTATAGTTGTTACTCAAACAGTTGCTCTGAAGGGGCTTAATAATAAAATATCAAGTGATTGTCTGCTCCCCTTAGGTACATTCTTTCTAAAATTAAACCCAGCAATCAGGGAGAGCCCAAACATCAGTCAAGACAAACTCATGACAACGTTTTGGGATCTCCTGGGAGCAGGTTTTAGAATTAAGATTCAGGAAAGGGCTTTGAATCTTAGAACGACTTTAAGAAATGAAAATTTTCCCTGTCTCTCCTCATTTATTCAATTCTTGCTCTAATCACACCAGTGGATGGTAACCAAAGATTGGATCATTCCAGAGCAGGAAGTATATAACAGGTGGTCTTTATATGCTCATAATGCTATTAGGCAGGATGGGATATCACAAGAACAGAGCTTGCAATCAAACTGAAATCAGCAAACACAAAGTGAACCCCAATAATGCAAGTAATTGACGGTTTGCTCAGTACAACTGATACACCCAACAGAGGATCAGAAAAGATCAGGCTTAATAAGGCACCATAACCTTTTTAACAAAGGAGAGACCTGCGTAAAGCTTAGCTGAAGGAAGAATCATATGCAAATGTGGAGTGGAGAAGCTCACCTGACTGGAGTAGGGTTTGTGTTTTGAGGAGAAGTGGCATGTGATGCTGAAAATGAAAGAGATTATCAAGGGACCAGATAACTGGGAAGACGTCACACTAGATAGAATCCATGATGGAAAGCCAAAAAACATTTGGTGGGAATGAGTCAAACGTTGAAAACTGTTTATACAAGTTTATTTTGGTGGTAGTGGTCAAAGTCAACTGCAATGTGACCAGCCAGTCATAGGGAAAAATGTTAACGTTGTGCTTTGATAAGAATATGGTGCATTGTCTAGACTATAGAGAACCCCTCCAGGCTATCTGATTGTGGTTACATGGGAGTATTTTACAACTGCTGCAATTTCATAAGCTGTAGGTAAATGACAGCAATGCAAAATAATTTGTGTGTGTGTGTGTGTGTGTGTGTGTGTATGCAAGCATATTCTGTACCATTCAGAGCAGTTTGAGTGACTGCCTATGCCCCTTCCTCTGCCTTGGGAGTGGGGGAGAATTTTACTCAATTTGTACATTCATTTCAATATTCCTGCCCTATCAATAAATCTTCGCTTCGGATTTTCCTGGAGAACTGGTTATAGCATCTGCATAGCTCCCTCATGGATTGGTGACTATTAACAGAAAAAATGACTGACTCATGTTCATTTCATATAAGAGTCAAGACTTTGTCTTTTTCTGAAAGTTGGTGTCTTTTAACACAGACTAGAAGATAAAGTCAAGTTATGATGCAGACATGAGTACCTCAACAGAGGTCAGTATCAGTGCAAATGAAGAAGAGGGAGAACACCAGATTCTTCAAAGACAGTGATAGACTAAGACATGGTGACTGACTAGGTACTGTGAACTCCACTGTGGTCTCTTAACACCTACCATTCATCATTGGTGCTCATGCTCTCAGAGTTTACAGACCTTCAATATCTGGTGAAACCATGCATGGCTGCCTGATGCAAGAAGAGATTTGAAGCAACTCAGGCTCCGTTAACATGGCCTCCTTTTGCAACCTTTCCATCTCCCCATGGGCAGCTGACTTCCTACAATTTATTTCTAATACCAGCCTTTCTACTTGTGACTTTTCTCCTTCAACTTTCCCTGAGGAAGGTAGAGTGAGAAAAACAAGAGTAATTTAACATGTTTAAAAGGCTTTTCCTTTTGTCCCACCAAGCCACAATTTGGAGGAGAAAGCTGAAAAATAAGCAGAGGAGAAAATATTGCCAGGAAAAAGATAAAAAGTGGAGTTGCCTCGGGTATATGCCCATTTGATTAATCTACATGTGGATCACTGGAAATTGATTCTGACCGTAACCATGACTTTTCTTGATCATAAAAGCCAAATAAAAGAAAACCAGATACTTGTATCTTTTAAGTTATCTGTACTTATAATATGTTTTTGGTTTGACACACAGAATACAGCATGTGGTACATCGAAGATAACATCGTACTCATATTTAAACAAACTTAAAAATATATCTACTAATTTTGCTGTGTAAAGCAGGATAAAGCCAAGCATACCACCATAGAGGCTGGATTTGAACATTCTTAGGCACACAGCCTGATTTCAATATAATAACTTATTTGGAGTGCTTTAAAAGTTTCCAAAACATGTCTACATAGGGCATTATACTCAATACTAATCTTGTAAATCAAAGTTCCCATTTCACATAGGAGCAAGTTAAGGCTGAGTGAGTGAATTGCCTGCCCAAGTGGACGCAGCTGGTTGTTAAGAGCTGGATTCAAATCCAGAGAAATCGCACATTCAATTAACCCTTCATTACCCAGAAAAGGCAAGTCATTTGTGTACTATATATCATCTGGTTATTCTGAGTGGTAGAGGATATCTATTCATGGGTACTGCTCCCCATGTCCAAATGAAATCTCAGTGGCTGGTCTCAAGAATCTTTTTCGTAGCTCCTGGATCCAGATTAGCCAAAAGATAAGAATATTAAGGAATATAAAAGCCACAGAGTAAAGCCCCAACCTCTGGAAGATTAGATGACTAATGACTCATGCCCCAATTAATGGCCAAACCCTTGCCATTTATGGCCGCAAGATTGCCACAAGCAAGCCACTGAGTTTTGGGATGACTTGTTACACAGCAATATTGTGGTCTTAGATAACTGATACATGCTGCTTCTGTTAGCTACACTACTGACTTGCCTTCAATCTCTGAACATATCCCTCTTGTAAGGAGTAATTCGTATGATTAACTGATCTGTCTTTAGCAACCTAAACTCTGAGATGCTAAATGGAGCAAATCAATAAGGCCTCAGCATAACGTAGTATAAATAAATCTCTTTCAAAAAATAAAAAAATATATTTCTCTTCGACTAGAACCCAGAATATAAATAAACAAAAATAAAAATATACATTTTTCTTTGACTAAAGCCCTTTCACCTAATTTGGCTTCCCCCACCACCACCCGCTTCCCAAGGCAACCACCAAGCAATCTGATAATCAAAAGGTATTCACACATTTCTTGCTAAAATCAATTTCCAGGGTAATAAAGTGCACTGCCAGTATGATTAATATAATTCTACTTCAGTGTCCCTAGTCGTTCATCCTCTAATATTAGAGATTCATATTTCTTGATTTTTCATGCCCTGAGGTGAAGAAAAGAGAGACAGGACCACCGGGTCCTTATGTAACCAGAAGACACAAAGTATCTATTCCAACAAAGGATTGTTGGCTTTACCTGACATAGCATTTTTCTAGGATGTTAAAAACTCCAAAAGGAAAGTAATATAAGCCACTTTATCATTACAGAAATTATTATTTTTGCTGACCTCAAGATGTGTTGAATACCACTATTATAACACAAGAAGCAAAAAACAAAACACCCATAGCAAACCAGAATGATATAAAAGTTAAAGTAACAGAAGGCCAAGCAGCGTATGTTCTCACTCATAGATGGGTGTTGAACAAAGAGAACACGTGGACTCAGGGAGATGAGCATCACACACAGGGGGCAGTTGCGGGGGTGGAGGGGAGAGAGAGACAGCGGGGGATAGGGAGGGAGGGAAGGGTGGGGAGGGATAACATGGGGAGAAATGCCAGATATACTATGCGCCTAAAGTAAAATAAATAAATTATAAAAAAAATTAATTAATTAATTAATTAATTAATAAAAAAAAAAAAAACACTGGCTGGGCACGGTGGCTCATGCCTGTAATCCCAGCACTTTGAGAGGCCTAGTAGGACAGATCACCTGAGGTCAGGAATTCAAAACCAGCCTGGTCAACACGGTAAAACCCTGTCTCTACAAAAATATAAAAATTAGCTGGGTATGATAGCAGGTGCCTGTAATCCTAGCTACTCAGGAGGCTGACGTGGGAAGGTGGCTTGAACCCAGGAGGTGGATTGTAGTGAACTGAGATTGCACCATTGTACTCCAACCTGGGTGACGGAGTCAGACTCCATCTCAAAAAAAACCCTACTAATTTTTCTTCCTCATTTGTCTAGTGCTGCTTCTTTCTACAACTGCAAACAAGCTTCTGCATTTTGCTTTATCAAAATAAAGATACACACTGCAAACAGAATTGAAACTGAATGAGAAAATTTTTGACATTGTGATAACTAAAATTATGAAAAAAATATAACTTAGCAAGTAAAATACCCAAATAGTATATCAGAAATATCACCAATATGGGAGAACCTAATTAAAATAATATTGCAGATTCTGTGAGTTGATAGAGTTGGTTAGCTTTAAGAATTATCAGTGTTGTTTTTGTTTCAACTTTACGGGGGGATGTTAAGAAGGCATTTGAGATTACATACCTAAGGATAATTCTCTTCTGAAAACTATGATTGCAAAGAGAATAGACACAGCGTTCTACCTCCACATTCCTTAAAAGCCAGACAGGAGCAGAAGATGCTTAAAATCAGTATTCAATATTTGTCAGAAATGGGACAATGATACTGTGCTGACCTAAATGTTTACAAAAGAATTAAAAAGGCAATTAGTAATGCAAAGCCTTTCTTCCTCCAAGGCAGTATACTATTAACAAGGTCAATTGTGCTATGGTGAATGGCTGTGTGTCCCGTAGGTAGAAGAGAAGCCAGAATAAATACAATTTTCATGGCTTGCAATGCACTGCTTTTCCATGGACAAACAGACTCTAGAGAGTTTCTTCTCAATTTTACGCTACATTACATCATCCCAAAATGAATATGCAATAAACTATTACTGGAAGTCTGCTTACAAAATCAATAAAAAAACACATCCAGCATTTTTAGTGACAGCTTTCAGTATGTTCTATTTCTTTAAGGGAAAATACCACATTCTGAAAAAGAGATGGGTTCAGGAACTTTCCAATGGCATTCCTCTGTTTCTTTGTTGTGTCTTGTCCTAGCTATTTGTTTTCCAGCAGAGAGGGTACACTGCAGCACAGATGCTGATTACACCTCAGGTAAGTGCTAGTGTGGAGACACAGGGTTCTCTTTTGGCTACATGAGGGTTCAAAAGGGTGAACTGGTTATACCGTGAAGATGTCCATATGACAGCCGTCCCCTGCTGGCATGCATCATGCATTCTGTGACTCTCTCAGCGGTTCTCTTGAGCATGTATTTTAAAACTACAGCTTTTGGCCAGCATCTCATTTTTATTCAACCTCTCTGTCACTGCACTTTCAAAGAAACTTGATAAGAATGCTAAGTCAACAAACGTGCCTTCGATCACATTCATTGCATTAATTAAATTGAGAGTAATAATTTGAAAAAAATGTGAGGGCAAAGACAGAATATTTTTTTCCCGACCACTGATTGTAGCATGTCCTTGAGATATATTTGTCAACCATGAATATGCTTACAAAGAAGAAAAGCTCCAAAACCACATCTTAAAGATTTAGAGAGCTTCAGAAGTCCATGGAAAGTGATGTAGCCCAAAGAAAAGCGTGATAATACGTCAAAGAGGAGACAAATGTGGAATTGCCTGTTAGGGGAAGAACACTAATGTGTTTCTTCAGTGTCAATAAAATTTTTTAAACATAAATTTGAAGTTATTTCAAGATTCTTGAGCTCCAAATAAAGCAAACAAAACGAAAAATCCAAGATAATTTAGAGACAGAGTTGTCCCTATCCCTGAGTGTTTTCTATAGGATAAAATACAAAAAACAAAATGGATGAGAAGTGAGGTAGTGCATGAGAAACAGAACGGACCTGATGGAAATGGGGATGTGTGGCTGAGTTAGTTCAAGTTGTATTATGCATTTTAAAGTAAAAATGAGCACACAAAATTAGAATTGGTAAATTATGTCCCACACAGTGACTCAAATTCATGAAAAAAAACAAACAAAAAACAAAAACTGAAGCATCTTGACCAATATGAAACATCAGTGTATCTTAGCTCACTCATGGCAATACATGAAAGCATCACTGAATACCTATTATGTGCTAGGCACAAGGTTAGGTGTTTTCACATATAACGTCATGCGTATATTTCACTGTCATTATCACCTCCATTTAACAGAGGAAAAAACTGAGTATCAGAAAAGCAACCTGACTTGTCCAGTTCCACAGTCTAGGGATACCACCATGGCTTGAACCCAAGATTTTCTTAATCAAATTTCCATGTACTTTCCACCAAGCTATAATATAGGAGTTCAAAATTGTACACTAAATTAAATCAAATAGTCTCAGCTAGCAAGTTTTCTATGCAAGTGCCATGATGCATTTACTTCTCATGAGGATTCTAGTAACTATAACTTGATACACAAATTGCAAAATCTGTTGAATGACATTTTTACCTCACCTTACATCATCTCCCAAAAGTGAACATTATTTCACTCAATAAATATTTACAGAGCACATAACATGTGCCAGGCATTATGCTAGGTACTAGGACTGTGACAGGGAACAGAGTCCCTGGTCATATAGAGCTTAGGGGGAGGGAACGATGCACAGATACAAACAACACTTACAATCACTTAGGTCCTATTTCTTCCCTCCAGTTGATTTTTCTTTATTTGTATTTTATTTTTAATTGACAAATAATAATTGTATATATTTACGGGGTACACAATTATGATACATATTTAGATTTTACAATAATTAAATCAAGCTTATTCACAAATCCATCACCTGGCTACATATTTTTTGTGGTGAAAATATTTAAAAACTACTCTTTTCACAATTTTGAAATATACAGTGCATTATTATTTATTATAGTCACCATTCTGTGCAATAGATCACTAAAACATATTCCTCCTGTCTAACTAAAACTTTATACCCTTTGGTGAATATCTCCCCATTCCCTATCTCTCCCTCCCCAAGCCTCTGGTAACCGCCATTCTACTCTTTACTTCTACGAGATTAACTCTTTTAGATTTTACATATGGATGACATCATACAGTATTTGTCTTTCTGTGCCTGGCTCATTTCACTTAGCATAATGTTCTTCAGATTCAACCATGCTGCTGCAAATGACAGGACTGCCTTCTTCTTAAAGGCTGAATAGTATTCCATTGTATATATATACCACATTCTCTTTATCCATTTATCTGATAATGGACATGTAGGTTGGCTTCATAACTTGGCTATTGTAAATAATGCTGCAATGAATATGAGATCACAGATATCTCTTTACATGCTGATTCTAGTTCCTTTGGATATATACCAAGAAGTGGAATTTCTGGATCAAATGGTCATTCTAACATTAGTTTTCTGAGGCGCCTCCATACTGTTTTCCATAATAGCTGTATTAATTTATATTCCCACCAACAGTGCACAAGATTTCCCTTTTCTCCAAACCCTCACCAACACTCCTTATCATTTGTCGTTTTTTAAAATAGCCATTTTACCAGGTCATATCTCATTGTGGTTTTAATTTGCATTTCCCTGATGATTAGTGATGAGAGATTCTTCATATATCTGTTGGCCATTTGTGTGTTTTCTTTTGAGAAATGTCTATTTAAGTCACTTGTCCATTTTATAATTAAGTAATTTTTTTCTTGTTATTGGGTTGAATTCTTTATACATTTTGGATTATAGCCTCTTATCAGACGTACGGTTTGCAAATATTTTCTCCTAGTCTGTGGATTGCCACTTCACTCTACTGATTGTTCTCCTTGCTGTGCAGATGCTATTTTGATGCAATCTTATATTTTTTTTCCTTTTATTACCTGTGCTTTTGGGGTCATATCCAAGAAATCTTTGCCCAGACAAATGTTGTAGAACTTTTCCTTTATGTTTTCTTCTCGTAGTTTTATAGTTTCAGGCTTTTCTCTAAGTTTTTAATCCATATTGAATTGATTTTTGTATATGATGTGAGATAATGGTCCAATTTCATTCTTCCGCATGTGGAGAACCAGTTTTCCCCACAGCATTGATTGAAAAGATTGTCTTTCTCCATTGTGTATTCTTGGCATCTTCATCAAAAAACAATTGACTATAAATTGGTGGGATTATTTCTAGGTTGTTTATTTTGTCCCAGTAGCCAATGTATCTCTTTTTATACTGACACCATGCTGTTTTGATTACTGCAACTTTGTAATAGATTTTGAAGTCAGATAGCATGATGCTTTCAGTTTTGTTCTTTTTGCTCAAGGTTGCTTTGGCTATTTGGGGTGTTTTATGGTTCCATATGAATTTTAGAATTATATTTTCTATTTCCTTGAAAAATATGACATTAGAATTCTGACAGAAATTGTATTAATTCTGTAGATCACTTCAGGTTGTATAAATATTTTAATAATATTAATTGTTCCAATCCATAAACACAAGATACCTTTGCATTCATGTTGTCTACAATTTCTTTCATCAGTGTTTTACAGTTTTCCACACACAGATATTTCATCTCCTTAGTTAAATCTACTCCTATTTTTTGACACATACTGCAAATAGGATGATTTCTTAATTTCTTTTTCAGACAGCTCACTGTTAAAGAAACTATTAATTTTTGTGTGCTAATTTGTATCCTGAAACTTTACTGAATTTATTTATCAGTTGTAACAGATTTTTTGGTGGAATTGTCAGGGTTTTATACATATAAGATCATGTCATCAGCAAATAGAGGTAATTTCACTTCTTCCTTTCCTATTTCAACACTTTTAATATATTTTATCTAATTTTTCTAGCTAAAACTTTCAGTACTATGCTGAGTAGAAATGGTGAGAGTAGACATCATTGTTTTATTCCTGTTCTTAGAGGAAAAGCTTTCATCTTTTCACCATGGAGAATGATGTTAACTGTGGGCTTTCTGTATATGGACTTTATTATGTTGAGGTACATTCCTTCTGAGACTAAATTGTTGAGTTTTTATCAGAAAAGAATGTATTTTTTTGTTAAATACTTTTTCTGCATCTCTGAAGATGATCTTATGGCTTTTGTCCTTCATTTTGTTAATACATTGTAAAACATATATTGATTTGTGTATATTGAACCATCCTTGTATCCCAGGGATAAATCCTGCTTGATCATGATTAACAATCCTTTTAATGCACTGTTGAATTCCATTTGCTAGTATTTTGTTGAGGATTTTTGCCTCTATATTCACCAGGAATACTGATCCATCATTATCTGTTCTTGGAGGTCTTGTGTGATTTCGGTGATAATGATTACTAAAATCACACAAGGTGTGATTTTAGTAATGAATAGAATGATGATTAATGTTGGCCTCATAAAATGAGTATGAAATTATTCCTTCTTCAACTTTGTGGAAGAGGTTTAAAAATATTGGTATTAGTTCTTTAAACATTTGTTAGAATTCAGCAGCAAAGTCGTCTGGCTCTGGGCTTTCCTTTGATAGAAAATTTCTTTATTACTGATTCAATCTCCTTACCTGTTGTCTGTTCAGATTTTCATTTTCTTCTTGCCAGTCTTGGCAGATCCTAGGAATTTATTCATTTCTTCTATGTTATCCAATTTGTTGGCAAATAATTTGTTCATAGTAGTCTTTTATGATCCTTTGTATTTCAGTGGTATTTATTATAACATCTCCTCTTTTGTTTCGAATTTCATTTACAGTATTGAGTATTCTCTCTTTTTTCTTAGTCTGGCAAAAGGTAGGCTGATCTTGTTTGCCTTTTCAAAGAACCAAACGCGTAGCTTCACTGACCTTTTCTACTGTCTGTTTAGTGTCTATTGCATTTACTCCTGGTCTTATCTTCATTATTTCCTTCTTTCTACTGATTTCAGACTTAGTTTGTTTTTCTTTTTCTAGTTCCCTGAAGTACAATGTTAGGTTGTTTATTTGAGATCTCTTTTTTTTTTTTTTTTTAAATGTAGGCATTTATTTCTGTAAAACTTCCCTCTTGGGACTCTTTTGCTGCATCCTGTATGTTTTGGTATGTTGTGTTTTCAATTTCATTTGTCTAAAGATTTTTTTAAATTTCTCTTTTAATTTCTTCTTTGTCCCATTGGTTACTGAGGAGCATGTTGTTTCATTTTTTTTGGATTTGAGAATTTTCCAAAATTCCTCCTGTTATCGATTTCTAGTTTCATTCCATTATGGTCAGAAAAGTTACTTGATATTATTTTAATCTTCTTAAATTTGAAGAAAATTTAAGTTGAAACTTGTTTTGTGGCCTAACATATGATCTATTCTGGAGAATATTTCATGTGTGCTACAGAAGAATGTGTAATCTGCTGCTGTTGAATGGAGGATTGTATATATATTTGTTAGGTCCATTTGGTCTAAAGTGCTATTAAAATCCACTGTTTCCCCATTGATTTTCTGCTTGGATGATCTATCCACTGCTGAAAGTGAAGTACTGAAGTCTCTTACTATTACTGTATTGCATTCTATAGCACTCTTTAGATCTATTAAAAATTACTTTATATATTTCGGTGATTTGATGCTAGGTGCATATACATTTATAATTGTTATATATTCTTGATGAGTTGATCCCTATATCATAATATAATGACCTTCTTTGTCTATTTCTATGGTTTTTCTGTTAGGTTCTATGTTAGGAGAAGCAAGACCTCAGAGGAGAGCTCGAGACTCAGACTCAGGGGATCAGAGAATCACCATGGAGTAAAATATTCAAAGCAAAAGTCTGAAGAACTGAAAAGGGTAAGAGAAAATGTTGATTCTGGAAAAGGAATATGAGTTTATAAGTCACATGTAGAAAGTTACTTTTTACTGCAATTCTAATAATGCAGCCACTCAAGTGTTTCAAGAAGGCAAATAACATGCACAGATCTTTTTATTTCAGGAAGATTTTTCTGAATGCAATGAGGTAAATGGATTGGAGAGACTGGAGGCCGAGAAGCAAGGTAAGAGGCTATCACAGTGGTTACAGTGAAAGAGGATGATGGTACAAAATAGGGAGCCAGGAACAAAAGAAAGGGATGGGAAGTAAAATTCAGCTAGTTCATGATTGACTAAATGGGCATGATCATCATAGCAGGGATTTGACTGAGTAGTGGGTAGTGCCACTCACAGAAGAAGAAACAATTTAGGAAGAGAAATGATGAATCAAGTTTCGGATGAGCTGAGTTTGTATATCAGCCACGATGTTTAGAACACAAGGAAATGGTCTGAGCTGCATATACATTATTGTTTTTCAAGAAATTTTTTGAACAGTAAGCACTGAACTTTTTAACTTCTTCAAAACACAATTAATTGTCCCAAGGATTAATTCATTAAATTCATAATTATCTAATTTTTATCAAAAATTGCCATATTAATAGGTAAAAAAGCATATTTGTTTGTGTTCAAGAGCCACACTGCAACTGCCCAGTACTGTAATGCCTTAAAATTATTTAAACTGCAGCCATTTTCTCTTCGATAAATAGAAGTTTGAGGAAGTCGTAGAGCATGATCATACTGGAATCTTCTAAACTAAAGCCCTGGAGTAAAAGCATAATTAAGGAGAAATGAAACCTACTTGTCTCGGATGCTGATGCCAAAGGGAGCCCATAAATGTAGACTATATGAAGCCAGCATAATGGAAAATATGCTGGAGTCATGGAATGGTATGGCAATTTCTTGTAGCGAACAGATGGTGGCTATGAAAACTGTGAAATTTAATGAGCCTGGATTAGCCTTTTAAGTGAGGCAGGCTCAAGAGAGTGATAACCAGATGCCAATCACTGGCCCCATATTGATAGTTTGCTTCTTACTTTAACAGCTTGCACAGATGAACAGCACATTCTCAAGGTGCTTGGCAAAAAAGACCTTGGCTAAATGGTAAGTGCCCAGGACTTTCGGAAACTTTGCTTTCACTTTAAACTATTCATTTGAGAACCTGAAGGAAACTCTTCTTTTGACCACCAGCCAAAATCCAGGATTCTAGAGCTGCCTTCCTTTGAGAAATACAGTTAAGTTCTAGTCTGGTTTTTAGGTGGGGTAGGAAAAAAATTTCTTCTCCAAAGCAAAGGAGATACGACATACATTATTAGCAATACCAGTGACTATTTCTCCCACTGTTGTGACCAATTAGATCCTGCAGAAAGATTAAGTGAAAAGTAGAAACTGCTGGCCTCATTGTGTGCTGGAAGTATTTGCTGTCATATGGAATATTAATGCTATTTATATTACAATTTCTTAAATGCTTCTCACTTTACACTCTCACATCAAAGTAAAGTACAAATACACACACAGGCACACACGGGCACATCAATTTTTAAATGTAAATAATTTAAACCGTAAGGAAGTTTGTTCAAGGTTTATTGAGGTCATTATTTCCTCTTAAGAAAAGTTTTTTCAGGGTATTTTTTTAAATCAAAGCTACAAATGTGTCTTTTGTGATTTAAAAAAAAAAAAAACAGCAAGGTTAAAAATCAGAGATTTATGTAAGGCATGAACCTGCGTGATAAATGCAGCTAACTGCAGTTACCATTTTCACCACCACATGGTCTATTGCAACACATTTCCAAAGGTTCTACACCAGTGGTCAAATGGATTCGCCAGTAGTGGATGAAAGTAATTTGTATGCTTGACAGTAAGCTATTGATGTAAACATAGACCCCCACGTAAAACATTTCATAAGTATGGAAATAGTATCATTTATACTTCTTTATGTAACCCAAGGAAAGCCGCATGATTCACCAACAACTTTTCTACTTTTAACACAATTGCTGTTGAAAGGAAAAAAGCATGGCTAATTATGTTTTAAGCCACACACACATAAAAAAAGAGGGGGGGAAAAACTCAACAAACCAAACAGAACTAAATTGTCAAAATGAGCACAAAAGGAGCTGGCATATGGTAGGATCTGAGATTCTATCCATTCATTTACCTAATGCTTAATCTACACCAGGCACTGTTTAGGTGATGAAAGCACAAAAATTAAACAGTCCCTGCCTTCAAAGACCTCACAGTCTAGTCAGGAACACAGATGACAAGCAATACCAACACAATTTGCCAAAAAAGAGGAGGTATTTCAGTGGGATTAGAAAAGTCAAAGGAAGCTGTGCAGAGGAGGTAACACCTGTGATAAAATGTGAAGGATGTGTAGGAGCTAGCCAAGAACTTAGAACAGCCACTTTCTGAAAACCATTCTAATTTTTATATAGCAAAAACAGTCTCAAACACCGGGAATGCAACAACGGCTTCCATATTCTGGATGAAGTCAGAGGCACCGTGACTGCTTCATTTTGCTGAATCTTTTTTACAAAGTGTGATGATACTTGGGTTGTATTTGAAAACACTCAGAATTTTCCACCCTTGATCCTCTGGTTCCTCAGAGACAGACATTTGAAAAAGAACCAGTTTCTATTTTGAGGACATAGCATATGCATGCTGAAGACCCCATTCTGGATATTAAGCTGTAATCCTCCTCCATTAAGTAATCAAATGGCTAAAGTTTCATCACAGCAAGCCAGCAGGAAAATCACTACATTCATACCAAGTGTGATTTGACTGATCTACCCATATGAAATTCATTAACACCCACAAACCTCTCTATAGATTCCTTCAAACTACATAGGAACTGATTATAACTGAATTTTTAAATATACGTCATCATTACTGTACTAGTCTGTTACACTGCTATGAAAAAAAACACCCAGGAGTGGGTAATTTATAAAGGAAACAGGTTTAACTGATTCACAGTTCTGCAGGGCTGGGGAGAACCTCAGGAAACCTACAATCAAGGCAGAAGGGGAAACAAATATATTCTTTTTCACATTGTGGCAGGAAGGAGAAATGCCGAGCAAAAAGGGAAAAGCCCCTTATAAAACCATCAGATCTCATGAGATCTGACTCACTATCATGAGAACAACATGGGAGTAACTGCCCCATGATTGAATTATCTGCACCTGGTCCTGCCCTTGACACCTGGGGATTATCGCAACTCAAGGTGAGATTTGGGTGGGGACACAGAGCCAAACCATATTACCTTTAAATAATTCAATGTCTCAGTATAAAATCATTACAAGGATGATGGGCTTATGAAAGGCCTGGAAGGATTACATATGATGTGTCAGGTACAGACAAGGAAGGGAGAGGAAGGGGGAATGTGAAGTTTGCATTCAGTTGTTCTTCCTGTGTAAAATTGAGGCCACTGACTTCCCTCCATTGCAGCTTGGACAATCCTCTTTACTCCAATAGCCTCACCGAAGACCCTCAATGCCCATCCCCTGGAGGATCGCAGTGCTTTTCTAACTGGTCACTGGTCTCCCTGCCTCCTCCACACCAATCTGCCCCATCCATCACCAGTCCTCCATGAAGTCACTGGTGAGAGAGATCTAACAGGCCTTCCCCTCTGTAGGATAATGTCTATATTCCCAGCATGGCAAATATTCCCATCCACAGCCTGCATCCATCTCCCTTCCAAGATGTGACCACACACAAGAAGTTCTGGGGTGCTCTTCCACCTGCTGGGCCCCACGGTGCTGTGTCCTATCACCTTGGCCTCTGATCATGTTATTCCAGCTGCTGGAGCAGCCTTGTGCATTCTGTGCAATGTGGTGGGGTGGGGTCTCTCTATTCACCCTTTAGAGCAAAAGTCAGTTCCAAAGCATTCCTTGAAATCCCCAAGGCGACTCCATTCTCTGTGCTCATGTAGCTTCCAGGATACAGATTCCCTCTGTTTGCACTCAGTACATTCTATGGACAGTCACTCTCTAGGTGCTTTCTCTCACATTTGACTGGAACACTTGGATGCCACCCTCTGGGCTGTGGTCAGCTGTGAAAAACTGCCCATGGCAATGAGCTCCATGTAATGTACAATTGTAGAACAAAACTACCCAGCGCCTGGCATTGAGAAGGGAGCTGTGCTTGAGAGGACTTCCGGGGAGGACTCAGGGAGGCTCAGGGAGGCCTGGTGTGTTGGGAAAGTCTATGCAGTGCCAGGAACTTGGTGGCTTTTGGGTTTTTCTTTAATGCTTGGCTTGTGAGGTTTGTCTCTACCTCCCACTTTTATTTGTCAGAGTGGCACTTGGCAAAACCCAAAATGTCTTACAAAAGTAGACTGTTCGACTGTAATGAATACTCTGGTTTGTCTTCAACAAAAAAGGATTTCCTCTGGAAAACATGCATACTTTGTGAAAACTGACAAGTAATTCAATCAGGGTGTCAAGGTTCCTTTCCACTGTGTTATTATTATTATTATTATTTTGGATACAACTTCAAGAACTATATTGTATTCATTTCTGACACTTAGGAGATATTCAACAAATGTTTGCTCACTTCCTGCCACTCTCCTATCTTCTTTATTCTTTGCAAGAAGGGGCTTTGAAATTAGAAATGTGATCATAAGAAATGCTGTAAATTTTTCAGTTACAGGTATTTGTATAGAATGGGTACATCTGTTTCCCTTCTATTCGTGGGGAAAGCTTAGTAGCAGAGCCTTCTGACTTCCTTGAGGTTAAAAGTGAGTTTGGAACTGAAGGCTAGGCTAGTCCCCATGTTGTCAGCATGAAGTGGCTGAGAGCAATTATGTTCCATGGACACAGGAACCTGTTCTAATGGTGGAGTGGCCGACAGAGTTCAGATTATAGAATGCAAGAACTTTATAGGCTGTATCCAATGTTCTCACAATCCTGTAGGTAAGAATTAGTGTCTCTGTTTTGTAGATGAAGAGAAAGACACCCACAGAGGTTAAGTCATTTGCCCACAGAGGGCCCACTATTTTTAGTAAAAACTGGCATTCCAACCCAGGACTGACCACTGACCACTGGGTGTAAACACTTTCCACAATGTGATGCAGGCGGTACTTTACCCAATCAGTGCCTACCAATTCTGCCTGGCAGCCCAATGTCTTCTGTTCTTTCTTTCTTTGAGGAAGAATATCTAGCCATCTCTACCTCCAGTTTGAAAAAGACTTTTTAAATTTTTATCTCTCCTAACCAATAATAATCAAAATTTCTTTCCTTTCTTTAACGAGAAGGGGTTTATTTGTTTGTTAGGTGAGATGAGAGAGGAAGTAGGGTCATATTTTCTCCCATATTCTTTTTTAAACAAAGATTATCAGGTAAATTTGTAATAAACTCAGTGAGAACATTAAAAAATATCACTCCCAAGGGTTAGCGAGTTTTGGGTTCCAAGATTTGAACTTTAGACAGTAAGGCGTAGAGGCGCCAGGCACAGTGGAGGGGATGCCTGTTCTGTTGTTATGTTGCAGATGGCTGGGGTTGAGTCACAGTGCCAGAACTTATCACCTATGACTTCAGGCAATGAAGAAAACAGTCCTACCACACTGCAAAGACCAAAGTTGATGAGCATAAAGCAAACAGAACAGTAAGGTACTCGCTGGCTATTTCTCCAAGGCACAACGTATACATTTTAGGCTTAGTTTGACAATCTTTAACGACTTAGCCAACATATACTGAGAAATGCCCATATGTGAAAGATTCTGTTAAAGTAGTGGGGGAGAGGATACAGAATTCAGTAAGATGCTGGTTTTGTATTCTTGGGCATCACCACCTGAATGGGAAAAGTAGGTATCTGTACAAACAGGTATAATCCAATCAGCCTGTATTACAAGCTGCCAGAGAAGTGGTAGGTACTAAGATATCATTACTGCTTTATTAGAGAAATGACATTTTCCTTTCAATGTGTACTTTCTTAAAAAGTCTTCTCTATTATTCAAACTGAATTTTCAAGACCCGCATTTCACACACAAGCACAAACCAACGGTTTGACAAAGGAAGTCAAGAGGGGAAAGAAAACAGAAGACAGAAAGCACTTATATCTGAATATCTGCATAATATTTTACTTTTAGAAGTATTTGTTGGTCACCTTCTAAGGGTCACCAGTGCTTGCTTTGAAGGAAACAAATTAAAGAAGTCCAGCCCTGCTCTCAGTTTGACAGGATTTGCTGGAGACTGCAATATGCACAGAGCTTTGAATATGCACTGTAATCTTCTAAATACATGAGAACTGAAAACAGGAAACACAAGGATGACTGTTCTCATAGTTTGTAAAAATTGTATGTTAGGTTTATACGAAGAGGGATGCATTAAAACCATGCTGCCTGGGCTCAAATCCCAAGTGGCCACTTAGTAATTATGTGACATTAAGACTGTTACTTGATCTTTCTTTACCTTAGTTTTATCATTGAAAATTGGACAATAAGAATCCTTATATCAATGGCTGTTGAGGGGATTAAATGAGATAACCCATGTAAAGGGCTCAATATGATTCATAGAGGAAGTAAGGACTTGCTTATTAGTTTTCTTCTGACAATATTTAGAACAAACAACACACAAGATGTTGCTAAGAAGCTCTGATTGTAAACTTATATCCAGTATTTTTGTGGCTCCTCCAAAGGAAGAAGATGGACCTCCACCCAAAATTTGGTTTCAGTGTTGAGGCTGATGATGCCTCCCTATTCCTCATACCAAGAGGGCATTAAAATGTTTCTGATTCACATAATGAGGCCTTTTTGGGGAGCAGGGCACGCATCAAAAGCAGGTATAGAAGTGGCTTTAGGGAGCAAGAAAATGAGCCTAGGCTGGAGTTTTAAAATAATGATTAGTGGGTGGGATGTGGATAAGAATTCCCTGTGTGGTTTTCTGCTGGCACAAGGGGGAAAGCACCAGGGCTTTCTTATCAACTTACCCAGATGTGGGCAGAAGACTTAAAAGTTATGAATGATCAAACATCAAGAAATGGAGTCAGATTCTTCATTGCAGACATCTACAAACCTCCTGAAATAATCCAACTGCAGCTCACTAGTACATGCTTGACATGTTTTAATTTTTAGAAATCTACATCTATATTTAGATTACATCCCATGAAAGAAAGTAAATGTGTATGTTAATATTTAATTTTTTGGTTCCTTTTTTAGGCAAATAAATGTTACTTGATACTGATGAAGAATAGGATATGATGTTCTTTCAATGTATTTTCACTGTCATTTTTAAAAGGAAAAAAGTCAGACTAGAGACATTGCTGAGTTGAAAAGTTTCACCCATGGGCTTCCAGAGGGACTGACTCTAAACTGACTCTAAAAGAAGTTACAATTCCCACCTGCCACAGTCCATTGTATCACCTCATACTCCTCAAAGTAACATAACATTTAAATAATCACACCACACTTGCTTCAAGCAAGAGAATTTCTCTTTGTCCAGGTGTTTTTGTTGGGGTTGTTGCTGATGCCTTTGGTGTGGTTACTGTTGAATATTCTCTGAGCACTTGGTAAGCGCCAAGCACTCTGTTAAGAACTCTGTATGCATTATGTCATTTCATAACAATCTTATGATGTAGATACTGTTATTATCCCATTTTATAAATGGGGGAAACAAAACAGATGGTGCCCAGCTGGCCAGTCCATGACATCTTCTCTCTATATATATATGTACAAGTAACAACGCTTTGTTTTATCATCTTTTTGCCACACATGGATTCATACATGTATAGTTCTATTTGGTGTAATTAAAACTCCAGGATAAAATTCTAATCCTACCTTTGAAACAATATAGTTAGAAAAGAAGAATCTATTGAGGAAAGCCCATAGTAAAAGATAAGCTTCAGCATTTCCTGGTTTATCATCACAACCATGTTTTTAAAACCACTGTAATCAATGGTGTAAAAGATGTTACGGTGAAAAATAAACAATGACTCATTCTATCTGTATTGGCTCCTCTTAAATAGAAATCTTTGTTTTATTTCTAAATATATTTTCTCACAGAATGGAAATCATTTTCTATGCCATCCTTACAAAAGTTAATAGATATAATATAGATATTTTCTTATTTGATATTTTCAAATGGTCCTGTATCATTCTACAGTTTTGAGTACTCATGGGATCATATACAAATTTATAAAACAGTGATTACATTATCCTTGTGTCAGCAAAATTTGCATTTTCAAAGGTACAGTATAACTTAGTCCATCAATTTGAACCAAATAAGATAACTCACTGTTTCACTATGAGCCAGGCATTTTTCTAGATTTCTAAAAAAAAAAAATAAACAATAATGAACTAAGAGAAAATAATGTGCAATTAGTTGGAAATGGGAGTTTTAAAATATCTAACAAATTTTGCTATCATAATGTTAATATCCAGAGGTATGCTAACCGTATAAAAGTATAAATAGTTTGTCCAAATCTAGTGGTAGATTTTCATTTTCAGTGATGGTTTTAGCTGTGGCTTTCCTTTAAAGTTGCTATATTAAAAACATGTATTACTATGTATTTGGCAGTTGTGCTTTGCTGCTTTCAAAGCCAAGGTACTCATCAGATTTGATGTAGGCTTTACATGCCCTCATGAACACCTAGAAAGGAGTTTAATCAAAGATCTCAAAAAGATCTTCTGAGAAAATAGGAACTTCTAAAAGGTGTTAAAGTGCTTATGAAATTGGAAGCCAAGCTTAAAAAACATCTCTGCATCATCCCAGTGTTATTAAGATGGACAAACCTACTCAGCAAGGTGATTACAAACTTCAGGGCCTAAAATGAGGTTATCTTCACAAATTGGGTAATTGCTGTCATCTTTAAGCTAGGATTTGACCAACTAGCTACAGGTAATCATTTGAGAGATAATGTATTGTGAAAACTAAGCTTTATCAAAAAATAGGAGGAAAATTATATCGTGGTTTCATGAATTGCCAGGCTCTACTCTTCTGCAGGAGTTGGGAGAAAACATCTCTTCTCACACAATGTATACTCTCCTGTCTTCAACAGAACTAACCCTATCCCCCATGTATTTTGGGGGATTTACAAGTTAGGCTAGCACAACACCTAGCCTAACTTGTAAATCTTCAGTAGGAAGTACAGACATCATGGAGTACAACAGAACTATACTTTATAAAGTAATAATTACTTTCTAAAGAAATCTGTAAACATTATTATAGATCCAAACAAACCTTTATTGAATTTAACTAAAAATAAGTTAATACAACCTGCTCCAAGTTGGTTAATACATTTTTATCATTTAGGAGAATTATGAAGAAAGCCAGGGTATTTAGGTTCTCAAAGTTTTTGGTGACTGGGAATAAACCTGAAACAAAATAAGTTTCTATTAAAATGAACTTTACTTCCTTATTTTAGAGGCTGCAAAATGGTCCAAGGAAATCAGTATGTATAAATACATATAAACAATATCATTTACACACAATTGTAAGAAATGGTATGTTTTCCCATCCTGGGGCCATACTTACCTCCTTACGTCATCCAAATTAAATATATTCTTGTTAAAACTCCCTCAAAATAGAAATCATTAAAGCATAAATAAATGGCTTACAGACTGACAAACTGTCACATTTACATTTAGGTTTTACGGGGCTTGTAAATGGCAAGTCAGATGGTAAACCTGTTTATGAAGACAGCACAAGAAGCTTCAACAAATGCCACAATCTGTTCCGTTAATGATGTTTAAGATATTTGATTTCTGTCAACAGATATCAACTCCTCCAGGTTTTCTGGGAAAGAGGCCTGTCCCTGAAAGTGCAGAGCAAAATATGCTTCAAGAAATAAACATTACTAAAAAAAATGATAATAACAGAAAAAGGATGCAGCCGCAACAATAAGATGGATTTAAAAGGGAGACAAACATAAATGAGGGAAAGGGAAGAAGAGAGGGAAGGAATGAGTCACCAAGGTAACATCAAAATATAGGAGGGATCTTAGTCATGTCTTTAAATCTAGTACTCTCAACTAATAAAACTAATATACAATTGTGCAAGGAAATAATGACCTTAGGAGATGATAATACTTTTAGTCATTAAATACAATCTCGCTATTCTTCATAATTCTTCAGTTAAGGGTGCCTACATAGATCCTAAGTATTAAAAGATGCTTACCTATATTTAAGTAGTTAAAGTAGAAATGAGTTAGTTAGCCTGGTCTAAAATATGTCTCAAATATCAATTCGATTTCAGAAGTATAATTTTGATGATAAACTACATAAATGAATTATGGCAGAATACTTTATTTCCTTTAAATGATCAACAGCCTATAAATTGATGGCAAAATCTATTTCAAATTTCAAGGTGATTTGAGCTTGCTATTGAGAAAATGTTTAAAAAGCAGGAACAAAACTAGTTCAACCAACATTATATATTTTTTCTCTCCATGTAATTAAACGTGTAGAATTTGTAATTATGTAATATACAGGGCTCCTTGACTTACAATGGGGTTGCATTTCCATCAACCCACCATAAAGGCAACCCACCATAATTTGCCATTAACTCAGATATGCATTTAATACACTTAACCTACTAAACATCATAACCTAGCCTATCATAAATATTCTCAGAACACTCCCATTAGCTTACACTCGGGCAAAAGAATCTAACACAAAACCAATTTATAAATAAAGTACAGAATATTTCATGTATGAGTAGCATAACACATAATGCTAGCCCAGGAAAAGGGCAAAATTCAAATTTCAAAGTATATATTTCTACTTAATGCTTATCATTTTTGCACCATGGTAAAGTAAAAAAATCATAAGTCAAACCATTATAAGTTGGACACCATCTATATATGCATTGAGAGATTTTATCTACATTAGTATTCTAATAAAGTATACTGGTATTATAATTTTTAGTCACTTTCATATTTTTCGCAAAAGCTTGGCCCATCTGTCATGCTCACCATATATCAGTGAAATTGACTGAATACTTTTATAGAAAAAACAAGACTAAACAAAACAAAAAACTCCACAACTTTATATATTTGGATTTTAAAGTAAACTCCATATACCAAATGAAACTCTTAAAAAGTGACTTGAACCATGTTTGCAATCAAGATGGCACATGGCTATGCAAATGTACAAGTGAGGGGGGCTAAATGCTGCTCTACACAAAGCAAGGTCACAAACACAACAATCACAGGGAAGTCAGTCACCATCTGCCACACTTTCTGTGATGTTTTCCTCCATTCATTGTCAATTAGGCTGGGTCCCCAACTCTCACTAAAGATTAATTTTAACTGCTATGCGCTTCTTTTTTTCCTGAGAAGTTTCGTAAGGATACTGGTCTCACACTTGCCCCTACCCTCCCTGGTATCTTGCTGTGTTCCAATACCACTGGTCCTTTCCGCTTTGTGTTTAAATCAGAATCTCTTCTCAAGGGTGGTGGAAGGATCTTCCCTCTGCTTCTACCGCTTTGTCTCTTACTTTCCTTTCCCTGATTCAGTTCCAGAAGCAACAGGATGCATTGGTTGTCTATCCCGTACCATTTATCAAAAAGTGGTCTACAGATCATGTATGGTTCAGAATCTGAAGGGATACTTGGTTAAAAGTACAAGTCATTAATCCACATCAGACCTTCTAGATTGGAGTTTCTTGGGTAGGGCCCAGGAATCTATACTGCTAACAAGTTTTCAAGATGATTCTTAAGTTTGGGAACCACTGCTCTCTTTCCTCAATGCTCAATCTCTTCCTAAGCTCACAGTTGTGGTGTGTATTCCAGAATCCTCTGAATCTTCTCCCAAATTCTCAATCACTACCCCACTGTCAAATCCCAAGCCAATTTTCCTATTTATGGACCACCCTGCTGCCCTTTGTGAAGCTCTTTTTTGTTTTTGTCTCACAGATGATACCATCTTCATCTTACTTCGCACCTCTCAGAACATCCTCTCCTCTTCTGCCATATTCCCTACTTGTCCTCCTGCTTTGGGGTTCTCTGTGGCTGAATCCTGCTTTTTCTTCATCATCTTGCATTTTTCTTTGTCATCTCAACCTTCCCTCTCAAAGAATTCATCATCTCATGACTTTTAAGATGTTCGTGATGTTGATTCACAAATGTAGATCTCCAATACATATATCCCTCTCCCTTAGGTTTCAGCCCTGGATCCCAAATGATATATTTAACATTTACTTTCCCTTGTTTATTTGCTGTATCCTCCTACTCTCTATGTCCAAAATATATATTAAGCCTGTGATGATTAATTGTGTGTGTTAACTTGAATTGGCTAAAGGATGCCCAGATAATGCTAGAACATTATTTCTGGGTATGTTCATGATGATGTTTCCAGAAGATACTAGCATTTGCATTTGTGGACTTAGTAAAATTAATTTCTTACTGCAATGTGGATGGACATCATATAATCTATTTAGGCCTAAAGAGAACAAAGGGGCAGAGGGTGAACTTGCTTCCTGCTTGAGCCAGGACATCCAATCTTCTCCTGCCCATGGACATTAGCCTAGTTCTTGGGCCTTCAGACTTTGACCTATACTTATACCATTGGCCCCCCTGGCTCTCAGACCTTTGAGATTAGATAGAAACCACATTATTATTTTCCAGGGTCTCCAACTTGCAGACAGCAAGTCTTGAGACTTTTTAGCCTCCATAATCACATGAGCCAATTCCTCATAATAAATCTCTATCTACATAGTTAGTTAGCCAACTAGCTTTCCGTCCTGTTGGTTCATTTCTCTGGAGAACTCTCATACACATCTTTTTTCTTCCTCAAGTTAGATCCTTCTCTGTCATAACTGAGAAATATACATATGCAACTCCAGGAAAATTCTTTGATGAATTCCTCAAAGCAGTATTCCTAAGTGTTTACTACATACAGAGTACCACGCTGAGTGCAACCTGTTTTCCAAAGAGCTTTAGATTTTGCCCTTGAAGTCTAACATTAGAGATACATTGTAGATTCAACATTAAGACAACAGAGAGTGGTACATATTCTAATATCATTACAAACACACTGCTCTGATTTTCAGAGGCAAAATAGATATAAATTCAATCAAATGGTTGCTATTTACATAACATTAAATGTGGTAATACTGAACCTAAGTTTTTATTGGGGATGTAAAACTTGAAAATTTATTCTGTTGGCTGGCTGTCAAATTAAATACATATAGCATCCAGATTATAATCAGTTTTTACTCTTGCTCCTCAGCTGTTTTGCAAAGAAAAAAAAATACTTTTCAGAGAATAATGAGGAAAATGGAAAAGAATGCTGAAGTAAGTGTAGTTTAGATAAAAATGTTTTATAACATTGCTTAAGCAAAACAAGTGATGCTATGTTTCCAAGATAGAATTGTTTGTAATATCAAGTGACTGTAGAAACAATTTAAAACATAAAGGGAGAAAATACATTGAAAAAATCAAAAAGTAGGTTATTTAAAAGACCTACTTCTCTTTTTTCCAAGTTATTATAAACCAAAAACCAAAGCAAATTTACTCATCAAAGACCAGGATGAGCATGGGTCTAAGTGGGGGATAAGAGGATCAGCCTTGGAATTGTATTTAACTCTAAAAGCCTCTTGGGATATCTTTTATTTGCCATGCTTGTTATATGGTTTGTTTTATTCAAAATATTTATTCATTGTTGAATTACTTACCCTAATTCAACAGTACTGCAAACATTTGAAAATATTTTTATTTTTTAATAAAAAAATAACATCTCTATTAAATCATGTTTCAATTTGTCAAGAATACATCCTCTGAGAATCAAAGATGGGACACCTCTAAAAAGATTTGAGTCCCTTTCCTTAAGCTGCTACACTATCTGTCTTTCTATCCTCTCTAGTTCCAGTTTGGTTTCTATAATCTGTTTCTCCAGTTCTCCATTGAGGCATGAGCCACTATTAAATGTCTATGGTACTCAAGATGTGCCAAGGAAGGTGAAGTACTCCATGTTCTTTTCCATCCTGCAAGTTCAACAACTGGGTTTTTAGCATCTCAAGTTGCTCCATTTGAGGAGATAAACAGTGGCACAGAAAGATGTAAGATGAGACAAATCTCTCTCTGTGTTCTGTCAAGCATCAGTTAAACACAGAGTTAGCAGAGCCTGGGACCAAGGGGCTGAATCTATCCAGTAATTATTGTGCCCCCATTGTACTATGGGAAAAAGATTTTTAAGCAGAAATAGTCTCAGGTATTCCAGAGGAGGGCAGTGAGGTTGAAGCCACGGCAGGAGAGGAAGGAAGTGGGCATGGAGCACTGGCACGGAAGCTGTGAAGTGGGTCCAGGAGGGAGGCTTGCCTAGGACTCTGCTGGTCAGAGGCAGCAAGGCAGCTGCAGCCCAGCAACAGGTCGGGAGAGGTGAGGTGGGGCCTCTCCTGCCTCCCCGTCCTCCAGTCCACCCTCCTGAGGCATGACCTGTGAATACCTCAGCAGCTGCCTGGCCAGGAGGAGACGTGAGTAAAACTTATACTTCCATGGTTCATGGGAAATAATCAAAAAAGAAAACTAAAATACAAATCTCATCAGGTTCCTTCTTTAAAACTCTTTCCTGGCTGTACACTGTTTTCTGGACAAAGTTCAAGGCATTTGAGGCTTTTTATAATCTGGCTTCTACCTACCTTCGCAGACTCATTTTCTCCCCGATATTGAGGCCCTAACAAATCAGGTACCTTTCCCTAAGTGAACACACCCTTACACACCTCTGTGCTTGTACACATCTTGCATTCTCTACCTGGCATGACTCCCCGACACCCATCCTGGCTTCCTGACTTATTTTGTAAATGACCCCTCACACGAAGACACAGACCACATGTCACCTCCTCCAAGACACTTACCTGTAGGCTTTTCCTAACACCCCAGGTGAAATTAAGTGCTCTAAATTCTGTGCTCAACCCTCATATATACACCAATTAGAGTTTACATCACAGAATTATCCATGTCTTTCTCTAGGTGCCCAAGATTTCCTCAAGGGCAGAAGTCACGTGCTATTCATCTTGCATCTTTCAGCCATTAGCATGGTGCAAGAACGCAGCAGTGACTCAATAAATATTTATTAAATAAACTGTTGTGAAAGTTGTCCAAATAAAAATTGAGTCACATATGTTTAAAACAAACAAACAAAAAAAAACCTCTAACAAATAGAGCTAGGCAAAGCCATGAGAGAGAAGGTTGTTATGCACGAATGACTGATAACAAAAACTATCATAAATGACTCTGTAGAAAACTCGACTTTGCACAAAAGCCACCTCAACCTAAAACAAAACACTTCTGCGAGGACATCTTCCCAGTAACTTCCTGTCCAGCCTTGAACTGGAGCCACCCTTGTTATTGATGGATGCTAGGGGCCAAGGATAATTACTTCAAAACAATAATGTTATCCTCCTCATTTTTTTTTCTCTAAAAATCTTTGCTTTCCTTCACCTCCCTGAATGCATACATAGTTTACTATGGTATACATATTCCCATAGCCATGCCTACTCCTGAATAAATATCATTTTCTTTTAGAGAGCCTCTCCCTGTTTATTATTTAGGTTTACACTGTTGATACATACATTTAAATAAATTTAACCATTGTTTGCTGAAAACATACCACACAGCAGATCTCTACAAGACCCCGAAGTTATCAAAGTAGTTAAAATATGATAACTATGCTTAAGAAGCTTGGAGTCTTGCGGGGAAGACCAAATATGTAAAGACATGATTATAATGCAACATAAAATGTACAGAGCTTTCCTAAGCTATGACTCAAGAGAAAAATATAGAGATGTAACCTGTCTAGAGCAGAAGCTTTAATCTTGGGAACAGGGAGAAATAAATTTGGCCAGGAGGTCTCAAGCTGATTTAGCAGCCAGCAGAGAGCCACTGAAGGGCTTGGGTGAGGAATGGCATGCTGATGCAAATGGCATTTCAGAAGAACCATTTGGCAGCAGCATGATGAAACCACTAGAGCAAAGAGATGGTGCAATATGAGATGCCCTAAGCTTCCTTGTTCTGAATTACAAAATATCACTTTCTACTTTATAAAGCTGCTTTAGTTCCTGCCATTAAAGGTGTTTATATCATCAAGGGAAGCCAAGGAGTGCATGCCACAAAGAGTTAACTGCTGGACAAACAAAAGGTAATAGTGTTTGCAGAATATGATGTATGTTGGCATTTACTGGAAAGTTGTAGCTAAAAGCAGAAGAATATGCCAAATACCTTAGGGAAGTACCATCGAATTCTCAAAGTCAGGGTAGTTCAATAAGAGCAAAGTGGATCATGAAGAATTCTCAGTCTAGTACTTCCAGCTGGCTTTTCAGAGAAGCTGTTTAATCTCAGCAACACTTAAGTCAAGTGAGTGAAACACAAATTATAACCTTAACCAAACAGAAAATGTGCATAAAACCTCAGCATTCTATAATATGTCTCAAAATTATATTTTAAAGTCTAGAGCTGTCACAGAGTCAAGATCAGGTGTTCTTGAGATGTCACCATGATACTCAGAGTAACTGTCCAAGTTTATCAATGATTCAGAGCCTCCTTCAGACTCTAGAAGAGGATGAGGCTTCCACATAGACTGTGATGGCAACAAGAAGGTATAATGTTGCATAGAGAAATGCACAGCACCACCAGTGAGTTGAAAACAAGCAAGCCTGTACCATAAATCTGGTATTTCTTCTCTCCACTTTCTGTGACAAGCAGAATTCTAATTCTAAGGTGGACTCCCTGACCTTTACCCCATGGCTACTCCAGTGATTATGTTACATCACATAGTGAAAGAGAGTTGTCAGTGTCATTAAGGATACTAATCAGTTGACCTTAAGAAAAGGAGATTACACAAGTGAGTTTAATCACATACTTTTTTTTTTTTTTTTTTTTTTTTTTGAGACGGAGTTTCGCTCTTGTTACCCAGGCTGAAGTACAATGGTGCGATCTCGGCTCACTGCAACCTCCGCCTCCTGGGTTTAGGCAATTCTCCTGCCTCAGCCTCCTGAGTAGCTAGGACTACAGGCATGTGCCACCATGCCCAGCTAATTTTTTGTAGTTTTAGTAGAGACGGGGTTTCACCATGTTGACCAGGATGGTCTTGATCCCTTGACCTCGTGATCCACCCGCCTTGGCCTCCCAAAGTGCTGGAATTACATTTTTTTTTTTAAACAGAAAGTTTTCTCTTGCTGTGACAAAGAGGGAAGCCAGAGGGATTGGAAGTGTGAAAAGGACTCCAACATCCTTGCTGGTTTGAGGATGGACGGAGTCATGTGAAAAAGGATGCAGTTGGCCTTTAGGGGCAGAGCGTGGCTCCTGGCTAACAGCCAGCAATGAAACAAGGATCTCAGTCCTACAACCACAAGAAACACCTCTGCCAAATATCTGAATGGTCTTGTAGTACATTCTTCACATGTTCCAGAAGAGAATACAGCTCAGCCAACAACTTGATTTCAGACTGTTTAAGACCCTAAGCAGAAGATCCAGTAAAGCTCACCAGAACTTCTGACCTTCAGGACTGTGAGATAATAAATGAGTATCATTTAAAGTGTGCATTAATTTGTGATAGTGGCAATAGGAAATGGATATACCTCCAAAAGTTTATGAAATTGATGCCCATAAATTGATACACACAAAGGTCACAAAAGCAAATAAATACTTCATCCTAATGTGATTTCATAAAGCAGAGGAATGGTACATTAAGGAAAACTACAAAGACAAAAAAAAGAGCATTGAAGAATGATGAATTTAGGAAAGTCACCCAAGAGACTGTAGGAGCAATCTTTTCCCTGCTGTTCAGAGAACCCATTTCTTTCCATGGCCCAACTGAACACCTTTATTTTCTGGTAACATGAATATTATAAATCCATTTATTCAGTTGAACGTTCATTCATTCAATCCAGTATGTACTGGACTGGCTAATGTATACCAAGTAATGGACTGCCCAGCACACCCAAGCCAAGAGTGCAAGATCAAAAAGACTACTTGGCTATGCTACAATTCATCACTGCCCGTGCCAGGCAAAACGTTAAAAAAAAATTTTTTTAAGATCCAATGTTACTAGCAAATAGGATGTTAAATTAGACAGGGAACGAGAGCCTCTGCCCAAATGCTGAATCAATACTGGCCATCAACACTGATATGACACTAAAGAACTTCAGGAAAGAGCAAAATATCTGTTATTTAAGAAATGAGTGAAAGGATGATACCAGCAAACAAACACCTGATTCAGAACCATCTCTTTAGTTAAGTGGTGAAAATATGTAGGTGTCTTATCAATCCATAGTGAGTGTCAGAAATGATTCCATTATGAAAAGATCTCTTGGTTTGATGAGAGTGAAACTGACCCAGGGAAGCTCTTGGGACTCAAGGGTTACCTGTTCAGAGCTAACATGTTTATTCCAAGTACCACCTTGGCAGGCTGTCAAAGGCAATTCAGATTATAACACTCTTGGTCACATGCAATAGCTCAAAACAGCCAACACCACGAGAACAACCTCATGGCAGAAAGATGTAAAGGTTGAATGAATATTGAAGAAGTAGCTAAGGAGTTCAATGGCTGCCAGATTTTTACATTCTTTGCATTACTTTAACCGGGCAGTGAAGTTCAGTAACCTGCCACATGCTGTCTGTATAATAGGAAACATTTACTTTGGTGAATGATTATAAACAGAAGAGACTTGAGACAGCTCACTGCCAATTGGACCCTTTAAATATTTACATTCTGCTGGCTGACACAGTGTTTATTACAAGCAAGCTTCAAACGAGAACTATGCACAAGGAGGTACTCTGGCTTTCCTGGTCATGCCACTGACTATTTCAGAGATAAAGAGGTGACAAGGTCAGACACAAAGCCAAAGGATACATGTCTTCACGCTATTGGCCACCTCCTGTATTATTTGCTGTTATAACCATTTTTATTCATTGTCTACATGGCCAGCACTTCATATGAAGTGGAAATATTATCTTGGCATACACATGGGATATAGTAATTGTTCCTTACACCAATAAGTGGCAGGAAAAGTCTTTTCTTTCTAACTGGTAATGGCATTGACAGCTCTCTGGTCTCCATGTTAACCTAAAACCATTGAGCTGGCAATAGTGATTTAACTTAGCTGGTAGGTTTACAGGCATATGAATTGCAACTGTCTCATCCCATCCTGTCAAGATAAATGATTTCTTTTCTTTGCTTCAAATATCATTATGTTCCTGACTAATAACAAATGTGAAGACATAGACTCTGAAGCAATATGAAAACAACCAACTTTCAACCATCAAGATACTTGTTGTATAACTATTTAAAAAGGATTTCCAAACTCACAGCCAAGATGCCAAACCTCTTCAAGAACAAAGGGCAAGCGGGGTCTGTGAATCAAGCTCTGACTTAACATCACATGTGAGATAAGATGCACAGCATTCACTCTCAAGTCATTTGAGAAAAGAATACATTCTCTTGACTGCTTTAAAGCTTCGTAATTCACAGCGAGCAAGCAGTTCATTTCTGTTAGGATATGACCTAAGAAAAATATTGCTTTATTTTCCTTGGTAGTTCAAAGGAGACAGTTAACACCAGTAGAAAATTGAGTCACCTCTTTTTAAAAATATATTTTCTTCTTCTTTTTCCTTATCATTTCTGGATTCTGAACACCTGCCTCTTTAAAGAGCTGAAGACAAGGCTTTCTAACTAGGAAAATGACATAAGACAATATACCGTATTTTTTCTTTAAATAACTATGAAAATTGTGACTATTTTATTACAATTATTTTAATTATAGAGATAGCTTAACAATATCTTATGAATTGATCTGAGAGTCCTCTGACCTCCATAAGATCATGATTCTTTCATATCAGGAAAGCCGTTTCATTTACCTTTGCATTTTACCATCAACCCCACGCTTTGTATTCAAGAGGTGTTCAACAAAGCTGTGTTGGATTTATTTGAACAGAGAGAGCTGACTGGCTAACCAATCATGAAATTCAGGTTCTGAATCATTTTAGAAGCTTTAGGATCATTTGACGACTATTGTAGAAACATCAGTCAAAATGGTAATTAGAAGATACCCATGAAGAAGCATTGCTTAAATATCTATGACCTATACTTGTGACACCTGACAATACAAGTAACCTGTTAAATAAATAGAAAAGTAAATTCCACCAATCAAGTATTCTCTTTGTCCTTCAATTAGTCAATTAAGTATATGGTTCATCAGACCACAAAATTCAACTCAATTTCAGTTGGTCTACATTATACCAAATCATATTAATCCACATGACACTATAAATGGGACAAACTTGAAATTACTGGGAGCATGAGGAAGCATTCAAGAGACAGCTGATTAAAGCTTCTGAAAAATCTGTTGAGGAAAAATCTTTTATTATAAAAAATTATATTTGGATTATTTTCAGATTAATAACATTTCAAATAAGGCAAATGGATTTCCTTAAAAGTCAAAATTCTATAGGCCCTATAATACATACCCTGTTTTGCACTGCTTAATTATATTTAAATTCAGGACCTATTCAAAACTTGTAATGGACATGGAAAAAGCAATATATCTTTATTTTTAAAATATAATCAGTTTTGGGTGATTTCTTATTTGTATTTTCCATGAGTTTCTATCTCTATTACAGAAGCTCCTCAACTTATGATGGGGTTACATTCCAGTAAAGCCATCTTAAGGTAAAAATATCATTAAGTCAAAAATGTATTTAATACATCTAACCTACTGGACAGCATAGCTTAGCCTAACCTAATATAAACATGCTAAGAACACTTACATTAGCCTATAAATGAGCAAAATCATCTGACACAAAGCCTGCTTTATAATAAACTGCTGCATATCTCATGCAATTTATTGAATACTGTTACTAAAAGTGAAAAACAAAATGCTTGTACCGGTACCCGAGGGACAGTTTCTACTGAAGTCTTACTGCTTTTGCATCATCATAAAGTCAAAAAATCGTAAGTCAAGCCATCTTAAGTCAGGACCTCCTGTATTTTTAAAGGTTTTATAAACGTAAAAGAAGGAGAGAGTAAATTTAAATGATATAATGGTTGATGCATCAGAACATTAGGCTGCTCTTTCATTTTACTTATGTGAAAAACGTAACTGAAGGCTTAATGGCAGTGAGACAGAGTCTGAGGTAACAACTAGAAAAAGATCACATAAGCTAAATATGTCACAGTCTTCTGGCATGAGTGATAAGACAGAGACAGTGATTTATACATAATTTTTGTAAAGCTTACTATTGTGAGCAGCTATGCCATCTTTCATTGTAGCATGCTTCATATTTGCAGAGTATCCGAATGCATGGAATATTCTTATCATCACAACACAGTTAAGCATGCTTGCACATGTACACACACACATACACACACACACACACACACACACACACACACTGAGAAGGCAGTCAATGACTACCTTGCAATTTCCAATCACAAACTGCTGTCAGAATGAATACTATGTTTTAGCTTTTCAAATAACTGGAAATAACACCAGATTAAGTAAAGAAGACAGCTGCTGCATTCCAGGATTCACAGTCTGAGGCATATACATTGTGCTCAGTGTTGATCAAACTCACTGGGTAACTGCTTATCAAATTACATTAAGTTTTTTTTGCCCTGTGGGAAGAGCTAAAAATCATAATAACGGTTATCACAGCAGGTGTTAACTAAATAAAAAAAGATCTATTGTGGTCTAGAGCATGCATGCATTTTTCGAATCAGGTGCCGTGGAACTCAGCATACTTTATGAGTCACTGCTAAGGACATGATGTTAAATAAAACAAGCCAGAAAATGAAGAGTACTTGCGGGATTCTGGTGACATGTAGTTCAAAAACAGACAACACCAATCTATGCTGTTAGGAATGTGGACAGTGCCTACCCTTGGTGGATAGTGACTGGCAGCCACAGTAAGGGGATGAAATGGCTCCTGCAAAGGCTTAAGGCTGTTTCCTGATCCCTGTACAGGCTGCATGGGTGTGTTTATGAAAACTCAGCAGGCTGTATATTTATGATTTCCATACGTATCAGTGTGTGCATAACACATCAATAAATGTTCCTCACAAACAGTTACCATTGACTAACCAAGTCTACGACCTTTCTCCTTTTCTCTCTTTCTCTTTAAACACACATATAATATGACACACACAAGCTTTAGGATCATTTGATGACTACTGTAGAAACATCTACCAAACTAGTTGTTAGAAAATACCCATGAAGAAGCATTGCTTAAATATACATGAGATATACTTGTGATACCTGACAACACAACCTGTGACCTAAATAGAAAAGTAAATTCCACCAATCAAATATGCCCTTTGCCCTTCAATTAATCAATTAAGTAAATGGTTCATCAGACCACAAAATTCAGCTCAGTTTCAGCTGATCTGCATCATACCAAGTCATACTAATTACACATGCACCTCCCCCACACACGTACACCTGTACTCATACAGGCCTCCACATCATTCCCACATGCACCCACACATGACACACAAAACAGACACACAACATGCATGCACCCCACATACCCAATTTATACCACACACACCCACACATACAACACACATAGACAATATGCACACATCCCATCAGTACGTTCTCAGTGGGCAAAGACTAAAGTAAGTGTATACAGAAGGGTCTTGCCCTTTAGACTTTGATTCTTTCTTTTTTTTTATTTATTTTATTGCATTTTAGGTTTTGGGGTACATGTGAAGAACATGCAAAATTGTTGCATAGGAACACATGTGGCAGTGTGATTTGCTGCCTTCCTCCCCATCACCTACATCTGGCATTTCTCCCCTTGCTATCTCTCCCCAGCTTCCCCCCCCCCCACCGTCCCTCCCCTATTTCCCCCCAACTGACCCCAGTGTGTAGTGCTCCCCTCCCTGTGTCCATGTGTTCTCATTGTTTAACACCCGCCTATGAGTGAGAACATGCGGTGTTTGATCTTCTGGTCTTCTGTCAGTTTGCTGAGAATGATGATTTCCAGGTTCATCCATGTCCCTACAAAGGACCCAAACTCATCATTTTTGATGGCTGCATAATATTCCATGGTGTATATGTGCCACATTTTCCCTATCCAGACTTTGATTCTTAAGTTGTCATCACCATAAATATCTACGATGAAGACTCATTGAAAAGCCACATTTTAACTTCTCCTTAAAATGTTTAAAATATCATAAGAATAGCCACAGAAGGCAGGTTCAGAGAAATTAGGAAGACTGCTGCAGCCTCACAACCAAGAAAAGGACGAGGACTTCAAGGTCAGGTCTTTATGACGTCGAAGGCAACTACATCATGACATTTTACTTGAAAGTTCACTGGGAGCAGATTTACAGCCTGGGCCTGCTGCACAGGAAAGAACTGTGGAATCCTGAACTACCGGTCTAGACTGTCTTCCATGCAGAAATCCCAGAACAGAAGCTTCTGATGAGGACTTCTTGTTCCACGTGGTCTCTGAGAACAGCCAGGAGCAGGAACTAACCCCCTAAGAGACAGAACTGAGCTCCTCTCACTAACAGCTCCTCACACATAGGTCTGAGAGTTTCTAAACATTACGTCTTCTGAAGAGTATAAAAATTCTTTATGAAACAGGTGAGTCCCTATGAAAGGACAGGCACCTGAGGAAGGTAGGCAATATTTTTTTGTTTGTTTTGGTTTTGCACTTGCACGTGTCTTCATTTTTAAAACATTTATTGAGCAACTACTGTAAGCCAAGTCCTAAGGATATGATGATAAAGAAGGTAAATGCCTTGGATAAGAAATCCCTCCTAGTAAGAGGAGGGCAGGGTTTTCATACCTCAAAAAGTGGGGCTTAAAAAAGAAACAAAAGAAGGAAAGAAGAAAAAAAGAAAGGAAGGGAGGAAAAGAAGGAAAGTGAACAGGCAATGGAGTATTCATGGTGAAATGAAGGTGTGGACACACTACATCCTCCTGATAGAAACCAGACCCCTTAACAATAAGAAATACCCTTTGTTCTCAACTCTCAGTCATTAGAGGGAAAATCTGCTACTATGGGCCTGAAATAGAGACTAACTACAGATGGGGTCAGTGGCAAGACACACAGCAATTTGACCATAGTTTTCACATTCACACCAAGCACTTACTTCCAGTTGTGTCCCATTGTCATAAACCATAAACGAAAAAAAATCAGAGACAAAAATACACAGGGAACCCTGCTTCTGCTCTGCTGAATAATCAGCAAAAGCCAGTTCACAACTTTCCGTGAATGCTGCCTGAGATTTGTAGGAATTCACCTTTGTCTAGGTTCTCTTCTGTTTATATTTAAAAGCTACACAGTAGCTTATACTGTTAGAGTCATTGGAATAAATTATTTTTTTGCTTGCAAAGTATTGTTGGTGACCGTGATTTCCATAATCTTCTCAGGAAATTCTTAAATCTTTCCTACTGAAAGCCTTTTTAATATTTTAATTCTAACTTCAAATTGGCAGCCAGAAGATAGGAAATATAGTCTTATTTTTGTACTCTGAGACATTCAGAAATAAAACAGCGAAGTGATAGAGAGAGAGAGAGAGAGAGAGAGAAATGTCATAGTTGTTCATTCTTTCTTATTACATTAGCAGCAGAAGCTGGCCATCAATAACTCTTACTTGCTGCTTGCCTACAGCTATTACTTGTCTGATATTGGTAAAGTTCTCTATATTTAAAGGTGTCTGAAAACACTGACTTATTTATAAAATTTGAAAGGCACGGGTTAAAATGTACTTTGGTATATTCTGTTCCTCGGAGCTGCATTTACTCCTCAAACACTTAAGCCCCTATGAGTTTAATCTCTACTGAGGTTTTAGTTGCATCAACCTTAAATAGACTAGACTCCTTTAAAAGGAAAGGAAATAATCAAGTCACCGGAATAACCTTTATCCCTAGACTCCGGCATTTCCCTCAAGTGAGTGATTCTTATTGTCACACTAATTAAGTAAAAACATAAAGATGTTCCCAAAGCTTTTCACAAGAGAGCTTTTCTGGCAGATTTTATTTTATGAAATCTGTAAAATGCTAGGAGGCATATTAATTAACTGCAGTGATGCTAAACATATATGGAATACATAATTAACTACCACATGATACACTTAGTACTTGAATACTAAAGAGCCAATTCTCAGAAATTTGTCTAGAAAGAAAGTCTTTGTTTCTCAAGAAAGGCCACATAGACCTGAGACTGTGGTGGTGATTTTTGTTTCACCAGCTGGAAAATGTCAGTTATCAGCAACTAAAAGGTATATTTCTATAGAGATGGCAGTAAAGTACTCCATAGTGGATAGATGAGGCCAGCGAGTAGAAAGAAGGAAAATAAATGAGAGCTAGAACTGAAATTGAGATTGATTGTGGCCTGTGTTTCTCTAAGTAAAAAACCCATTTGGTTAGAACAAGTTATGTACCCCAAATACAAAACATAAGTGAATAGTTCCTGCTGTTATTTCCTAGTCATCTGATCTCAACTGTAATTACCGTGCAAAGCTCAAACTCAGTCTAGATCCTTCATTCAGATCTTCCTAAAATAAAGACAATGATCCCAAATAACTTGCTCATCCACCAATAGTCAGAACACCTGGATGTTTGCCTATTCCTAATGCATTCTTCTTTGTTATTTTATGTCTAATCAAATAAGTTAATCAATATAGAAATTAAAGAACATAATCTGAAACAAAGAGTTCAAGTGAAACCAACCAGGAATCTACAGAATAACAGACTAATTAAAGTCATTTTATGAAATAATTACCTTTTTTTTTTTTTTTTTTCTGAGACGGAGTCATGCTCTGTCGCCCAGAATGGAGTGCAGTGGCACGATCTCAGCTCACTGCAACCTCCGCCTCCCTGGTTCAAGCAAATCTCCTGCCTCAGCCTCCCAAGTAGCTGGGACTATAGGCACGCTACCACACCCAGCTAATTTTTACATTTTTCGTAGAGACAGGGGTTCACCATGTTGGTCAGGATGGTCTCGATCTCTTGACTTCGTGATCCACCTGCCTTGGCCTCCCAGACTGCTGGGATTACAGGTGTGAGCCACTGTGCTCAGCCTATCTTTCACGGAATACCTGAATACACACAAGGCATTGAGTCAGGCACTGGAGGCAGAGATCACTTCCTGCTGCTTTGGCTGTGTCTCCCTGGCAGGTGATGAGAGTCAGGTGGTTGTCAAAGGGCAGCTGCAGTGCCCAGTGTCGTGGTGTGCAGCTTCCAACTCCCCGACACCCAGATCAGAGTTTTCTTGAACTTAATAGCACAAGCAGGCCTTAGTCCTTTTAGTAATATTTAAGTACCCAATTCCCTGTCTTAAATCCCGTGGTTTTTGTTTTCTGCAATAAATGCTAGTTGGTTCATGAATGCTCTGTTTCAGAAACTAGGGATGAAATGGAAGCCAGGCAAGAAATGAGAGAAAAATGCATGGATGAATCATCATCATTCATTCATTCATGCATACATTCATTACATGATTCACCCATATAATTATTTATTGACCATGTACTATGTTCCAGGCACTGTGTTACTGCCTAAAAGCTCTAACCTTTTAAGAAACCAGGGTAGTGATGGGAGTAAAATAGAGAACTGGGACCATCCACTAATGCTAATTTCTCTGGGACCATCCACTAATGCTAATTTCTCCACTGTGTACCACGTTTGAAATCCCTGATAACTGGCTGAAGGGCCTTCATCTCTGTATCTTTTAACCATTCTCTCTGTTATTTATTATAGTTTCTCCTGAGTGACATTAAGTTCAAAGAGATATTTCTCTTTTAAACTTTATCTGTAAATAATTACTTATGATATATATCCTATAATATAAAAATAAACAGACTGTCATCTATACAAAATTTGCATAATACTGCTATGCATATAGGGCTAGAAAATATTCTGTCACTGTAGAAAGTAGGAATTAAATTTTCTAAAAACATATTAAAATTTATATAAACGATTACTAGCAAAAAGGGCATATAGTTCTCTTTCAAAGAAGCAATGGGTTTAGATACACAGGAATAAGTAAGAAAGTCTACTCAAGTAAGAGAAACACAAAAACTTCCTCCGGTCAAGAAAAACAAATGCTGATATGTAATTACATTTTCAGGAAACATCATCAAACTCCTTGACCTGAATATGTCCCCCCAAAATTCATATATTGAAATTTTAATCCCCAAAGTGATGGTATGAAGATGTGAGGTATCTTGGAAGATGTTTAGGTCATGGGAGTGGAGCCCTGATAAACAGTGCCCTTTTAAAAGATGCCCTAAAGAGATCTCTCACTCCTGTCACATGAGGTCACAGCAAAAAGCCAACAATCCAGGAAGCAGGCCCTCACTGGCACCTTGATGTTGGACTTCCCAGCCTCCAGAAAGGTGAGACATATGTTTCTGTTGTTCATAAACTACCCACACAAAGGTATTTTGTAATAGCAACCTGAATGGACTAAGACACTCACAAAAATTAGTCAGTCACATTAACTAGACAATTTGAGCATCAGTCCTGATACTCACAGTGAATGGCAACGGTAACCCTTTGGTCGGAATCTCTTTGGATTTTTCACTACCATCTGTGAGTAGCAAGCGTCTGCTGCCCAGGCCGTACCCTTATCCTGCAGACCTGCTCTGTCCTTCATGAACATGCTACCCCTGATATAAGTACTTAGGATGCATAACGTCCTGTCGCACATTCAGCTTAATCATCTCTACCCTTGAAGGTACACTGCACGTTCAACCTCTTCTTGGAGTTAATGCCAGTTGGCCTGGCTTGCAATGATTTCCTGTTGATACGAATGCCTCCTGCATTTACAGACAGGACTAACAAGACAGGACTAACTAGCAAGGTGTTTCCTATTTGTCCGAAGTATGGGCTTATAATCCCTAAACTTGTATTTTAGTTCAGCTCAACCTTTAAGCATTTCTTTAGTGCCTGGTCCTCTAAAGATCTCCACTGCAAGGTGGTGGTACAAAGGTGGAAAACATCAGAGCACAACTTTAAGAGGCCGACAGTCTATTCTGGGAATCGCCTAAGTATAGAGAGCATTTATCTGAAACAAGTGAAAAGCAAAGGTGAGAGAGGCTTAGGCAACTCAACTAACTACCCAGTCATTGTGTTTTCATATTGTAAAAAGGAAAACAGTGATGGAGAAACTATCCAAAAGGGAAAGAGAGTCACTATAGTGCAGATGGCCTTCCTTGAGGGGTCACTCTAGTGGCACCATCATGACAGTCCAAGCTGAAAGGCAGTATGTCCAGTTTTTCTCACTCAACTGAATTACTATAGACTGTGTATGATGACTAAGACTCAAGAGCACTGTCAATTAAGTAAGTTTTACCTTTCCTCTTTCCCAGTGCTGACCGAGAGCTCTTGAAGTCACAGGCACCTCTGGCTCACATATCTGGCTCACATATCACACAACAGTGTTCCTGGAGGTCCCAGAAAACCAAAGAACTTAGATTCATACTTAAATGCATCCTCTCAAAAAATAAAAACTTACTACACTGCCCATGACAGCATTTCACTTTTTTATAACAGATCTCTGTCTCTATTCCTCTCTCAATCCTTTCGGTTCTTGTCAAATTCTGGGTAAGAGAAGTCTACAAATCATGGGGGTTTTTTTCCATTTATTTTATTGCATTTTAGGTTTTGGGGTACATGTGAAGAACATGCAAGATTGTTGCATAGGTACACATGTGGCAGTGTGATTTGCTGCCTTCCTCCCCATCACCTACATCTGACATCTATAAGGACATCTGCACACGAATGTTCATTGCAGCACTGTTTACAATAGCAAAGACCTGGAACCAACCCAAATACAAATCATGTTTAAAGTTCCTCGTCATTTGTTCACTCTCTTATAACCTGACTCATGCTCCAATCCCAGCAATCGACTCCACTGAACTCCATTCTTTATCGAGGTTAAGAACAATGCCCAAGTCAGGCTCTGGGTCCTCTTCTCACTGTCAGCTTCCTTCTCATGGTTTGTGATATTCTGTCTCCCACTAGTTTTCCTTTCTAAATGCTGTTTCTCCCTCCCCTTTTCTGGTCTTGTCTTTTTTTTTTTTTTTTGTAAGATGGAGTCTCACTCCATCACCCAAGTTGGAATGCAGTGGCATGATCTCAGCTCACTGAAACCTCCACCTTCGGGTTCAAGTGCTTCTCATGCTTCAGCCTCCTGTGCAGCTGAGACCACAGGTACATGCCACCATGCCCAGATAATTTTTGTATTTTTTGTAGAGATAGGGTTTCACCATGTTGTCCAGGCTGGTCCAGAATTCCTGGCCTCAAGTGATCCACCCGCCTCAGCCTCCCAAAGTGCTGGGATTACAGGAGTGAGCCATCACACCCGACCCCCTTTTCTGATCTTTATTCTCCAATTCTCCCTGTATTAGCTGACTTTTGCTGTGTAACAAAAATGTCTGAAGCATGAGTGGTCTGCAACAACATTCATTTATTACACATCTACAGAGTTCAGCTGGGTATCTGTAGATCTTGGTCGAGCTTATCCACATATCTGTATATTGGCTAAGGACTCTGGGTTTCACCCCAGAGATTCAAGGATGGTTCAACGTATACACGTCAATAAATGTGATTCACCACATAAACAGAACTTTAAAAGAAAAAAATCATACCATCGTCTCAATAGATGCAGAAAAGGCACTGAATAAAATCTAGTATCCCTTTATGATAAAAAAAAAAACCCTCAACAATTTAGGCATAGAAAGAGCATACCTCAAAATAATAAATGTCATATATGACAAACTCACAGCCAGCATCACACTGAATAGGAGAAAGTTGAAGCTTTCCTCCTAAGAACTGAAACAACATGAAGATGCCCACTTTCATGAATTCTGTCCAACATAGTACTGGAAGTCTTAGCCAGTGAAAGAGAAAGAAATAAAAGGCAACAAAACTGGAAAACTATCTCTGCTTGCCAATGATATAATCTGATATCTAGAAAGCCCTAATGACTCTTCTCCAAAAGATTCCTAGATTTAATCAATTCAGTAAAGTCTCAGGTTACAAAACCACTGTACGCAAATCAGCAGCACTGCTCTAAACCAAAAACAACCAACCTGAAAATCAAGAACTCAATCCCCTTTAAAATAGCTGCAAAAATAAAAAATGAAAAAACCTAGGAATGTATTTATCCAAAAAGGTAAAATGTCTCTAAGAGAATTACAAAACACTGCTGAGAGAAATTAGAGGTGACACAAACAAATGGAAAGCCATCCATCCCATGGTCACAGGTTAGAAGAATCAATATCGTGAAAATGACTGTATTGCCCATTGCATATTCAATGCAATTCCTATCAAAATACTAATGTCATTTTTAAAAGAATTAGGAAAAAAAAATCCTAAAATTCATATGGAACTAAAACAGAGCCCAAATAGCCAAGGCAATCTCAAGCAAAAAGAACAAATCTAAATCTCACGCCTGGAATCTCAGCACTTTGGGAGGCCGAGGCGGGCGGATCACGAAGTCAGAAGATCAAGACCATCCTGACTAACATGGTTAAACCCTGTCTCTACTAAAACTACAAAAAAAAAATAAAAATAGCTGGGTGTGGTGGCACACACCTGTAGTCCCAGCTACTTGGGAGGCTGAGGCAGGAGAATCACTTGAAACCGGGAGGTGGAGGTTGCAGTGAGCCGAGATCATGCCACTGCACTCCAGCCTGGGCAACAAGAGCAAGACTCCATCTCAAAAAAGAGAACAAATCTAGAGCATCACATTGCCTGACTTCAAATTATACTATAAGGACACAGTAACCAAAACAGTACCATACAGGTATAGAAGTGACAAACAAACCAGTGGAAAAGAATAGAGAACTCAGAAATAAGCAAATACAACCAACTGATCTTTGACAAAGCATACAAAAATGTAAACTGGGGAAAGAACACTCTATTCTAAAAATGGTGATCGAAAAACTGGATAGCCACTTGTAGATGAATGACACTAGGTCCCTATCTCTCACCATATATAAAAATTTCTACAAAATGCAAGAAAATATGTACAAAATATGCACCTGACAAAGGCCTAATATCTACAAGAAACTCAAACAAATCAGCAAGGAAAAACAAACAACAGAAAAAAACAAGTACTATTTTAAAATTTTAGTGAGGCCACAATTTAGTATTGGCCAAGTTCCACGCTACACATGATATGTTACATGTATTATCCCCAACACACTCTAATAATAGACAATGTGAGCCCCATTCTACATATGAAGATAATAATGATTAGAGTAATTAACTAACATGCCAAAGACACGTAGCCCCTGAGTCACATTCCCACTTCTAAGGACAGCAAAACTGCACTTCCTATACCCTTTCTTAACTTAAACCACACAAATACAGAGAGATTCTGGCTTCTCCTCTTAGAAACACACAACTGGAAAACATTTAGAAAGATTAAGGTAATAAAGTCTTGCTATATCACCTCTGCTTTAGGTTTTTGCATCTCAAGGCCAAAATGAGAGAAAAATGCTTAACACAAAAAAAATGAGATTTCAATTCTCTAATGGTATAAATTAAAGCACCACTGAGGTTTATAGGTTGGGGCAGGTAAACCTCTCTCAAATTATATTTAAGGAAAATTGCCCATTTTGCATTTTAGGACAAAGGCTACATGGCCTCATTTTTATTGCACAAATTTGGAGTAATTTCTGATCAACAAATTACTTTTAAATTGCTTTCTATGCATATTCCTTCAGAAATCCAATTACAATTCCATTATGGGGAGGAGTGAATTAGAGAGGGAAGAGATGCTTGCATAAAATTAACATACCAATGGTTCTCCTTGCATTGATAAGCAAATTTCTTTTCATATCAGAAACCATTCATACAAAGATACTCATTATAGACACTGGAATCTGTCAGCACATTGCAAACAGCATAACATGATCATGCTGTACCCAACATTGGTCCAATTTCAAATTAGACCAATCAGTCCTTCAATGAAATCTACAGACTGAAAAATGTTTCTTCTGGATATGAGCAGTCATTAAAAATGTCTGACTTACAGCTACAAAGTTATTGCCCACTCTTCAATGTGTGATAATTACTAGACTTTTCTGATAATTACTGGATTTGGTTCTACTCAATTTGATTTTCAAGTTTTGAGATTAAGAAAAATAAGATATCTTTATACCAATGTGAGAGAAAATAAATTATGAGAGTTTCATCTTGTGCATGACTTTTAATCTGTGGGAAAATATGCAAGCACATCAAATGATGTTGGAGAATAGCCATCTAAATAACAAATAGAGAACTGTGCACAGGTAAATTCTACAATTTTGTCTAACAGCAAAATTCTCTGTCTATAAGCAAAGTAGCTATATTCCTATTTGAATTACGCTTACAAGTTAAAATAGACATTCATTTAGAGATTGTATCTATGTGTACTTAACTCTTTTACTTTGGAAAAAAAATGTGATTAAACTGAAATAGAGAAGGGAATGACAATGCCACCATTTGCTAATGTATGCCTTTACATTCTCATTTTAGTAAGAGGTGTGCTACTCTTTGGACAGTGTCAGCATTAGTCTAAATAATTTGTTTTAGAGGCAATATCCCTGCTAAATGGAGTGAAGACAATCTGTAGTCTTCACTCAAAAGAAAGAACTCAGCAATTTTTTCATAACATATCATCAATAAAGATGTCTCAATTTCATACACCTGAGATCCATGTCCGTGGGTTAACTTCACTGCAGGTTGACCATGTGACATAAAGAAGGCAGCTTTATGATTAAAGCTCTGACTCATGGAAGTATTGTAGGTCTTGGCTTAAGCTTTAGAATTCTTGATCTTTCCCATCTAGTGGTTGAGCTAGAAGATAATGATATGAAGCTCTCTAAAGAGGATCAGATGGCTAATATCAAAAGCACCAGGGTCCTACATATGCAGAGCTTTCCGAAATTCAAGATTGGCTTCTATCTCCTTGAGAGGAAAAACATGCACATGTTTGGTCAGGAAAGAAAATAATTTCTGAACCATGTCTCTTAACCCCTCACTAAGGATCCCTGCAATGTGCTCTTATAATAATAACCCCACAGTTGGATCTCAAGACAAGCGCCCTGCTTACAAGAAGGCATTCAGATGTGTGATGAAAAATAAACAAATCGAAAGTGAAGAGCAAAGCGGGAACATATGAAACACACTAGAAATCTCCAGCACTGGGAAGTCAGCTGTGAAAATAGCTTGTTAAAGTCACCCTGGGTTTGATTAAAGAATAAAACATTTTTACAAAAACAGCTATGTTTGAAGTCCACCACTGCTACAAGATAAAATAAAGCCTTTAAGGAATTTTCAAGACAGAAAGACATGCAATGTTTATGAAAATGAAGTTCTGCTGACCTCATGTATGAAATCACTTTAAGCTGGTATACAAGTGTCTTACTGAAAACTTCAAATTGAAGGAGTCACACTTGTTGGGAGAGCATCGTAAAAGTAACAAGCACTCTCTGTCCTACATATGTGCTATGTTCTTTGTCACATATGGGAATGTTGAGCTTTGCATGCATTGAAGAAAATCAGACTAGACGTAAATCAGGGTCCAGAATATTTTGACCAAAAACCTGAGCACAGCAACTTGGGATATCATTGCTAATAATGCTGTCTCAGATTGTATTTGCAGTAATGAGGGAAACTATATTCCTTTGATTAGATATTAAGTTTCTTTCTGTCTCTGTTACCTCCACTCAAAGCATGAGAATTATATAAACTATATAAATAAATTATATAAAGCATCAAGTATTATATAAACCCTATTGCTTTTCTGCTTATATGAATTCATTCAGTTGACAATGTCAAATACGGTTCCCCTGAAAAATAGAAGAGTGTATTAAAGACTGATGATTTATATGTTTTTGGGCTATTCTGCAGAAACACCTTCTAATCACTATTTCCCTTGTAAGTAACATTTATAAATCCTTCTTTCTTTTCTTAACCTAAAAACCTGAAAGATTTCCTCCTATTTTTCCCAAAAAGATAATGAATAGAACCTGTACTGAAACCACAATACTCCAGGTCTACAGAGAAGACAAGCAGGGAGAAATTCTCAGAAGATTTGCTTTCAATAAGCAAACTCACTGCCAGTTAGATAAAGCATGAGGTTTATCTGAATTGTTCTGAAACCAGAGCTAGGAATTCTGGGAGGTCAAACTCTTGTTACACTTCTAGGATTTCTTGGGTCTCTTAACCCAGGCATGAGCTTTAGGTCCAACAAAAGTTTTGTTCAGTGCAAAACCAACATTCAGGGGCCCACTGAATCATGAGTCTATGCCATATAACACTCAAAAGAGTGCTCCTGCTGCAGCAGGACTCTTATCAGCCTTAGAGGGCAACAGCTAATAGGTGTGCTCTGTGCAAAACACTGAGGTTCTCATTTCAGTTCAGTCCTTTCAGAGAAAAGCAGCTTGCACAGTTAGCTTTTATTTTGGCTCATGTCCTTATTTGTAAAATGAGGGAGATAGACAAGCATTCCTTCTAAGTTTGTTTCACTAACCATCACTATGTGCAAAGCAAAAGATAAAAGGAGGGGAAAGGAATATTATGGTGTCAGAAAATCAGCAAATTTTCTAAAGGGAAACAGCTTCTTTATAACAGGACTTCTCAGAGCCTTGAAATGAAGCCTCTGTCCAACTGACGAATATCTAAAGCACATTAAATATTCTTAAGTTGTGCCCACTTGTAAAGGGCCCATTGTGTGCCCATAATTTTCTGTTTCTCTCAGAAGAAACATGTTCCTTATGTTTAAAAAATAGTAGCTGCTCTTTCCTGGGGTTGGGGGAGAAGGAATTAGGGTAACATTTCATCCCAAGAAACATTTAATATGCAAGAGTGCGGTTTTTCAACCCACTGCCTACTCCTTGATTGCGTGATTGTTCTCCTTTCTGAGACCAGGTTCACGCAGCCTTTCCAAAGCTCTGCTCCCAGCATCTCTCCTACTAGCTATTTGAACCACAGATTTCATATTCAGAGCAAGTGAGGAGTTAATGGATTATTTGCTTTGGCAGCTCAGAGCAATCTGCTCTTACCATGTTCGTGTTTTTTCCCAGTCTTCTTTATTCCTTTTCCCGACTCAATCTCCATCATCATTTTTTGGCTTTCTGCGCCACCATGCTCCTCTAATACTAAAGAGATGCTGAAGATTTTCTCTTCCCTCTGCCAGAGCAAACAGTCAGAGGACCACACCTAGCCAAGTGCACTGCGGCTACACTGGGGAAGTTGGTTTAGGAAGCCTGGGAACTTGCAAAAACCAGAACTCTTTCCCAACAAGTTTTGCATCTTTCAACCACTGACATGATTTTTAAAAGACCAGCCTACCCCTTAACCCCAAATCTTGTGTTGTATAATCAGAGAGTTAGAAACCAGGTGAGAAGGTTTTTAAAATACATGTTTAAAAACAGTAGAATAATTTAATTTTAATTCAAAGGAATGTAAGGGATGGGGGGAATAAAAGTAATACAACACACTGTGATTTTATGCCCTGCTTTCCCACATTTTAGGCAGCAGATGTAATTTTCATCATCCGCTTTGCATAGGCAAATGTGCACTCCCTGGCTTTGACACAGACCATTTTGAGGCAGGAAACTCAATACCAGAAGGCAGGGCACCAACAGCTTAGCTTACTGCACAGGTTTCCATAAATTTCTAACTGAACATGCATAAACATGCATAAAACATTGAGAGAAGCGGGAAAGCCTATTTGGTTAGAACTCGGGTAAACACATTCATGTCACATGTAAGTCCCATGTTAGAATGGCATTCTGAATGTTACTCTCCAACAGTGAGTTGAAATTCAGCCCAAGAGGAAGTGGCAGTAAGAGGTACACCACGTGACCAGTGCTTGAAAATTTGGATTCCTCCCTAGAAGACCTATCTCTGGGTCAAGAAATGATTTTATTGCCTAAAAGAATCAAATTGAAAGAAGAAGAAAGCGATTGGAGGAAAACCGCATTGATTTCACTCACATTTGAAAGACGATCGTCCCCTTTTCCCCTTATAGACATTTTAAGTTTTACATTGTATAATTGGGACCTCATACCTTTTGCTATATACTGAATGTTTGTGTCCCTCCAAAATTCATACATCAAAACCTAATCTCCAATGTGGTGATGTTAGGAGAAGGGGCCGAAGAGAGGCAATTAGGTTATGAAGGTGGAGCCCTCATGATGTACCTTTATAAGAAGAAGCACCAGAGAGAGCTTGCCGCCTCCTCTGACCTCCAACATAAGGATACAAGTCTCTAGCCATCTGCCAATCAAAAAGAGGCCCCTCACCAGATACCGGACCTGCCAGCACCTTGATCTTGGACTTCCAGCTTTCAGAACTATGAGAAACAAATTTCTGTTGTTTAAACCGCTCAATCTATAGAATCTGTCATAGCAGTACAAAGTGACTAAGATACCTTTATATTTATTTCATACTCCAAACTCAGTTTTATTTAATAATAGGATTGTAATAATTTTTAGTAAGGCTATATGCATTAACATTGTAATTCCCTGTGCTAATTTACAATTTAAAATAGGTTCTTTTTATCACATCAAACAACATGTCAATGAAACTATTAGAAAAACTACAAAGGAAATTATGACTCCCTAATGATCTAGTGCATTTTCTCCCAGAAGATAAAATCCAGGCTTCTCACCTAGAACAACAGTGCAACTTACGTTAAAAAAACAAATACAAAGCATCACTGCTTTCTTCTTGTTTCTGTCGCACAGGCAAAAATTTAATACACATAGATCAGATTCCCTGGTCTTCTGTCAACTACTTCAATCGAATATAGAGAATTCACCCTCTATGCCCACTCAAGGATGTAGATCCAACATCCCTTGACTTCCCAGATGGGTTGGTTCACTAAAATCCCTTGTGCTCAGGTAAAATCCATCCCAAGCCTGCTTTGGTGATAGAGATCTATTCAAGTTGAAACAAAGTCAAGGCCCTTCTGCAAGCAATGATCAGAAACAGAGGTTCCAAGTTGAAAACGCTTTCCTGCACTGCCCTGCTCCTGGACAAGCCAGATGCTCGGGGAAATCTGACATCACAGCATAAGATCTTGCAACTAGACAGCCCTTTGTCCTTTAAATAGCCCGCTGAACTATATACACTTCTCAACAAACGCAACTACTCTGTTCCTACTGAATAAATCTTCAAGTAGTGTGTTACTCAAAGACAACATGTGTTTTGCACCATCCAGGCAGTTGGTGACATTTACTAACAAGGGTCCTCCTCCCTACAATGGAAACTTGGGGAGGATGGAGAAAGGATCTCACCCAGGTGTGAAGACAGGATTCCTAAACATGAGGTGAGAAAGCATCAATATCCAGTGTCAGGACAGAGTGGCAAATGCAATTAGGGAGTTTCATTTCCAAATGGGTTTTTAATTTTTTTTTAAGTATCAGGGTACATGTGCAGGATGTGCAGGTAAGTGTGTACCATGGTGGTTTGCTGTACCTATCAACCCATCACCTAGGTATTAAGCCCAGCATGCATTAGTTCTTTGGTTTTTATACACTCTTAATAAGCAACCTTGAAAAACCACTCTGCCTCACCCAGAGAATGCAAAAGCCAGTGTAGGCATGGGCAGAAACTGAGCTGCACAGCACACTGCCAAGCCTTGAGTGATCAACAACAGTAACTTGATAATTACTAACAGCCAGTATAGTCACTCTAACTATGGGCCAAACGCTATGCAAAATATTTGTGTGCATTATCTCATTTATATTTGCAAAGACTCTAGAGGGCAGTCCTATTATCGCACTCATGTTATGAGGCAAGAAATGGAGGCACAGAGAAGCTAAAGAGTTTGCCCAAGGTTACAAAGATGAGAAATTATTAAAGTAAAAAATCCCAGGCAATTTGATATCAAAGACCTTGACCTTCAGATCACCAGCTTCAGTTGCCTTCTCTTAGTCTCAAACTCAGGGGTTTGTAGAGCCTGCGGTGGGCAGATTAATATTCTCCAAAAGATGGCCATATCCTATTTTTCACAATCTGCTTATGTTATATTACATGTTATAGGGAAGTTAACATAGGAGATACAATTAAAATGGCTAATCATCTGACCTTAAAATAAGATTAGCCTGGATTGGCTAGGTGGGTCCAATGTAATCATAAAGACCCTTAACTGTAGAGAGGAAGGAAGAACAGTCAGTGTCAGAGTAGCGCAGCATGAGAAGCATTCGACTGGCCATTGCTGGCTTTAAAGATGGAGAAGGGGCCACACACCAAGGGAGGCAGGTGGTCAGGAAAGGCAAGGACACAGATTCTCGCCTACATCCTCCAAAAAGGAAGATTGCTAAGCCAACACCTGAACTTCAGTTCACAGAAACCCATTTCAGACTTCTCACCTGCATAACTGTGTGAGAACAAGTTTGTGTTTTCCATAACACTACATAGAACTATTCTATAACAAGTTAAAAAATACATTTAAAGACTCATCACAAATAAAAAAAAATAAGTAAACCAATCTGCATTGTTCTAAGCCATTATATTTGTGGTCATGTGTTACAACAGTAAGAAGCTATTGTTAATAGATATGGAATTTTTTTAAGTTCTTTGTAATGAGTGGGGCTAGGGGCAAGGAGTCTGTACTTACCAGCTCTTATAATTGTTCAAGTGGCCACCAGTGGCTTCACCTGCTGAGTACTGTCAGTTCCCAAGTCACCCTGAGATCTAATGTGTATAGTATCTAGCAGACTGCTTGAGAGACAGTTCAGACCTTGAGCTAAGTGCTCTATGTCCATCATTTCATATCAGTCTTCATGAAAGACCACTATCCCAGTTATAGATGAGGAAATTGAGACCTAGAGAAGTCCAGTAAACAGTTGGAATTGGCATTTGCCCCTAATCAATTTTACCTCCAAAGATTGGTGATTCTGCAAGCTGTCCTCCACTGCCTATGTTAGGATCACCAAGGAAAACAAGAAGCTCTGTTATAATAGGCTGGACATGGTAGCTCATGCCTGTAATCCTGGCACTTTGGGAGGCCAAGGCGGCCAGATTGTCTGAGCTCAGGAATTTGAGACAAGCCTGGGCAACATGGCAAAATCCCATGTCTACTAAAAATACAAAAAATTAGCTGGGTGTGGTGGGCACACCTGTAATCCCAACTACTGGGGAGGCTGAGGCACAAGAATTGCTTGAACCTGGGAGAAGGAGGTTGCAGTGAGCTGAGATAGTGCCAGCTCACTCCAGCCTGACAAGACTCTGTCTCAGAAAACAACAACAACAAAAAAAAAAAACATGCTCTGCCCATTAACTATCCAGCATAGTGGAGATAATATGCAGTAAATGTTATTTTTTTGCAAATGCACTTCCTTTGAAGAAAAACACAGGAGTAGTTAGAATCAAAGACTACTTAGGTCCTTAGCATATTTCCAGGAGGAGAATCCACTAAGTACATCCCTGCTTTCCCTTGACATTTTGACATAATTATTAACAACTAAAAGTACTTCCCTTCCTGTGGCATTTTGCACTTTATAATACATTTCATCACCAGCATTTGATTCTTAACAAAATAACTGTGAGGTCATTCCTGCCAATAGCATCATCCATTTAGTGGGTGTGTGCAGATGATTTGCTTAGGACAGGGGTTTGTGTCTTAGTCCTTACAGGAGAATCAGCTGGGCAATCCTGCAAGCACACCCAGGCCAGAGCTCTTCGCCAAGCCAGGTGAACCAGAAACACTAGGAGACTGGCCAGGATCAGTAAAGTGATTGATCACATGAATAACTTGTATATTGACTACATGTTGAAGTGAAAACCTTTTGAATATATTGGGTTAAATAAAGTATATTATGAAAATTAATTTCATGTTTCTTTTCACTTTTTCAATGTGGCTACTAGAGAATTTAAAAATACCTATGTGGCCCATATTACATTTCTATTGGATGGGGCTCATATTACATTTCTTTGGGATGGTGCTGCCTTAGGGCAAGTCTGTTCTTACTACTTCACTGTATTTCCTACTTAACCGTCATATCAACTCTAAAGCAGGGAAGCTCTAATTAGTCCCATTTGCAGATAACTAAGGCACAGAGGGTAGAAGTACTTTGCCCTTAGCCACAGAGCTGGTAAGAAGCGGAGCCCAGATTTGTTCCAAACAGACAGAACCCAGTATACTCTTAAACGCAACCCTGTACAATACGTTTTTTTGTTTGTCTGTTTTTTTCTGTGCCATCAAATTGGTGTAGGTTAAATGTGTAATAAAGTTTCTAAAGAAATAAAAGGCTTTTTCTAAAGGACTGATAGGGTGTGGATCTTTGTCCCTTCTAAATCTCATGTTGAAATTAGATCCCAGTGTTGGAAGTTTGGCCTAGTGGGAGGCATTTAGGTCACGGGAGCAGACCCCTCATGAAAAACTGGGTACCATGTGATTTATCCCTGTATTAGTTCTTGGAGAATTGATTGTTAAAAAAGAGGCTGGCACCTCCCTCCTCTCTCTCTCTCTCTCTCTCTCTTGCCACCTCTCACCAAGTGATCTCTCCACACACCAGCTTCCCTTCACTTTCTGCCACAGGTGGAAGCAGCCTGAAGCCCTCACCAGAAGCAAATGCTGGTGTCATGCTTCTTGCAACAGCCTGCAGAATCGTGAACCAAATAAACCTCTTTTCTTTATAAATACCCAGCCTCAGGTATTCCTTTATAGACATACAAATGGACTAAGACAAAGACATCCTACTGATGCATAAATTCATGTTCAAAGGCCAAGGCCAAATAATTTGAAAAACCAAAGTAATATATTTTTTCTAGTGATGGAATACTTCATTAATAATAAGGCTGGCATGAGATATACACTCTCATTTTGAAAGGCAGCCATTTAAAACACAGGATTCTGGGTTAGTTCTCATTGTCCATCAAAGAACAGACTGAATATTCCTTTCTGTAGACACAATTATAGTCTCAGAATCCTATTTAAGTGATGGTTATTAATTTCTGGAAAATTTAGTTTCAACTGATGCCCAGAATAAAACAGCTGATAATGTGAAGGTAAAGGATTTCTGAGGCAGTTGAAAAAGATCATTCAATTGATCAGAAATTCAGTTGATACACAGATTATCAGTTGTGAGCTGACTGCAGAAAGTGGGATGTATTTCCCTTGCATTAATTAAGTTTCAGATTTCACTAGCTAGCTTTACAGGGGCAGGATTGGAATGCTCAGCAAAGAAGAGATTAATATTCCTTTCAGTGGACACAATTATAGTCTTGGAATCCTATTTGTGCAATGGTTATTAATTTGCAATTTAATAATATGGACACAAATGGACTGAGGATTTACCTGCAGGATGGCTCAGTGAGAGCCAGCAGCCTGTCTGTTAAGGCATGGTGAACCATACAAGAAGGCACTAAGCACTAAATTCCATGACTTTTCCAGAAACTGCCTGTAAAGTCATCCATTAACCAGCCACTGCTTTGAAAAGTAAGACCAAATTATTATCTAACTAATGGCAAGCAGCAATATGACATTTACTGACAGCCTCAAGAGACTAAAGAAGTCATACAATGAAGAATTTACATTCCATCCACCATCCTGCCCCCTGTACAGATTATCAAGGAGAGAGGTAGTGAAATTTGAAACTTAATGCTAGGGAAATATATCCCACTTTCTGCAATCAACTCACAACTGATAATTTGCATATACACTGAATTTCCGGTCAACTGGATAATCTTTTTCAACTCCCTGAGAAAACCTTTACCTTCACATTATCAGTGCTGTCTTCTAATTCTTCTGAATCTAATTAATTAATGAACAATAAATTGGGACTTACATGCACTAATAATTCATATTCTTGAAAAATGCCTTAGTTTCTAGAATGAGATGGAGTACAAATAATTAAATATATCAATAGACAGCTTGGTAGAAAGCTAGTTAGTTCAGTCATGCAGTAGTCAGAAAGGGAGGAGGAAAAGGTAATGAACAGGCTCGTGTAGATTTGGAAAAATAGATAAGATGGGGAAAAGAAGAAATGAATAAATAAACAGAGGCCAATTATCTAAGGGAAGTATGTTATAAATGAAGATTAAGTCTATAATGTCATTAAATAGTTAACTCATATCTGGAAAGATTAAACAAAAACTTTCAAGAAAGCCCTTGTTCCAGACTCCACCACACATAAAAACCCAGTAACTATTCATTATTTCTTCTCTAGTTATCATGATTACCACTTTGAAGGCAGAGACTATGGCATAGGCACCTTCCTAATCGCTCCCTTGACACTCAGGGACAAAGCATCTCTTACTGTGCTCTGCAAAGAACAGGTTATTTGCATGAATTATTCTTTTGCACCAATTGTAATCTGAATGTTTGTATCCCTCCCAAATTCGTAGGTTGAAATCTAATCCCCAATGAACAGTATTGACAGAGAGGGTCTTTAGGAGACAATTAGGTCATGAGAGTGGGGCCCTTATAAATAGGATTAGTGCCCTCACAAAAGAAGCCTGAGGGAACCTGCTCACCCCTTCCACCATGTGATGATGCATAGAAGGCACCACCTTTGAAGCAGAGAGCAATCCTTTATTAGACAATAAATCTGTTGGTATCTTAATCTTGGACTTTCCAGCTTCTAGAAATAAATTTCTGTAAGAAATACATTCCTGTTGTTTACAATCCACTCAATTATTATATTTTGTTATAGAAACTCAAACAGACTTAGACACAAGTCTTGATATTCCGGATCCATTATGGATTCAGGGTAAGAGAATGCAGTGAATTGCATGGTGTCCACCAAAAGATATGTCTAATTTCTATCCCCCAGTACCTGAAAATGTGATTCTATTTAGAAATGGGGTCTTTCCAGATGAAACTGAGTTAAGGATCTAGAGAAAAGGTAATCCTGGATTTAGGGTGGCTTCTAAATCTAGTGACTGTTGTTTCCTTATAAGAGACAGGAGACAGAGATTTGAGACACACAGACACATGGAAAGGAAGGACCTATAGGGATGGAGATAGAGATTAGAGTCACACTTCCACGAGCCAAGAAACACCAGGAGCCACCAGAAGCTGCAAGAGGCAAAGAAGGGGTGCCCCACAGAGTCTTCTTAGGGAGGAGAGCTACATGACCCTGCTGTCACCTTGATTTCAGCATCTGGCTTCCAGAACTGTGAGAGGATGTTTCTGCTGTTATAAGCCACCAAGTTCATGGCACTTTGTTGCAGTAACCCTAAGAAACTAATGCACAGGGGGTTGGGGGAACCAGTGGGAAAGTCTGCTTTATCTCAGGATACAAGGATACTCTACTCTTCACTCAATGAGAATAGGAGGCAAAGAAATGGTTTGGGAAATGCTGCAAAATGGCCAGCTCCTCTCAGTAGAATTTTCTTAAAGAGAACAGTGTGATGTCTCCTTTTACGCTAAATATCACCACTAAACAAAAAAGAAAAAAAATAGCTGAAATTAATCAGGATGCAGCATGTCTTGTTTATGTAACATAAACTTGCCTAGACCACAAAAAGGTACTTCAAAAGCCTAGACAGACAAGAATATGAGTTTTGCTTGAGTTTCTTATAATCAAGTTGTCGACGGTGCTTTTATATCTGAGCATTTTGAAGCAGGAGAAAACAAATTTGCTTTAAAGTCTTACCCACTGAAAATAGTGAGACACCCTCTGCATACTAATGCCTCTCTACTCTAAATGTGTTCCATGAAACGGTAGCATTGGCATCCCTGGAAGCTTGTTAGGAAATGCAGGGCCCTTGCCAGAGCTGCTGAGCCAGAATCTGCATTTTGACAAGAGTCCCAGGTATTTGGTTGGCACATTAAAGCCTGAGAAGCTCTCCTCTAAAGCATTTACGAGACAACTGCTTCAAAGGCTGTGAAATTACTCCATCTTAAAACAAGAATGACCAGAAATCCACGTGACACATACACACTGACACCAAATTACCCAGCTTTCTCAGCTCTCTTGATCTTGACAAGAACTGTACATGGTCTTGGAATTTAAGACCAAAAAAAAAAAAAAAAAAAAAAGGAAAGGAAAAAAATGAAAAAGAACATTTATGTGTTTCACTCCCTTTATTGAACACACTATTTGATAACTGGGTTAGACTCCTACATAAGAGTCGGTCCCAGAAATCCAAGAGATCAGAAACAATCCTTTTTAAAAATTAACTTTTTCAGCTGTGGCATTGATGTATTTTTAACTCAGTTTACTAGTTTATTAGGAGAGTCCAATGTTTCCAGTAGAGCTCAGCTAGTGATCTCCATGTCCTCTGCGGCCACTACTCAGAGCACAGAGCACTGAGTGACAGATGACACCAATGCATGGGGAAGCAGTGACCCCACCACTGCAAAAGGTGGAGGAGAGAGGGACATGGCTTATTTCAGCATGGGGAGGCAAGATGTATTCTACAGGGTGTCCCTGGGATCAAATACAGCCTGCCAGCCCCACCTGGGAGGACCAGAGAACTGTTCCCAGAGGATATGGTGTCTATGCAGAGTCACAAAGAATGAGCTGTGGGAACGTTCACAAACAAACTAGAAAAAGACAGTGTAGATAGAAGGAACAACATCAGCAAAGGCACATAGGTGTGAAAGAATCTGGGGCTCTAGCAATTACAGAATAGAAAGTAGGAGTCAGAGAGGGTTGGCAATGAAGCCGGGAGAGGCCAGGCCATGGGGGAGCCCTGTTGCCTAGGAAGCCTAGACAGTGTGGTCTGAGTGATGGGCAGCTCATCTTCTGCTACTGGTGCTGCGAAGAAAAACAAAAGTGCCTAATTTCTCTGGAGTCTCTCATAAACCAAGCTCAGTAATAAAGTAATGAGGCTGTGAGGATCTGAGTACTCTCCGCGTGATATTAGCAAAAATTGGGATACTTCTAAAAGGCAAAATGCATTCTACCAATTAGATTTTATGATGACAAAATAGAGAATAGAGGACGTGTTTAGGTCATATCAAATGGTTAACTGAGTGCAATCATAGCTCTAGAAATGAAATATTTTAAGGAAGCTCATGGAATGTCAAGACTTTTAGGTGATGACATAGCTAAAAAATGCACAGGGTAGATTAAATACTTAAAGCCATTTTCTGCTGAAAAATCCTCATGAAAATTGCCTTGGTAATTTGGTTGTTCAATCACCTATTTGGGAGAGATTCTTTGAATCTTCAAGATAAAACATGAAGAGCCTTTTGGGTTACAGGTGATTTCAAGCTCTTCAGGCTGCAGAAACCCCTGAGCTCTAATAGAGTGTATTCCTGTGTTCATGGCAAGGAGTCAAAAAAAAATAACATGAAATGTTCTAAACAATTAGGGAAGTAGAAAAACCTGTGTATGTCAGCCACACACGAGTCTGCAGGTTAGTGCATCCTTGGCTGTGGTGTGGAATCCATGTGGGCCAGTCCACAGATACAAACTGCATCGTTACCTCTTACCCTCTGTCTTGCAAATGCCTGCTCCCTATCACAGAATGCATCAGGCCAGAAGAGATGGATGACTTAAGACCCCTGTCAATATAACCCCCAAAATCACCACTGGTACTAAGGGAGGGCCAGTGGAGCAATCCTCATAAACAGAAAACTGAGATATTGCCTACTTTTGTTACAATTATTTGACATAATCATATTTTATGTTTTTAATTAGAATGCATGCATCCAAAGGAAATAGCTGTAATACCTGGAATGCATTAGAAAATGTGTCGACCCAACAGATCCGTATCTGGAGAATACATAGCAGCTGCACATAATTGTGTAGCCAGGGCTGCAGTGCATCAGTGAGGAGCAGATTCAATCACTGCAGCTATCCCATGTAATAAGTCACAATTTTTCCCTTTAAATACCCAAGCTGTTTTAAGATATTCCACCTCATCATACAGAACATAGTAAAGAGGACTCTGATTAGTTACTCAGTAATTGGAGGAGTCACTCTATCCGTTTCTGTCTGCTGAAAGGAGCTTTGGGACTGCTGCCTCCTCTGCAGGGCAGATGCCTGGACTCCCACCCTACAAGACAACCTCAGACCTTTGTAACCTAGTAGCACTCTTAGGCTACTCAGGACTTTGTAACCTAGTAGCACTCTTAGGCTGATGTGAAAGCCTGACAACTGTGTGAACAAGACCTCTAGGTTTTATGTGATTTACATCCTTGTTCCTCTTCCTATGACACGTGTCATGGATGTCTAAGTGCCTTCCTGGCTGTGGGGCGAATCAGGCCTCAGAGTTAGGTGTGGAAGTGACGAAAGTCCCCCACCACTGGGAAGACAAGCTAAGAGGACTCTACAATGGGATAGATGAGGACAAGAATCACCCTACCTAAGCAGTAGTTCCAGGACAAGAGTCCTAATTAACAGGAAGTGTCTATGTCTGAGGGGAGGCAAGATCAAGTGAGGGAGGAGGAGAAGAGGTTCTCTAGGAATGGGAGGCATAGCCAAGGGGCAGTTCACAGGATATGGCACCAGGGAGGACATTCTTATGGGGACAGAGATTGCATATGGAAAATGATGTAAGATCTGTTACCAAAATGCTGC
>NW_022436950.1:10562727-10795227 GCF_009761245.1 Sapajus apella | reverse complement strand
CCTACAGTGCTACTCTGGAGAAAAAAAAAAAAAAGGAAAGAAAGAAAGAAAAAAAATAATGAAGAATAAAAAGAAGAAGAGGAAGGTTCTATAGGACAAATTATAAAAAATTACTGTAAACTCTAGATTTCAAAGCAGAATTTAAGTAGAGGAAACACAGGGTCTGAATCCTTCAAATTGTATTATTTCCTAACCTGTGTTTCTAAAATCTTTCACCTAAGTCTCATTTTTTAGACTCCACCCCATTCATATTGAAGACTCAAAAAATTCAATCAGGAAACTACAGGAATCAATTTACGATAGTGACACACCAGGCATGCCCCACATCGTCTAGTCATACTGGAAAAGCTACTTTCAATATTTTATTTTGTTAAGGCCTTGTGCTTAGCAATACAGAAACAGTATTGGCTCCAATTTACTACATTGGTTATCCACTGCCCCAAAATCCAGAGGTGAGTCAGCAGAGTTCATTTTTTAATTGCTGCATGGGTTTCATTCTACTTCCAACTAGCTTCCAGGTGAAATATTTTTTAAAATAATTTTAATCATAAAAATATTCAGAAGAAGAAATTCTAAAAGGCTTAGTAATGAGCCATTCAGTTATTAGGACAAAATCAGATGCTGAGTTTTCATGCTGGAGTGTTTCACCCACCTTGAAGTTGGGTTATCCATTATCCTCATGGCACTGCATCCTGCCCATGCACTCGGCAGCATTCACACACATCTTGTGTTGCTGATATGGTTTGGCTGTGTCCCCACCCAAATCTCATCTTGAATTGTAGCTCCCATAATCCTCATGTGTCATGGTAGGGACCCAGCACAGGAGGTAACTGAATCATGGGGGTGGGTCTTTCCCATGCTGTTCTCATGGTAGTGAGTAAGTCCCAAGAGAGCTAATGGTTTTATAAATGGGAGTTCCCCAGCACAAGCTCTCTCTTGCCTAACCCCATGTAAGAAGTACCTTAGCTTTTGTTCGTCTTCTGCCCTGATTGTGAGGCCTCCCCAGCCATGTAGAACTGTCAATCAATTAAACCTCTTTCCTTTATAAGTTACCCATGTCTTGGATATGTCTTTGTTAGCTGTATGGAGAACAGACAAATACAGTTGCCTTCCATAACATCACACTCTCCTGGCTTTTCACCTTCTACCCCGGTTGCTTTTTCTCAGTTTCCTCTGTGAGGTTTTCCTCCTTATCTCTAAACACTGCCTTCCACTTTGCTGCCCCCACCCTAAACCTTGCTAGTGACGAGCTCCTGTAATGCACGTCTTAGGAAGCCAAACAACTGTTCCTTGGGGCTGCTCCTGAGCCCTCTTCTCTTCTCATGCATCCTTTCTCTGATGACCTCATCCTCCCACATGCTTTTATACATCATTTATATGTGAATAGCTCAGATACATATCACTTCAGCCCAGTTCTCTATTCTGAGCTCTGGATCAATACAGCCAAGATCAATATCTCTATTTTGATGACTCACATATCAAACTTAGTATGCCCAAAATATAACTCTTGTACCACAACCCCCCAAACAACAAAACAAAGAAACAAATGAAAATCTGTTCTTCTAGTGATCCCCATCATCAGTATGGAATTAGGCCACACCACCAGTCTCCCATGCCCCAGTCTGGGGAGTGATCATCAAAATCTTCCTCTCTCTCAAGTCTTACTTCTAATCAAATCTGCCTTCACAGCCTGGATCAGATGTATCATGCCTGTATCCCCTAGCAGCCATCTTTTCAGCCAAAGACAACATTATTCCTTGCTTAGATTATTGCAAAAATCTCCTACCAGGTATCTAATACAGCTCTGCCCTTTTCTATCCTTCCTTTCTCTGTGGCCGGGCTGATAATGCTCCTATCTGCTTGGAATTAATAATTTTCCATTCCTCTATGGAAGAGGTCAAAATCTTCTGTGTGATCTCCAAAGCTCTTCCAAGACCAAGACCAAAGATCACCAAGAACTCCTGTGCCTGTCACTTTATGTCCTTCCACTTGCTCTCTCACTTCAAATCTCTATGTTTCTCAAACATGACGGAATCCTTGCTGCCTCAGGACGGGATCTTTGCTCAAACTCTTGTCTTCGCCTAGATTGCTTCCACCCCCCGCCACATTCCTACCCTTGTTACTAGTCTTAGCTAAAGAGTCCTTTCTCAGGAGACTTCCCTAGATTTCTGCACTCAGCCAAAATGTCCTTGTTATAGGGACTCATGGTACCTTGTCCTTTTCTTTCAATCACTTATCCTCACTGCAATCACAGTAATTGCATAATTTATGATGCATTGACTTTCTATCTTTCTCAATACATTGGAAGGTTCATGAGGCTGGGATTGTTTTGATTTTCTTTACTCCTGTATCTTCAGTGACTAAAACAGAACCTAGCACATAGTGAGTGCTCGACAATGGTTGATGAGTAAATCAACAAACAGATGAATGCATGAGAAAGGAAGGTGAGTTGCTCAATTTTTTTTCTGTTTTCATTCTATTGTACATTCAAACCTTTCATCTCCTTTTATCCTCCAAATGAAGACATAGATAATGAAAGGAAAAGAAAAGTGGAAAAGGTATCTGGAAAAGTTCCCACACTCAGAACTGGTGCTAATAAGCAAGGTTGTTTTAGAGATGGATAAGCATATTATTCTCCTTTTCTCTAGGGTTGGCAAAGGATTCTTCATTTCTGATATTCACATGCCTATATGACAGAAGAATACCAAGACAATGCCCTTAGTATTATGAGGAAATAAAAAATCCTGCTTCTGCCACTAACCAGCTCTGAGACTACCGGTGAGTCATTTGACAGCTCTCTCATCCTCATCTTTCTTCTATGAAGGAAAACGACAGTCCTGCTGATCCCGTATCTTGAGATGCTTTATAACAATGTTTTGTAAGAGCAAAGGGAATGGTGAATAGGAGAGAGACAATGTTATCCACCCCACACAAATGAGAAAAAAAAAAGGTTAAAAGCCACATATGTGCTTTCTGGCTACTTCAAGAATGCTGACGTACTATTCTTGGGGGAAAGAATTAAACATAAAAGGACTTCAAGTAAAATATATTCAGAGAGCAAAATACACCAATCCTGCCTAAAAGGGCAGGACCTTTGCCAATGAAGTGCTCTCTTTATGAACAAGTTAAAAAAAAAAAAAAAAAGATCTTGACCAGTATAATTATGAAAAGAAATCGATCCCTCAGGAGTAAAATCGTCTCAACAGAGATCTTTAGCTAATTATATGAAATATACCTGCTCAAAAAATTTCAACTGGGGCAGGCTATTTCTCAAGTTTTCTTCTAAGTTATTACACATAATGTCTTGTCTTTCTCTGAGCTGCCTTTTGCACTCCAGAGAGAATATCATTTTCAGGGTTTCAGCTACTAAAGAATGCCTTTGGACAGGGAGCTTGGGAAACTCATGCAGTCGTTTGCTAAAGAAGTGAAATTACTGTAAAAATGAGTGCTCTCAAAATAGTGATATCATTTGCATGTAGCGGTCTATAACAAAGCACTTTCACATGTATTACCTCATTTGTTAATACCCTGTAATGTATTATCTTTTCTCTTTTACAATTGAGAAACTAAATAAGTCATTTAACTTGTCTAAAATTACATAGCTCATACATATCAAGGCCAAGATCCCCATCAAAGTCTGCGTATTCTCTACCGTACCCTTCATCTCTCCAGTAACCATGGACAATGCCTATAGAGTTAAAATATCTTAAAAGTTAAATCCTGGCCGGGCGCAGTGGCTCACGCCTGTAATCCCAGCACTTTGGGAGGCCGAGGCGGGTGGATCACGAGGTCAAGAGATCAAGACCATCCTGGTCAACACGGTGAAACCCCGTCTCTACTAAAACTACAAAAAATTAGCTGGGCATGGTGGCGCGTGCCTGTAGTCCCAGCTACTCAGGAGGCTGAGGCAGGAGAATTGCCCGAACTCAGGAGGCGGAGGTTGTGGTGAGCCGAGATCGTGCCATTGCACTCCAGCCTGGGTAACAAGAGCGAAACTCCGGCTAAAAAAAAAAAAAAAGTTAAATCCTTAAAATACTAGCAGTCAGTGGGTGAAAATAATTCAAATGCTTTACCTCATGTTATCTGTTCTTCAAAGCTATCGCTAATGGAACACACTCTTGCCTCTTAAAGGAATGATATAATTTCTCCTTTGGTTTAGCAAAATACCTTGAGAGGCTACTTGGGAACAAGGGGGTGTGGCAAAGGAGCAGAATATACACAGAAAGTCAATGACTTTACACTAAGTTGGAAGAAGCAGGATGTGACGGTTAATTTTATGTGTCAGTTGACTAAGTGACAGGCTGACCAAATACCTGATTAAACATTTGTTTCTATGGATGTGTGTGAAGGTGTTTCTGGAAGAGATTTTCATTTGAATTGTGGACGGAGTAAAGTAGAGGGCGCTCCTCAATGTAAGCAAGCATCGTTTAATCTGTTGACTGCCTAATAGCAAGAAGAAGGCAGAGGAAGGTTGGATTCCCACTCCTTCTGCTTTAGTGCTTGAGCCGGGTCATCTATATTCCCCTGCCTGTGATGCTCTTGGTTCTCAAGTCTTCAGACTTAGACTGACCTCAATGCCATCATCTCTCTGGCTCCCAGACCTACAAACTATACCACCGATTCTACTGCTTCTACAGCTCACACACAGCAGACATGGGAGGACTTAGCCTTCCATAATCATGTGGGCCAATATCTTATAATAAATTTTTTTCTAGAAAGATATTTCTTACAAGGTATTGGCTACAGAGTGGACTCTTGAACAACACAGAGGTTGGGGATGTCAAGCCCTATGCAACCAAAAATCCATATATAATTTTTTATTCCACCAAAACTTAACTACTAATAGCCTACTATTGACCAGAGGCCTTACCAATAACATAAAAAGTTGATTAACACATACTTTGTATAAGTATTTCATTACATATTCTTACACTAAAATAAGCTAAAGAAAATGCTCTTAAAATAACATAAGGAAGAGAAAATACCATTTATCATTCATTAAGTTGAAGTGTGCCAACATAAAGGTCTTCATCTGGCTTCATTCTGAACAGGCTGAGCTAGAGGAAGAGGAGGAGGAATTGGTTTTGCTGTCTTAGGGGTTGGCAGAGGTGGAAGAAAATCCACATACAACTGGACCCACAATGTTCAAACCCATGATGTTCAAAGGTCAACTGTGTATATATATAATATCCATATATAATTATATACATACATACATATATATACACATATACATGTATGTATGTATGTATATAATTATATATGGATATTATATACATACATATATATGTGTATATATGTATGTATATACATACATACATATATATACACATATACATGTATGTATGTATATATACATACATACACATATGTGTGTGTATAAATTATATATACATACATATATCTATACGTATATGTGTACATATACGTATATATACATATATATATACACACAAACGTACAGATATATGTATGTATATATAATGTATACACACAATGAGATTAATCATTGCCATGGTTTGGATATCATTTGTTCCCACCAAAACTCATGATGAAATTTGATCTCCAACATGGAGGTATTAGGGTGTCGGCCTACTGGGAGATGTTGGAGTCATGGGGCAGATCCCTCAGGATTGGCTTTGTGCCATTCTCGAAGTGATGAGTGAGTTCTCACCCTTGTGAGGCTGGATTATTTCTCACAGTAACAGGTTGGTTCCCAAGAGCGGCAGTTGTTATTAAAGCAGGTTCCTCCTCCTCTCCCTCTTTGCACGAGTCTGCTCCTCCTTTGACCTCCCACCATAGGATGCCACACAAAAGCCTTCACCAGAAGCCAAACAGATGCCAGCATCGTGCCCCTTGGACTTCCCAGCCTACAGAACTGTGAGCTCAGTAAACTTCTTTTATTTATAAACTAACCAGTCTCTGGTATTATGTTATAGCAATACAAAATGGACTAAGACAATGATCTATTATATGAGTTATAAATTCTATTGGTTCTGTTTTTCTGGAGAATCCTGAACAACACATAGGAATATAAAGCCACCTGTCCATACACCTGCATATCCATCTCTGGAGGGAGTACCACATGGGAGATGAGGTCTCAGTCAGTAATTTTTGAACCTCAAAGAAGTAAGTCTCCCTGGTTTATATCTGCATAATAATTATGATATAATCCTCATGCATTCTAAATATGGGAAGGGCTAAACCTTCTAATAAAACTTTTTTCTACACACTCTAACATTGGGAACCATGTGCCTGGGAAGCAAAACATTCAAGCCATTGTCTTTGTTCTGTCACTCAATTCTGTTTTTACCATGAGTAAGTTCCTTCATGACTTGGACCCTCAGTCTCCTAATCAGAAAAGGGAGTTGGATAAGAATGCTCTTACAAACTCCTACACGCTCTCTACTTTTTTCTTCATGACCCTCGGTTTTTAGAAGCTGGATAATGACTGATTACCATTGCAAAATGGGCTTATCCATTTGCCATATATTCTGTGGAGCTCTCTTCTCAAATGATTCTTTGGAGAGAGGAGTATGTCTATGTGGGGGAAAGTATTTGTTTATTTATTCAATAAATATTGAGTAGTGCCTACAAGAAGACATATATTTGATCTAGGCCTAGCGATAGACAAGTGAATAAGACTGACATGGTCCTGCTCTAACGAAGTTTACATTGTATGGGGGAGATAAACAATAAAGAAATAATACATAATGTTCCATGGTGTAGATGTGCCACATTTTCTGTCCAGTCTATCATCGATGGGCATTTGGGTTGGTTCCAGGTCTTTGCTATTGTAAACTGTGCTGCAATGAACACTCGTGTGCACGTGTCCTTATAGTAGAACGATTTATAATCCTTTGGATATATACCCAGTAATGGGATTGCTGGGTCAAATGGAATTTCTATTTCTAGGTCCTTGAGGAATCGCCACACTGTAGCCATCAAAAACGATGAGTTTGTGTCCTTTGTAGGGACATGGATGAACCTGGAAACCATCATTCTCGGCAAACTGACAGAAGAGCAGAAGATCAAACACCGCATGTTCTCACTCATAGGCGGGTGTTGAACAATGAGAACACATAGACACAGGGAGGGGAGCACTACACACTGGGGTCAGTTGGGGGGAAATAGGGGAGGGACGGGTGGGGGTGGGGAGTTGGGGAGAGATAGCAAGGGGAGAGATGCCAGATGTAGGTGATGGGGAGGAAGACAGCAAATCACACTGACATGTGCGTACCTATGCAACAATCTTGCATGTTCTTCACATGTACCCCAAAACCGAAAATGCAATAAAATAAATGGAAAAAAAAAACTCACTTTGGTAATAAAGTAGTTTTTGATATGAAGGAAAAAAAAAAGAAAGAAAGAATACAAAAGAAAACAGAGAGTGATTATGGCTGTAAAGAAAAACAAAAGAGAGCAAAAAGATTGAGAGCGATAGGGACCCTGTGGCTTCTGACAGGGTGATCGGGGAAGGAGTCTGAGAAAAAGTCTCATTCTAGAAGAGGCCTGAACAAAGTCAGAGAACGAGCTATGAAAATATCTGGGCTGTCACTTCTACTAAAAATAAATTTTTCATATACATCTTAAGAGAATTCATAATAGCTATTTTTATATGTTACAGCAAATCCTGGTTGAGATGAAGAGTTTCTCCAGCTAAAAAGTTAATGAAAAATGTTATATAATTTACAGTAATTCAGGTCTCTTTTGTAAAAAGTGGCAGAAAGATGGTTTTTACACAATTAATAATTGATTTAACAAAAATGTGTTATGTGCCTAAAACGTTTAACTAAGTATAGTCCATAAACTATTTGGCTTAATGGCCTTAACTGGTATATCCCTGTGGGGTTCTGCTATGGAAAAGTCCAGGGGCACTGCATAGAGAGGATAAGGGAACCCAGGAATAGCTGAATGATTTGCCCCTGGAATCCCAAACAGAATGTTTCTTTTTTATCCAAAAGGGTTTTACAACTTTTCCCCAGGGACACAGCACCTGACCGTGGAAGTGTGTGTCATCCTACAGTGAGACCAAGACCACACCAAGGCAGGCAGATTTGATAAAACTCGAGATAGCTCCAGCATCACACAGCCAGTTATTTTCACTGTTAAGGCAGGTGGCCAGCATTTGTGGAATACACTGAAAGGAAGCAAGCGTACCATAGTCATTAGTGGATATCAGGATTGAGGACTTTCATACTGCATTTCAAACAAGTATATTAGAGAGTGTCATGAACTTTTAGCCAACCCTACGCCCTGAAGCAAGAAGCAAGAAATGAGACATCTCAGAGTAGGTGGGGTGGAGTGGAGGCAGGGAAAGCCCTCCAAAAGTTGATCATTGGAACAGTTAAGAGTTGTCATCCATTTCTTGGTAGAAGACCTGGACAGATATTAGAACCCACTACACAGCATTATAAACTACTGAGCTAGCAAACCCTCCCAGGCAGTGTTATGTTTCAGTACTGGAACTGAGTCAAATCCACCTTACTGTTTTGTTTTTAACAAAATAGCTTTAGTGAAATAAAATTCACTCATTTAGAATATACAATTCAATAGCTTTTACTCTATTTACAGAGTTGTGTGATCACCATCACAATCTAATTTTATAATATTTCTATCACTCCAAAAAAAAAAAAAAAAAAAACCCATAACTATTAGCAGTAGCTCCACCCTACCATCGGGTCCCACTCCAGCCTATGGCAACCACTAATCTACCTGTCTCTCCAGATTTACCTACTCAGGATATTTCAGGTAAATGGAATCATATAGTATGTGGTCATTTGTTACTAGCTTCATTCATTCAGCATGATGTTTTCAAGGTTCATCTATGTTGTGACATGTATCCATGCTTCATTTCTTTGCATTGTCAAATAATATTCCATTTTATGGATATGCTGCATTTTGTTCATCTATTTGTTGGTGATAGATATTTCAGTTCTTTGTACTCTTTGGCTACTATGAATAATGTTACTATGAACATCCATGCACATGTTTTTGTTCAGGCATATGTTTTGATTTGTCTCAGATATGTACTCCAAGGAGTGGATTGCTGGGTGACACGGTAACTCCAGTTTAACTATTTAAGGAATTACCAAGGTGTTTTCCAAAATGGCAGTACAATTTTACCTTCCAACCAGCAGGGTATGAGAGTCACTTTCCACACATCCTCACCAACATTTGTTATTAACTGTCTTTTTCATTCAAGTGGGTATGAAGGAGTACCTCATGGTAGTTTTGGTTTGCATTTCCCTAATGACTAAAGGTACTGATCGCCTTTTCATATGCTTATTGAACATTTGTATGTGTTCCTGGGCAAAATGTCTTTTTAAATCATTTGCACATTTATTAGTTTTTTTTTTTATTATTATTACTCAGTTATAAGATTTCCTTACATTCTGTATACATATTCTGTATCCAGAATCCATACTCTGGATACAAGTACCTTATCAGCTACATTATTTGTAAATATTTTCTTCAATATTTTAGTGCACAAAGTAGGCTAATGCTGGGTAATGAACCTGCTTTAGGGAAGGCTGCCATGGCAGGTCAGATCGCTGTTAGGTTCTGCTATATGTTAAAATACAGCAAGACCGGAAGGTAGCATGAGAGACCTTCTCTGCATGTGTTTGATAAATTAAAACCTGAGACAAAAACAAAGCAGAATGAAATGTTTGCTCTCCAGGCATCATGCTGAGTTAATTTTATTATTTTCTTTTCGACCTAACAGGGAGTTTCAAAAGAGAAGTCTGAGATTTTGTTTTTGTTGGTAGCTGCATTAGACAGATATCAGCCAATCTCTTTTCCTCATCATAATTTATCCATCTGTCCTGCCTTCCCACAACCTGGGATGGCTCCATTTTATTGCTGTGTTGTCTCTTCCAACTTCTCCAAGGCAACTGGCATGTTCCTTATTTGGGGTAAAGAAAACTAAGAAAAATGTTAGGGGAAAGAAAAAAATAAAATAACACTAAGAGGTTACCTTAATGTTGTAAACAGTTACAAACAAGAAAGAACTGAGATGATACCTGTGGCAATAAAATCAGAAATTATCACCTTTAATTCTAATTACACATTAAAGTCTTCTTCTCACACTTTGTATTTGCCTTTATTCTGCTTAACAGACCTCAAAAATGGAATTCAGTGACAATGCTTCACATCTTGGATGTATTTCTCACTGATATTTGACCTACTGTTCACAAAGAAAAGAAATTTAAGTCAAAATGTAGTCTGAACTGTATTCACTTTATTTTTTAATGAGATGACTAAATTAAATATCCTCAGTTCAAATGATGTAGTGCTAGTCTGCAACAGAGGCTAGGTGGACAAGTGACCCCTGAATGCATTTCCACTACCTGTTGACTAACAAGCCCTTATCCAGCAGAAGAATCTTATTCATTGTGTATCTCCCTATTCTGAGCTACAATTCTAAAACTGTCCTGAATTAGATGTCTTTATTTTCCTCTGGCGGTCAATCTCACATTTGGACTTAAGGCTAAACGTCTCTATGTGTGTGAGTGCAGGTCTGTTAGTATGGGACAATGAAATGTGTATGACTGTTTGCCAATGTAGAGGTCCTATTTCTGGTATCAGGATGATCAGACTTTACTCTTTCAAGTTAGCTTTAGCTATATGACTTGCTCTGGCCAATAAAACAAAATGATGTGTGTCTCATTTTTGCTACATTGTTGAAGAGCCCATGTGTGGGCCTCCATGGTTTTCCCCACTGTTACTGAATTCTATGACATTCAATATGGAAGAGCCTCTATCAGCTTGGGTCTCAGAGTAGAAATGACATGAATTAGAGCCCTCCAGCAATGAGTGTGTGGTGTAAGAAATAAACCTTCATTGTTTGGTTACTTACATTTGGGGATTTTCGTTACTGCAGCATAAACATTCCACCCTAATTCAAGAAGCAAAAAGAAGCTGCTTTTATTTTCAGTCGAGTTCTTCCTCAACACACTTAAAAGTTCTTCTCTATTAATTATTGATCAAACTCACAGCCCAAATCCAATTCTAACCATGTTGCAGAATCTGCTGCTTGGAAGATGATAAAAAAAAAAAATCATGAAAAAACTGTTCAGAATACAGAGTTTACTATACTGAAGTATATAAATGTCTTCCTCCCTCCTTGCCCTCCTGTGTCCTAGTACCTACACTGGAGTTTCATATCCATAAAAATAAAAGATGAGAAAACACAGTTTTGCTGAAAATCTTCCCATTCCTTAAAGTCTTTAATATGGAACATTGCATGTTTATCGTATGTGACATGCACACTTCATGCATATTTTCCCATGTACAATACATGCTTGTGGGAGCCTGGTCTTCATGTAGGCAGGTGGTGTGCCACAGAAGGCTTTCTCCATTCAAGAAAATTGAGCATGTGGAGCAAATATCAACCTTCTGTTTCTCAGCAACAAAGTTCCTGCTTAGGTTCTGAAATGGCTATGGATTGAACATTCCTCGGCTGCTATTTAGGGAGCAACAGAGGATAATCCACCTCTAATGTGTTTACCAGGTCAATTCTCTGCATAGTTATAAAGCCCAATTTATCCTTACAGCCATCCTGCAAAGATCCTAAAATGTGACTACATCATGAGTTTGCAACGCTCTCAGAAAGAGCCACACCACCTGCCAGATGCAACAGCAAATGCCTCTTTAAAAAAACACAAAAAACAAAAAGTTTTCATTAAAAGATGCTCCTGCCCAAAGTTCCTATGAAATGATGATGCTGCAGCCCCAAAGGAGGTAGACTTTTGCAGAAAGAGAAATTCTTAAAACTGCATTTGGAGCCAAGGCACTGAGTTTTTCCCATGTGCTACATGAAAAAGACGGGTCTGGAGGCCATTTAACAAGTTTAAATTACAATTTGGAAAGTAATAAGCTTTGGCTCCTGAGATGTGCAACCGACTGGGAATGGTCTGGAAAAAAAAATGCCTGTGTATTCCACATTTCTCAGCTAAGTCCCAGACTCACATGCAACACTTATTTTAGGAGATAATATGTGAATTAATGACTCTTCATGCATGGTTTAGGAACCTGAAATCACTTAAATGACTGCCTGTGAAATAAACAAGCTTTTCTCCATCATGTAAAATACTGAGGAAGGGATTTAATGTATACTCTGATTCTTAAACATGATTCAGAAGAGAGTTCCTACAAATAAAAACAGCAGCATTTTCAGAGCATCATCAATTTGTAAATTTCTTTGTACCTTTGCACAAGTTTGATCGAATTGCATTGCTTCACATAATCCCAGTCAACTAGCCACAACCCATGATCACCTAATGTCTATGCTTGTCCATTTCATTGTTTTATTAGTTTACTAGTCAAAGCAGGCTAACTTCTTTCAACATTTTAGTGGCTTAACACAATGTAAGTTTACTTCTTGCTCCTGCAGCACTCTAATAAGGCAAAGCTTCCTGGTCAGGCTCCTCCAAGCAGCAAGTCAAGAACCAAGGCTTTTCCCAGCCTGTGGCTCCACCATTCCCAAAGTCCTTGAAGCCCTGTCTATTTGGATGCCAGCGAGGAGAGAGAATGAAAGGCCATCAGCACATTTAATGGGCCTAGCTTGGTCTAGGAATTCACCACTCTGCCCACATTACATTGCTTAGATCATGTAAGACACCCAAATGCCAATAGGAAATGTCATTGAGCTGTGTGTCCAGGAGGGGAAGCGAAAGAATTTGGAGACTCCTCCTCTCTCTTGCTGGCTAGGACATAACCTCTCTGTTTGTTTTCTGTTCTATGAACTGGGTCTAATAATTGTACCTACTTATTATTATTCCTACGACTTTTTTTTTTTCAGGGATCCAAAACTGACCAGACTCAGAACTGACTTGAATTGTAAGAGATTTATGAATCAGCAAGATGGCCATTTATTTCCTGCAGAGGCTGTAAGCTTATCAGCCACCAGCTAGGACATCTCTTTCTTGAGTCAAACTGTCTAAAATGCCAAATAAGCCATCAGAAGGTGATATTCTGAGTAGAGAGAGTCACAGAAAAGGACATGAGACAGCTTGAAAGGGTGCTTTTATTCTCGACCCAGTGACCAAGGTTTCTGGACCTTTTCACTACTGACATTTTGGGCTAGATCATTCTTTGTGGCAGGTCTCTCTCTCATGAATCAGAGGTTGTACAGCAGCATCCCTGGCCTTCACCCCCTAGATGCCATTAATACTTCCCCAATTGTGATGAACAAAAGTGTCTCCAGACATTGCCAAATGCCCCAGGGGGACTAAAGCACACCCTTCTCCCCTTGATAACTACTGTTCTAGATCACGAAAAAGTATAATGAACTATTTGGCTGGAAAACACCTATATGCCAGAGACAGTGCCTCTCTGTAAGTGTTCCTATCTGTCTGTCTTTCTCTCTCTCTCCCTCTTTAACAGGGAGTGCTGGGAAAACTGTCAAAAACCTGCTCTTTGGCTTCCGTCTGTCCAGCCACAATGCAGCGCATCTTCCTCCAAGGACGCTTGCTTCCTTCCGCTGTGCAGGTGCCACTGACCAGGCTACAAGCCCTTTGTGTACAGGGAGATGGCAGGGCTCTGTATGTGTCTCCCATTCCCCAAGGGCATTCTCCTTAAAAGATTTTAGGGGGAAATTACTAAACAAGCCTCTAACCCAAGGTAAATGATTGGAATTTTTATACCAGAGTCCCCCAGACTTCAAGTGCTCTCAACAACTAAAGGTATTTCCAGGGAGGCAGTAAAAAAGAGGGCATTTGCAACCTCTCAGAGGGCACTTATTCCAAGTATAATCCAATTTAGAAAATGCGTTTACTTTATTTAAACTTCCTCTAAAATCTTAAATAGAAAAAATATTTCTAACTATTGGTCCAAATAGTGACACTGCCTTTTCTCCCTCTAACTAGCTGTTGTATTCCAGTAATTAGGGAAAGGCTCTCTGATGTGGGTATAACCCTATAAAAGTCCATGTATCTCAAGTTGAAATGTACAAAGGGACTTATTTATGACTTTTGTTGCTTTAATACAGAAAAGAAAATAACCTATTCAAAGCCAAAGGATCTTTTTATTTGAATATAGTAGACTTACTCCAGATAACAATACTTGAAAAAACTAAGCTATTCAATGAATATTACACAAACACTACAGTAAGAACGGTGAGATTTTCTTCAATTTATTTTTAAACTAAAAAAAAAATCTAAAAAATAAATAACCTAACCCCCACGCCTTGTATATCTATTATTTCTCAGGATATTTATGTTCATGATCTGTAATCCTTATTAATTCCCTGTAAAATAGGTATTCCTATCACAGTTTAAAGAGATGAATAAATTAATGGGAAAAAAAGTAGAAAGAATAAAAAAGACCCACAATATGACAGCACAACAGGGTGACTACAGTCAGTAATAATTGTACATTTTAACATAAAGAGTGCAAATGGACCGTTTGCAACTCAAAGGATAAATGCTCAAGGGAATGGATACCTCATTCGGCATGATGTGCTTGTTTCACATTGCATGCCTATATCAAAACATCTCATGTACCCCATAAATATACACACCTATTATATACCCACAAAAGTTTAAAAAATAAACAAATAAAGAGATAAATAAATTGAGGCTTGGAGAAACCGAACAATTCGCCCTGAGGTATACAGCCGCGTACAGCTTGGTGAAATCAGAATCAGGACTTGAACCCCAGCTCTCCTGTCTCCAAAGCCCACCACACTTGTGCTAGTTTTCCACCAGGCAGTAATGGCTCCTTAAGAGACTCGTTTATTGCAAATTCCATATCGGCAATCAGGTACTTTTACACACCCAAACCTAAATGTCACTACGGTAGTAAGTACCTTCGTTTTTGTTTCATTGCCTGGCAGTTCTCCTCAACTGGATAACATATGGGGCTCCACATAACTATATTAAACTGAATTCAAATTGCTTAGAAAGCATTTACTCATTACACTCTTAGCAGAGTAGTTACGCACAACTATTGTCACAAAGCAAGTTTCTAACGACAATCTATTTGTCTCTTTTCCCAAAAAATTAGTCATGGTTTCTTCACTAAGATGAGCAGAGGGAGCCAAACGGGTTGTTGCTCTTGCTCATTTACTCTGGGCAGGGACTGCATGAGCTAACAAGGGAGGTGGCTCCTCCAGAAACTGGCACCCACGGCTTGCTTGCTGTGTTCACATTCATTATAATGAAATTTGTTCTGTTGCCCAGTGGGTTCAAGTAACCATGGCAACGTACCAGCAACATCGCTCACACAAATTATAGCAAAGAAGCTACGACCAGCTCCACCCAGGGACAGCAACAGTCACACCAAGAAGGAAACATTTCTCAAGGACACTTTGCTCTTAAGCAGCCACTGGCGATCCTGCATCTGTGCATTTTATCACCAGAACAAATGTCAGCTCACTTTTACTGAACAGCATTGAAAGCTGTTACACATAATACACTGAACCCTGGTTGTCGCTAAACTGGTGAGTCACAACTTTGACTAACTCTCTGTGTCACAAAGGGCATTGATAAGGAGTTGTCTGGAGAGCTAGACAGCCCTCAGCCCAACTGGAAGGCTGCAGACACCCATTCTTGCATTCCCAGGGAAGGCAGAACTTTCACTGCAGAACATGCAAGTCCCAACTAGGGACAGAGCTTCACCACATTGGCCAGGCTGGTCTCAAACTCCTGACCTCAGGTGATGCACCCACCTTGGCCTTCCAAATATGGCTGAGAGTCCAGAAGCATGGAGCAAAGTGATGCCTGAGGGATGGTGACAGTAAGAAAAGGAAACTCTGTCTTTCTGGAAAGTTCCAGTTTTATTTTTTTAAACAAAACAAAGAAAAGTCTTTAAGTAAATTATCTTTTAATACTACCACATGAGAGGTAGGAAAATGTCCTTTGCTGAGTGGTGACTTGAATGGTCACTGAGGGATGTGGCTGAGCATGTTAATGAGGAAACTCGTAGGCTTGTTAGGAAGTTTCATGGGTCTAGTTGAAGCTGGTGACTGTGAGGTACCAGTGACATGAGAGTGGGCAGAAGGTTAGTTATGATCTGGTGCTGTCATCCTTATGCTCGTCAAAGCTCCCAATCCATGTCTGTTCACCTCCCCCACTAGACTGTGTTCCTGGAGGACTTAGTTCACCTTTGGTCACGGGCTCTGATATAAAGCGCATGACCCCCAGTGTTAGCTAAATTCAGCGGCAATGTCTGCAGTGTGATGGGTTATTTCCTGGGTATGCCAGAAATGAAGTTTATTTTCTCACAGTTCTGGAGGCTGGAAAGCCAAGCTCAAGGTGTTGGCAGGCCATGGCTAGGGAAAGACCAAGTCTGGGCCTCTCTCTGATCTCCTGGCAGCTCTTGGCCTGTGGCTGTGTAACAACATCACATGACGGCATTCTCCCTGGTTGCATGCCTGTGCCCACATTTCTGATTTTTATAAAGACACCTATCATATCGGATCAAGGTCCCTCCCTACTTTACTGTGACCTCACCTTAACTTAATTATATCTTCAGTAACCCTATTTCCAAATATGCTCACAGTGTGAGGTACTGAGGGTTAAGACTTTAATTCTGAGCGGTCACAATTCAGCCTATAACATCTGAGCATAAATAAACTTTAAATAAATACCACATTTTTCTTTTCTTTTTTTTTTTTTTTTTTTTTTGAGACAGAGTCTCTGTTTCCCAGGATGGAGTGCAGTGTTGTGATCTCAGCTCACTGCAGCCTCCACCTCCCAGGTTCAAGCAATTTTCCTGCCTCAACCTCCCAAGTAGCTGGGACTACAGGCATGTGCCACCACACCCAGCTAATTTTTGTATTTTTAGTAGAGACGGGGTGTCACCACATTGGCCAGACTGGTCTCAAACTCCTGACCTCAGGTGATCCACCCACCTCAGCCTTCTAAAGTGCTGGAATTGAAAGCGTGAGCCACCACGTCTAGCCACATTTTTCTATGGGAACAAAATATGTGAAAAGAGTAAAGAATGCCCACTTCACACACACAAAAAAATCACCATTTCAGCTAGAGTTTAGAAGTATTAATAATTAATTTCATGGCTTAGGCAAAACGTTCTTTGTCTCAAAAATCATCATAAAATATTCATACTAGACATGAATTTCAGTAATTAATCCTATGTAGAAATTAAAAACCAGGATCTCGGCTTAAATAAACGACGAAGGTCACCCAAGCAACACTCACTTCTTAAAAGAGTTTGTCTTGTGAAAAATGCAACAAGACTCAGTCTAGGTGGAAAGATGTACTAAACATTCATTTATCTCAATATCAATCGTGGTTAATCAACAGTGACATGAGAATGGGCAGAAGGTTAGTTACGATCTGGTAGTATCACCATGTCTGGGAGCAAACCCTCCATAGAGCAAGATTAAGCTATCTCAGAAAAAAGTAATGAAGACTAACAATTTTTAGAGTTCTTGCATCCAGTTTCTTGAATATTCACTTCTTTGTTTACAGGGACTTCAGATGATAGCACTTAGTAGGACCATCTCCTTTTAAAGGCATATAGACTGCTCACTTCTGGGAGATGGAAGGCTTAAAACTGGCTATAAGAAAAGAAGGATACACTTGTCTCAGAGGATAAAGAATTAATAGACAAATAAGGCCTTGTTCTATCTCCTTAGGGTCATGGCTCCAGTGATCTTCTGAGGACCACAGCCATCTATGTGCCATGTGTGACATTAGGAAGAATGGGTCCCCTTCAAGCTCTGGCTCTTTTGTACTCACATGATGGGCTATCAAAATTCCAGAGAAAACAGTCAACATTATAAAAGTGCATTTTGAACCACACGATTCAGCATAAAAACATGACAGATCCAGCTTTTGCTGTCACTATCATTCCCTGCCTTTCTGGCCTTGAAACTGGCCACAAGTCCTCCTACTTACCACTGGCATGGATTGCTAAAACTTCAAAACAAATTTTCAAGTTCTATAAATTCTCAGTTTATTTCTCATACATACCATTTTAAATTTTATATGAATTAGCTTTTAGATTCAGGTTACAAATTAATCCATGCTCATTATGTAATTAAATGTTTGATTAGGAGCATGAATTAACATATTACACAGAAGCATATAGTTTTATGAGGCAAACTTTAATTCCAATGAAGAGATTCACCATGGTAACAAATTATCTGACCCATCCAATTCAATATGTAATTCAAAGTGACTTTTCAAATTAACTTAAAACGCTGTCATTATTAAATGGGTATATTACAATGTATATGCTGCACTTAGAAATTTTTTAAATACTTAGGCACAAGATGAGAGAATTCTCAATATGCTTTTATAAATACACAAAGTAAAGATCGAAGCTGAAATTTTGAAAAGGGATGAAACATAAACAATTTTGTTGTGGCCAATACTATGTGCTTTATTTTTTTTTAACATGGCGACATTAGGAAATGGTGCATTTAATGCATTTTTAATCTTTCTGGTTATCTTCGTAAAATGGCTCATAACAATCTACCTGGAGACGGATTTATTTTGATTGCTACACACAATCCGTATTAATCAATCCAAGGTCAAGTACAATTTAGTTTGCTACTTCAGGAGTTGGATGGTATGCAAGTGTTCACAGCTGTTTCTAATTACACCTTGATCCAGTAATAACTAAATATTGTTCAAATTTCTGCCAGTGACTACCTAAAGAGATGTGCAAGATCAATAAAGGAAAGCAATACTTCCAGGCATACGCCTGCATAAATTAGAACCTGTGGAAAACACAAACACAATTCAGTAGGTGGCACTATTCGCTCAGCCAGAGCTCTCTTCATTCTCCGTGACTCATGTCCTATCATATGGCAACTACCTTTACTAATTTCTTCCATGGAATTCTGTGACCTAAATTACTATCAACAGACTCACCTCAGATATATTGCCTCGCTTATTCTCTTTGAGATACAAAACCCAGACGAAAACTATGTGAATTGCAGGTGTACATACAAAAGTTTGATTTCATCTCAAGTCCTTCCATAATTAGATCAGCATATTGTTACAGGTTACCCGAAAGTAAATGAATTCTTCACTCCCATTATTGACAACTCAATTGATTTGGCCTCTTCCATTTATCTTAGCCAATGATGTAATTTAAAATATTCAAACTAAAATACTTAAACCAATGAGCAGGTTTTTCAACTACAGCATTACTGACATTTGAGCTGGATAATTCTTAACTGGGGAGAGGAAAATGTATTGTAAAAATTTTAAAATGTTGAGCAGCATCTCTGGGCTCTGTCCACTAGAAGCCAGTATCGCTTCCCTAGTGTGACAATCAAAAGCACCTCTAGACACTGCCTGATGTCCCCTGGGTGGGGAACAAAATCATCGCATTTGAGAACCATCAGTCACCTAGTGATCTTCCTTTATACAAAAGACAGATCTTTGGCTTCATTGCCAAAGACTGAACTATTCCACTAGCATTCTTCCAATAACAATGTTTGCTACCCCCCCCGCCTTTTTTTTTTTTTTTTTTGAGACAGAGTCTCACACTGTGACCAAGCCTGTTGTGCAGTAGCATGATCTCAGCTCACTGTAACCTCCACCTTCCAGTTTCAAGCAATTCTCCTCCATCAGCCTTCCGAGTAGCTATGATTACAGGCACCCACCACCACACCAAGCTAATTTTAGTAGTAGAGACGGGGTTTCACTATGTTGGCCAGGCTGGTCTCAAACTCCTGACCTTGTGATCCACCCACCTCAGCCTCCCAAAGTGTCAGGATTACAGGTGTGAGCCACCGCGCCTGGCCACCCTTTTAATCTGATTCCAAAAGTTAAAGCATGAGCATTGTTGAAAACTGTTGAAGCTTAAAAAAGTACAAAGAAAAACAAAAGCCACCAGGAATAGTCCCAGTCTCTGATAATAACTGTTATAATTTCAAGGGTATCATCTTATTTTTTTCAACATAAAGATGCATGTAGAGTACATGTAATCCTATTTGGTTTATTAAAATCTTAGAGCCATGTGGCAGTATTAAGCATGATTTAATGGCTATATAGTATTCTTTCCAAGAGATATGTCATACTTATTTTAAACCATCTCTTATGTCAATATATTGAACTTTTCACCTGATAACAAAGGTTAATGTATATTATTTTTACTATGTTTTTGGGATAAATCCCCACAAATAGAAATTTTAAGTACTAACCTATTTTAGTTCTGCCCTCACACAAAGGGCACATAAGAGAGAATGAAGAAACAGAGAAGAAAAATGAAGATGGGGAAGAAAGAAGAGGAGAAAAGAGAGAGAAGGCAAAAATAAGAGGAGATGAGAAAGATAAGAGGGAAAGATGTGAGAAGGGAAGGAGAGAATGATGGAGGGAAGTGGAAGGGTCTTGTTTCAGTACAGACTAATCTAGAAATGAACTTGACTGGCATAGTCCCCACTTGTTTTTTCTCTCAGGTTTTGCATGGTTCACATGGTTTGTTCCCCACTCACCCCACTCCCTCCCCCCACCTCCCCAAGAAATGACAGTGCTCTGCCTACCATTCAGGAGGCATACACTTCAAATTACTTATCCTCTTTCCATTCTTCCTGTAACTAGCATGCCCTGGTGAAATGGCCATGTAAAAGTAAAGTGGGAAACCTTGAGAGTATCACGCTAAGTGAAAAAAGCCAAACTCATGAGGCCACAAATTGCGTATTTCCATTTGTATGACATATCCAGAATAGGCAAATTCATAGAGACAGAATTCCACTTACAGAAAAACCACGGTACATCATAGCTATGAAGTGAGAGCTGTGGGGTCTGCAAATGTACACCCAAATAGACTATTGTATGAAAAGAGCGGCATTCTCTCTGGGTGGCACTGATGCAAAGTACTATACAGAAAGGTTGGCATAAAATTACAGTCAAACCTGTGGCTATAGAAAAACTACTCTTCAGTACATCCAGTCATCCAAAACAGCACTGGACTGAGGGATGTGTGGATGGGGAGTGATGCATGACATTAAAACATTTTAGGTCCAGAAGGAACCTGGGGGCAGCAAGAAAGATTTGCAGCTAAGGATATGCCATGTTTATGGGGGGGGGAAGAGCCATCATGTGACATGCAGAACTCAGACTATTAGCAACATGCTCCATTTCTGTCTGCTGATTAATTAATGGATGAGGGCTGAAAATGTGGTCAGTAAACACAGCAGGCAGTTTCTAAGATGGCTTCTAACAATTTTAGGGTGGCTCACCTCCTAAAACCCCTGCCTTTTTACTCTTGCCTTGAGTGTAGGATGGATTTGGTTGTGACTTGCTTCTAAGATGCCACTTCCAAGTTTAGGTTACAAAAAAAACTCTGTTGTCTGTCTTGCTCACCCACTCTTGCTGTCTCACTTGCTTACTCAGATGAAAGTTAGCTACCATGTTCTGAGTTGCCCCAGGAAAGGCTCTTATGGGAAGGAATTGAGAAATCTCTGGCCAACAGCCAGCAAGAAGCTGAAACCATCAGTCCAACAACCTCAGAGGAACCGGGTCCCACCAATAATCACATGAGTGAGGCTAGGAGAGTCTCCTTCAGCTGAGCCTTCTGATGAGACCAATGCCCCAGCCAACAGCTTGACAGCAACCTCAGGAGAGACCCCAAGACAGAGGTGGTCAGATAACCTGAACTCAGATTGCTGAACCACAGAAACTGAGAGATGATGTTTATTGTGTTAAGCCATTAATATTGAGGTAATTTCGAATGCAACAATAGATAACTGGTATAACAGGGTTTTCTGATATTTCACTGGTTACTAGATAAAGATAATTGTTTCAGAAATGTAACTTCCCCCTCTCGGACTTAGCCATATATCAATGCCTCCAAACAAGTTACCTACATATGAAAATAGCTTCCTCTGCTCTTTGCTGAATTAAGGAAATGAACTGTTTACCCTCCATTAAAAATCAATTAAGAAACAGCACTTTCTCTCTTAGATTTAAATCTATTGACTAGTTATCCTGAACCTCAGGGATACAAATTGACAAAGGAAACTATTAGTGCTACGTGATCCCCAAGAAAATTCAGACAAATATTCTCTTGAAATTTTCTGCCCTCCTTTAACTTAAAATTATTTGCAGCAGCAATGGATAACAGCACTGACAGAGAACACTAAGTAGGAGGTTCATATATTCTATGCCAATGCTTATCACATACCTTCGTGGCAAACATGTTTCTCTTAGAGAAATGACCCATAAACTAAAGCCTGTGCAGCAGAAAAATCCAAATCCTTTAAGGCAAGGGGTTATTTCCTACTACTAGGTCTTACTTTTCTCATCACAATGAGGGAAAAATGAAAAGGGAAGATGAGAAACTATTTTTTATACATTTAAGAACTCTAATAAAATTAAATTCATGATCCATTTTTTTAAATCAGAAAACCTCTGCATACGTCATCAGTTTCAAGCAAAATAAACTGCACTGAGGAATGCCCTTCTCTGATTCCTCATAAATAGCTGCTCTGTTTAATACATTTGAGAGGCTCCCAGGAACAAAAGAGCAGAGAGAATAGAATGATTTCTGTCAAATACACTACGCACATTTGTATAGGTAAGTAGCTTAATTGTGACACGTGTTTTAATCGAAAGAACTTGAGGTCCTCAGTGTGGAACACACAGCATCCCTACTTATCCTTTTATCATTCTTTACCATAAAACATATTTAAGTTAATTTCTCACAGTAAAGATGATGTTTCTCTCTCACCAGAGGACTAGCTTTTAATACTGACTACATTTCAAATCAAGGACACTAAATTCAATTTGATGTTTCCAATTAGATGTTAACGGTTTAAATAAAATATTTAAGGACTCATGGCAAAGAAATGAACAAAAGCCTGAAGACAGGTAATTCACTGTAAAGTAAATCAATCTCTAGGTGCTGAAAGACTCACAAAAATAAACAAAGTAACAATAAAGATAAGCAGACTCTTCTACTTAGAGGTACGCAGAATAGGTGAATTTATGTCAAATGTATCTGCCTCAATTATGCATGTAATTTAAGCTCCATAAACCAGTACTAAGAGTTATGCTTTCTAAAAAGGAAGCATTTTGCTTGGCTGATTTTTATACATACACACGTCAAGGCCATTGAAAGCATGCTGAATGAACTCCCCATTGTTCTGTTTGAGAAGCTGGAATATACATAAGAGGGACTTTGCAGATGACAAATAAACCCATTGACAGTTCCCCGCATAGAACAGGTGAAGATTTTGCTTTGTGCAGATGTTCAAAGACGGCCGGATTAAAACAAATGGGTGTAAATTGCCTTCACACTACACTCTCCAGAAAACACTGGATCCTTAACTGGTAGAACGGATAAACCATGTTCCTAGAGAAAAGCAAACACGTTCCTGGATCCCTAGGCGATAAATGGCAGCAAATTTGCAGTCTCCGCTGTCTGATATGCAGTCTTCACTGCCAAATCAGAGAGCATCCCCTGCTGCCTCTCCTGGACCCTCAGAAGGGAGAAGAAAACAGGAGTGATATTCATATCACCAGGTGTAAAAGCTCGCACAGCTGCTGTAAAAACTGTGCTCTAAAAAACTCAGTGTTTATAAAAATTGTACTAAACCTTAACTCATGTAGTTTTTCTCTTTTCTCTGTCAATCACCAAAATCTGACTGAAATCCCTGCTTTTCAATATAGGTACCAAGAGCATCTTGCAGAGGTCCCTGTATTTCCTCTAGTACTCACTAGAATACCCGTTTGACTTGAGTGATCATTGAACCAAGCCTGGAAAAGAAACAAGATACCCCGTGACCCAGGTTCTAATATTCTACCTTGTCTTCTCATGGTATATAATGTGCATAACGACTCCCTCCTCAGAAAAAAAAAAAAAAAAAAAGGATGATATTTGTTGTAGACAGGATTTTTTTGGTTCTCCAATGTTCATTCGCCCACTTCTTCATTCCCAGCAAATCTTATGTCCCTTTCAGAGTCCACGTAGTTTGAGCAGATGGACCCCATGCCCAGCTCCATCACAGAAGAAACAGCTCCAGCTAGTGTATTTCACTTCCTGGACTGAAATGATTTGTTTGGGGCTAGACAAGTTACTTATACTCATCAAATCAAAGGACCATCAGTGCTTTTGTGGGACAGATGAGACATAAGAGTATAGAAGGAAGAAAAAAAATAGAAAGCAGGCAGGGAGAGAAGCACAGGGGGATAAAGGAACAAGGGAAGAAAGAAGAGAAAAAGTGTACTGAAGAAAAGGGACATAAAGATTTAAAAAAAGAGAGAGGGAAGAAAGAAAGAAATATAGTTTCCCTTGACGAAACACTCCCTTGGAATACATGTATTGCTTCACCATCATAGTCAGGGCACTTAACCCGTCTTTAGCTACATTTGAAAGAAAAAGGGATTCGGTGCCACAGATGGCACTTCCTTCACAGTGATGGCACACTGTGAATGCAGCAGCCTAAAGAGAAACCACACTACAGATTAACAAGCTAGAGGAAGCATCTATCCTACAAATACAATAAAAATGCGTTTAGCTCCACTCAAAGAATCTAAGATTTTCCATATTTCATACAGTGCTGATCTTAGCATCTTTACCCTCTAAGAACATGTGAACTATTCTAGCTGTGAAATATTGAACCAGGAAAAAACAGACAATAAACAAAACAACCCACCTAAGTCTAAATATCCCAGCACTGAGAAAGTTGCATTTCCTTTCTACAAAGAAATCTTGTCTACGAACGTAGAGTCTGCCCTACCTCATGAACCATGTTGGCTATCATAACTGGCTGCTAGTTGTCAATAAATCTGAGACCATAGCCAAAGCTACACGAGCTACATTTCATTTTAATGCCCTTAACGTCCACACAAATGATGATGAGTTCTTTCCTTATCTCTCCCATGATATAGTAGGGAGGAACCATGTCAGCACTGGAGGATTGGCCCAAGAATGAAGAAAGTGAAAGAACGGTCCTGCTCATGCATCTGTTTGCTAAGAATGTCACTTGGCCTGATTGGTCTAGGTTTTCTCAGCCACCACATGGGATCCAAGAGAGGATTTTGGTTTCGATCAGACTGACACCAGCCTATCACCTTCTCCTCCTGAAACAATAGCAGATATTCATGAATGAGATTGGCATGCTTTTCCGCAAAGCCACAAAGCAGCCTCCATGTCCTTAGCATGGTACTCCAGAGCCTTCATCCCAAAAGTATGCTATGTACACCCCAAAAGGCAGGTAATAGAATCGCCTAGGATAAGGACTGAATATATTAAAATTTCTATTTATAGTTATTTTTATCTTCAAAATAGGAAATAAATTCAGTATTACTAATGCTTAATACACAGGCTGATGCTGGCATCCTCTGCCAATCCATTTGTCATATAATCTGCATCAAATACAGAATTAGAAGTATCCTAAGGAAGGGTGGGCATTCTATAGTGGGAAAGCAGACGATGGGACATTTCACCTGCAGGATCACTCAGAACTTTACAGTTCACATGTGCTCACTGCCGTGAATTTACGGATTACAAATTTGGTTTTAATAAGATCCAGCTGACATTCCTGCAAATAAATGACAGATTTAAGATAATTAAGAGTGCACACACACACACACACACACACACACACTTACAAGAAAATGGTAGAGCTGATGTAGTTCCTTTTCCTGGCATCTGATCTTTTCTACCTCATTCTGGGGTGAAAACTGATGATCCAATTGTATCTGACAAGAAGTCAGACAAACAATGTTAAAACTATCAAAGTCATGTGAAATTTGGTTTTGTATTCACTGTTGTTAAAGAAGAGCCTTGCCTATAGTAACTATAACAGAAATCCATCATAATTAACAAGATGTACATACAATATTGTTTATTCCTAATGTAGCTCATTCTAACATTTCTACTTTGTTTTTAAATAGACATAATAAACCCTGTCTCTAAAAAGTATATATACACATAATAATTAGTAACTACTCTAGAGACTTAGCCTAAGTATTAATACATTTATAATTATCAATAGTGTTTCTTTTGTTTGAAGGGGTCCATAATTTAAAAAGAAAAAAATATGTGTAGGGTTCCTAGTAGAGGATGTTACTGACCATGAACAAGTAAACCATGTTTTTCATTGCCCTAATGGGTCTGCACATTTCCTTCCTTTGACTCTCTTTGCCTCAGACTGACTCTAGTATATTCATGGCAGGATGACTTCTCCTCCCTGCTCTTTCTCTTCCGGCAGATGACCCTTGCTAAGGAGGAGAAATGAAATCAAGATCCTGTTGGCATAATAACTATGAAGACGCCTGGTTTTTGCAGCACAAAACTTTCTTTTTTAATCTTCAAGACTAACGTCCAGTTCTCCTATTGAAGATTTATGCTGAGGATCCTGAGGCTCCCTTCCCCTAGAGCTCCTTCTACTTCCAAACCAGATGTTCCTGACAGGCCAGGATCCTTGGAGATGAGGCTGCTAGGAAGGGCCAAGAAGTAAAAAGACTTTAGGAAATTTCTGGAAGGAGAATAAAGAGAAAAGAACAGAAGTAAGGGGACTTTTATCCACAACCAGAGTGGACTCTGAATGAGCTCTCTGGTAAGTAAGCACCTGTTTTGCACCATCCCACGAATATACTAATAGGAAAACGTCTCCATAATAGTGGATGGCACCGTTCCTGCTCTGACACTTACTGCAGTCATACTAGGTGGAAACATGAGAATTCTAGCACTGCTCATAAGTGTCACGAAAACAACTCTTAAAGAGACTGCATCAATCAATCCATGTGGGGGGAAACTAATTTCAGTAGGATTTTGAGCTTACAGGGTAACTTTCCTGGCTCCCAGGATGATGAATTTCATGTATCCTCATTAGTTCCTGAGTAAATTATTTTATAATTCCTGGATTTGGCTTCTGAAGATGCCTGGTGACTCATAAACGCCAATCTGACTAATGTCTCATTTAGAGCACTCGGTATGCACAGAAGCCCAGACATCACTCCTCTTGCCAAGAAACGAATGTATAATATTTTCATTAAAAACAAAGAAATGAACAACTGGCACACCAACGAACACATCTGCACCTGTTGTTACAGCGGTTTTTATATTCTACTTGCTGGATAGTCAGGAGCTGAAATACCCAGAGATGTAATTTTAAAAAACCCTGTTCATATTTAAAATAGCATTTTATGATCCTTTTATGACCCTCTATTATTTATTGCCACTTTTTGGTCATACCTAATTAGCCACCATTTTGTCTATAGCTCATTGACCTCTACATTCAAACCAGGGTGGGAGGCTATACTTGAATTAGCAGTATTTTATTTATATGGCACTGCTCCCACAAAAAGTTCAAAGTACTTTATAAATACCTCTTTAAACTTGAAAGTAACTTAAGTGTCACTGTCTTCATCTTAAATAAAGATACAAAAAAGATAAGTTCAAATGGCTAAAATTAGCAAGTTAGAGAGGATTTAACAATCCAGAGAGGATTTCTGGAAAAATATGGCAAACTGACCTTCAATATGTATTGCCTCTCCTTCTCAAATCCCACGAAACTGATCATAATGAAAAATGTTAAGTTGTAAATGAAATGGAAAAAATGAATCGGAGAGGACACAGTAACATACCAAGGGTTTAAACAAAGACACGGAAGCTTCAGAAAGCCCACTGAATCTACACATCTAAGCTACATTTTCCTAAGCAAATTTTATAGAACTGGTATTTTGACCTATTTTATCATCCGTCTTTATTTCTTAAATGGTTCCTAAATTAGGAGGGCAAGTCAGGATTTAAGGTTGCTAAACTATCAAGAAACAAGAGAAGAGACCCACAACCATTAACTGGATAAAGTGGATGAAAATACACACCAAGGCATGTAACTACAAAATTTAAGACCAAGAACAAAAAGAAGATCTTTAAAGCTTGCAAAGTATTAGGGGATGATAAGCTTGCAAAGTATGAGGGGATGGGATGGTTTGGCTGTGTCCCTACCCAAATCTCATCTTGAACTGTAATCCCCATGTATCAAGGGAGGGACTAGTGGGAGGTGACTAGATCATGGGGGCCATTTCACCCACACTGTTCTTGTGATAGTGAGTGAGTTCTCACGAGATCTGATGGTTTGTAAGTGTGGCACCTCCCACACCCCTGCTGCTATGTAAGACGTGCCTGGCTTCCCCTTCGCCTTCCATCATGATTGTAAGTTTCCAGAGGCCTCCCCAGCCATGTGGAACTGTGAGTCAATTAAACCTCCTTTCTTTACAAATTATCCAGTTTCAGGGGGTTCTTTATAGCAGTGTGAAAATGGACTAATGCAGGGGAACAGTCACATACAAAAGATATTAGTATCTGAATCAAATGGGATCAGGTTCCTGAAAAGTAACAAGGGATCATAGAAGTCAGTAGTTAGTGCCTTCACAGAGTTTAGTAGAATTTTTTCCAATTTACATTTCTATACCCAGCCAAATTTTTAAAAAGCTAAGAATAGAATAAGGAAACTTTCAAACATAAAAGGCACACAATATTTACTTCTTAATTGCACTAGTCTTAGAGTAGCAGGTAGATTTGTTCTCACACTTGGTTCGCTCAGTACAGATTCTTCTAATATAAAAGGTGACTAGAACTTTGAAAATAAAAATGACATAACGAATGCTGAGTTAAATATATAGTCAGGGTGAGATCCCCAGGAGGAGATGAAGAATACACTACATCATATAACTGGATAGTTGGGTAACATAGTGACAGTCATATGCCAAATTTGATAAAGCATTTGTGAAAAATTAAATTGTAGGTGCATGTGAAACTATACAATTCTAAAAATAATATATATTTTAAATTGAACAACAAAGGAAATAAAAATTATTCTGCACTAATGGGCCCTTTAGTTATCACATAGATACTGAGTTCACTAAACTTCCAGAAGGAATTGTATTAGCAAAACAGAGGAAAGAGAGTGAGTATAGTCATTATTGGCCTAAATCTACATCTACCAAAATAGAAAACTAAAAAATATTATCTGTCACAATGGTATAAAGTGTAGTGTTTGGATATGTAAAGGTAAACACAAGAAGAAACTGCCAAAATAAATAATTACGATCACTTCTTCAAGCAGGACTGAGGTGTGCAAAAGGGATGAAAGAGATAGCTAACAATATTTTATGTTTAGTTTTTTCACTGTTACCTGACACTTTTATCTTTGCAAGTATTACTCTGATAAAATTTAGAACTAAAGGGAAAAAAATCACCTACAAGGAAAGTCCAGGTTTATATGAGATTTTATTCACATTCTATATTGTTTAATGCTTTCTTACCTAAACCTATTTTTTTCATTTAATAAAGAATAAATTGCACTAGTCTGATTACAGTAGCAGGTAGATTTGTTCTCATATTTGGTTCTCTCAGTATAGATTCCTCTAATGTAAAAAGTGAATAGAAATTTGAAAATAAAAATGACATAATGAATGCTGAGTTAAGATACACATTATATATATATATATATATATATATATATATATATATATGAGACAGTATTTTAAAACTTAACTTCTTATATTTAAGCATTATATTTGTATAAACCAGATTTTAGTTTTGAAGTTATTATAATCTTCTGAGAGTCTCTAAGAAGTTGTATAATCTCTGCTGGAAACCATAAAACACATTATTCATGAATTTCTACCAACTTAATTGGTTTTCTGTGGGGTGTTTCTATGCTTGGCTAACAAATGAAGTCTACCACAGAGGAAATATATTTTATCCACAAAACCAATCCAGAAAAATATGTGGAATAATTAACTGTTTTTTTCTAAATAAATGAACCCTAAATTTAGATAATAATTAGACTACATTTTCAGAACTAAACCAACAAATTATTTGAAAGATGAACTCTCCGAACAAGAAATCATAAGGGGAAAATCACTGCATAAAAAGGTACTTCTCTCAGACATGCATATTATACTCAAATTTCCCACATCATTTTCAAAATTATGCTCAAAGCTTTACTCTAAATGAGAAGAAAAGTATCTATTCACTGTCCCTGTGACAGTACCGTGAATCTTTTACAAACACTGTTTAATGTGCCTACTATACTGGAAGATAACAAACTACAAATGTTCACATTTGTAGTACAAAACCTGTGTAAAATAGGTTAAAAAAACACACGTTTTGTGTAAAAAATATATATATATATTCCATATAAAATGTTTAAGTATCTCTTCTTTTTCAGAAATTTTGATTAAAAAATGAATTTGGCTCAACATGTAAGATACTACCTTTACAGAGCAATTTTCTTTATTTTTCTATTGTTTTAGTAGCTTTCTGAATTCTAAGCAAATAATTTTCTCAGGCTTAAGAAAAAATAAACATAACCCAAAAAACTGATGAACTGAGAATAATGCCTTCCAGCTTCATCCATGTCCCTGCAAAGGACATGGACTCACTCTTTATATGGCTGCATAGTATTCCATGGTGTATATGTGCCACATTTTCTTTATCCAGTCTATCACTGATGGACATTTGGGTTGGTTCCAAGTCATGGCTATTGTTAATAGTGCTGTGAACAGAAAACCAAACACCACATGTTCTCACTCATAAGTGGGACTTGAACAATGAGAACACATGGACACAGGGAGAAGAACAACACACACTGAGGCCTGTCAGGGGTGGAGGGCAAGGGGAGAGATATCATTAGGACAAATACCTAATGCAAGCAGGGCTTAAAACCTAGATGAGAGGTTGATAGGTACAGCAAGCCACCATGGCACATGTATACCTATTTAACAAACCTGCACATTCAGGCCAGGTGCGGCGGCTCACACCTATAATCCCAGCACTTTGGGAGGCTGAGGCAGGTGGATCACGAGGTCAAGAGATCGAGACCATCCTGGTCAACATGGTGAAATCCTGTCTCTACCAAAAATACAAAAAATTAGCTGGGCATAGTGGCGCATACCTGTAGCCCCAGCTACTCGGGAGGCTGAGGCAGGAGAATTGCTTGAACCCAGGAGGCGGAGGTTGCGGTGAGCTGAGATTGCACCATTGCATTCTGGCCTGGGTAACAAGGGCAAAACTCCGTCTCAAAACAACAACAAAAACAAAAAAACAAACAAACCTGCACATTCTACACATGTATCCCAGAACTTAAAATTAAAAAAAAAAAAAAAGCTGATGAGCTATAAACATTGTGTGTGTGTGTGTGCGTGTGTGTGTGTGTTTGACAATTTTTGCATTTTTACAATTCTCCAATTATAAGAGAACCACCTGCAGTAGGGTGAATAATGACCACCCAAAGACATTACATCCTAACTCCTGGAAACTGTAAATGCTACTTTACAAAGAAAAAGCTTTTTTGCAGATTTGATAAAATGAAGGGTCCTAAAATGGATAGATAACTAGATTATCCGTCGGGCACTAAGTCCAATCACAAGTGTCCTTATGAGAAAGGAAAGCAGAGGGAGATTTGACACATACAGAAGAGAATGTGACCACCATACGGAGACTGCAGTGAGGTACCCACAAACCAGGGAATGCCTGCAGCCTCCTAAACTGCAGGAGGCAAAGAATGGATTCTCCCCGTGGAGGCTCCAGGAGTATGACCCTGCTGACACCTGGACTTCTGTCCCATCATGGTCATCATGGACTCCAGCCTCTAGCTCTAGGAGAGGGTAAATTTCTGTTGTTTTAATCCACTAATTTTGCCAGGAAGGAGCCTTCAGCAAACCAGTATGTCATTCTTTCAAATGTGTTTGAGTAGGTTTACAATTATATGCTGAGCACACGAGACAAGTCTGACACTAGACAAGTCATAAGTTAAATGGAAAAACGTCACTTTCCCTGAAACTTACGAAATTCTGATTTGGGCACAGAGAAGAAACAAATGTCTAAGTCACTGACTTGGAGTTTTTCCAAAATGTTCCAATTAGAATGGAGTTTCCTATAAACTTTCCAGACAAACTTTTAACATTCAAATAATTTTTTTCTTTATTACTTTTTAAAATTAATTTAAAATGTCTAATATTATATTTTAAATTACAAATGTCTACATATAATTATTTTATTTTATATTATTTTATAAAAATGGATACTAATAATGTTATAATCAACTTTTTTATATACTTAATACATTATGAACATTTTCCATATCACTATATATTTCTAACAGAAATATATATGCCTTCTCTTCGGTAACAGAATAACAAAATTTTTAATGACTGCATATTTTCCATAGCATTGTTAAACAAAATTGTATATTATCTTTCTCACACATTAAAACATTTAGATGGTTTTCTCATTTTTTCACTAATGAATCTCTGCTGATCTCCCAGGAGTTTTTAAAATCAAGAAGCAGACTAATTTTGTCAGTCAGAAAATTATCATCTTTGTCATTTGCCCAAAAGTTAGACTTTAATGTCAAATCTGACTCCCTAACGTAAAAAAGTACCACCATTTATAGCTACAGCCCTCACAGTGTGTGGGGCACATGGAAATAAGTAGTTTGAAGCTTTCGGGGATCTGCAGAGAATCCCTCTGTGGGTTAACAGCTCTACTGCACCCATCAATCATAAAAGTGACCCCATTAGCAAGTCTGTCATACAACTCAACAAGCATTAGGCAGGGGTCATTTCTATGTGGCAAACCAGAGAAATCAGGCAAAATTATAATCTTTAAACACCAGTATCAGCTGGGGAAGTAATTCCTAGTATGAAAAGATTTTAGTCAAGAAATAACAAAAGTGAGTTCGTGGAGGACAAAGAGCTTTGCTGAAGGCACCACAGCTGTCAGTGGAAAGACCAAAGTATCGAATTCAAAGTTGTAAGTTTGGACCTGTAGTGAAGAAGTTTTCATTAAAACCACATATATAATATCCTTCCATGCCAGGTACACTAGCAGTAGCTTAAGGAATCTGTATTTAAACATATATTTAAAGACCAACAAAGGCCAGGCTCAGTGGCTCAGGCCTGTAATCCCAGTACTTTGGGAGGCTGAGGCTGGCAGATCACAAGGTCAGGAGTTCGAGACCAGTCTGATCAACATGGTGAAACCCTGCCTCTACTAAAAATAAAATAATTAGCAGACGTGGTGCCATGCACCTTGTAGTCCTACTGTAATCCTAGCTATTCAGGAGGCTGAGGCAGGAGAATTGCTTGAGCCAGAGAGGCGGAGTTTGCAGTGAGCCGAGCACGTGCCATTGTACTCCACTCCAGTCTGGGCAACAGAGTGAGACTCCGTCAAAAAAAAAAAAAAAAAAACCACCACGCCAATACTAAAACAATAGGCTGAGGCTTCAGCTACCCCTGAAGTTATATCCATTTTTCTCTCCTGATTGCTCTGAGACTGGAACAGGGAAGTTAGGAGAATGAGCGCTGGACTTGGTGAAGAGGGAGGAGCAAGGCTGAGGGCGGCTTACGTGCCTGCTGAGGACAGGGAGATTCCTCTGGTTTTCAAACATCTTTCTTTTCCATTGATTCTGCTGGGTCCTCGGTCCTTAAATATCAGAGGCAGGTAGATGTTTGTATGTGAGTGTGCAATCCTGACAGTGTGCAATAAATTCTTGTGGATATAGAAAGAAAGAAAAGTAGAAAAGAAGGAGGAAGGGAGAAACAGAAGAAGGAAAAAGGGGAAGAGAGGAAAAAAGGAAGGAATAGAGGGAGGGAGGGAAGGAGGGTGGAGAAAAAGAGGGAGGCAGGAAGAATATTTATAAGTCTACAAAGAGTAAAAATTGCAGAAAAATAAAAGCTTGTCTCTGAAACAAAAGGTTGGCTCACATAAACTTTTAGCTTCCTGTATTTGAGGAGACAAGCAGAAGTGAATGTTTTGTTTAGAGGAAAGTGTAAGGAAGGATAAAGAGAAAATAAATATCAATCACTCTGAATTTAAAGGAAAATAATCAATGGAAACCATAGTTGCATCTACTATATGTTGATATAATTTATTTTATGTGTATTCTGTCTTCACATCGAAGTCAGAAACATACTTTGCAAACAGAATGTCTGTATAATTATAATACGATTCAAGAAATTCCCAAAATCACCAACATCAAGAAAGAGCTGTAGAGATGCATATGATGAGGATGGTCAGATGGTAAATCCAACATTTTCGTTTGTGTTAAGAAGTAAAAAATGGCCCTTTGACTAGAATGAGAAAACATGACTATATTTCAAGTTAAATACATAATTGATCAATGGAACCCAACAAGTTAGGTGTACAATTCAGATACATGTGATGCTAATTTCGAATACACTTAAATTCAAATCAAGAGTCCTCATCATGGGATAAGCTGGATTACTGGAATTCACTTCTCGATTGGCCATTTTACGCAAGCACTCCATGATAGAATTTGAGGGTTACCTGCAAAGCCTTCAGCTCAGAAACGTCTCTTCTCCATTTCATGACACTGTCAATCAATCTCTTCCTTCCTGAGAGCTAAAGGACTACAACTGTTACACCAGAATGCAAGGAATCTCAAAAGAGGCAATATAAAAATTGGTAGGGTTTACAAATGGTTAACTCTGTCTTGGAAATAATTTGATAGTTTCCACCCTCACAAATGGGAAGACGACAGTAGCAGCTGTAGATAGGGCTTCACATCAAGCCAGACCAAGCGCCTCACTCAGGAGGAGGCAAAATATGGGTACATGGAGCCAAGCTCATGGTGAGCGCAGGCCTAGGTGAGGGGCTGGTGGGACTCTCTCGGCAAAGGATGAAAGGAGAGAGGCTGCTGGGTAGGCTGCAGAATCAAGACACGGACACCCTCAGCCTAAGCTGGGAGGCAGCGGGAAGGTAGGGGAGCACAAAGAAATATCTCATTCTGGCTGGGCGGTGGCTCATGCCTGTAATCTCAGCACTTTGGGAGGCTGAGGTGGGTGGATCACTTGAGGTCAGGAGTGCGAGACCTGCCTGGCCAACAAGGTGAAACCTCATTTCTACTAAAAATACAAATATTAGCTGGTCCTGGTGGCAGGTGCCTGTAATCCAAGCTACTCAGGAGGCTGAGACAGGAGATTTGCTTGAACCTGGGAGGTGGAGCAGTTGCAGTGAGCTGAGATTGAGCCACTACACACCAGCCAGGGCAACAGAGGGGGAGATGGGGAGGGAAGGGGGAGGGGGGAGGAAAGGGGGAGGGGGGAGGAAAGGGAGGGGAGGAGGAAAGGGAGAGGGGGAGGGGGAGAGAAGGGAAGGGACTTATGCTAAATTAGCCCTGTCCACCACCGACATCCAAGGTTGCCTCAGGGGCCGAAGCATCCCCGTGAAGCCAACCCTTAGGGCCGACCTCAGACACTGACCCCACCAGCCATACCAAAAGGATGTAGTGGAAAGACAGCCAGGTACTCCTGCAATCAAAGCAGACAGATTCAGGCCCAAACAGGAGGCCCATGTCAACAACTGCTAAGGATCCTGCCGTTCCTGTTCTTACACACATCCCCTTGGCATTTCTCTTCTGGGTTACTTCCCTTTTGCAACTCAGAAAAATCCTCATGCTCAGGAATTAGCGCCAATCACAAACTTTATGAAACCTTTTAAATAAAAGACATATGTTAAGTGCTAAATTCCCTATTGCGTGTCAGTTTGTTTGCTACAACATTGCTGCTATTTTGCTTTAAAACTATAAGCACTGGCCGGGCGCGGTGGCTCAAGCCTGTAATCCCAGCACTTTGAGAGGCCGAGGCGGGTGGATCACGAGGTCAAGAGATCGAGACCATCCTGGTCAACATGGTGAAACCCCGTCTCTACTAAAAAAAATACAAAAAATTAGCTGGGCATGGTGGCGTGTGCCTGTAATCCCAGCTACTCAGGAGGCTGAGGCAGGAGAATTGCCTGAACCCAGGAGGTGGAGGTTGCGGTGAGCCGAGATCGCGCCATTGCACTCCAGCCTGGGTAACAAGAGCGAGACTCCGTCTCAAAAAAAAAAAAAAAAACTATAAGCACTGTGGAATGGGTTTTGTACAGCATCCAGATGGCCATATAGGAACTCACTGGGCATTTCATATTGGTTACAATATCTATACACATAATTTTTACAAGGAATATAACTTTTTACTGTAGACTGTCTTTTTTTTTAAAGAAAACTAAATTTGAGAATCTGCATGATACATTTGGGGTAAAATTGTATGGTATTTTTAGTATTTTCCTCATGCTTTCTGTTTTCTATTTAAAAAGTTAAAATTCTAATCCGATTACACAAGGTAAATTGTCGGGCCTTGGACTTTTGGATAAAAGAGAGCAGGATGGGATGATAGCCGTGGAACTCAGAATCCGCTAATCAGTGTGTAACAACTTACTTGCAGAATTAACTAGTCCTTACATTTTTTTTTTCACATTTTTTACAAAGTCCATGAGCTCCTGATACTGACCTATGAAAGGTGCAAAATCAGACGCCTGCAGAAAAGAAACAACTTGCTCAAAATCACATGGCACATGTGGCCTGCCTGTTTTGAGAGAGATACCTGTGGATAGACACAGAACCCACTCACTGGCAGTGGAATCCGGTGGGGGGAGCACAGCCTGTGGAGGCAGAATGCTGCCGTTCAAATCCGGATTCTGCTAGTTACTAACGAGGGACCCTGGGACAGGCAGGTGAACTCCTCTATGCCTCAACTAGCTCACCTGTGAGATGGGGCTACACCTGGCACTTAAGCCATTGGGTTGTCATGAGGATGAAATGGTTCCATGTCAGGAAAAGTGCACAGATGAGTGCTTAATGTGTTAATCAGCGTCTGTTCTTTAGTGTCAGTTCTGTATTATTAACACTTTTATTTCTGTGTTTTGATTACTCTGGTCAGCACTATTATCACTATTTTGTGAAGGCTTTGAGAACTTCAGTGAATGGGCCTGAAAGTCTCAATGCAAGAGGGCAGCTCTCGCTGGAGGATAACACAGCACACACAGTGCTCACATCTGATGCAGTAATTCCAGAGCCCAGGTCTTCCTTACAAGTTGGCTTTCTGGTTTGCTACAGCAAATCCACCAAATCTCATTTTCTATCCCACTCCCCACCTCCCAGGGTACATGTTTGTTTTTACATTGCTCTTGTCACATTAATCTGCAGCTCAGAACATCAACCTCCAAACATGGTTCACTTTCATGTAAATTACACAGTATGATTTAAAGTGCGGGCTCCTGTTCCCCACCACTAAGCTGAGTGCCTGAGTCAAAATCTCTGGGAAGAGGGTCCAGGAAATTTGCTTGCCAGGGGTTTCTGATACTCACACACGTTTCAGAAGTACTTGTGATTTATTGTTTTAGGCACTCGTCTTATTCCTTCTACTTGGCTACACGTTGCATCCCCCACAACACCTATTGTGATTCCTTTTTCCACAATACCACACACACGGTAGGTTTTCAATGACTATTAATAAAATAAATGTTTGCTAACAAGCTGAAGCCACCTAGGATTCCATCTCACTAGGTAGGAGGAGAAAGGTATGACAAGCCATCATTGCTGCAGCAAAATCACACACAGCGTCTGATACTCCAAACAGCTCCAATAGGAGTCTTAATGGGCTGCAGTGGGTTGTACAGTTAAATAACTCTACTCCACGGAAAAAAAAAAAAAAAAGTGGCAGCAATAGAGGAGAACACACAAAGACCCAGCTGCCCGAAGCATGAATAGCCTAGCAAGGCAATCCCGTCAGGACCCACGGAGAATACAGATCAGCAGAAAATGGGAAATCTGAAATGAGCTAGGGTCTCAATGGTGCTCGCCATAAGCCATTTTCAACTCTCCCTTTCCTTTGCTTCCTCCTGCCTCTCTCCCTCCCCAAACCCAAAGTTATGAGAGCTATTAGGAAAAAAGAGTGACTACTGTGTGAAGGCGGAGGGTCCCGTGAGCTGGCCCTGCAGCTGGGCCCGGCTACATTATGCTCATTATTCCTGGGAGGGAGGCGTGAGCCCAAGACAGCGTTCCTTCTGCAGCTGGCATCTTGTGAGCTAAGTTACTCGCAAGAATCAGAGAGGAAACACTGGACTTTGTTCTTGAAGACGATCAGAAAAAAATGGGGAAGATCTAAAAGGATTTTAAACCAAAATTTCAAGGTTCAAATAGATACCTTTTTTTTTTTTTAAGCAAAACTCAGAGCACAAAAGTGACACTGTCCTTGAGAATTAAAGAAGAAAGCACCAGTACATTTCCAGTTAAAATTTAAGCGCATGCTGTTGATAGTATACAATTTGGAGAATTACACGTTGCCTGTTTCCTTACTTCAGATAGAATAATAATGCTGGAAAGGCCCTCAAGAGGTGTTGGCCCAGATTTCTGACTCCAGGGTTATGATTATCTATGCCTGGAATCTCCTCTTCAAGATTTCTAGGGATGGAGAGTCCATAAATTTTTTATAGCCCAGTGGAATGTGTTTTTCTCCTTGAATGCCGAAGTTCTTCCTGGTATCCAAATGAAATCACTGCCGATTTCCTTTGTCTACCTAGCCACACATGCCAAGGCCAGCGCAACCCTTGCCCTCTTTGGCACACTCTTCTGAATTCCTACTATTTTCTTTCAACGTCCTTTTAACAGTAAAATAAATGAGCACAACCTAAGGCAGTACACGGAAAAAATTAGTCCGTGAGACATGAATCCTATAATCCTTTTCAGAAAAAACGATGGTTTTTTTTCTAGCAAATGTTCTTCTCTCTCTTACAAACACACAGACACATTTATTTAACATCTAGATTAGATTGTTAGATTGCTAGATGTTTTTATTTTAAAACTGTGTAGTTTTTGCCCTTCCCATTTTAAATGTGCTTTTATAGGCTTTATCACACTTAATTATTCTCCATATACGTGTCCCTGCTGATTTCATCTTGCTTTGAGGCACCATCTCCCCTCTTAGGAACAAAAATCAAAATAGCATTAATAAATCTTCTGAAGAATGTATCACAAATTTGATCTCATATCACTTTCAAATTTAATGAGTATTTTTATAATTCCCTTGTAGCATCAATTCACCAACAGTGTTAAAAGCAATGGACCTAACTCCAGTTCTGCTGATTCACTCCCTCCTGGAGAGGTAGAGTCACTGACAATAGCTATTGGGACGTTGGAAGGTCACCTTATCAGAATTACCACTTAAAATCACTTTCAAATGAGTCACATAGCTCACTTGACTTATCTCATTGATGATTCCCCATAGTAACCAGAAACTTCTCACCATGACCACAGGACTCTTCCCCGCTCAATGCCACCATTCACCACAACTTTCTCAGTTTCAAAGTACACTGGCCCATTCCCTTCTCTTCCCAAATTTACCAAGACCATCCACTTCAGAGAATTAGTGGGCCCTATTCTTTCACCTGAAAGATTCTCCTGCAAGTTCTTCACAAGCTAGATTTCTCGCTAATCATGATTGTTTACCTAGATTTTTCTCCTCTCATGTCCCCCAATTAGCAGTTAAATCCCACAAAGATGCTGGTGGGTCTTTCCCACACTGTGACTCTGTGCCAGTCACAGAGTGAGCACCCAATGAGTATGTGTGGAATGAATGAATGTGGGTGAGGTTTTATGCATACCACCATCACCCAAGATTGCTGTAGACGCCAACCTGACCACAGCTATGTGGGAACTGATTCCTTAAAACTAAGCAATAAAGAAAAGCAGTGTATCTCAAAAGCAACAAGGAAAGGAGTGTATCTACAAATTTATGAAAGAAATTCATATACACATGCATTTCGTTGCCCCTTATTTTATTTTCACTACTCAAAACAAATTTCCGATGATAAAACATGTCTAGAACATATTTTCTTTGTGACCTCTAATTACTATATTCATCAACTCAAGTTCAAGCAAAAAAGAATATCATGTGAGAAAAAAATCCAAAGCTTACCAAAATCATACATTTCCTTTCTAGTTTTGTTTCCATGTTGGCATTGAAGTTTGCCTAAATGAAAAATGTTTATTCTGGATTCTGAGGCTTGAATATTAGCATAAAATTTGAGAGCTGAAGCAAAACAAAAATGCAAAATTATCCCTAAAGGATTTGGAGAATATAACAGTTAGAAAACTTTTTTTTTCCATTCCTTAAGAGATATTTTCTTCAGATTGAAAGAATAAAGGGAAGAATGATCATTAAGAAAAAAACTTTTCTTGTGAATTCCAATGTTCCACAGAGCTACAGAAATCACAGCGAGAATATGGTTTTATTCAGACACACTAAAGCCTGGGTCTTCAATTTGTGACCAAAAGTGATAGTGTTAGATCTTTAAGAAAAATAAAACAGGCTATGAATTCAGTCTAGCATTACTCTGTGTGTTTATTTTGTTGGTCATTTTATGTTTTCATTCTTAAGAATGATTGCCATTGTGAAACATGGGTCTCAAGACCACACATCCTGGAGCCTATCTCACCAAGAGAACCCATGCTGGCCACATGCCCCATACCTTGCAGCCACTGTGAGTCCTGGTCTTCATCAGCGGTGTGGTTGTGCATAGCTCAATTGCCTCCGGCTCATGGAAGATGACCGCTGGGAGAGGTTCCTTTTTCAGTGTTAGGACATTCAACTTAGACTTCAGCATGGTCTGAAAGTGCTGAAAAGCAGAAAAATAAGCCACATGTAGTTCAATCACTTGGACTTACAGGTCATACAATTGTACCTTAAACCCAGTAGCAACTTGTTTGTTTTAAGTCTGTTCTATTATGGGAGGCGAAGAGATATTTAGTAAAACAGAGGAGGGAGAACTGTGTCCTGTCAGGACATGACTCAAATGAAGCTGTGGAGACAGTCGATCCCTAAGCAGGTCCATAGAAACATGACTTAATGGTAAAGTCATCTCACCCAGGACATTATGTTCTGAGAAGCTCTTCCAAGGTACAGTACACAGATGAAATTGTGGCAGTGGAATCCATGCAGATTCAGCTATACAAGATGTTTGGAAGAGGATGTAATGGGGGTTATTTTGGGAAAAGTCTAGACATCGTTGAAGGAAGAGAACAGATAACTAAGTACACAGGCCTTCTGTTCTCTGCCTTCCCAAGCTCTTTCATGCACTGGCTGTAGAGCCTTAGGAAATTCACTACTTTATGATGGACCATTTTTGTGTGCTGTCTCGGGCCAGGACCCAAGATAAATATCCATTTCATATGCAACTTCTCTTGGCTCTTGTCATGAAGGATGCTCAGAATTCAACCAGATTCAATCACTGCTATCCATACTACCCAGTCTAAGGCCCATCTTCCCTTGGTCTATGAAAATGACATCCAAACTTGTCCCATCATTTCCAACTTTGTCCCTGTACAGAGAATTGCCACACAGTCACCAGAGCGATCCTCCTAACATTGCGTGTGCCACGCCACCTCTACTCAAACTCCCCTATGTCTTCCTATCTCTTCATGGAAAAATTCCAAGTTCTTACCTTGGCCTTTGCGACCACACATGATTCAGGGACCTACTGCCTCTCTGATTTCACCCCCCATCTCCATCCTCACACATAGAGATCCAGGCACAGTGTCCTCCTAACTATTCTGAAAATAAGCCAAAGATACCTGTGCCTCAGGACCCCTGATCATGCTGCTCCTGTCCTATGTATCTTCAAGTCCTGCTTCTTCATCTCCTTGAGGTCCCTGATCAAATGTCACCTCATGGGACAGCCCTTCCTAATCAAAATCTAAAGCAGCCAGCATGCATATACACACACCAACACAGACACATGCTTGGCTTCATGGGCCTGCAACCTGTGCTTAGGAGGGCCTCACACCCAGAAGGACTCCATGCTTTGTTGAATGTCTTTCGTTTGGTGTCCCCATCTTGAAAGTGGGAGGCCAAAGCAGGCAGATCACCTGAGGTCAGAAGTTCAAGACCAGCTTGGCCAAAGTGAAACCCCATCTCTACTAAAAATACACGAATTAGCCAGGCGTGATGGCAGGCACCTGTAATCCCAGCTACTTGGGAGGCTGAGGCAGGAGATTCACTTGAACCCCGGAGGCAGAGGTTTCAGTGAGCTGAGACCACACCACTGCACTCCAGCCTGGGCGATAAGAGTGAGAGTCTATCTCAAAAAAATATATACTCAAAGGATTATAAATCATTCAATCACAAAGACATATTTACACGTATGTTCATTGTGGGACTATTTACAATAGCAAAGACCTGGAACAAACCCAAATGCCCATCAATGATAGACTGGACAAAGAAAACGTGGCACATATACACCATGGAATACTACACAGCCATAAAAAAGGATAAGTCCATGTTCTTTGTAGGGACATGGATGAATCTGGAAACCATTATTCTCAGCAAACTGACACAGGAACAGAAAACCAAATACTGCATGTTCTTGCTCATAGACTAGTGTTGAACATTGAGAACACATAAGCACAGGGAGAGAAGCATCACACACTGGGGGGGGGGCGCTAAGGGAGGGACAATGGGGGTAGGGAGGTTGGGGAGGGATATCATGGGGAGAAATGCCAGATATAGGTGACGGGGGATGGAGGCAGCAAGCCGCCTTGCCATGTGTGTGCCTATGCAACAATCATGCATGATGTGTACATGTACCCCAGAACCTAAAATACAATTTTTAAAACAATCCTAATAATTTTATTTTGAACTTGTGTTTTATAAGGAAAGTCCGATGGGACAGTGGAGCACAGATGTGAGGGGACAAGACACATACATTGTGTGCATCCCCCATCCTTACCACCCACCTTCACAGAGCATTAGTGATACCCCATGGAGACAGAATTCTGATGAACTCATGACATGTAGGAATTCGGCAAGAGGCAAAGTGAGCACAAGGTATGTATTAAGCCTATGACTTAAATAAGCTGGAATATGCATCGACCCAGGAGACCATGCATTGTAACCAGAACTTGCTTCAAGTTCAGAAAGGAATTAGCCTTGTTCTAAGAAACAGGAATGATCACAGAATCTTATCACATCCTTTCCCACTTGTATTACTCCCCTGTACAAGGCAACCACCTACGCTGAAATGGTGACACAGAAGGAAAGGGAAAGGTAGAGCAAACACAGTTCCTTTCAGTTCTTCCTTAGTCATCAGTAAGATGAAGGCAAAGTGATGAGAGAAAGTGCGTGTATCAAGGAGTGAGATAAAAACAGGTAAGTTAGTTTCGTGCAGCGTTTTCGCCGTTCTGATAAAAACAAAATACGGCATGAACTAGATAATGCAAATTGGATAATTTCTATGATCCCATTCTTACATTTGCATTTAAAGTGGGCACTGTACAATATAAATTCATGCTCAGCATCTAAATGTTTAATTTCTCTTTACTTAGAACAGCATTAAATAGCAAATAATAATTTTAAAAACAAAAGGACTATTCCAGACAGAGATTCATGAAAAAAAAGCTTTATGTTTTGGTACCTTCAATGGTACTTTTCTTCTACTTTTTGAATAAGAAACACTGAATTTTCATTGCACACTGGACCGTAGGAGTTGTGTAACCAGTCTGCACACGTATATACTCATCTCTGTCCACTCCCTGTCCCTGCTTTACTATTCCTATAATTTATCCCTACTTATCACCACTATAAGATTATGTACTTGTTCACTTTATTGCCTTCCAGTAGAATATAAGCACCATAGGAGCAGAAACTATTTTATTCAAGGACATATCACAAGGTCCTAAAATACTTCCTGACTCATTATAGAAGTGAACATTTGTGGAAGGTAACGAGGGTAATGTAATTTTAAAAAACAAACTACAGGCCGGGCGCAGTGGCTCACGCCTATAATCCCAGCACTTTGGGAGGCTGAGGCGGGTGGATCACGAGGTCAAGAGATCGAGACCATCCTGGTCAACATGGTGAAACCCCGTCTCTACTAAAAATACAAAAAATTAGTTGGGCATGGTGGTGTGTGCCTGTAATCCCAGCTACTCAGGAGGCTGAGGCAGGAGAATTGCCTGAACCCAGGAGGCAGAGGTTGCTGTGAGCCGAGATCGCGCCATTGCACTCCAGCCTGGGCAACAAGAGTGAAACTCCGTCTCAAAAAAAAAAAAAAAAAAACTACAGGCTGAGCACAGTGGCTCGCACCTGTAATCCCAGCACTTTGGAAGGCCCAGGTGGGCAGATCACCTGAGATCAGGAGTTCAAGACCAGCCTGGTCAACACGGCAAAACCCGTCTCTACTAAAAATACAAAAAATTAGCCAGGCACAGCGGACACCTGTAATCCCAGCTATTCAGGAGGCTGGGGTACGAGAATGAGTCACGCCAGGGAGGCGGAGGTTGCAGTCAGCTGAGATCGTGCCACTGCAATGCAGCCAGGGCAACAGAACAGAACTCCATCTCAAACAAACAAAACCTACAAATATAAAAAATAATAATCTAAATCAGGGTTCATATACTAGACCAGCTCACTACTTTGCCCAAGTTGACCTTAAGGACGTGGTATGGGCTATGAAACAAATACAAGACTAAAAGAAGTCAATAATGATCCGCATACACAAGTACCTTCACCTCAGTATAAATCGCCAAAAACAATTCTTTAAACACTAGAGATCATTATGTTACATGAAATCGTTATGTTAATATCATGAAACAAGAGAAGCACAGAAAGACAAACACTGCATGTTCTCATTTATTTGTGGGATCTAAAAATAAAAACAATGGAACTCATGAACATAGAGAGTAGAAGGATGTTTAGCAGAGGCTGCGAAGTGTAATGGGGGCTGTGGGGCAGGTGGAAATGGTTAATGGGTACAAAAAAATAGAAAGGATGAATAAGACCTACTATTTGACAGCACAGCAGGGTGACTATAGGCAATAATGACTTAATGGTACATGTTAAAATTAACTTAAAAAGTATAATTGGATTGTCTGTAACAAAGGATAAATGCTTGAAGGGATGGATACCCCATTCTCCATGTTATTCTTGAGTACTGCATGCCTGAATCAAAGCAGCTAATCTCATTTACGAGCAGTAGAAGTTTGGGAATTTGTGGCAGGGCAGTGCTTTTTTCACAAGTCCACTAGAACTCCAACTGGCCTCTCTGGTGGTCCATTTACAGCACTGATTTGGCTAGGCTTCCACGCCCAGTTAGTCAAACACTAATCTATGTATGTGTAGTTGCAATGTATTTTATAGATGTGATTAAAGTCCATAACCAGTTGACTTGAAGCGAGGGAAAGTACGCTAGATAATTAGGGCAATTTTGATTTGATTGGTTCAAAGACCTTAAGAGGCAGCCTAGACTTCCCTGAAGAAGATATTTCTCCTACAAATGCCAGCTTTGGCCCACGGTTCCAGCCCCGCTTTCTGACAGCCTCCCTTGCAGTTTTGGACTTTTCTTGCCAGCACCCACAACTGCATATGCCAAATCCTTGAATAAACCTCTAGATATAGATGTCCCACTAGTTTTGTTTCTCTGGCTGAACCCCAATTGTTATAGTCACCTTGTAGAATACAAAGTTGCCAGCTCCGAGGGCAATTTTTTTTTTAGTGGAAAAGAGACTTGCCCTTAGGTTTTTCAGAGTGTTTGATTTGCATTAGAAAAAAAAAAGTAAGGGCAAGTCTTCATGTTATCTGGAAGTTTCTGTTCTTGCTCCTAATTGATTCCAGCTGAATGCAGAGTGTAGCGTTTGGAGTTGCCACTAGGGAAGAGTGGTCTGGGAGGAGCCACATACATCACTGAGAGTGAGAGCTGACGGTGATTTGCCAAGTTGGTTGGGAAAGAAATTGGGGCCAACAGAGGAGGAGGATAAAGGAAGAGGGAAGCTCAGAAGGTGAGGTCTGAGTACGTGGGGGTACCTCCCCTGTCTACCATCTTGCCCAGGCTCTACAAGATGTTCATGAAAGCACAGATCATCAGTCCAACTTCCGCCACACAGCAATTTTCTCAAGAGGGCACCGGAAGTGATCTTGCTTTCAGGAGGGTGAGGCAACTGCACTGCTTGAAACTTCTGAGATTGTCTTCCCCTCCCTGTTGTAAACCAAATGCCACAACCATTGATTTAGTCACTAAGCAAACAGAGACTGAAAGTCGTGGACCAGCACACAAGCCCCTTTGATTGCTTGGCTGGGGATCCAAGTAAAAGAAATACACGGATAAACAGAAAAAGAAAAAAAAAAAAGCTACATTGGAGACAGGAAGATAACAGAGTTCAAATTACAACTTCAACACAGTATGTTGTGCAACCTCAGCTAACTAACTCTTCTGAGCTTGTCTTCTCCATCCAGGCAGGCATGTGCCATGCATTTGCCTGCCGATTCATTCCACCTTCCCCGAATACCTATATGCAGCCAAATACTGTGGTAGGCACAGCTGGAACAGAAATACAACATTCGTCTCTGCTTGAAAGGGGTTCTCACAGTTGGTGGAGACTGTTAAGTCAAATGACAACTGCAAATCTCTGTGAGAAGTTGTTTAGCAAAGCTAGAGAGATACTAAGAAAATACTTGAGGTGAAGCTGAGAAAATGATTCCTTTACAAGAAATATTTTTAGTGATTTTGTCCTCTTTGCCTACTATGAAAAGATGAAGGTTAAAGAGGGAAGTAAAATGTGGATTGCTTGATCTATTATTGAATCTATAAGAATACATCTTCTTATGACAAAATTAACATTTTGTGCAACTCTGAGTGCCTCTGGTAAATTTTAGGTGGTTAACAGCGTGAGAGTTATAGCTGATTCTGCTTTGAAACACTCTTCTTTTCCCTTGGGGAAGCTTCTCCACTACTACATGCTGCCTTGTTGAATGAGGCTGTGAGTCACAGTTCCTTGCCCCCTGACATTGAATAATGTCCTCACCCTTTACACAAAGACTATGCGACACAGGCTGACCACCTGAGTGCCTCATGCCCCTGCCCAAAAGCATTGGTTCAGAGGAAACTCAAGACTGGCTGAACGGAATGTCCTGGGGATGGGAATGCCTCTGGTTGCTGGATTGGGGTGATGTGCGCCCAGAGCTGCTGCTGGCCTCCTTCCCAATCAAAGTCAGCCTGAGTGTGAGACCACACCGGGACAAGGAAAGACAGTAATAAACAGGGAAATTTCCCGAGAAATGGAAAGATAGCCTTGACATCATTGAACCCCTGGATCCAGCTGCATGTAACTCAGATCCATCCATGGACCCACCCAGAATATGAACCAACGCATTCCAATTGATGTTTAAGCAAGCTTGAGTTGGGTGTCTGATCCTTGCAACTAAGAGAATCTTGTAATACAAATTACTTTGTAATGAAAAAATCGCCTGTGAAAATAAAAAGAAGCCATGAACAAAAATTGTAAAAAGACGCATCAATTTTAAAACTGTAGAAATGCAGGCTAACATTATCTCTTTTATAAAAAAGTGAATATTGTACTTATTTGAATAGACTAAACCTTAAAGATAAAGTACTAACGAATAATCTGAAGTAGATATTACAGTCCTCAGGTTATCCTTATCTAAGATAAAGCCCCTGGGGGTACTGTCAAATGTAATGAATTCCAACTCTCGAGAGACAGCCAAATAACGTACCTGCAGAGGCATGCCACTTAGGTGGCACGTTCTCTTACTAGATAACAGAGTCCCATATTCCATACCCAGTTCTGTAAGAGCTGCATGGCCTTGTAATTCCTGGTCCTGTTTTCTCATCTGTTAACTTTAAAATGCTATATTAGTCGTGTCAAAAACAATATCACTTATACTTTGCATGGACAGGCATGCACATTACAGACAATGCCACTCAAAATAGCATGAAGCAATAGCATTATAAAAAGGCAACAAAAGAGGAACCCAATAGAGGAGTTTGGAAAAGCTACTGCTCCTAAACCAAAGGTGCACAGAGTTCCATAAAGAAAATGTGTTATTCATTTTTAAAGAAGAAAAGTGAATAGTGTTGTAGAAAACTAGGGCGATGCCCTGGACAAATTAAACAAAGATCGGCTTTCTGCATTGAGTGTTTTATGTTTGATCCCAAAATAGAGCCTCTAAATCAAACCCCATTATGCAGATGGGGTAATCGCCATGCCCTGTATAATTTTACAGTTGGCGCTGCTTCCTACCCCTATTCAGACATTAATCTCTGACAGTTTAGCAAGTGGCAATTTACATATTTTACCAATTCAAATGGAGTGTATCTCACCTTTGCATTGATTTTGTATCCAAAATATAAAGCATCTTTGGAAGGCAAAACCTGCTTAATGTTTTTATAAGATAACTGGAACACCAGCCATACTTAAATGAGAGGGAAGGCATTAAGATTTTAATCTTCCGTCCATCCTTGCCTGTGGAAGACAGACTATAATGGTCAGTGTTAACTTGCGAATTACTGACTCAGTAATGCCCTAATCAAGCTTCAAAAATATGGCAAATGTTCATCTTAAGAGAACCACCAGGAACAATTGGGTGAATCAGATTAATGGAAAACTTCAGTCCAAATAAATGTTGATTTGTACAAGTGCACAAAAAACCCTAGGGCTTTGACATTCTATTTATAATCATGCTTCATTTTATTACTTTGGGGATTCCTAAGAATTAATGGAACTCACTTGTGGTTTTCTTATATTCTATACCACTTATTTTAAATAAAGTATATTCAGGCCCCAACTATGAGAAAGGAAACAATAGTGACACTTTTTTGTGACCTTTAATAAGACATTTTGCTTATTACTTTTAATGAAAATTCTTAGATTTCTGCTTTTAAGTATTTATTCTAGCATTTTTCACAGAAATAAGTGGCATAAAAGCAAAAGAAAATTCTGTTAAACAATTTGTATGTTTAACAACTTCTATGTAATTAAAAGTAATATGTAAGAAGAAAAAATTTTACTTAATTAAAACAAGCTTTTATTTAAACTTTTTTTTCTTACCTATTAATTCAACTTATAACCTATAACATTCTTAATGCTAAGAGTTTGTCTATTTTTTTCCTTTGGCCCTTTATTAATGCAAAACAGGGTTGAATAATCTCCCAAAATCTAGCAGGCATATACAAAATTAAGACTTTTTGCTTCAAGAATTAACCTTCTTATGAAGTTTATGTCAATCTGGTATTTCAAGCAAAGAAAAACCTACACCAATTTGGCATTTATCTTCTTGCTACAAATCATCCTAGTCACTGTCTTATTCAAAATAGTTCCAGTTTAATTTTAAAGGCCTGCATCCAAACTCTCATAAATTTAAAAGGCTCTATATCTATTAAAGAAATGGCTATTATTAAACTAACTGAAAATACTCATGTTCACACAGCCATATTTATTCATGCAGCTTTGATCATGGAAGCTTTTTTTTTTTTAACATCACAGATTCTCTCAAGTGATTATGTGGGAGAGGCACAAAAATACCTCCATGCCCAGGGAGGACGCAAAAGCCCCCTAGCCTTCTGAAGGGCTCACTTACTCAAAGGAGACAGACAGAGAGAGAGAAAGAGAGAGAGAAGAACAGAGAGAGACAGAGAGAGTATGTGTGCATACTCACTATTTATTGATTTTCTTTGTCACTGACTTGAAATAAACACATACGCAAATGTGCTATATTCCTAGTTAAGTAGTTTCTGTCATCTTCTAAACTATTTTTCTATATGTAAACAGTCATCTTTCAATTTTTCTAACTGTGAATTGTTAAACATGGGTTACAAGCTGCCTCTAGGTAAGTTTTAGTTAATTCACAGACTGCTTTGTTGTTAAAATTTGAAGTGGTATTCAAAAATTGAAATATACACCTAGTTGAAATCTGTATTTCCACTTATTTTGAAAAATCAGAAGTCCTGCAAAAGGAACATTCCCTCACAATAACAATTTGCTCCAGCTGACTATTGCAACCGCCCTATTGACCTAGGGGCTTTCCTCTGCAATTGACCACAGTCTCTGCCTGCCCTCCTGCCAACTTTCTCTTCTATACTAAATGCCATTGGGTATTTTCACAGTCATTGTATGCCTTACCAAGTTCACTCCTGTACATTACTTGCTTGACCCTTTTAGGCATTGAATTTGTAACCCCTGATGTAAAATGCCAAACGCTAGGAGTATGGAACAAAAATTTCACCTACTCATGAAAAAAAAAAAAAAAAAAAAACAAATTCCAGCATAGCTGAATTGAATCTTACCTGTATTTAAATAATGAAAATTCAACGAACAGGGTGTGAGTCGGTGAATGATAGAATAATAATATAAACAGGTCAACACACCTGTCATTGCACTCAATGAGTACAGGCTATGAGTAAGTACTTAGAAATCTGCTCTTCTCTGAGTTATTCCCACATGCCCCCCCACCCCGGTAGTGTGAGTATCTTGTTGCACTGAATACACTTAAGACACTTACAATCAATACTGTTTACTTTCACTTTTAATCAGGATGCATTAAGAGGGACGACCCTCCTACTTAAAACAACCAACTAAAGTGAAGAAAAAATTATGAAACCACAGTTTGTGACACTGGGTATGAAGCAATGAAGGACAGTGGCCCCTGAGAGTTGTGAAACAAATGAGGTAAGCTATAAAACTGCACAGCTTCCTGCCTGGAAACCGTCTGCAGGCTGCAGAGCAGGGAGGAGAAACACAAGCAGGACGCAGCCGGCTCCCTGAGCTACGGAGACACAGATGAAAGCCTGGTGAGACAAACAAGAGAAGAGAACTTCACAGAGAGAGAATTCTGTAAATCTTCAGAGGGCCTCCTTAAATATTCAGCTGACTACTGATCAGCATATGTATGAAAGGAAACTCATCAAAGCTGGAAAAGGTCCACTGGAAAGAATAAGAGATTAGAGCGCTGATGCTCACACAGGGCCAGTGATATTGCCTGTTCCCCTTAGCCAGAATAAAAAAAACTCATGAGTCACAGAGCAATGGGTAGAGAACTCAAGAAGTTACAGTCTCAGTAGTGGGGAAATTAGCACTAAACTACATGTTGCTCTGGTCTCACCTACAAATCTTAAAAGGAAGATTCAAGGATCAAATTGCTTCCAAGTAATTAACAGAACCTAACAATAACAAAAAGTTGAAGAATATGTATAGAAATGCAAAAATATCCAGTACCCAATAAGGTAAAATTTAAATCACCTAGCTTCCAATCAAAAATCACCAGACAAAGCCAGGCACAGTGGCTTATGCCTGTAATCCCAGCACTTTGGAAGGCCAAGGCAGGCAGATGGCTTGAGCTCAGGAGTTCAAGATCAGCCTGAGCAACATGGTGAAACCCCATCATTATAAAAATTACAAAAAATTAGCCATAGTTCCAGCTACTTGGGAGGCCGAGGTGGGAGGATCACTTGAGCCCGAGTTTGAGGCTTCAGTGAGCCATGATCAAGCCACTGCACTCCAGTCTGGGTGACAGAGTGAGACCCAGTTTCAAATTAAAAAATAAAAATTAAAAAGTTTTTTAAATCACCAGACATGAGTCATGCAAAATAGAAAGAAAATAAAATCCATAAGGGTTAATAAACCAGTTAATCAAAAGCTACCCAGAATTGATAAAGATGTTATAATAAACAGGTAATGACCTTAAAACAATACTCAGTATGACACTGATGGTTTTAACCAGTGCAATAAGGCAATGAAAAGAAATAAAAAGAATCCATATTGGAAAGGAAGAAGTAAAATTGTCTTTATTCATAGAAAATGTGATTGTCTTTTTAAACAATCCAACAATTCTTTTAGATAACCTAAAAAAAGCTACTAGAATAAATGAGTTTAGCAAAGTTGAAGGACACAAAGTCAATATACAAAATTCTATTATTTTTCTATTGTCTAGCAATGAAAAATTGGCAATGACAGCAGATGTCCTTATAAAAGACTTGTACACAAATGTTCACAGGAGCCATATTTTTAATAGCAGAAAATTAGAAACAACCTAAATGTTTCTCATCAAGTGAATGGATAAACAAACTGCGGTATATCCACATAATGAATGCTCCTCAAAAAAGTGAGAAGGAATAAACTACTGATGCACATTACGACATCAATTACCAAACAATTACCCCGAGAACACAAACAAGAAAGGGAACATACTGTATGATTCCATTTAGATAGCATTATCTAATGGAAGGGAAGGGAAGAGGAGGAGAGGAGAGGGGAGGGGAGGGGAGGGGGGGAAGGGGAGGAGGGGAAAGAGGAAGAGGGGAGGGGAGGGGAAGGAAGGGGAGGGGAGGAGAGGGGAGGGAAGGAAAGGGAAAGAAAAAGAGAGAGGGAAGGAAGGAAGGGAGGGAGGCAGGGAGGGAGGAAGGAAGAAACTCATCCTTACAGTAAAGTTACACTTTTATAAATATAGAGGAAATTATCAAAATCTAAAGTTACCATATTGCAAACACTATAGCAATGTTTCAGGTGTGAATCATTGTTTAAGGCTAAAATTAGTGGGCTAAATATGATAAGAATGAAGATATTTGTATTGTCTCAAAGAATCTTTCCAGAAGATACTTATTTTACAAAGAGAACTTTACTTTGGCACAACCTAGCAGACATCACTTAGACTGAGTGACCAAAATAACCATCTCTAACAGTGAGAAATATTGACATAATTTGTCTCTAGATATAATACACTGAGAAGGTTACAATACCACTTCTATAGCATTCCTGCCAAAAATGCATAACCTGAATGTGATCTTTAGAAAATACAGACAAACTCCAACCGAGAGATACTGTCAAGAATAACAGGCCAGAACTCTTGAAAAATGTTACAGTCATGAAAGGCAGAGAATGACAGTAGAACTGACCAGATTAAAGAATACTAAAGAGACATGACAACTAAATCTAAAATACGATCTTAAATGGACACATACCTCACAGAAAGGGCACTGATGAAGCAACTGATAAAATTTGAATAAGGTCCTAAAATTACAAAAGAGTATTTTACCAATATTACCTTCCTGGTTTTTATTATACTGTGATTATATAAACTTTTAGCATTTGGGGAAGCTTGAAAATTCTTTATGCTATTTTGTCACTATTGAAATCTAACATTATTTTAAAATAAAAAGTTTTAAAAATGGAAAGTAATCTTTGAATTTTTGAATTTTTGTTTTAATTATCGTTAAACATCACTTGTACATTTTCAATTAATACTTTTAAAAACTAACTTTAGAGTTAGCTTGTGTTCATATTTTAGCATCATACAGCTATTATTCCACTGTAGACTAACTTCCAACAGGAAGTCTCTTATAACTCTTATTTTTGTTCCTTGTGATACGTCTTTTGTTTCTGACTGCTTTTAAGGTTTTCTTTTTATGTTTAGTTTTCAGCTGTTTGGATATAATGAGGCTAGTTGAAGAGCTTGTTTCAGTATTTATCATGTTTAGTGTTCTCTGAGCTTCTTGAATCTGTAGATCTGTGGTTTGATATCTTTCATTATTTTTGGAAAATCTTCAGCCTTTATGTCTTCAACGTTTCTTCCATCCCATTCTCTCTCTCTCTTCTCTTTCTGGTATTTCAATTACATGTATTTAGACCATTTTATAGTATCCCACAAATCTTGTATTGTCTGTTCTCACTTTATACACTCTTTTTTCTCTTTGGATTTCTTTGGGTAAATTCTCTTGACCTAAATTCAACTTCACTTATTTTTCCTTTGGTTGTGCTGAATCTACTAATAAGCTCGTTACAGGACTCCCTCATCTCTTTCACTTTGTCATTATTTCTGTTATTGTTACTGTTTCCCTAGCAGTTACATCTGACTGTTTCTTGTATGGTTTTTATCTCTGAAATTCCCTATATGTTCATGCATGTTTTCTACTTTTTTCAATAGTGTTTGATAATTAAATATTAATCATTATTATTTTAAATTCTATATCTGAGTCTACTCTGAGTCTGGTTCTATCAATAGCTTTTTCTCTTCACAATAATTTTTTTCCTTGTTTCTGTGTCTGTGTGTCATATATCTTGGTTGAATGCTGAACATCCTGTGCAATATAGTCTAAGGTAAATGGCATTTTTACATTAAAGTGACCACACCTCTTCTGCTCAAGTTAATTATTGTGGGATTTCAAGTCAATCTCATCTAGAACTGTGTTGGGTTTGGGTTTCATTGCTTGACCAGGGGCTTCAATTTCTCTTACATTAGCTTGTCCTTAAGGTGGAGTCTGGTTTGCTTAAAAGTAATCATCCATTATTGCCTCAATATTCCTATGCTACTCTCAGCTTTCTCCGTACACCTGAGGCTAGAAGAAGGCCTCTCTCCTCACTCCTGCTTTGTCTCCAAAGGCCGACTGCAATTGCTTGATACTAGCCTGTGAGGTGGTATAAACTCTCCTTGGGCATCCAGCTCCCAGTGATTCTACACTCTCACGCTAACCCACAACTGACTTTTAAAAATGCAATAATTGGCCGGGCGCGGTGGCTCAAGCCTGTAATCCCAGCACTTTGGGAGGCCGAGGCGGGTGGATCACGAGGTCAAGAGATCGAGACCATCCTGGTCAACATGGTGAAACCCCGTCTCTACTAAAAATACAAAAATTAGCTGGGCATGGTGGCACGCGCCTGTAATCCCAGCTACTCGGGAGGCTGAGGCAGGAGAATTGCCTGAACCCAGGAGGCGGAGGTTGCGGTGAGCCGAGATCGCGCCATTGCACTCCAGCCTGGGTAACAAGAGCGAAACTCCGCCTCAAAAAAAAAAAAAAAAAAAAAATGCAATAATTTTCACTGGATTTTTCTTACCCCTTTGTATTGCAGTCCATGGCCTTCCCATGAATTTCCATGGGTGAGTCAGAATTCATATGCAGTCACTTTTTGGAGGCCCTGTTTTCTATATATCAGTCTAGTTGGATATACTAGATGATCCCAGATCATAGTATGATTGTGAAATTATCTACATTTTTCATTTAAGTTTTTAAACAGGCTCAGAAGGTATGGATTTTTCTTATGGGTAAAGTGAAAGCAATGCTTTCTCTAGCTTTCTGCATCCTAAGCAGAAACTAGTAGTAAAATTCACACTTTTAATCAGTTAAAAATGAATGCATTGAGGAATGCTTTATGTTTGGCAGATACAAATAAAATGTTCTGAAATAGATATTAGCATTACCTATCACTTCCAAAGGTCCTAAGGTCATTTCTCGCAAATGCTGTCTCTTTCCATCTCAGTTAATTATGTTTTCATGAATACTGACTCCTAACTGGTCGTGGTCAGCTTCCTGTCTCCCTTCTCAGACATCTCCTCTTCCAGATATATTAGCCCTATCCTCCCTGACAAATACATGGGGAAACATGAACCCTGCAACTCTCTGCAGGAAAAAACTACCCAGAATTGCAGAAATTTAAGAACAGAAGCAATGTTCCAAATGACTTAGACCAACTCCCTTATTTCACAGATGAAGACGCTAAAGCCCAGAGAAGTGAAGCAATGAGTCCAAGGTCATCCAGAGCCACAGGCTTCAAAGAAAACTAGACTCATAACCCCAGCCATCTGGTGACTGGCTCAGTTCTGGAAACGGCATGCCATCCCAGATCACTTCTGCACCCCTGCCGAGAGCTGACAAGGGAGCTGCTGTATCATCCCTTAGAACTATGAAATGGAAGCCTTTATCATCAGAAAATCCTACGCTCAGTCATGCATCCAAATTGACTTTGGCCAAGTTGTATATACTTCCTGAGCCTTGGTTGCCAATGATACAAGGCTAATAATACTTTTCATGAAAATCTGATATAAATGTGTGTATGTGTGTGTGTGTGTGTGTGTGTGTGTGTGTGTGTGAGTGTGAGAGAGAGAGAGAGAGAGAGAGAGAAACATGAGTATGAAACACCTCTCTCTCATCAAGTGTCCGGTACTTTACAAGGATGTCCTTATTTACCCTCCAATAATACTCTAAAAGTAGCAGGGCAGATTGATTTTGAGGCATTTGAATGTCGGAGCCCAGATTCTCTACGATCTTGTAACACTTCCCCACACAATGTACATTAAGTACATAGAAGAGTAACTGGCACATGCACGCGTTTACAAACATTTTTATTCTTTTCCCTTTCATGTTCTGTCATTTAAATATAGACAACCACTTAAAAATGTGTAAACGCCTATGTACCAAAGTGTTAACAGTGGCTACTATCAGGTTGTAGCATTGAGTATAATTTTTTTTATCTTTCTCTTTTGCTCTCTTTTCGATAATTTTTATTTTCTACCAATTAAAAAAAATGTGTTTTCATTTTACGGAAAGTTTAATGTAAGTGATTTGTAATTAGATGGAAGATGAGGCACAGATCAAGTAGACACCTCTCCATGACTGTTTTTGATGCATGCATACATGGAAACGCCCCAGGAAACACAAAGCCACCTCTGAAACCCTGCCCAAAGCAAGTGCAGAGGGGGAAACAGCTCTGAGTGCTTATCTTCCTCTGAAGTAATAAATGAGGACACAGAGCAGAGAATAAAAACAAAACAGAGTAAGCATACTTTCAAAAGAATGAAATAAGTCAGACAAAGCAATGTAAGATTTAGAAACCAGACCAAATGTTATGAGTTTAAGATGCCAAGGGCTGTTTCTCATTTTTGTCCCAAGGGACTTCATTCGGTCCCCAAGTCCAGCCCCAAAGGCACCTTGAGTTGCAACTGGAAGTGCTCGGCTTGACAGCATCAGAGTGAATGCCCTGCTCATCAGCACATAGCACGGACATGTCACAAACACACACATATCTATGTCCATGCACATTTTGTTTTGCTTTCATTTCACATTTGCAGGACATAATTCCTTATAGGAGTATGTTTTGGTTGATGCAGGATTGAACATCATCTTGGCAGTTTGGGAAGAAAATAAAAATAATTTTATTCCAGGGCTTCAAGTGATCAGAAAGATGACACACCAGAGCTTTGGCAAGCCAGAGTTCACTTCAATACAAGTTCAGTGGACAGCATGATGTCACCAAGTCATCTATAGATGGCAGAATTCATCCGTTCTACATGTTATCTTTAGGAAGGTTAAATAAAAAGAGTAAAAATCTTCCACATCTAGGGAGGCAGCCACTCTAATATTTTGTTGGCATTATCATCATATCTAGAAAGACTTTTCTGAAACTCCCAACCTAGATCTAACCCCTCTTTCTACTTCATGCCTTAACTCCACCTTGGATAATAATTCATATTTTCATAGCATCTGTAACACCTGAATACATTGTTTTGATGATGTTTCTTCTTTGTATCCTCAGTACCTACCAAATGTACCACACACAGTAGCTCCCAAATGTACATTTGAATGAATAAATGAATAGGTGAGTGACAAAAATAGTACTGGAATTTAAAAGCAATGTCTTCAAATTAAACACATGCTTAAGCCATGCTGTTCCCATCCTGCCTCACTCCCTTCTGTTCCTTGACTATATACCACTACCAGTTACCATCAATTCCATTGCTTCAGTCTGGAGACCACCTTGCAATGAGCTCTGGTCTAAACCCAGATCCAAATATCCACGCTCTTTTGCAGGACGTTGACAGTCTTCAGCCATGAAGACTAACAGTGGCCATGCTTGGTTCCACTGAAATCACACAACATTCCTTGGACAGAAAGTGCTCTGTGCCTGCAGTACCATAGGGAGCCGTGCACAGGGGTCATGGTCTAGGCTGGTCTCAGCAAATTACAACAGCAGAAAGGGCTCCTTCCCACCAGATCCTAGCATAGAAGTCAAAGCATTCCAGTGAAGAAAGTGAATTCCTTGATTTGTTTGGACCAGCTAAAAGGTCCAAACATCTGAAGAAGGACCTCTGTGCCCTCCTCCAAAGAGTTCAAGTATAGAATGTCCTTCCTAACCAGAAGGAATGCACAGGCGAGTCTGAAATATTGACCAATGAAGCATATATAAGAAAGTACCAAAAACCAGGTTGTTTGAAACAACAGAGTTATCGTCTAACAGTTCCAGAGGCTAGAAGCCTGAAATCGAGGTTACAGCAGTGTCATGCTCTCTTTGATGCTCCGGGAGAGTCACCTTCTTTTGTTTCTTACAGCCTGTGGTACTGTGGACAACCTTTGACTTTCTGGGCTTGTAGCTGCGTCACCCCAGTCGCATGCAGTCTTATCCTTGCATTTCTCCACATCGTCTTTCCTTCGTGCATGTCTAGCTCTGTGTCTAAATTTCCCTTTTTCTAAGGATAGTAGTCATATTGATCAGGGCCCACCCTAAGGATCTCACTGTAATCTCTTAATTACCTCTGTAAAGGCCTTACTCCCAAATAAGATCACATTTTGCAGCTCTGGGGATTGGGACGTCAACATATTTTTTTGCTTTTGTTTGTTTTGAGACAGAGTTTCGTTCTTGTGGCCCAGACTGTCATGCAATGGTGTGATCTCAGCTCACTGCAACCTCCAATTTCTGGGATCAAGTAATTCTCCTGTCTCAGCCTCCCCAGTATCTGGGATTGCAGGTGTGCACCACCACACCCAGCTAAATTTTTTCTATTTTTTGTAGATACTGGGGTTTCACCATGATGGCCAGGCTGGCCTTGAACTCTTGATGTCAGGTGATCCACCCGCCTCGGTCTCCCAAAGTGCTGGGATTACAGGCTTGAGCCACTGTGCCAGGCCTCAACATATGTTTTTAAGGAGCTCAGAAGACACTATTCAGCCCAAAACAGAAAGGAAAGGCACGCTTCACGTGGACTCTCCATGAGTCCCCCTGAGCATATATTTCACCATCCACTGCCAATCAATATTTGTTTTCACAGCACTTGAACACAATATAATTCTAAATACCTCAGGACTAGATATCAATGCAAACAGGCAGGACCTAGCCTGGGGCCTGTCCGAATTCAGTGGACCTAAGCTTGACTCGAGGATGCAGTCACCAAAATACCAATGGTTCAATAAGCTGTTCAGGCTACTGCCAGGCACAATTCTACCTATGGCAGGTCTGTCTGTTTTCTAAGAGTCATGAAAGCAAACAGCACTTGACATTTGTCAAGTTCCATTATCAGCTTGTGTCTTACCTGCTCTGATCTCTTTTGAATTGAAATATAATAAAGAACATGCCTCTTAAATCCTAGTGCTGGGTTATTCAGCCATCTATTCATTAATCCTCTTATTAATACTGAGTCATGCACTCTCCTGAGTATACAGTATTGAATAAGACAGGCATGTTTCCTGCCTTCATGGGGCTGAACTTGAACCAGGGACACTGACATTGAGAAAGTAAGAGTTTCCTGTTTCAAAATAAAAGGCCATTCATCACATTTCTTAGACCGTGTGCTAAGGAAGCCTAGAGCTGGTGCTCTTGGTGATCTTCCCTTCTCCCTGAGGCCTCCCCAATTCTACGTGGCCTGAGGCCTCTTCCAAAGCTAAGGAAGAAAAGTGCAGTGGAATTAACAGCCCCTAGAAGCCCCAGTTCTCAATCGATGAATAGCAGAGTCAAAGTATAAACACCTCAGCTCCCTAGCCCTGCTAGTTGTTTAAGTCTGAGTTGGGATGGGGGAGGTGTTTCCATTTCTGAGAATTTCCATACAGGACTAAACTCCACTAACCTCACTCCTGGTAACTAACTAGGACAACACCTTCACTGGCCTCTTCCCCTTCCCTGCCCCACTTCCCTGACTTCCACCAGGGTTTCTCCACTGCACAAAAGGCTGCTTGTGCATATATTCCTTATCTCTGGAAGACCTCAAACTAAGACAAAACTTTACTTTCCCTTAATCTATTTTAATTCAATTCAATAAACAGTTTATGGGCATTCCACAGGTAGATGATACAGGTACCCAAGAGGCTTATGGTCAGATAAGGCAGAAACAGAGACAGGCATTATACAACCAATATAAATACAATGCAGAATGACATAAAATGGTTGTAAGTGTAAAGTGAACAATTAATTTGACTCCTGGCATTGAGCTGGGTAAGCATTACAGAAGAGAGGACTACAGATCTGGACTTAGAAGTAAAGCAATATTTCCCAAGTTTTTTTTACATTAACACCCCCTTAATAAGCCTTTTTAGACTTTCCTCCATTACCTATCCCCATCCACGAAATTTCAGTACCACAGATAAATTGTGTACCTATTTACGCTGTATGGTACAGAGACATTTTTGACCCTCCCCAACCCCAGAACCAAACTTCCACCATTGAAAATGCATGAAGAAAAATAAAAGAGAGTACAGGTTTAAAAAAAACACTATGATAAATGCTGAAAGGTATGAAAGTGGACAACTTACAGAGGAAAAGATAAACGGTGCAATTTGGTCTCTAGTAGAGGAATAATGGTTACAACTTTTTTGATACGCCTACCTCAAGAGGAGGTGTCTATGTCCCTTTCAGATCAACCCTTTAAGAGCCTGGCAGCTTCCACTTGCTGAAGACTAAGCCTTGACATCCAGCCATGCTGTGAGGAAGCTCAAACATCTCCGAGGAGAGATGTATATGGAGAGAAAACAGGGCAGCCCAGTTGCCAGCTTGCCAGCCATGTGGATAAGCCATCTTGAAGTGATCCTTTAGTGCCAGCTGAGCTGTTCCTGCTGGCCCACAAAACCCTATCCAAATTGTAGATTTATGAATAGAAAAAAAAATTCTTGTTTTTTGGAGCAATTAATTATTGGAGTGATTTGTAATACAGCAATAAATAATCAGAACATGACACAGACGCTACTCAAAACTACCAAATCACACACATGGCAAGTCCACTAAAAACTCTCGCACTGCAGTCTGAATAAAGCTCTGTTCATTGTTTCTGACTGTGTTCAGATACTAAGAAACCCGAGCAAACTGAGTAAACAAGAAATTCTTAAGTGACTGATTCATTAATTAAAGTCACAAGGTCATACTTTGCTTGTCAAATACAATTTTTTTTTTTCAAGTTTAAGCAAGGCTGTTGTCTTCCAGTCAATTAGCTTGTAAACAAAAAGTATCGCAAGTCTCCATAAACAACATTCTTGTATTTCCAAGAATCAGAAAGACACTGAATACATAATACATACTTCATCATAATAAATAAAATAAACAGCAGCTCTAAAAGAATAGTTCAGACCAGAACTGAATGAAGGAAAAACACTTTTAAATGCAAGTAGTAGGCAAACTACCCCACCCTATCCTGAAGGACAATATAAAGAGGGATGAGGGAGAAAAGAAGACAAGTGATTCTTCTACATACCCACCCCATGCCATGCTAATCCCTTTTTGAGGGCCACGGGTTTTAAACAAACTATCTTTTGCTCTAAAACAAATAACATCCTTTCTCATCATTGCATCCATTCACCACATTCAAATAACAACCTAAACATAGACCACCCAACACTGAGATTCAGAGTTTTTAGAAAAGGTATTTTTAGAGTCCAAATGAATGGTGATGGACTTCACCATCCCCATGCCTGCTGCCTTCCAGAATCTGCCTCAAGCACAACACAGGCTCCCTGCACCTATTCCAAAAAGTAACATCTATCAAAGCTACAAATTTTAAGCAGGTGCATAGTTAGCATGTAAATGTAGAAAAACTTTATATTTCCTTAGCTGCATTCAACATGCTCATAAAATTTAGATTTCTGCAGTTTAGTCCAAAGTTCCTACAACTTTCAAAAATTAAAAAAAAAAAAAAAAAGATTAGCAAATTGAATTACAAACAAGAAGGATATGGAAACTTGACTCTGCACCAGTAAATGATCTTGGTAAACAAACCCTAAGTCCAAAAGCAAGCCTCCATTAATTGGTTCCATTTGACTCAGAGCTCCTCTGCTTGCCTCAGCTGACTTTGTCCAGGGGGGCATATGACTTTCAATTCCTGGATTCAGCACACATTTCCCATAGAGCCTGTGTTATGCGTTGTTTCTATTAGGTAACCAGGCCTCCAAATTCAAAAACTTACATTCTTACAAATTTTGAAAACTCTAGTCAATGCTGATGATATGTTAAAATACAAGATCTTTTCCTATAACATACAGTCCTCATATTAGTCATACCTGATTTCAACAATTCTTGATGGATGTCTACATCTACTATGTTATCTATTGCCATTAATATTGTTATTCAACTTTATTGTGAAAAAGGAGCCATTGTATAAGCCCTATGCTCCCAAATATTTCATTCAGATGACAGACATCTTTGTGTGCTTTCTCCTTAATCATTCAGTTAACAAAGGAAAGCCAAAAAATCTACTGTGGGCCAGAAAGAATCCACCAGTAGGTCAAGAAAGAATTTAAGAAGCTCTATTTCTTCCATAGCAGCCAGGGTTTCCTGAATTTGAATCCTGGTTCCACCTCTTCCTAGATGCATGGCCTGGAAAGCTAACTTAACTTCCTGTATTAGCCCCTTTCCACATGCTGACAGACATACGCAAGACTGGGTAATTTACAAAAGGAAGAGGTTTAATTAACTCACAGTTCCATGTAGCTGTGGAGGCCCGACAATCATGGCAGAAGGTGAAAGGCACATCTTACATGGCAGCAGACAAGAGAAGGGAGCTTGTGCAGGGAAACTCCCCTTTATAAAACCATCAGATCTCATGCCTTATTCACTAACAAAAAACTAACATGGTAAAGACCTACCCCCACAATTCAATTACCTCCTTCTAGGGTCCCTCCCACAACATGTGGGAATTGTAGGCTTTACAATTTAAGATGAGATTTGGGTGGGGACCCAGCCAACCATATCAGCTCCCAAGCCCCAGTTTGTACATCTGTAGATGGGGACAATTTTATATAATACCTGCACTTCATAGGACCACATAAGCATCAACTGGGTAAAATAAGTAGAACAGGTAGCCCAGGTCCCAACACCAGGCAAGAGCTTCACAGTTAGCTATAATGGTTATGCAAATTATTCCTACATAATTAATTGTTATTGCTATTTTCTTTTGTCTCTGTCTTTGCTTTTCTCATTCTCTCAATTCTTCATCTCATCTGTTTTCTCCCCCTCCTTGTTTGCACTGATTTCAACATTTCTACATTTCATCACTCTTATTGCACCAAGTGACTTATTTTCATGAGTGACTTATTTATTCATAGGTAAATTCTACAGATTTCTGGTTTAGACTTCTGATAAGGAATGGAGTAATATGAAAAGATGTTGATCAAACAGACCAGGGGAACAACTACCCAACTGAACCTCTGGCATCTGTCATCATCCTCATCACTGTCAGTCATTCTCTTCGCTAACACCTACTGAGCTGCGCCCCCAGAGCTATGTCAGGTATAAGACTCAGGAAGTGCTCATGACAATGCCCTGAGGTAGGAACTACAATCAAACCCATTTGCAGTGGTCAAAACCGAGGAACAAAGAGGTTAAATAACTCAGCCCACAGGTGTGCAGCTCAAAGTCAAAATGCCCCAAACCGGGTCACTTGTCTTCTCCAGGGTGCCTCCCTACAAACCTTCCCTTCTTTCCAGAGTGCTGGTCAGCCCCAGCAGCAGCTTAGAGACCCACATCAGAGACTGGCGCTGCACTTTTTACTCCCCTCTTTTTCTTAAACTGCACATCTACTTAATAAAAATAGCCAGTTATTTTAATCAAACCTCCCTATTGCTACATTTGCTACATTTTTATTTTATCAGAAGCTGAGGAAAAGAAGTAGAAGCTTTCATACTTGAGGCGAACATGAATTTAAATTGCAATTTCCCCATCAGAGCTCTCTAACCTCAGAAGAGGGACCACAGCAGAACGGAAGCTTCCCAGTGAGGAAGGCCAGTGCTGTGGGTTGCTCAGGATGGGCGTCTCCTGGGCATGGCCCTCCTGGCAGGCATTAGCAGTTGTCTAACAAAAACCAGTAAGCTCATGTCAAAAGGCATCTTAATCAAACAGTTGTATATAGAAATTTTAGCTTATTTTCTTCAATTAGTTTTTTTGTAAGATTAAAAAATATACAGGTAATAATTCTTTTGTTATCTTATTTTCCCACCAATAATCTTTATTGTAGTCTTCCTCAGTGACTCTAATTCTCCTGACCACTGTGCCATAAATTTCATGGTCGTTTTCTACAATAAGCCACAATTTAAAAAAAAAAAAAAAAAAAAAAAAAAAAGCCCATTGATTTCTTACGAACGTTTACCAATTATATCCAATTAAATATATTTTATTATTTATAAAGGCATTTTAAATGGCTCATATTGAAATTCATTTTTGCCATTTTAGTGTCAAATTCTATACCGAGGTAGGCTATGTGGTAGAGACTACACATGCTCTGACATTTCAGAGGTGGGAAGTATCTCTTGTGGTCTGCAGGAATCAGAAAAAGATGTGAAGAAGGAAATGGGACTGTCCAAGTGCACCAGTTCCAAGTCAGGAGAGGGAGGGATGGAGGACACATGGAGACCATGTGAAGAACAGAGCCAACCCCGGGGTGAGGCCCCAGCCCAAAGCCAGATCCTCTCTGGAAAGGTCAGATGTGAAAACTCAGTCCACAGAAATTGTGTGCAATCCCTTTAACAACTGGCTTCTTCACGGCTCTGGTTTGCACACATTTGAAAGGAGAAGGTGAAAATTTCACCCCCCTCTCTTGGTCCCAAGACCATCGGCAAATCTTACCCCTCGTGATCTCAATTCTTTGTCCCCTCAGCCTGAGGCTCTGTGCCTCCTCCCCATTCATACAGAGAAGCTGTGAAAGTCCTGGGTTTCCCACAAACAGAGGCCAAAGAATGGCCAGTCTTCACAGACAGAGCCTGCAGGCTAGGGACGGACCTCGATGGCTCCCATCAGGCCCCGCCGAACCTACAGAAAACAGCCTATTCTCGTATATTCCCTTCTAAAGACATTAGCGGATGTCTGGGTTCTTCTGGCTCCTCATCTTATGCCTCATGAGGAAAATGCTTCCCATTCAAAACAGTTAAACAAGCTCTTAAAATTGAGTGATAAATAGGAAACACTAAAAAGGAAGAGAGAATTTGGAGGAAAAAAACTACTCAAAAGTAACTTTTTAAATAAAAGACATCCTTAAATTTTTATACCATTTATAAAGAGCTGATAGCATCCATTTAAGAACACTGAACCATTTTCATTACTAACCTGTTGGAAATTGTATATTCCCTTTGATGCAAGACTATAATAAAACCCAATCATGCAAGATTCCCAACTTAAAAAAAAGAAAAAAAAAAAAAGAAAGCTCTTCTCAAAGCAAAGGTCGCTAGATACAAAGTAAATGCCAGATTTTATCTAGCTGTTTGAGAACACAGTCTGCTGAGCTGATTTAAGCAAAGGCAGCTGCGTGTAGGTCATTTGTTTGTCCTGGATTTAGCCCTGACCTGAACAGCACAAGGCAACAAAAGAGGCTGGACTCTCCTTAGCACATGGACCTTTGCTCAGAAACAGGCCAATCTGCCCAGACTCACCTTGTCCCTTCTGTCCTCAACTGAGTTCCTCACTGGACACATCCCCCACCTAGCACAAACCCAAATCTGCACCAAACACAAGAGCCAAGTCAAAGGGACTGGCTAAATCTCCTGTAGTTCGAACAAATGCCAATAATTACAACCACATGCACTTTGTATACATGTCTCAAATCTGAAGTCTCCTTCATCTTTTAAATCTCTGCTTGATTAGCCTTTGCAGAAAGTTCAAGTGACCTATGTTTTTCTAGAGTACCAGAAGTGATTGATGTTTATAAGGATACACCTTAGGCAACGCACAGATCAGACATGGGTCGACTCCTCAAAGATTATGTCCTACATAATTTTAAGTCTTGTAAATATTGCAGTTACTTGGAAGTTAGTAATCCATCTAAAATGCATAAATGTGCCTATAGAAGGCATTATTAGATAAATAATTATCACTTAATAAGTATGTGTTAACATTATGCTTACAGTGACAGAATGAAGCTTTAGGAAGAAAAAAAGTCTCAAAAAGTCAGTGTAAGAAAAAGATTTCAAACCTTAAGCAGGGTAGTCCTCAAGGTCTGGATTCTAGGCTCACAGCATCAGCATCACCTGGGAAATTACTGGAAATGAATGTTCCCAAGACCCACCGCTGATCAGAATCTCTGAGGATGGGGCCAGGTCTCCTGCCTCAAGCCCTCCAGCTGATTCTGATAGGAGATGTTTGAGAATCTCAGGACTAAAGGGAAGCCTTATTAGTGAGAAATCCTCTGAGCGGGCCTTGAAGGTCAGGTGAGATAACAGTATGCTAACAGGTGAGGCCCCAAGGGGAGAAAGAGCCCAGGGCAGAAAATAGACATTGTATTTGAGAACCAGCAGGTAGTCTAGTTTGGTTGAAATATACAATCCAAAAAGGTGAAGAGCAGAAGTTGATGCTGAAAAACAAAAAAAAAAGATACCACTCAGGTCATAAAAAACTGTATTCTGCAGGCCATGAGATATCAATGAGAATCTTAGAGCATGTAAGATCAAAGCTATCCATCAGCAAATATCTTTTGAAATCAGATTCGATACCACCTTATAAATAATAGAAGGTGACACTGAAGTCAGGAAATTACACTGATCGGCCTTTTCTCCAAATATTCCTCCAAGGCATTTCTACTGATAATCAAAAGATCCAAATTTATAACTACAATATACTTAGTATCTTAATTTTACATTTAGAAGTTCTGAACCATTTAACTGCAATAGAACAGCTCAGAAATGACACGCTGCATTATTTCTCTTTGTAGACATTATCATTATCAGAGATGTCTCTCACCTAAGCGATGAAGACTTAAGAAAGCATCACCAGTATGAAGATTACTTTTTTGTAATGAAAATTAATAACCCTCTGAATTGATGCCAGCAATAAGACTGAATGGCACAATTAAAAGTAATAAAGAGAAACTTAAATGTATATTACTAAGTGAAATGTATATTACTAAGTGTAGCCAGTCTGAGAAGGCCATATACTGTAGGATTCCAATTATATGACATTCTAGAGAAAGCAAAACTATGGAGACAGTAAAAAGACCAGTGTTTTCCAGGGGTTTGAAATGAGGGAGGAATGAATAGGAAGAACGCAAAGGATTTTTAGGGCAATGAAACTACTGAGTGTGATACAATAATGGTTTGTGCCCAAACTCATAGAAGTACAACAGCAAGAGTGAACCCTAATGTAAACTATGGACTCTGGGTGATAATGATATATCAGTGTAAGTTCATGAAATGTAACAAATGTGCCCCTCTGGTGAGAGATACAGATCATGGGGGAGGCTGTGTGTTTTGAAGGAAAGAACTAGAGAGTATATGGAACTCTCTATACCTTCCACCTCAATTTTGCTGAGAACCTAAAAGTGCTGTTACAAAATAAAATGTATTTTTTAAAGTATTTTTTAAAAAAGGCTCCCTAGAACAACAGTTGAGTTGTTTTTAGGAAATTTACATAAAATCTTAGGTACTTAGAGGTCACTTGTCCACAGCTCCATTTTAAGTATCTAACTCCCTGATCATGAGCTTTTAGTTTTTCAGCTGAAGGCCATGGATTTCCAGCATCTTCAACCAGACAGAGACCTCAGCCCATTCATCCACCATCTGTTCCCTGTGACTCGCCCTCTTATGTCCGGTCTTTCCAGCCTAATTTCTAAGGCCAATCGTCATGACAGTTCTCTTTTATACACTTTTAATGACTACCTCATCAGCTCTTTTGAAAAACCAACCATGGTAAAACTCACTTTCCGCTCAAGTCATGAATCTATGCCCAGGGTTAGGGAAGTCCACACAACCAAGCTGGCATTTACGTGGACTTCATGTCCTAAACCCCAAATGGGCAGTTCAGGCAACTCAGCATTCTCACTGCACTCCCTCAATGCACTCGTTTACATGACTCTTTAATACCTTCTCCTTGTCCCCATTCTCATGCTCAGCTGAGGGCTTTGCTTCCTGCTATAGGTTGAACTGTGTTTTCCAATGTGTTTGAGGTTCTAAACATGGAACTTGTGGATGTGACCTTATTTGGAAATAGAGTCTTTGCACATGTAATCAAGTTAAAGTGAAGTTATACCTGGGTAAGGATGGGCCCTAATTCAATAACTTCCATCCTTATGAGAGGAGAGAAATTTGAACACAGAGACGCATGGGAGTACACCACATGAAGATGGACGCAGAGGCTGGAAGCATGTGTCTATTATACAAGCCAAGTTGCCAGCAACCCCCACAAGCCAGGGAGAGGTATGGAATAGATTATTCCTTAGAATGAACCAACCCTGCTGACACCTGGCTATGGGACTACCAACCTCCCAAACTGAGAATAAATTTCTGTTGTTTTAAGCCCCTAGGATAGTTAACTTTGTGGGTCAGCTTGATTGGGCCATGGGGCCCAGATATTTGGTCAAACATTATTGTGGGTGTATCTATGAGAGTGTGTTGGGTGAGATTCGCATTTGAATTGCTAGACTGAATAAAGCAGACTGCCTCTTCTAATGTACGTGGGACTCATCCAATTGATTGAAGGCCTGAATAAAACAAAATGGCTGACTCTCCCTCAAGGAAGAGGAAATTCCTCTTGCCTAACCTCCTGGAGCAGGCACATCAGACTTTTGCTGATTTTGGATTCACACTGAACTATCGGCTCTTCTTGGGTCTTGAGACTGCTGGCTTTTGGACTAGAACTCCTACCATTAGTTCTGCTTTCCAGAGTTCTGGACTCAGACTAGAACCACCTCACTAGCTTTCCTGGGTTTCCAGCTTGCCAACTGTGGATCTCCAACATCACAGCCTCCATCAATCATTGCAAAGCCAATTATTATAATAAATTTCTCTCTCTTCTCTCTCTGCACTCCCTTAATGCACTCGTTCACACACACACACATATATAGATACATATGTTCAGAATATATATATATTCTATTGGTTCTATTTACCCAGAGAACCCTGACTAATACAGCCTCCCAGTTTGTGATACTTTGTTATAGCAGGCCTAGGAAACTAACACACTTCCTATTTCTATGAAAAAAACCTGATGCACATAGAAGAGAGCCTTTCTAAGCTCATATCCCTCAGCATCTGTCTGCCAAGACTCTGCCTTGTCTCATGTTTCTCTAGATGCCCTAGCTATACTCCTATGGATAGCCAATTGGTCCATGTGCACACTGATCCCATCCCCTCCTATCTACTCAGGGACGCTGCTCCAGCAAGTCTTGCCCCCATATTAGCCTGTTTATACACTGCTGATAAGGTATACCCAAGCCTGGACAAGTACCAAAAAAAAAATAAATAAAAGAGGTTTAATTGGACTTATACTTCCACATGGCTGGGGAGGCCTCATAATCAGAACGCAAGGAGGAGCAAGTCACATCTTATACATGAATGACGGCAGGCAAAGAGAATTGCACAGGAAAAATCCCCCTTATAATAACCATCATATTTCATGAGACTTACTCAGTATCATGAGAACAGCACAGGAAAGACTGCCCCCATGGTTCAGTTACCTCCCACTGGGCCCCTCCCACAACACATGGGAATTCAAGATGAGATTTTGGTGGGGACACAGCCAAACCATATCATTCTGCCCGTGGGCCCTCCTAAATTTCATGTCCTCACATTTCAAAACCAATCATGCTTTCCCAACAGTCCCCCAAAGTCTTGACTGATTTCAGCATTAACTCAAAAGTCCATAGTCCAAAATCTCATTTAAGACAAAGCAGGTCCCTTCTACCTATAAGCATGTAAAATCAAATGCAATTAGTTACTTCCTAGATACAGTGGGGGCACAGGCATGCAAAAGATGGATTCCCATGGTATTAGGCAGCTCTGCCCTTGTGGTTTTGCAGGGCACAGTCTCCCTCCCAGCTTCTTTAATGGGCTGGCATTGAGTGCCTGTGGCTTTTCCAAGTACATGGTGCAAACTGTTGGTAGATCTACCATTCTGGAGTCTAGAAGACGGCGACCCTCTTCTCAGAGCTCCATTAGACAGTGAGTAAGGACTTTGTATGGGGACTCTGACCCAAAATTTCTCTTCTGCACTGCCCTAGCAGAAGTTCTCCATAAGAGCCCCACCCCTGCAGCAAACTTATGTGTGCCGGCAGGCTCAACACAACGTGGAAGCTGCCAAGGCTTGAGGCCTGCACCCTCTGAAGCCACAGCCCAAGCTCTAGATTGGCTCCTTTCAGCCACAGCTGGAGTGGCTGGGACACAGGGCACAAAGTTCCGAGACGGCACACAGCAGAGGGACTCTGGGCCTGAGCCACAACACCATGTTTTCCTCCTAGGCCTCCAGGCCTATGATGGAAGGGGCTGAGGTGAAGACCTCTGACATGCCCTGGAGACATTTTCCCCATTGTCTTGGAGATCAACTTTTGGCTCCTCATTACTTACTCAAATGTCTGTAGCCAGTTTGAATTTCTTCTAAGGAAATGGAACTTTCTTTTCTATTGCATTGTCAGGCTGCAAATTTTTCAAATGTTTATGCTCTGTTTCCCTTTTAAAGCTGAATGCCTTTAACAGCACCCAAGTCAACTCTTGAATGCTTTGCTGCTTAGAAATTCTTCTGCCAGATACCTAAATGATCTCTCTCAAGTTCAAAGTTCCACAAATCTCTAGGGCAGGGGCAAAATGCTGCCAGTCTCTGCTAAAACATAACAAGAGTCACCTTGCTCCAGTTCCCAACAAGTTCCTAATCTCCATCTGAGACTACCTCAGCCTGAACCTTATTGTTCATATCACTATCAGCATTTTTGTCAAAGCCATTCAACAAATCTCTAGGAAGTTCAAAACTTTCCCACATTTTCCTGTCTTCTTCTGAGCTCTCCAAACGGTTCCAACCTCTTCCTGTTACCCACTTCCAAAGTTAATTCCACAGTTTTGGGTGTCTTTTCAGCAATACCCCACTCTTGGTACCAATTTACTATATTCGTCTGTTTTCATGCTGCTGATAAAGACATACCTGAGACTGGGCAATTTACAAAACAGGTTTAACTGGACTTACAGTTCCTCATGGCTGGGGAGGTCTCACAATCATGGCAGAAGGCAAGAAGGAGCAAGTCATGTCTTACATGAATGGCTGCAGGCAAAGAGAGTTTCTGCAGGAAAACTCCCTCTTATAACAACCATCAGATCTTATGAGACTCACTATCACAAGAACAACACAGGAAAGACCTGCCCCCATGATTTAATTTGCTTCCACTGGGTCCCTCCCACAACATGTGGGAATTCAAGATGAGATTTGGATGGGGACACAGCCAAATCATATCACCCCCCTTATTTCATTTATGTTTTCCTCTCTCCAGGATCATTTCCATAAGCATAAAACAAACTATAATTTCCCCTGGCTAAAAACAAAACAAAACAAAAATCTCTTGAATCCATGTCTCCCAATCTCTCCTCCACCAAGCTATTTTCTCATTCCTCCCATCCCCTCCACAGACAGCCTCAGTTTTAAAGTTGGTTCACCACCTTCTCCAGTTTCCCTATTCCCCTCTCTCATAAACCCATGCTAATCAGGCTTTCACCTCATCACTCCACTGCAATGGCTCAAAAATATTTGCTGAATGACAGACTGGTACCACTGTGTTACTAGGAATATTTCTACCCTCCACATTCCTATCCCTACTTATCTCTATTGATTTTTAAACCCGTAGTTACCCTCATCAGTTCTGATCCATGACGCACATTACACATTACAAATACACATCATCACAACCAAACAAGTGGTATGGCTGAGGTAAGACACTCATTCTCTCTAGGTTTCTTCATCTTTAAAACAAAGGCATTAAAAGTCGGTTCTGACTCATCCTGCTTTGACCTTTTTCGACTGGCATCTATTCATTCCTTGGTGGTCAGCTATGGTCTAACAGTGTTATGACCCATATTTGCATGATTTGATACTCTGGGATGCATTTACTTCTCCCCTGAAAAAAAAATGAAGAAAGGAAAAGGCAATGAAAGCGAAGAGAGAGAAGGAAAAGGGAAGGGAGGGAAAGAGAGTGATGGGTGGAAGAAAGAAAGAGAACCAAAAAAGATAAAGAAGAGATTTTGTTGTTAGGCCAGGCGCGATGGTGCACACCTGTAATCCCAGCACTTTAGGAGGCTGAGGCAGGTGGATCGCCTGAGGTCAGGAGTTTGAGGCCAGCCTATCCAACACAGTGAAACCCTGTCTCTACCAAAATTACAAAAAAATTAGCCAGGCACAGTGGCAGTTGCCTGTAATCCCAGCTACTTGGGAGGCTGAGGCAGGAGAATTGCTTGAACCTGGAAGGCAGAGGTTGCAGTGTGTTGAGATCGCACCATTGCACTCCAGCCCGGGAAACAAGAATAAAAAAAAAACAGAGAGAGAAGGAAGGTAACACCACTCAGGGCACAGTTCTGTTAAAGACATATTTTTAGATCCTTACTCTACAGCAAAAGATGATTATATGATCTAGCTGCTCCTTAAACCTCCTTGGTCTTTTTAGTAAGCATCCTTTTAAAAATCTATATAAAGTCTGTTTTTCTTCTTTATTAAATTTTTCTCAATGACAATTACTGGTAACCGCTCCTTAAGTGCTCCTCAGATCAAAGAGAATAAATACATTTAGGCATGCCTCAAGAAAATTGAACTTCTCAAGTTACCCTTAAATCATGAGAAAAACCTGTGAAAGTCCTCTTTGTCTCTATTAACTACAACTCATTTACCATCGTACACAACAGATGGGTGTGGTTACATAGATCATTCTTGCAAAAGAGTGCCTTTCAGTAAAGGGCAAGTGGAGGCTGAAATCCACTGAATCCTCTGCCTACCAAGCCGCACCCATGGAGCCGCACCCAACCCGAAGTCACACAGAATGAATTTACGCACTACCTGGGCCGATGTGAGGTCAGTGCACAGCCCCAAGTCCATTAGATCATGCAAATGACAGAGAAACACGGCTGCTCTGTGTCAGCCAAGGAGAAATAAGAAACCTCAAATGGCACAGTGGCTCATACCTATAATCCCAGCACTTTGGGAGGCCAAGGCGGGTGGATCACCTGAGAACAGGAGTTCAAGATCAGCCTGGCCAACGTAGTGAAACCCCATCTCTACTAAAAATACAAAAAAATTAGCAAAGCGTGGTGGCGGATGCCTATAATCCCAGCTACTTGGGAGACTGAGGCAGCAGAATGGCTTGAACCCGGGAGGCGGAGGTTGCATGAGCCGAGATTGCACCACTGCACTCCAGCCTGGGCAACAAGAGTGAAACTCAGTCTCAAAAAAAAAGAAGAAGCCTCAACTGGCTCATACTTGACTGTTGATAATAATCCACATGGCAGAACAGTCCAGGGGCAGGCAAGGGAGGGGCAGAAAGTTAACCGGACTGGCCTGCCAGTGTTTCCAAAATGTAGAAGAGCCTCACGGGGTACATGAGATGATATAATCTACCACACGGATACAGAATTATGGAGTATTCATCTCCCTTAAATAGTGAGAAAGTTATTCCCATTTGAATTATCTTTCAAATTGCTGAGATTATCGGTGAGAAAGTCTCAGTTTGATGCCAGTATACGTTCACCATCTTTCTTACACACTTTTCTTCCTTTTAAGCTGAGTGATTACTGACTCCACGCTCAGAGCCCTCAGAAAGCAGTAACAGCTCATGAACTTTTTTCCCACTGTATTCATTTTTGTTGTTTCCTTCTGGTTATGGCAAGTGACATTGGTTCCCAATGTAAGGCAATGGCATAAATATTCTCTTTTAAATAAAGGTATTACCTAACAAGGTGTGTCAATTTAATAAAAAGAGAGGGTAAATATTTCAGTTAGCATATAGCTATATAAAAATTGTGGAGCTGGCATAAGGTATCAGAACACTGGCAACTGCATTATGCAAATCATAGAGGTAAACCAGCCCTGGGCTTCACCCCTGGTTGCCGGAGGAGCAGGACACAGTCTCTCTCTCCCAGTGGAATTCCTGGCATTTGGCAGGAGTCAGACATGGAACAGGCATCCTTGAAGACTCCTAGAAGGAACTAGATGACCATCCAGAGATGGTCACCCACTGAGCAACTACAGGGGAGATGGACACACACAGAGAGGATATGAACATCGAGATCTTGTCTACAGATTTTTTCTGTAGATGAAGAGTCCAGGAAAGGGAGCCTGCCTGTTGAGAGGCAGGAGAAAGATTGAGAATCTGTTTTATTGGCCTATCTGTAGCTCATAGTTGACTGCTGATACTATATTGGGCAGACATCTTGCTTCCAAGCGTCATTACTGATTTCCTAAGCATATTGGCTCTTCTTGGATTTTTCCTCTTTCTTTTATTGTTTTTTCTGTTTCATTCAACAACTTGCTGTAGACTGGGTTATTTACAAGCCTCTTATTTCCCAACGAGATCCGCTGGTACATGGACTCTCAAGAGGGACCATATCACCGCCAAGGGAGCAAAAACTAGTTCTTGATTTCTAAAATAACCCAATATTTTTCTTATGTATAAACTACTGATAAAACAACAGTATATAAATGATTATAATACATCACATTAAAATTTCATTGAGGAGGATGTTACTAGGAAAAAAACAATGCCTAAAAGGATCTTTAAGAGAGCAATAATGAAGAAACAAGAAGGTTGGGAAACCAGAGTTGGGTTTCTGAGCCTCAGTACTACTTAAATTTGGGCCACATAATTCTTTGGTGAGGAACTGTCCTGGATGTATTGGGTGTGGCAACATCTTTCTCCTGCCTCTCAACAGGCATGCCCCCTCCTCTGGACTCTTCCTCTACAGAAACAATCTATAGACAGGAACTCGATGTTCATGTCCTCTCTCTCTTAAATTGGATTAAGATTTTTTTTAATTGGCCATTACCCATTAGATGACAGCTAAATCTCCCAGCTATCTTCAGAAAATGTCATGTATCTCCTGGAAGGAGGGCAAATCGCCACCAATGGAGAACAACCGGGGTAGAGGAAACTGTTCACAGGTATCAAAAGAAGGCAGCCAGCAAGTCAGCCACGTGGCCCAGTGCTCCGGGAAGAGGGAGCTTCTAAGGTTGCCAATAGCCTCTCTCAAGAGAAAGGAATGAAATTCTCACATAACCAGGGTCCTCTCTCAGGGGTCCCTTGACATGGCACAAAGCCCAATTCCTTATACAAGATGGTTCCCAACAAATACTAAGAAGTGATAGAACCATCAGTGCCTCAATGAGATCTTCACCATGAATAAGTTTGAGTTCAACAGCTAATACATACCCTGCAACTAAGCCCTAAAAGGCTGAGGGGTATTTTTCAACCCCCTCAGCAAGTTCATTCATGAGATTATATTTAGACACTCTTAATACTTCAACCAAAATTAATGGTTCAAAGCGCCAGGGAATGCTCTGCAATACGTGAATCAGCACTCTTAAATTGGATTAAGATTCTTTTTTAATTGATAAGTCAAATCTAAGTAAAATAAATCTCATCAACTAAAGAGCAGTCTCATAAGGGACAGTGAGGAATACTGTGTATCACAAACAGGCTTAGAAAATGGGTTCAAATCTAATTTCACTTTTACTACTCAGGTGGCTTTGGAAAACCAAGTCAATCTAAAATACTTACATGCTAAATGTTTAAAATTTTAAACCCGAAATAGCATATGTGCAAGCACAAATTAAAGGCACCCAATTAATATTAGTGGTTTTCCTGATTTATTTTATTTCTGCCTTCCTTCTTTTCTTCTTTCTTAAGTAATAATAAACATGTGCTTTATAACTGTAAGTATAAAGGGAAAGAAAAATTATTAGAAGAAAATAGAGGTTATAAAAAAGAAAGCCCAACCAAAAGCTACAGAAAATGTAGGGCAATTTACTTTTCACCAACAATTAAGAGAAAGCCTAGTTCTTACAATACACAAGACAATTCCACAGTTGTCCTAGGAGCAACTTTTTTATCCTCTCTGCCAAGATCTGTTTCTTTAGAATATGTGTCAACTGTTGTCACTAGTATGCTCCCATTTGTAAGGTGCACCCTACACTTACTAGTGTGACTTCCTTACAACCTGATTGAAGACCAAAAGAATAACCTTTTGACATTTCTGGTTCCTTCTACTGTCCCAACATATCAAGAGTATCAGGACAAACTCTACTGTAGACCCTTGTGATGTCTTTATGTAACCGATTTTCTTCTACTTCATAACAATAAAATTTATTTTGGTGCAATAAAAATATTATTGAGCTATCACAAAGAGGAAATTCTAATTAGCAGGCAATAATTTGAAGAATCATATACATAATAATAAAAGACTGAAGGTTAACAACAAAAGTATCTCACAGAACATACAGGAGAAGGTCCCTGCTATCTCCAATCCTGTTTTTCCATCTTTAAATGGTAATAATCATAGTAATATCTATAATTTACAAGGATGATGTGGTGTTTAAAATAGATAATGGATTAAAAGTCTTACTTCAGCACCTGAAACAATGGCAATCAATAAATGTTTATTTTTGTTGCATTGAGGTTTATTCTTGTTATTATTATTAAGCCAATTCTCTTGTTTTATAACAACAACAACAAAAAAAAAAAAAAAAAAAAAAAACGAGAGAAATGAGGTAATTTACTCTCAGCCACACAAATTATTAGGAACAACACTGTACTGGAACTTAAATTTCCCAGGTCCTAATTCCATGCTGCTTCTTTAATATGCTGTTCAGTCATCATATCCAAATTATACTTCAGAGATTAGTATAGATATGCTATTTTGGGTATCTCTTACTGTATAATAAATTACTCCAATATTCAGTAGCTTTAAGCAGCATCCTTATTTTACTCTATCTTGTGACTTAATGGATCAGGAATTTGGGCAAGGCTCAGCTGGGTGATTCTTTTGCTGCACAAAGTACTAAGCAGGATCACCCACTGATATTCAGCTGGTGGACAGGCCAGTCAAGACAACTTCATTCACAGTTGAATCTTGTGGCAGGGATGGGTTGAGGACTGGGTTCAAGTGAGACTCTTGGCTAGACACCTTTTCCCTGCCTTTTCCAGTGGTCTTGGGATAGTCAGACTTTGTTCACGGTGGTTCAGAGCTCCCAGAGTATTTGGTTCCAAAAGGTCTGGGAAGAAGCTGATACTGCTCTAAGGCTTGTTCTGAGCCAACCTCAGCCTCATAAAGTCACTTCTACCACATCCTGTTAGTCATGTCACCAAAGACAACCCAAATTCAAGAGGAATAAAGTAACTCCATCTCCCAATGGAAGAAGTGGCAACAAATTTTCAAGCATTGTTAGTCTACCACACACAGACCACATGTAAAGACAAATGACAATATTGTTGCTCTTGTGACTCAAGTCCCCAGGATATTACAGAAGAGGGCTGTGTTTTTATTATTATTATTATTTGTCATGTTGTGTGTGAGAATGTGTATTAAGAACTTAAATAATACATAATTAATAAATAATATATACTGAATAGTATGTACTTAATAAAATCATATTGTAGCCTTATTGGGAAAAAAATGACCTTTCAGAATAGTTTATCCAAAAAGAAAAACAAGTAAAATTGATGTCATGTAAAATTTGCTCTCAGCCAAATTAAACACAGGCTTCACAAAATGAAGGGGAAGCCATATGTTATTTTCAAAATGGCTTCCCAAGAGGGCAAGCAATATGGAAAGAGGTATTGAAGCTGCAGAATGGGGGATATTGTCAAAGAGAGCTTATTACCCCATGTATAACAGGAATGATCTCCACTCCCTTGCTACCGAGTTGTGGTTCAGAAAGCCTAATGAAAGTTCTGGGAGGGATTAAATTTAATTTGTTGTTCTGGGCTTCGAGTTGACTCATAGTTATTCAAAGGATATATTGAACCTTCTGAGTTTTCAAAAAATAATTTCTAGATGGATAGTTAATCTCAAAGTCAGAAGAGGAAAAAAAATTGCACAGTTAAAAAAAAGCCATTAACTAATTGGATTGAAGCAACTGAAGACATAAGATTTATTACTAGCTCAATCTTAATGAACTTTAGGCAATCTGTTTTAAAAAGAGAAGAAACCAACACAGAGCCTTTGAAAACTATTCTAGGCTAAGAGAAAGAGAATGTCATTCTAAAGACTTAATGCAGAGGCAAGCTTTCTCATATCATTACTATAAGAACTTAAAAAAAAATTAAAAATTATTTGCAAGTTCAATAGCATATAAAATAGAATTACCTCTAAGAAACAGAATTTTTAACTCAAGGAGAAGGGATTTGAAAATACAACAAGATTAAATTAAATACAAAAATATTTCCCATTCAAATTTAGAATTACAGAATTTTATTTCAATTCTGAGTTTCATATTAACTAAATTCTAAGTTCCTTAAGAAAATTAACATAATATTATTTTTTAAAATTTCACAATGTATATGATATAAATAATAGAATGCAATACATATCCTACTATATATCTGTTAATGTATGTGAGTGAGTGTGTGTACACATAGGATAAAGCAAATAAGTAACAGAGGATAGAATAATGAATGATAGGATATTTTAGGATAAAACTATCAATATTCCTATGTTGTAAATATATACATATGCAAACGTACATGCATGTAGTTTACATATATACCCATATACACAAAAAAGCTCAAAAAATGCCAATCCCATTGCTATAAAAAATTACTAAAAGCAAATGATTACCAACAGTTTAATATATCTCTGCAGATTTCTTCTTTGTTTTTAAGTTTATATCTTACAAGTGGACAGTCAGTGAATGTTTCACAGTTATTTGAAATAATTCTTGTCCATGAGGTTGAATCATCAACTTAATACAAAGTTACCTGCATTATTTAAATGGTGTTTTTCGTCGTCAAGTAGTAGGTTCGAGACGGAGTTTCCCTCTTGCTACCCAGGCTGGAGTGCAATGGCGCGATCTCGGCTCACTGCAACCTCCGCCTCCCGGGTTCAGGCAATTCTCCTGCCTCAGCCTCCTGAGTCGCTGGGATTACAGGCACGCGCCACCATGCCCAGCTAATTTTTTGTATTTTTTTTTAGTAGAGACGGGGTTTCACCATGTTGACCAGGATGGTCTCGATCTCTTGACCTCGTGATCCACCCGCCTCGGCCTCCCACAGTGCTGGGATTACAGGCTTGAGCCACCGCGCCCGGCCTAAATGGTGTTTTTAAATATTTTAATTTGGTTTCAGGTTTTCGAGATCATATATTGTATTTTGCTTTAATTTTATCTATAATTATGGAAAACATTTAAATGGTTCCACAACATTTTCCTGTATTTAGAAAATTCTAGTTTCCATCCTAGTCCCATCTGCTCTTCTGCCTTGTCCCTTTCTTCCCCCATTGAATCCTCATTTTTTATTCTTCATATACATATGGTTCATTCTTCATATATATAGGCATATAAAGTATACATGCATACATACAAATACATATAAACACACATGTATATACATATACATACATAACATGCATATATACATGTATAAACACGTACACATATTACACATACATAAACACATATATTCATGTTTTTCCATTTTTCCATTCATATTGTATCATTTTTTTCCTTAAACACTAGGATACTGTACACAATGTTTCCTACTTTGTTAATTTTTAGCTTAGTGATATGTCCTAGGGATCATTTTTTTTCATAACTGCACAGTACCCAGAACACGGACAAGCATATAGACAAGCATATATACACGGACAAGCATACAGGCAAAAGTGTTCGATGGTTTATTAAATTGGTCCCCTTCTTATGGATTGTAAGATATTCCCAGGCTTTTGTTAATACAGTTGCAATGAACACTCCTGGGATTATGTCTTTATATTTTCAGAGCACTGCAGAATTTTGATCGAAACAACAAAGAATCCATCTACCACATCATTTTTATAGACTGCAAGTGCTCAGAATGTATAGAACCCACATTTCTTTCTTTTTTTATAAATGTATTAAAAGATGCAAACTGAGAGAAGTACCAACACTAAAAGCCCAAGAATTGTAAAAGTATGATATAGAACTGACTACTAAACCAGTTAAACATCGAGACGAATATAAAGAGTTGCTAATATACGTATACAACACTGAAAGTCAAAGTTAAAACTGTTTATCAAAAGAGACTACATGGAATCCAAAAATCGTAATTCAGTAATAATAACCTGGTTATAAAACCCTTAGGTTACATTTACAAAGACTAGAAAGTAGTTAGGGAGAAGGAAAAAGAAATTCTCTATATTCCATTTTATGCTCAGAGGCAGTAAAAACACAGTTTTATTGTTAACCTTGATAAGAGAAATATAGGTCAGCTCAAAAATATTTTTCAAAGATAATTAAAGAATCTATGCCTTCAAAGACTACAGTTATCCCTTTTCAAAAATATTTTTCAAAGATAATCAAAGAATCTGTGGCTTTAAAGACTAAAAGTTATCTACACTTTCCAAATCAATGGAGAAAACAAAATTAAAAACAATTCATTAAAAAGCAAGCATAAAAACAACGCTCAAAATAAGATGACGAAAACATTTCTAAGTACATCTGTTACAACAATACATGTAAATCAGTCAAATTATCTTGTTAAAGCTTCTCAGACTGGGCTACATGTAATTCAGTACCATATGGCTTATGAAACTGCTTTCAGAGGATGCAGGGCAGACTTTGAGGTCAGACAGACCTGGCTTAAAACCCCAGCTCCATCATTATTAATTACTTGATCCTGTGTATGTCATAGTTATGCTTTGAGTCTCACTTCTTTAATTATATAATGAAACTAATAATACCTATCTCTGAATGTTTTTGTAAGGATTAGAAAGAATGTATGTTACATGTATTGCCTAGGGCAAACAAAGATATTAAAGGCTTACTATTAGAACATTAAAGTAAGTAAGCAGCATTGATACACTAGTATGCAAATGAGCTAAAAATTAACACACAAGCATATAGACAAAAAGTAAGACAATATCAACTGTAGAACACAAGGCAAACTCATTTATCATTGTATATTGACAAAGCGCAAAATATTCAATTAAACTGTAACAAGTATGCACCTTTATGTCCCAAATAACGTACCATCAAAATAGACAACACAAAACACATTCGGATATAAAGGTGAAAAAACAAATAATACTATGAGATACTAACAAGCCACTTTCCATAATTGACAAGTGAAGGCACACAAATTTGAATTATATAAATAATAATGGCAACTTAATTGAAATAACTCAAACCAAAATTCATAATTCTCGGTGGTACATATAATCTTTGTAAGAAAAAAATATAATACAATTCCTAAAGAGAAGAAAAATATTTTTAGACATTATTTTTGTTTTATAGCATACTCTGGAAATTACACCTTCCATCCAGTGAAAAATCACTTGCCATTAACATCATATTAATCTAACTCTAACAAACTCAAAAAGAGAAGATACATTATACATAGCACCACTTAAAAATAGAAATTCAGGTTTATTCTTTACCTATCTTATGTAATTGCATACTGTAAATCACATATTTCTTTTTATATGGTGCAGATAAAAACATTATCATACACTTCAAATGCAGTATAATTATATTGTAGAAATAATGCGTGTTTAGTGTTATACATTGGGTGGTAAACAATTACAAGTTGGTACCACCATAAAGTAAAAATTTCTTACTAAATCCTAACTGAGGTCAAAGCAATATAATCCATGTTGCTTTCATTTCTGAGATTCATGGCATGGTGAATGAGGACACCAACACCTTACCTAGGCTGTATATTTTTTTTAAATTCTTCAAGTAATGTAATGTTGATATTTATTGGATTATCATACTTTCCTTTTATGACTATGTTATAACCATTTCAAATGCATTTCATTCTTTTATTAAAAAACAAAAAGAGAATGCTCTGAAAAATTCAGCCCATTTAATATTAGTATTCTGTCTTAAAACCTAAAGTTATAAAATAGTAGTAGAAAATGAACAACTGAGACAATTTTTTGAGTTTTGGATGCAAATCCAACTAATTACAAAACTGCTGGAAGCTTTCAGGCTTAAAATAAGAGGAGGCTATAAAATATTGGCACATTGGGAAAGCAATCTTAGCCTTTCAAACAAATATTTCCTGGAAACTATATGCAAAAGTCTTCCCTAATTTTATTGTCTGTCTCATTGTACTAGAAAGATACAAAACAAAACACATGAGGTTTTTGCACAGACTTCATAATTTAACTGGAATTTATATTCACCAACTGTAAGGCAATTATCTGTTCCCAACATCTACCCTCATAAGTAGTTGATATGATAGTCCGCATTTCCAGGTATCTGGTACAGAAGGAGTTCTGTCCTCTACACACACTCTCTCCTTTCCTATGGCTTTAAATTCCAGCTATATTCCAATAACTCTCAAACACATATGCCTAGATGAGACCTGTCCTCTGTGATCCAGGTTCGTATATACACTTGCCTTCTTCATATCTTTAACTAAATACCTGAATCAGGATCTCAAAATGGATATAGCCCATGTGGAAGTCACAATTCTTTCTCTAGAAACTATGTCATCATCTCTTCCCTGGAAACCTTCCCATCTCAGTAAATGGTACCATCATTCAGCTATTTGTTTAAGCTAAAATTCTAGGAGACACCTTTGATTCCTTTCTCTGAGTTTACACCTTACGTGTTGATAATTCCCATTGGGTCTATATTCAAAACATATTGCAAATGCAACCACTGCTTACTTTCTCCAGTGCTATAGCCATCATTCCTTCTCTAGACAAATTGCAGCGGTCTCATGACTAGCCTCCCTGCACCCATTCTTGTTTACTGCAATCTGTCCTCCAAAACAACAGTCAGAGATGTTCTTTCTGAAAGAATGGATCACGTAATTCTGACTCTGTTTTAAGATCCACTACCAGCTTCCCATCACTCACGAGATAATATCCCAGACTCCCTCCCATGACTAACAAGGTCTAACTCCTGACTTTTCTAACCTCATTTTCCTCTCTGTCCTCTTTCCTTACAATGTCCTAGACACTGTGGTCAAGCTTGTTCCCAAACTGACACCCTTGCCAGTGCTGATCCTTCTACCTGCAATGTAACCCCCACCCCAAATATGCCTGAGACAACTTCCTTATCACCATCCATATTTCAATGAGCCCTTTCTCAGAAAGGTCTTCCTTCTCCTGGGCTGAAGTGGCCCCCACCAAGTATCACGTTGCTTTATTTTATCTTCTACCCAATACTAGTACCAACTGATGTTATGTTATACTACTGTACTATATTACATGGCATTCGATTTCTCTTTTGTTGGTATATTTATTGTATGCCTTCTACCATGGGAAGAGCTCTCTCATACCATAGAGAGCAAGACCTCTCTCATTCTCCACCAAAATTGTATTGGCACCATTGTTCTAGTACCTAGAGCAGTATCTGGCTCATGGCAGACTTTTAATAATTAAAATATTAATTTTAATAATTAAAACATGCCTTATTGTGGTGGCTATAGCAAAAGAATGAAACTGTTCCTTTTCAAATAATAAGGACACACATAAAATAAAACAGGTTAATTAGGGGATATTTCCTTAAACTAGGAAGCATTGGATTTATGAAATCTATAAATTATTTTCATGATTGCATTTAAAGGAAGCTGCTTAATGTTCCATGGAATGTATTTCTTCAAGACAAATGGGAAATTTCATATATATATATCGATATATATCTCTCTCAATCTATTCCGACAGTTTTCAACAATATTTGAGAATTCTGCAAGTTACAGCTTGTCTGTATAATGAAACACATATGTCAAAGAAATTCAATTTTGAAATCAAATAACAAAATGTTCCGAATGTGTGTATACATATACATATATTTTTAATAACTTTAACAATTGCTATTAATTGTATTTCACATCAAGACTTGTAGCAGGTCAATCTGAAACTTATGCATTCTTCTCCTTATTCTGACAGGAAGCATAGATTACAGCACTAGGAGAACTTGGAGAAAGCAATCGGGTTCGTCTGTAAGGCTATTAATCTAAGCCATGACTCTGCTCCTGCCCTCCCCTGACTCATCCTGGGTCCAGCAGGAAGGGAGGCCATAGTCATCTGAGGAATTATTTCGTTTGTGCAAAAGTAACTGTGGCTTTTCCCATTAATGCCAGAATTCCTTCTCAGGTAGGCACATCGCGTTGTCTCTCCATTTTTTAGAGGAGCCCATCCAGTGAATGTGTACAGAGAGCTGCTTGGGGAAAGCGTATCCCAATGGTTTGTTTTGTTTTGACCAAAAGGCACTAAGAAAACAGTATGTAACTGAAGCAACATTAATATAGGCCTCATGCCATACAGCCACTATACAGGAACTCTCCCCTGCCTGTTGAGCTAGCTGTTGAGATGCTGGTCAAATTTCCGTGTATCATATATCCCATGGTAGCATAATTGTGAGCAACTGTAACTGCCTCCCCCAATACACCTGAAGCTTGTTGGGGAAAAGGAAAATGTCTCTTCCACCCAACCACAGAGCTCCCACTGTGCTACCTGTCTATCCAGCATCTCCATCTTCTTGCATTTAGGGCTTTCAACCATGTTGCTCTTGTTTCTCATGATTTAACTTACCTCCACCATTAGAATGACATGATTTTCACAGAAATGTTTAATAATCTCTTCCATTTCTTCCTGGTCATTAAACATGTAAATAGAAAACTAAGCATATTATCATGGAATTATGTGAAATGATACATCTTAAGCCAAATGAGCAGGTCACAAAGTGGAATGCCTAATCTGTTCCCTGCTGTATGAAGGCATGTGGGAGCCTGTGTACATATGGATAAAAAACACAATGCAGAATGGACATCAAAGCATTAACAGGAGAGTCTTCATTGGGTTTTGCTCTCTTTCTAATACCTTTCTATACCGTGAAACCTCTTACTATGAAAATACCACCATGCTAAAACCAAAAACTAGGAAAGACATTTTTTAAAACTGTGTGAAAACCTTCAAATCATCTTCCCTTTTTCTAATTTTTTTATTATAATAAAATACAAATAAATTAAAATTTAATGTCATAACCATTTTTCAGTGTACAGTTCAGTGGTATTAACTACATTCAAATTGTTGTGTAACTACCATCACCATCCATCTCCAGAACTCTTCGTCTTCCCAAACTGAAATGCTATGCTTATTAAACAGAAACTCTCATTTCTCCCTCTCCCTAATCCCTAATATCACCATTCTGCTTTCTGTCTTTAGGGTTTTGACCACTATAAGAACTTCATAAAAGTGTACTCAAACAGTATTTGTTCTTTTGTGAGCGTCTTATTTATTCCCCTTAGCATAATGCTCTCAAGGCTCACCCATGTTGTAGTATGTGTCCAAATTCTCCTCCTGTTTAAGGCTGAAGAGTATTCCACTGAATGGATTTACCACATTTTGCTTAGCCTTTCACCTGTCAATGGACACCTGGGTTGCTTCCACGTTTTGGCTGTTGTAAATAATACTGCTATGAATATGGGTGTACAAATAATTTCTTTGAGACTCTGCTTTCGATTCTTTTGTGTACATACCCAGAAGTGAAATTGCCAGAACACATGGTAATTCTATTTTTAGTTTTTTGAGGAACTGTCATACTGCTTCTGCAGCAGGTACATTATTTCACATTCCTACCAACAGCACATAAGATTTCCAATTTCTCTTCATTCTCACCACCACTACTTATTTCTTTTTTATTAGTAGCCTTCCCAATAGGTGTGGGGTGGTATCTCACTGAGGTTTTTATTTCCATTGCCCTTATGATAAACCATATTCACTTTGGTTTCCATGGCATTTTTTATTTCTGGCTGTGAAGATAAAAATTCTTCATGTCTCAACCAGCCAAAGCCATATTCCTATGGCTCCCACAATATGTTTTAGGCCTGGGCTTTCTTCCTGCCACCTATTATGTGAAAAGAAATAGAAGTGGAGCTAGTATTTAAATCATTTTTTTAAAGTATTTCTTCCCTCACAGAGAAAACTCTGGCAATTCTGGGAAACAACTGTCAAACATTTCTTAAAGAGAAAAGCACACCTAATCCCTAAAGAAAAACCACCCACTAATTTGACTGTCTGGAAGTATAACAAAACATGTCTGAAGAATATGAGGTTCTTATCGCTACTCTGCAAAAAGTCCTCATTATCAAGAAGTTTTAGAGAACTGAAGAAGCTATGAATCCAGGGCAGGCATCAATGTGCCTTTTATTCACTTCTCTCACTGAATGTTGAAGAATTTTTCCTGGAATTCCAGTCAATTGCTTTGATAACATCATTATTTTATTTATACTTGCACCATGTCTGACCTGAGTTATCAATGCCTTCTTACCATTCCATTCCTATAAAATGAATGGCAGGTACAGGGTTTGGCATGAGCTCAAAACTTCCAGGAGCGTGGTACTGGGATGGCTAATTGAAAGAGCATTCCAGGTGCCTGATCCACTATTCATAACGTACATTCATATTCCACCACACCAGCCTCAGATAAGGAATAAGTAATGTACTTCTGCATATATAATATAAACTAAAACTTCCTGTCACCTGGCCATCAACTGTTATAATCACTTTTACGTAATATTGACAAAGTACACAAAGTGGCATTTCAAACCCAGTACTTTTTATAAGCTTGTTAAGTGGAAATGGTTTATTTCAACAGTGTTCCAGTTACAATAGGATTTCATCACAGTGTCTGTGAATGTAATCCATTTGTCTCCAGAGCTCAGAGAAACAGATATATGGTTACCATTAATGTCCTTCATTCCATCCTAAGAACAGTGGTTCATAAACTCTTTTTGGATTTCATGCCTCTTTAGAAACCTAAACAAAACCATGGATCCTCTCCACAGAAAATGAGCGCAATTCAAATTTAGAAAACAGTTTCAGGGGTTTCTGCTCATCCCTCTATAAAGTCCAAATACATGGCAGCCAATTCAGTATCAGAGTCCTTTTGGGTACCGGTTACAAAAGAAGCTCATTCAGTAGGAGAAAGGTATCTCCATTTTTAGCGAAACCCCTGGTGATTCTAATGAACGTCAGTACTCGAGAGCCAGTGTCCTTGAAGTTGATAGACTCCAAGTAAAAAATTCCTGATATAGAAGGTAGGACTACAAAGTAATAGGATCAGTGTTCAGCTTTCATTGGCAGCCAGTATTGTCAGAATCACATCTACAGAGGGGATGGGGGAAGGAAATCCTTAAGACAAAATATATTAATAAAGAATAGTAAGTCTTCAATTAATGTCATCAATAGGTTCTTGGAAACTGGAACTTTAAGCAACACGGCATACAGCAGATTCTCAAACAGCTTTGTTTTCTTTAATATCTTTTCATCATAACAAAGATGAGGGGAAAATGGTTTTGCTATACAACGTTTATTAAAGTCACAGTTTCCAAGAACCCATTGATGTTAAGTGAAGACTTACCGTGTATAAGGGAAATAAATGATACAATTTCATACACTTTCTATACCACAGGCAATATGCTATGCTACTGTGATCTACATTTAGAGTCAACTGTTCTTACCTTGAAATGTTTATTGTATCAAAATTAGAGGCATGGAAATGTGAGCAGCAGAATCCAAAGGAGTCTGTACACAGGTGAGCCATGATCACCCTCTACGCACGGTTGAACATACCCAGCTCCTTACGCATTCGGCACAAGCTTTGCACATCTTCCCTTCTCCAAGTATGGAGACTAATGCCTTGTGCATGGTAGATGCTTAACACACTACCTTCAGAGTTCACCTTAATCTGTCTCCGCTGACAACTCTATGCCAAATCCAACTGTTTGCTTACTGATAACTAGACCTTATCGATGGTCTAATGTTAAGACCTTTGGACCTATTCGGACTTACTAGACCCATAGGTCTAATGTAATAAACCTTACTGAGGTCCATTACAGTATTAAAATGAAATTTAATACAGCTGAAAATTTGGCAAACTATACTTGTTCATCTCTTAATTCTGGAAGAGCCCTGATCAATACGTACCAGGCCTGAACTCAGTCCCTTCTAAAGCTAATGAACTTTAAAATGGCAAGAAGAGGTCAAGTCTGAGTATCTGTCATTTATTGCTACAGCTACTGATTAGGGGAGGGAAACATAGTTTCTATTAGGGCGTGACCAGCGAGAAATGAGAATGATTTTTAAATGAATGCTTAGGAACATCAGTTTCTTAACTTCAGAATTATGTGCACTACACACACAAAAAAATGATCATGATAATGCTGAAAAACATGTTAATCCACTTTCATAAGATTAGACACACACTAAGTTAATACTTTAAAATACGATAAAATGATCTTTGCAGGGATCACTGACCTCTTGAAGAATCAGATAAAACCCAAAAAGCACAAAATTCATGCAAGATTTTCACATCTTGTCAAGAAGTTCTCTGATCCCTGTAAGGCCATCTGTGCTCGCCATTTTGTTTCAACAGCATTTGATTAGTTTGTCCATCTACCTAGACAATCATGAGGGCAATTCAGACAAGAGGAGAGAAATACAAGGGATGAGGTCACACAGGCTTTGATCCTGCTGTATACTGTACAATGGAATGATCATGGGATATAGACAGAAATAGTCCTGATACAGGGATCAACCTGTGGCTTTGTAACCTCAGAACAGCCAGGACTGCTTTAAGGACCAAGTGAATGAATCATTATGGGTGGTCTTCAGGGAATAAAAGCAGAGGTCATTGTTATTAAACAAATATACATTTTTTTCCTGATTATGCAGAAGCCTAATGCCGCTATTGTGTAGGTCAGATTTATGATGTGAAACTTCTCAGATTACAATGAAAACTAGAACTTTTACAAAAAGTGACTTTGATATTTATGTTATTAAGCCTTTTGGATGAAATTCAAGAAAAGCTTGACTTACACTAATTCTATCCCAAAGTGAAAAGAAGAAAGTAATGTTTTTTACATAAATAGAATAACATTTAACTTTAAATTTCCTCTCAAGAGAAAGCCAATATCATCCTTCCTAAAAAGGTAAATGTTTAAAAAGTAGCTAGAATACACATCATTAAATTGCATCCTAAACATTTATACAGCCAAGCTACACAGACACACACACACATACAATCACACATATATACTACACACACACATACTATATATTTTTATATCTGTCTGTGTATTTTTCTATCTGTATGTGTATATATATGAACCATTACATAATCTTGATACATTTTTTTCATTTCCTAGACTATATTTGGCAATAATTAACGTTTTTATCTAGCAATTAAAACCTGCTGCACACTCACAACTACCACAAATTAAAATGCACTTCAAAAAGAACACACAATCTGGTGGGTGGAGGTCGCAGGGACTTTACTCAGTGGGAGATTTAATTAAATTATTGTTTCCTCACCACCTTTCACATGCACACTAAAACCCAAATTATATTCAACCCTAAAAAATATTTTTTCTCCAAATTATATCAGCAAAATGTAGAGCTATAAGATCAGCAGCAGCAATCACAGGATTCTCGGAGGTCAATGCCACCATTTCAAATCTCAGAGTCCATTCACAGTGGCTACTTAAGAGATGCAAAAGGCCTGGCCGGAGTATTTATTTCCTGCAAGAATCCTCTGCAAGCAAACTGTCCATTCAGCAGTTCTGCAGGCTACTGTTTCACCATGCGACAGGCCCACTTATTCATAAACAAATCATTAACATTCTTGACATAAATCCATAGTGGACCATTTAATCCCAGCTATGATAATGTTTTCGTACATTTGCTCTGCCCATCGTGAATGGGAGTGTTGTTTCGCAGAACCCATCCCTGACAAATAAGAGACAAATTATGCCCCGTGAGAAAACTTGGAGAATGAACGGCTTACACACCAATTACTGTCTCATTATCTGGCTGATGCAGAAATAGATCCTGTGTGCTTTGGGTGAAATGTAGATTTTTCTTACTAGAACCAAAAAGTGTAAGTATACACAAAATCACTTGCCAAGGTGTTTTTTGTTGCTCAGATTCATCTGAAGCCACACTCTGGGAACATTCCTCATAAAAGCAAATCAATAATTATTGCTTAAGAAAAAACAAACAAAACCCTTGTGTAAGTACCAAAAAAAAAGAAAAAATCCTAGCAACTATCAAGACCAATGGTTAATACAGATTTTTTAGCATTTTAGTGTTCATTGATATTAAATATTCTGCCCCAGAGTTATTAGGAAAGGAATATGAATGACAGAGAAACAATAAACAAGGTATAAGAAATTCATGTAAGTGAAATAGACTCTATGGCCTGACAAGACCCTTAAATTCAATTTATAAATTTTCCCCACCGAACTTCAAGAAACCTCTTCATGATCAAAAAGCACTGGGTAAGCACCTATACATAAGAAGGATTTGCTGTATATTTTTATATTCTAAGCTAAACAGACCCAATTCTAGCTCTGTAACTGAGATATCCTAAGTTAAATAAGTATACTAACGACACTACAAAAGCGACCAACTCAAACATTTTATTTTATATATTGGTTCCCATAGTTCTATCTACAAACCATCTGCTGGGCTCAAGCCCAGACTCACGATTTGTCAATCAGCAATTCACATACCTGCATTGGCAGGGACAGCACCAGGAGCCTATTTACTTCTCCATAAAATAGCTGGTTTCCAACAGTTGTTGGATAGAACAGTGCTTCTCAAACTTTATGTATATAGGAATCACCAGGGCATTTTGTTAGAATGCAGATTCTGGCTCAGTAGGTCTGCAGTGGTACTTAATAACTTACATTTTTATCAGGCTCCCAGGCGATGCAAGTTCTGCTCTCCTGGGACCACACTTTGACAAGCAGCGTGGGAGATGACTACGTTTTGATTATGGTTTAGCAGACCGATACCTTGGTTCTCTTTAAGCAAAAAATGGAAGCCTCCTCTTCTGTTCAATCTTGCTTTCCCTACTACAATATCACTATTAATTTGATCAAAAAACATAAAGTTTAAAGTCAAGCTTTACGCAAGTCTTCATTTAGAGTAAGAATGAGAATGCAAAAAGCTAGAGGGATACTTGCATAACATTAGTGTCGGGGAAACGCACCCGAGGACCTGGATTTCAATCTTATTCTGCCCTTCCATGAACTAAAACCGTGAGGCCATAAGTATGGGACTGAGCTTCTCTCAGCCTCAGTATCTTGAGCTGTAATGTGGGAATTGAAAAAAAACTCATCACACAGTATTAGCACAGGATGAAATAAAACATACAAAAAATGCCTTTGCATACAGGCCCTCAGCAAATGTGAGTTTCTTCTCTTGCTTTCTTTGTTATCCAACATTGGTAGCGTAGCTTGGATCCAGTAGGATAACCTCAGTCTGAGGTAAAAGACCAAGCTGCGTTTGAATCATTGCTCTGCTCCTTCTTACCTATTTATCTGTAGGCAGCCGCTTAGCTGGCGGTTCTCAGATTCAGACGGTCAGACCCGTACTAAGTTGCCTGTGTAATAATCACTTGACAAGAATTCAGATTCTTCTGCCTGCCACCCTGTAATTCGCACACAACTGTCTTGAGATTTCAGTTTAGAATCTGTGTTTTTAAATATTTCCCTAGTGAGAATTAAAACAATTGCCTTCACCTGTAGCACCCCAGATGCCTTGAGCACAGTGATGTCCGTGACAACAGTGACGTCCAACCACCTAGTGCAATGGGGCTCTCACAACAGGACTTTGTAAATGGCAGAAGGCTAACACTGTGTTGCCACTGAGACCCCCATACACAGGCTGAGAGGATTAACTCAGTGACTCCCCTTAGCTGGAGATACTGCTTTCCCTTAATTTATCCTCCATTTTACAACACAACCATAAGTGGATCCAAAGCAATTGTAAGCTCTAGCTTCTGATTTGTTTTTCTTGTTTAATCACCACAGATAATCCATTTGCTTTTCCCAGGCCTCTGTCTGGATAGCAAAGGAGATGGCTTCATTGATTCTCCCTACCAGGTCAGTGAATGAGTGTGTTTCTGGTTGCCTCCAGACCGTGGCTTTCTCTGACACTTTCTTGCAAAGTAGAAGAGCAAGTGCCCAGTCACTACCTGAAAACTCAGTGCAGTGCAGTGACTTCATCAGTCATGATGAACAGTCTTCTCCATCAGAAGGGAAACATTTTTTTTTCTTAGATCACCACTTTATCTTGCATTTTTTACCACCTCCCATCTAGTTTACCTTGGATATGCATAGAATCCAAGAATCCAACAATCGTCACGAAAAGAAATGTATATCCCTGCCCTTTGGTTTTACAAGATAAAGATCCCACTTGCAATTATAAATTTTAGATCAAATAGAATAGGGATTATGAAACATTTAGGCAAAAGGTAGTTACATGTTTATGCAGAGATCTAGGGGCTTTTCTCAAAAGCACAGAATGCATTCCCTTCACTGTTTCCTTCATTCTCCTCTTTCCCTTCTGCCCTCCCTCCCTGCCTTCCTCTGTCTTCTTTCCTTCCAGTAGCATTTGTAATTCTATAAACTCACTGAAATATTTCTTAACTAACCAAAATGTTATTTATTCGTCCTCACTTTCAGAGCAAAATGTGTCCCTTAACTCCTACAGTACAATGAGAGAGGGAGGGAGGACGCAGGAGGAGAAAGAGGAAGAGGGAAATGGCCAGGGAAAGGGAGAGAAAGGGTATTAATCAGTGCTGTGGTTTCCAATCCTGGAGTCATAGAGCTAATGAAAATTAGAGAAGAGCCTTGGTGTAAGATGATAAAGAGCAAATGACACTTGGCTTTCATGGCTAGAGAATAAGAGTAGAGGGTGATAGGAAGTGGCCAGAACTGTAGCAAACAATTACATGCTCCCTTTAAAGGTAGAGTTGCTGTTCAATTCTAGGCCAGAGTGGCAAACAGAAATATAGGATGAACACTGTCAGACTGTCAAATATCTCAAAAAAGACCACGCTTGAGAGGGCCACATTTTATGCAAAAAATCCTGATCTCTTGGTGCTTGCTACAATTTTAAAATTCTATAGCACTGTGCTGGCCAAAGGAAATAACCAGCAAGCCAAATGTGGATTGTGGGTCAACCACCTGCAAACCCTCACCTAGATAGTTTCTGTGGCTGGGATGCTGGCTGGTCACCAGAGTCTGTTTCTGTTCTTCCTGCACACTCATCTGGGACACATTCCTCTGCCTACTTTGTCATTGGGTATGAACTGATGACAAGTTCTAGCCAATGGATTGTGAGCAGAAAGAACATCTGCCTCTTATGAGCAGAAGCTTTAAGAAAGCAGCCGTGCCTCCTCATGCTGGCTTTCTACTTGTGCCAACTAGGTGCAAACAATGAGGCCGCAGGGTCAGTGGAACCACAATGGAGAAGAGGCCTGGTCCCTGAATCACCACATGGAAGAGAGCCACCAACTGTCCAGGAACACAACTTTGAATTAGGACTTGGAAATTAAACACTGATCACGTTTTATCCATTTCATACATCAGGTCCTATCAATTACTGCAACCTAGCTTGGAATCCTTTGGCTTTGAAGAATAGCGATCTTTTATCATCCTTGAGATGTCCTTACTTCAAATATGCATGGAATGCTATTCATTTTTCTCTCCTAGATAAGTTTACTTTTAATTCTTAGTATAATAGGTCCTTCATGCCTATTAAGATTCATATTTGTTTGTCTATTGCTTAAGGGCAGAAATTCTGATCTTCCAAAGCATTCAAAATTCAAGCACTTAGGTTCAGATTGATAGCAGCTACCATGACAGCTCTATCAAGGAAAGGTTGTCACCGAGGAAAATGAACATATCTTTTGAAAATCCTCACCATAATCACCTTTTTTCAAACAACAAAATATTTCCCAAGTACAAGGTAATTACTTTTTATAAAGCCTGCTTCCCTAAATTTTTGTTTATTAACTTTTCTTTCTCTTGATATGACCTCTGAGATAGTTTCATATCGGATAGTGACTATTTGAACTTAAAATAAAAGGGTAAAATATGTAAAGGGGAAGGGGAAGATGCACTTCAAGCAGGAAGGAAGGAGGTGACATAAAAACCTAGAATGGAAAAGTCAGATTTCAAATCACTTTTCTCAGCATCTTTTGCTACATTAGGTAAAGATAAAAATTCAAAGAACGTAGTTTTTTGTCTTAAAACTTCTTTATGTGCAGATATTTTTTGAGAACGTAGGAAAATGTTTGAATGCAATGTGTCAATATGGTGCTATAAGCCAGCAGTGAACTTTGGCAGCTCAGGTAAAAAGCTCCATCCTTCCAGGCAAGCTCTGGTATCTGCCAGCAGCAGGGGTCCGCTCCAGGAGAAACACCTAAAAGCTTAGGGAAAGCCTGCTGGAAAGCTTGACAAAAACAGTGAAGGTTAATCACCTTTTCCATTTCTTTTAAGCCAATCGGATTTAATTAAGTATACTTTAATTAAAATGTAATCAAGCTTTCTGTGGCTGCAGACAGTCAGTGCTAAAAACTGCATCAACTAGTATTTTCTAAAGCCCTTTTCCAAATAAAGCTACCATACAATGAAGAAATATTTATTGTGGCAGTGTTGTATCCTGTCCCCAAAAGTGAGAAAAGGAGAGCAACTTGGGGACAGGGAAATGATGATATAAAAGAGATTATACAAAGAAATGTGTAAATGAGTAGGAGAGGCTTGTTTAGGGGAAAAAGGTTGAGCACAAATCAGAGTTGAGCAAAGGAGCATTTACTTGATTCAAAATTACAGGAACATCTATTTTGTGCCAGTTGCAAGAAATGGGGTATCCCACGTAATCTAATGCCTATGTTCCTTCTGTCTTTCACTTACTTGGTCATTCAACACTTTATGGACAGTAACAGTTCTGGAGACCGTAGTCTAAATGCAAAGCTCATCTCTCCCAGTGCCAAGTCTTAAATTGACAGCGATGAATGAAAAATCTTTATTTGCATGCTTGCGGTTTTTTAAAACAGACTACATGGGTACAACTTAGCTGTTTATTGGTCATATTTCTTACCCATTTGAACATAAATTTGTTACTGAGCTAAAATGGAGAAATGCACTCCAGGATACTGAGAAATGTATATGCTCTGCCTTTAGCCAAAAAGCACCACATTCTCTTTTTAATGTCCACATGTGAGCTCTCTATCTCTTCCACAGAATGTGATGCATGGGCTTTGTGGTAGCTCTCTGAGTTCCAGAGGACTTTCCTTCTCACTATTGCTAGACTCTGGCTGTGTTCTGGATAAATGAGGTTGTCAGAAAAGAAAGTTTCTGTGAAAGAAAGCATCACAATGCAGCTATACGCATCCCTTCCAACAGCAGCATGCAGTGGGATGTTTGGCATCACATATTTGCAAATTTTGACTAATCAGAATTTTAAGAAAATTACATGTTACAGACAGAAAAAAGCTGGACACAAGTCTGAAAATAACTGCAGCTTTCTCCAGTAAATCAGAATCTTAGCTGATCTCAAAGTCATTCTTCTAAAATCAGTTTTAACATTACAGTTGCACAAACATAGACGGTATCAGACTGGTTTAATGTATAACAATTCCAGACCTATACTCAGTGTGTTTGTAAAGTTAGGTCCCTATTATGGTCTCTTTTTCTTTGAATTTGCATTTTTGGAGGGAAGGAGGAGGACAAAGAAGAAACACCTGCTTGAGGGTTCCGTCTGTTTTTTCCTAAGTCATTTTTAAAATAGAATTTTCCTCAATGCCCTTGAATCAGGTTTCTAAAAGTTTCTTCTGGACAAATTTGTAATTCCTTTTCAAAGGACAATTCTTTGAAGTTCACCTAGAGAGTAACTAGTAATTCATCACAGAGAGATGTTATAGCTGTTACATGCTGCACAATGTGATTATTTTTATTTTATTTTTCCCTCTTCTGTCAAAAGAAACACAGCCCAGGTTCCCTTACAGCAGAAACAGGAAACTCCCATGAGAATGTCATAAGAAATAAAGGCAAGTGTGAAGTCGGACTCTGTGTTCTATCTAGATCTGGAAGAGGAGCCGGATTTGAGAAGAGTCCTCTCTGATGTCCTGTTTTAGATTGTTATTTCCATGTTAAGGTATCCCTCTAAAAATGCTCATAGGAGTAGAGTGCAAAAGGTTTCTTGAAAAAGACTGGGCCCGGTGCTCATCCCTGCTATCTGAAGGTTTAGAGTGCAGTTGGGAGGTACACAGGCACCCCCATTAGGTAATAATAGGTAGGTAATAATTAGGTAATACTGTCCCCATTTCACATATGAGAAAATTGAGGATTCGTCACTGAACTCAAAGCACAGCAAGGCAGGTGGAAGAGACAAATTTAGAAGGCAGGAGCTCCCACCCCCCAGATTCCAGCCATTCTCCTCTCCCACACATCCTGGCTGACCCACCTGAAGTACATCCTGTCACCCACCCCATCCCATGACCCCCAGCTAGTTCCTCAAACTTACTCTCAAATCTAATCCCCTTTGTAACCAACACAAATCAATGATGCCAGATGAAGGGGTTAAAAATACACGCTGTGATTTGTGAAAGAAAACGAAATTAACCAAGGAAACCAGAGGTAGAGAGAAAAACGTAGGAGTGAAGGAGCAGATCAGGCCTGGTCTCCAATCCAGGATCTGTGACTTACTGCCTTATAGCTTCAGGCAAGGTAATTAGCCCCTCTGAGCCTCCATTCTTCATGGGTAAAATGCCCAACTTCCAGGATAATTCGTGAGAATTAAGCTAGATAAACAGGCAGAGCACAGGGCCCAGCACACAGTGGGCAGCCCACCCCCTTGCCCTCCACATCCAATGCACCATTCAACCATAACCCTTGTTCAACCACATCAGGCTCTCTGGCCATTTTGAGAGCCAATTCTTTCAAAGATGCGTCTGTCTACGCCACTCATCTGCATCCAAGGTTGGCTTTTTCTAAGTAGGAAAATTAAATTCAGAAGATCTCAGCTAAATACAAAGGCAAGGCTTATAATCCAGAAAGCTAGAACAAGCATTGATTCAGAGAAGGGTAGTTTCCACATTCTAAACTCTAGGTTCCTTGCAAAAATAGCAAATTGTCATAATTCTTCCAATCAGTTTCTCTGTCAATAACATGTTGACCAAAACAGTCCATTTCATGGTCAGTTTCTTTCCCAAAATTCTTTGTCATATACCCCTGTGCCTCTCAAAGGTAAACATTTTATCTTCCCTCTATTCTCAGTCTTCAGCACTTATATATCCTAAGGATATATAAGGTTACATATCCTTATATATAAAGAAGCCTTTGTCAATTAAAAACAAATCTACAAGTATTTGAATTTGAAAAAACAGAATTCTAGAATCAGATATGAGGGAAGATTAGAGCATTCTTAGAGAATGACTGAGAAAGAATTGAGCACTTTTTTATTAATCCATTTTCTTATCACTAAAGACCTACCGATTCATTGTAAAAAAATAAAATTAAAGTGATATAAAAGAACATACAATGAAATATAAAACATTGATCCTTATGCCCTAAATATCAGTGTAAAACCCTAGAGTAAACCACCATCAGCAGGGTTTTCTGCTGTTGATTTATTTTTGCTTTTGTTTTTGTTTTACATGTCATTCCAGAAATTTCAGTGCATTTGTAAGCACAGGAAGACTCTTCTTTCATTTTTCATATAGATACACACACACACACACACACACACACATAAATGTGATCATACCATATGCACTATTTTACAGCTTACTTTTTATTTTAACTACATATCCAACATTTTTCCTAACAGCATATCCCCTCTTTCTCTCTTTTCCTTAACCTCTGTAGTATTGTAATAAATCATGATATGATTTTACTAATCATATATGGATATTTAGAAAAATTCACACTCCCACAAATAACAACAATGTAGGAAAGCACCTGTTATCCTTCATCCAACAGCATGGGCTTTATCCTCCTTTTTAACTGCACTTGCCTCATTGTTGGGTATGCAGCAGAGGGGAGTGGTGGGCAGGGGAACTCTAACTATTGTTATGTTTTACAGTTTATTAACTGAACGAGGCTGAACACTTGTTTGCGTGTTTACTGAAAATCAGTACTTTCTGTGACTTCTGCCCATTTTTCTACTGGATTGCTTATCTTTTTCATATTGATTGTGAAAGCACTTTGCATATTAAGAGAATAGAACCTATGTTAGTCAAATGTCTTGCAATACATTTCTTCAATGTATCATGTATTGATTTATCTTTCGGTGCTGCTTAGTTTTGCCTTAAAGTTTTAAATGCTTACTTAAATACACTAGGTTGCAGCATGTTTCTTTATTCTCACAAATCCACTTGACTATGAGCAGAGCAGGGACCATGCACGTGCACCTGGGCCTTCCTACATCAACTGAGCACTCAAACGGACCGCAATGGAAAGTTCTCATGAAAAGGGTATGTATAGACAGGTGTAGGCTTGAATTCCAAAATGAACTGTGTTAGCTTCTAATTGGGAACACATTTTATCATAAGTTCAAATATGTGCACAGATACAACAGAGAAATTTTATAATAAAATCAGAATAAAGTAAATAAAAGTTAATATTTTCTGTTAGTGATTTTAAAAAGCTTTAAATTTAAACAAAAGAGTTAAATTCATACCCATGATCTCCAGTTAACTTGCTGGTGATTTACCAATCTGTTAAAATGTAATGCATAACGCAGTCAACCATGTGTACTGCCTTGTATTATGCTTTCTAACTAATGAAAAGATACTTTAAAAATATAATCAAAGTCAAAATCCTTTGTGAGACAGCAGAATCACGTCAACACAATGTGGTCTAGAAATTACCATCAGGAGGAGTACGGAAAAACCTCATTTTTCCTGTGGAAGAGGATGTCCCCCCTCAGTGACCCATCTCCTTTCTGGCTTGATAGACAGACACTCAGCTTTAAGAAGAAAGGCTCTCGGAAGGTGAAGCCTTCAATACTTGGCCTTGTGACCCCACTGGCAGACTCCTAGGCAGCAGAAGAATGAACTACAAAGACGGCTTTTTAAAATAGCTAACAGCAAATATGATGCTTGCCACGTGGTCCCCCTCAACATGCCCAGGGGCCACATGCATCGGCAGCCGTGGAGGAGAATTGGATGCTCAGATTCATTGGAAGGCTTCTCCTCCCATTTCAGAGCTTGATACTGCCTGTCTGCTTCTCAACGCCAACATCCAGCATCATTGTCTCAGGTGTTCTGTTGGTTTTCCTTTCCAAAACAGTGGGATGAGAAAGCTGCATAGATAAGGACTCACAGGAAGAAGAATATACCACCACCAAGATGACCGCAACTAAATGACCATGTTTCAGAGAAAAGGGCAGAAAAATGATGGAGATTCTATGAATTAGAGTTGGTAGATTAGAGCCTTCGGTTTTCACATTTTAAAAAATGTGTGAGTAATCTTCGAGTTATCAAGCTCTTACAAAGTAAAAAATAAAACAAAATAAAATAAATACAAGTTTTTACAAAGTATTTCTTAAATATGCTTCTCCTATGAGGAGGAAATAAACCAGAAACAAGGCACATAAGCAAAATCAAGAAACTGGCATGTCATTTTTCAAACGAGAAAACTAATACAAAAAAGTGACTGTCCCAATGGGAACAGGGCCCATTTTTGTCCAGGATCTACAGGGAGCCCTGTGTCAGCTCTGCATGACTTCAGAAGATTCTATCCAGAGGGTGGAACACTCCATCAAAATGAAAGTGTGTACTTGATAAGCTCCAAATTTAATTTATTTTATGCTGATAAGGTTTATGGGTCTTTTAAAATATGAAGCTCAGCTGCTTAGGATTTGCTTTGTTTACTTTGCTTTAATTAATGATAGTGCCTTTCTGGAAAGAAAACAGCATCATGAAGAAATACAGTCAGAAATGATTCACTCAAAGCCTCTCCTTGGCCCTGGCTGTAAAGTAAACAAGATTCATTAATCTCACTTGGGATCAGAGAATAGGGAGAGACGGGAGGTAGGAGAGGAGCAGTTAGCTCCACCTGCAGACAGGGAGGATGCCAGAGAAAATATGAGACCCAGCTCAAACACGGGGCTGGTTGGAAAAGGTCAATATATAATTGGTAATTTACAAAGAGGAGTCAGAATTACTAGTCCTACCGAAGATCTCCAAAAGCTTCAAATAATACATCAATATACTCAATGTGAAATGAACAATCATTATTTCCCAAGTTCCTCATGGTAAAAACTCACTAACTTAGAGTCAGTTCATCCTGATTTTGTAAGAATTCCCATCACCACCAGACAATCTGCTTCTCACAGGATTCCAAGGTAGGTCTAAACATGGTCCTAATTCTACCTTTCTTCCTTAATCTTCTCATGCATCCTCCAAATTCCCCAAACCTGTCCATTTCTAACATGTATTTCATTCTTCTGAGCCTTCCACTATACCTTTTTCTCCATCTGTAATGACCTTTAAGATTCAACCTAATAGTCACTTCTGCTGGGAATACTCCCCAAGTCTAACTCCAGACAACTGAGTGTCTCCTTGGCTGTGCAGTCCAAAATCTTTGTACATATCTATCTCTGTAATAGTCTTTTACTTTCATTAACGGTTATTATTTTTATCCTCCACTAAAGTACTAAGTCCTTTTCAATGGACCAAAGGGGGCCTGCGAGAGTGCCTGGAGTCTAGCAGCTGATTAAATTGATTCAACGTGAACTAAAAGAAAAGTTCACGACATAGGCTTGTATAGATTCATGAATGTTTTATCACTTGAAATAACTTCTCTACAATTTTGTTTCCAGAGCAAAAAAAAAAAAAAAAAAAAGCATGACAATAAAAGAAATATAGAAAGAAAAATAACTAACAATCTTCACTTGTTTTATTTCGTTTTGTGCCCATTCAACCTCTGTCTATAGACTGTCAAGTTGCCCAAGTCATAATCACAGGGTAACTCTTCCAGCACAAGCTGTAGAAATCAATAATGAAGCCAAGCTGAAGCTTTGCCAGCAACAGCACAGGTCAGAATAGAGGCCAAAACCAGGATCAGCAATTACCTGGAGGATAGAAATGTCACCCAAAGGCAGGATTGTGCAGACAGGTCTCAGAGGACAGGTAAGCAAATAGGCAGGATGCCCAGCATTGGAGAGGAAGTGCATGAGCTCAGTCTGAAAGCAGATTTCATATACAGAGACCAGGTTAGGAGCGGAGTGGAGTGATGGTCCAAGTCCAAAGGTGTAGGCCAGATTGAAGAGTGGGGAAGAAGGAACTATGGTAACAAAGAGAACATAAGTAGCAGAGATGCAGGCAAACAAGCCCACACTCTGCCCAATCTATTGATTAACACAACCAAAACCCTCTGCATCAATCTGCATAATGACAGACTAATCTTGAACCACACTTCCTTCTTTCTAGACCCTCTTAAAGTCTTTCATCCTCAACTAAATTCTCACTTTCAAAGATCAGGATATGTTAAATTGAAATCTTCTGAAGCCAGTTTCTCAAGCCACCACAGTAATACACATTTATTAAACCTCAGTCCAAGCTTCAATTGATGGTACAGAAAACACAATGTTCAAAAACTGGGCAAGACTCTACAAATTACCTAGTTCAGGCCCTTTCAATTAATTTATTTATTTACTTATTTATTTTTTAGAGAAAGCATCTCTGTATTAGTTGGTTCTCACACTGCTAATAAAGATATACGCAAGACTGAGTATTTTATGAAGGAAAGAGGTTTACTTGATTCACAGTTCCACGAGGCTTGGATGCCTCAGGAAACTTACGATCATGGCAGAAAAGGCAGGAAGCATGTCCTTCACATGGCAACAGCAAGAGGTGCATAGAGAAGTCAGGGGAAGTCCCTAATAAAATCATCAGATGTCGTGAGAACTATCAGAAGAACAGCAGCATGGGGGAAACTGCACCCATGATTCAATCATCCCCCACTGGGTCCCTCCCGCAAAATGTGGGGATTGTGGGAATGATAGTTCATGATGAGATTTGGGTGGGGACACAGCCAAACCATATCAGTCTTGCTTTGCAGCCCAGCCTGGAATACAGTGGCACAATCATAGCTCATTGCAGCTTTGAACTCCTAGTCTCACGTGATCCTCCCACCTCAGCCTCCCAAGTCACCAGGAGGACTACAAGTGTGCACCACCCACCTGGATAATATTTTTATTTTTCATAAAGACAGGGTGTCTATAAGTTCTACTGTCCTCAAATGATCCTCCCACCTGGACCTCTCAAAGCACTAGGATTATAGGTATGAACCACTGTGCCTGGCCAAGCCCCCTTTTATTTATTTTTTCTTGCTGTTGTAGATAATGAAAAGAAGAGCAAGAAAGACACTTGTCTAAGGTCACACAGCTAGTAAATAGTTGAAGAGAGGCTAAGAATAAAAATGTGGGAACACAAAGCTAAGTACTCTATATATGCGACCGACTGTAAATTCCATGAGACCATTTGTCCTTTTGTTTTGGGGGCTTTCTTTTTGAGTCAGGGCCCCATTCTCACACAGGCTGGAGTGCAGTGTCATAACTGCAGCTTACTGCAGGCTCAACCTCCCAAGCTAGAGCTATCTTCCCATCTCAGCCTCCCAAGTAGCTGGGACCACAGGTATACTCTACCACACCCATCTAATTTCTTCTTTTTTGTATAGGCAGGATCTCACTATGTTGCCCAGGCTCCCAAAACATGTTAAACTTCATTTACAGAGAAAACTGAGGCATGGAAAGATAGGGTGACTTGTCTAGAACTAGCAAGTGGCAAGCAGCCAGGTGAAAGAGCCCCAGACAGAGAGGCATCCTTACTGCACAAACATTGCTTTTAATTCTCACAAAAAGACTGTACAACCAATGAGGAAAATGAGTCACAGAGAGCCAGAAGTTGGCCCCAAGCCCACATGGGTTGGACGCCAGGACACCATTGGCCCACGCACTCCAGTGAACCAATAGGCAGTGCAATTGGGAGCCTATGCCAGGGAACTGGACTCGGGTGGGAACTCCAACACCCAGGGATGGCGGCAGGCAGGGCCCAGCCAGGCAAACAAGGAGGTGATTCTATGAGTTCAGTTGGCCCCACTGCACAACTTAGGTCTTTTCTAGGATGGAGGGGCTATTAGCATTGAACTTCTATAAACTCAGGGTTTGCCCATATCAGCTAGCACTCCACCTCCCCATTAATGCAAATTAATGAGGTGTTATTATAGGTTTTTGTTCCCTTTGGAGTAAAATTAAAACTAAATAAATCAAACAGTAATTAGAAAACTCAATAAGGAAGCTATTTAGCTTAAAACCGAAAATGTTTATACCGGTGCTTTACTCACTACAGTTTTATTTTGTTACTCCGTCTTGATATTTTTTCTAAAAAAAAAATTAAAAAATTTAAAAAAAACACTCAGCTCAGTTTTCCCAAAAGTTTACCAAATTGCCTTAACTCATAAATATTTTCAAAAACATTTCCAAACTTTCTGTCCCACTGAATTGGCCAACCAGTGTAGACTTGCCCCCTTATATTGCTATCAAAAGGCATCATGTACATATATCTGGTATCCTCATCCAGCTTTAACCTCGTAGAGAACAGATATGTTAGCTTACACACTTTTGAGTAGGGTGGCCAACTTGTCTTGGTATGCCCAAGACTTTTCTAATTTGAGGGTTGAACGTTCCACATCCAAGAAACACCCTTAGTCTCAGGCAAAGTGGGACAGTTGGTCACGATATGTTTAAGCCTCTGAAAGTCCTGAGTACTTTAGAGCTATGTATCTACTGCATCACTTTCCTTTAGTTTCTCACTCCACATTCTCTGGTTCCTTCCTCCACTTCTGTCCCTACTTCATGCACCACTGTAACCTGCATGGTCCAAGGTACGACAGGTTATCAAAAAGCCACTAGGAAACTTTAGCCTTCTAAATCTGCAGCTCTGTTTGGCTTCACCTTCTACTCCCTCTTACTTGAGGCCTTCTCTTCATTTCATCTGCCTATCTACCTCAAACTACTCCTCCCCCAGCTGTTCATCAATGCCTCTTTCCATCTGTAAACCTGAACTTCCCTACCCACCTTGTTTCCTCCTGATATTCACTTTCCCTGGGCATCTCACAATCACCCAATTTCAACTCTGCCCACAAATCATCATGCACAAGTTCCACCACCATTCCCTTCCTTCCAAGGAGAAGACCCAAGTTCCAACCATCTCGTGGAAGAAACACAGGGTACCTCTTGATGACCTGACTCACAGCGAACTCAACACGGAGTTAAACCTGGCATGTGGTCTCCCTCCCCATTCTTCTTAACCACATCCATCCAAGCCAAAAGACTGGCAGTCCTGCTTCCCTCCTTCCTTTCCCACATGCCCACATCTGAGCACTAGGCAAATGCTGGGGATTCTCCCGCTGACATTCCTGTCAAGCAACTCCACTCCTCTCCACCACCACTCTGCCATTACTAGTTGAGGCTCTCACCTCCTGCCTAGACCATTACAAAGTCCTCCTAAGCACCCCTCTCCCACTCAGAAGACTTCAGTATTGTCAGAATTCCCCAAATATAAATTTACTTCTTATGACATTTTTAATGGCTTTTCTATAAAAACAAAGTTCAAACTCTAGGATGGTATCAAACACTTTTCCTCACAAAACTCTATCTTCTATTCAGCTTGATCTTGGGATACTCCCCTTCACACACCTAGAACTCCACTTACCCTGAGCCACGTGCCAGTGCCACAAAAAGCCCACATGTTCACGAGTCTGCATGAGCCATAACCTCCCCATCCTGTTATGATCATTATTGTTGTTTTTATTTTTCCATACTTAATATCAATCTACTTGTGGACTTTTTGCAATTAAAAGCATAGTATAAATTTTTTCTTCCCTTTTTCAATTAACATCCTTAGTATTTCATACTACTATATGGCTTTTATAATTAATTGGATGGTTATACAGACTGTGAGAGTTAATTTTATGTGTCAACTTAACTGGACTACAGGGTGCCCAGATATTTGGTTAAATATTATTTTTGAATGTGTCTTTGAGAGTGATTCTAGGTGAGACTAATATTAGAGTGAGCAAAATTGAGTAAACCAGGATGCCCTCCCAGGGTACAGAAACATCACCCAACCTGCTAAAGGCCTGAATGGAATGCAAGGTTGAGTAATAAAGAATTATTCTCTCCATCGAACTGTCTTTGAACTAAACATCAGTCTTCTCCTGACTTCCAACAAGGATTTCTAAGGAACCTATACCATCAGCTCTCCTGGGCCTGGATTTCTCAGCTTCTAAAGTCACATAAGCCAATTCCTTATTTTAAAAAGTCTCTTTACACACACACACACACACACACACACTCACACACACACACAGACACATCCTATTGGTTCTGTTTCTCTGGAGAACCTAATACACAAACCCATAATCACTTCCTGTTATGAGACCTTTAGGTGGCTTCCAGTTTGTACTATTATAAATGTTACTGCAGTTAACATTTTCCTACACATGGCTTTCGTTGTCTTTTTAATAATTGCCTCAGGATAAATTCCCAGGAGTGGGATGGCTGGGTCAAAGTGTGTAGAAATTTTATGATTCCTTATAATGGCTGCCAAATTGCTTTTCCAAATAAGCTGTACAAATTCTATTGCCACCATACCAAGGGCCTAGTAATTTCCCTAGTATTGGCCTAAAAAACAACCAAAAAACCCCGCAATTATTCATTTGAAATATGCAAAATGCTATCTCATTATTATTTTAATGTGCATTTATTATTAATAAGCTTAATTTTTTTCAAATGTGTTTACTAAGCATATTCTAATGTTTATTCATATCCCTTTGTCCATTTATCAACATGGTGTTTCTGATGCATCGGTTAAAACATTTGTTACAAAATTTAACCCTTTAACTGTCATATTTGTTGCAAATATTCTCCCAGTATGTTTTATTATTTGCTTTCAGCTATACTATTGTTCACTTTATGGAAATCTAGCAAGTCTATAAAACAAAGTGCTAATTTCTTCCTCACTGTATTCTAAAAGTCAGGATGGAAATTATTTTAAGACCCCAGGGTGGTTTAGCTATATGGAGTCTGAAGTCAAAATAATGAAGGCTACTACTGGGCTACAACACTGTCTGCCATAGGCACCATGGTTTTCTCATTTCTGAAGTGGCTAGTAACCTCCAGCTAAAGCTGTGGCAAGTCTTAGGTAGGAAAACTCTTTCTTTTATTTTAGATTCAGAGGATACCTATGCAGGTTTGTTACACAGATATATTGTATAATGCTGAGGTTTGGGTTTCTATTGGACACGTCACCCAAATAGTGAGCATAGTACCCAATTGGTAGTTTTTCAACCCTTGATCCCCTTCCTCCCTCCTGGCTTTGGAGACCCCATTGTCTATGGTTTCCACCTTTATGTCCATGTGTACCCAGTGTTTAGTTCCCATTTATAAGTGAGAGCATGTGGTATTTGATTTTCTGTTTCTGTATTAATTCACTTAGGATAATGGCTTCCAGCTTCATCCATGTTGCTGCAAAGGACATGATTGCGTTCATGCATGTGGCTATGTAGTATTCCAAGGTCAGAATAGCTACTATTAAAAAATAACCAATGTTGGTGATGATGCAGAGAAAAAGGGAAGGTTAATACACTGTTTTTTGGAATGCAAATTAGGTCAGCCCCTATGGAAGCCAGTTTGAAGATTCCTCAAAGAACTAAAACTAGAACTACAAATCAACACAGTGATCCATTATTGAGTATCTACCAGAGGAAAAGAAAACTCTTTCTGAACCCTTACATTGCAACTAGTGCCCAGGAAACACGAGACCAAACAATGTCAGCTGTTTCCTTCACATTATCTTTTGGGTGTCTCTCTGTCTATTAAGCATTTATATTTAACTTTGTATTTGGAATTAACTCTGGCATTTCATATACCATATAAATTTTTAATTAACTTTTTAAAGAAATTGCTACCCATGTATTCAAATATTTTCCTTATTGTTTTTGAGTCATCTATTATTCACTTCTTTTGCAATGAACCATCATTGTTGGTATGCTTTTCAAAATGGACAAAATTAAAAATAGTGATCTATACGATAAAACCGATATTAATACTCCAGCAGAATATCTACATAACATGGCTTTTGTTTTCTATTTGGTTTTGGGTTTTGGCTTAATTTAATTAAACTGTCCTGCTGCCAGCATTTTCTAATTAGCAATGTGGTATATTTGACTGACGAATGGATTCAGAATTAAAACAAAAAAACAAACAAACAAAAAAAAAACCTATATTCAAATGCCAGCCCTGAGACACTGTTTTGTAGCAAGTCATTTGGCCTGAACCTTTGATATTTTTCATCTGTAAGGTAAAGTTAACAATACCTAACCTTTTTAACTCCCAAAAACATGGCGAGATTCAATTTAGATAATGTCTCTGAAATGTCAGGCAGGGGTATTCTTCCCAATATTATGATTATACTTCATACCATAAGGTTGATTTCTATATTACTTCTCCTTATGATAAATCTCCACATCTTTCTCATAGCATAAAGGTAAGAGCTTGGACTGGGAGTTTGAGGACAGTTCAGGCTACTGAATTGATCATTAACCAGCTTCTAGATTTGAGGAAATTTGCATAACTAACCTGAGCTTCTGTCTTCTCATTAGTAAAATGGGGATTGTAGTGGGAATGGAATTAGCTAATGTATACGGAAGTAATTAGCAGCCTGTACCCACAGAGCCACACTGGATAAATTACAGTAATGCATGAGTTATTCTCCTTGACCCTCAGGGGTCATTCTCCATCCTCTATGGGTTGCATTCTTCCCTTGCTCTTAGGCTTCTGAGAGGTGCCAGGCAATGGGAGACATGGGAAGAACAAAAAAGCAACTGGAGAAAGACATAAGGGTATTATTTATTCTCCCACCCCTCCTCCAGGGCCAGGGTGTGTTCACTTGGCTGCTTCTCCTGCACCCAGGGATGTAGCTCCAGTTGGCGGCCTCTCTTCCAAAGCCAGAGCTCTACCAGACCCTTTCAGGATGAGTCGATTAGTCCCTTCCCACGCTGCTAATAAAGACATACTTGGGACTGGATAATTTATGAGGAAAGAGGATTAATTGACTCACAGTTCACCATGTCTGGAGAGGCCTCAGGAAACTTCAATCATGGTGCAGGGGAAGCAAACAGATCCTTCTTCACATGGCAAGTGCAAGGAGAGGAATGAGAGCCAAGAAGAAAAAGTTCTCTATAAAACCATCAGATCTCTAGAGAACTAACTCACTAGCACAAGAACAGCATGGAGGTAACTGGCCCCATGATTCAATTATCTCCCGCTGGGTCCATCCCACAACACATGGGCATTATGGGAACTACAGTTAAAGATGAGATCTGCGGGGGGACATAGCCAAACCGTATCAATGAGACACCATAATAAATTTCCATTGATGCTGGCCTTCAGTGCTTCATTATCTCCTACTAATTCCCGTAATCCTATCCACATGTCTGTAAATGGCCTTTTCTTAAAGTCACTTCAGTTGATGTTTGAGTATGCCATGTGTTTCAAGCCAGGATGTGATGTAAATCTTAGTTCTTGTTTGAATTGGTGAGCCAAGGCTTCAGAGTTCCTTGAGTAGTATGAGTCTGACACTTAGGTGGCAGTAACCACAATCCACCTACATCTGTGGCCTGATCCAAAAGTAAGCACTTCTCACACTTCCCAACTTTCCAGAATTAGTTTAACGGTTGCTTTTAAAGGTATAGAATTTCTGGATACAGAATTTACAAAGAACTAAAACAGATTTACAAGAAAAAAACAAACAAGCCCATTCAAAAGTGGGCAAAGGATATGAACAGATACTTTACAAAGGAAGACATACATGAGGCCAACAAACATGAAAAAATGCTCATCATCACTGGTCATCAGAGAAATGCAAATCAAAACTACATTGAGACACCATCTCACGCCAGTTAGAATGGCGATCATTAAAAAATCTAGAGACAACAGATGCTAGAGAGGATTTGGAGAAATAGGAACATTTTTACACTGTTGGTGGGAGTGTAAATTAGTTCAACCATTGTGGAAGAGAGTGTGGCGATTCCTCAAGGACCTAGAAATAGAAATTCCATTTGACCCAGCAATCCCATTACTGGGTATATATCCAAAGGATTATAAATCGTTCTACTATAAGGACACATGCACACGAGTATCCATTGCAGCACTGTATACAATAGCAAAGACCTGGAACCAACCCAAATGACCATCGATGATAGACTGGACAGGGAAAATGTGGCACATATACACCGTGGAATATTATGCAGCTATAAAAAACGATGAATTTGTGTCCTTTGTAGGGACATGGATGAACCTGGAAACCATCATTCTCAGCAAACTGACAGAAGAGCAGAAGATCAAACACCGCATGTTCTCACTCATAGGCGGGTGTTGAACAATGAGAACACATGGACACAGGGAGGGGAGCACTACACACTGGGGTCAGTTGGGGGGAAATAGGGGAGGGTGGGGGGTGGGAAGCTGGGGAGAGATAGCAAGGGGAGAAATGCCAGATGTAGGTGATGGGGAGGAAGGCAGCAAATCACACTGCCACATGTGTACCTATGCAACAATCTTGCATGTTCTTCACATGTACCCCAAAACCTAAAATGCAATAAAATAAATGGAAAAAAAAAGGTACAGAATTTCTCATTAGAGCATTCCACTGTTTTTGTTCTGAATATCACATAAAGCAAAAGATATTGTTAAACCTAAAAGTAAAATGAACATTCTAACTGGGAGATAAATTGACTTGTTGATGTCCTATCTCCTGACACAACTTAGCACAGGACGACACCTCCCAAGCCCACGGGACACCACCCAAGATGCTAGGCTTCCAAACTCCAGAGATGTTTCCTATTAGCACATTTGAGATCTGAAATCTTCCAGCTTGGCCATGTTCATTCCATCCCAGCTTTGGCCAAAGAGCACTGCCAGAATGTTCACCAACACCCAAGCGTACTAGAAAATCAGAGCCTGGAAGGACTCATGATACTGAAAGTTCCCTGATCTACTCTGATATTTCTTTCTCATGAAACTTGCCAGAAATAAAATTAAATCCAAAATAAACTCACACATTTCAGAAACTGGACCATTTCATGATGGAAAAACGCATTTACAGTTTATACAACAGCAGACAACAAGGAGGCAAACTGTTAGATGACCCCCTTTAAAAGTCATTTTGTTCTACTGTCACTGAAATAGTACTGTGAAAGAAAATGGGGTGTTTAGAATTTTTTTTAAAAATTTCAGTAGTGTGAAATTTTCATACCTATAAAAGAGCAATCTCTACAGCAAAAACTTTCAAGAAATCTGTGTTTAGGCAGAGAAATCGTTCTTCTGGTTGACTTTGTGAAGCAAAAACAAATAAATGCAAACTAACCACATATGCCTCAGGAAATAAACATTTTGATTTTTTAATAAAATAATCATAAAAGGACTTGACTTCCCAAATGTCAACCTTACTCTCCTCAATTACTCAAATGCTCAAACTTGTGTTGCTCAATATGATAACCACTAGCTTTGCAATATATGACTACTTAAATTTAAATTCACTAAAGCTAAATTTTAAAATCTGCACTTCAGTCACAAAAGGCACGCTCAAGTGAGTGCTCATTAGCCAGTGGCTATCATGTTGAACAGAATGCATTATCGAACATTTTCATCATCATAGGAAGTTCTAATGGACAGCATTGGGTCAAATTACTTATTTCTATGCATTTCAACTATTTCCAAGGACAGTAGATCAGTACCAGCAATCACAATTTACTAAAGTTATAGACCTTTCAGGGTAGCAATTATCCATTCCCTTAACCTCAGCCTTCCTCTTCAGAGGCTGGAAATGCTCAAGAGACTTGGTAGGATTGCCATACAACTCTGGCAAGCCCACCATGCAATGGGATGCAGACAGAATTCTACTGGGACCTCCTGGAGAAAGTTTTATTTCCCTCATAAAGGTACTGTGCCTTGCTCTTTTTTCACCTCTGAACATAAACATAGTTGGACCTCTGTATCTGTGGGTTCTGCATCGATGGATTCAAGCAACCACAGATGAAAAGCACTGGTGGAAAAAATTGCATCTGTACTACAGAGGTACAGACTTTATTCTTGACATTGTCTTCTAAACAATGCAGTATAACAACAATTTACATAGCATTTACACTATAATTAGGTATTATAAATATTCTAGAGATTATGGAAAATATACAGGAGGGTGCGCATAGGTTATATGCAAATAGTATGCCATTTTATACCAGGATCTTGACCATCTATAGGTTTTGGTATCCACAAGGGGTCCTGAATCAGTTGCCCAGGGATACTGAGGGACCAGTGTATTGTGACTGAAGCTGCAGCAGCCATCCTGTAACCAAAACGCAAATGCGTGAGGATGAAGGTCAACACATCAAATCCAAGATAATCAAAAGAGAGAAAGAACCTGAAATTTTGATGTGATATTTGTGGAGCAAATAAAAACAATATAAGCAAGTATTTATTTCTACTTTTCATTAATGAGAACTTGTATCCCTACATGTTGATATGACTATGACAAGGGATTCTGCTAGGTGCAGTTGGTTTTCTGTTACAATTGTTAATCCACAAAAGAGAAGTTCTGTAAACTAAGTATCCCCAAATCTAAGATAATCATTATGCCTAGAACAATCCAACTGGTAATAACAATTTGTATTTATATTTACTTTCATGTCAAGCCTCACATATATTTAGGCAGATCACATAATCACAAAAGGAATTTGATTACGTAATATATGTGTTTGTAAATATATATCCTGCAAATATATAGATTGATATTTTTTAAAAGCATAGTGAGAAATTATAGATTGAATGGCAATATACTGAAGAGTTTTAACCAATAGCTTTGAATGTGAGTGTGTTGATAAATTTTCTGCTTTAAATGTGTTTTGTTTTTTTTTAGTATATATTTTATTGTGTTTTAGGTTTTGGAGTACATGTGAAGAACATGCAAGATTGTTGCATAGGTAAATACATGGCAATGTGGTTTGCTGCCTTTCTCCCCATCACCTATATCTGGCACTTCTCCCCATGTTATCCCTCCCCAACTCCCCACCCCTCACTGTCCCTCCCCTAGTTCCCCACCACAGACCCCAGTGTGTGATGCTTCCCTCCCTGTGTCCATGTGTTCTTATTATTCAACACCCACCTTTTAATGGGCACATCCTCCTTTTAATGGGCACATCCTTTTATGTGTATATATGTGCAGTTTATAAACATCCAGAAACATATATGGATAGATAATTTAACACTCTTTTAAATTCAAACAAAAAAAAAATCTGCTAAAACCATGTTGGTAGTTGTTTTCCTGAAATGATCTTAGAGGTTAATGAAAATATCCTTTTATCCACAAAAATACCATTTGTTCCTGAAATCCCACCATTAGAGATACTTCTAGCTTAAGCAAAATGGGAGTTTTGAAGCCTGTGAAAAATACAGTTCTCCTTGAGGAGAGAACGTATTCCTTGTTGGTTCTTTACATGACTTGGTGTGAGAAATACACCTTATCTCAAAGAAATGCCTTTGAGATATGGAAGGCTGTGGCTTAGGGTCTCATCAAATTAGACAACAGAGATGTAGTCTGCTGACTTCCCTTTTCCACTTAGTCTCAATGTCATCTAGGACAGCATGGAGCCATCACTAAGTCTATGTGTGCAGTAAAGACTGTGACTTTTAGTGGGAGCTGAGTAACAATTTGTGAGTAAATGAATGAAGGAATGAATGACCAGCAATAAAGCCCACCGTTTGCTCTGGAGCACACACTTTCTACGACAGTACTACCTTCTCTCAGAATGCAGACAGCAAGCTCACTTTGAAGCTACTGTGGCCTCCCAGACTTCACATTGCACTGCATTTTTTTTATGTCATGCATCATGTTTATTTTTACTCCAACTTACAATTGGATTGCAATTGGATGTTCTTGCATTGATCCCCAAAAAAGAAAACGTATAAAAGCAATGCTTCAGGACTTCAAGATCATCCTGGGCGACAAGATGAAACCCCATCTCTACAAAAAAAGATATATGAAAAATTAGCCAGGTGCGGTGGTGCATGCCTGTAGCTCCAGCTACCTGGAAGGCTGAGGTGGAAGAAACATCTGAGCCCAGAAGGTTGAGGTTGCAGTGAGCTGTGATAGCACTACTGCACTCCAGCCTGGACAACAGAATGAGACCCTGTCTCAAGGAAATAAAAATAAAAATAAAAATAATAAAGCATTGTTACCAACACTGTATAGTGATTTTAAACACTGTTACATAATTTTCCTTATATCAAAATGTTCCACCATACAGACAACTCAAATGTCAGAAATCCACAGGCTTTCCGATGGCTCGGTCCCTCGTCTCCCACCTGTCTTCTCCCATATGTGCCCCTTTCCTGGTGGAGCTGGGTTTCATCTTCAGAATTTCAAAACTAAGAAATCCTCTTTGCTTCATGTACCCTACATCATCACATGCCGGTTCTATAACGAGCACATTTGTACTTGGCTTTAAAGCAGATGTTTTAGTCAATAATTTGACTCAGGTGATCTATTAAGTTTTATTTAGTTCTTCTATTTACACATATGGTCCATATTAAGACTTTTACAAAGACACAAGGCATGCTGGGAGAGAGCTCTGCTAAGACTTTATGAAGTAAAACAACTGTTCCAGTTTGATATTTTTCCTGACATCTTAATCTATTGCTTGTAGTACGCTTTTCTAATTGCAGTGTTTTACCTTGGCCTGAAAAAGGGTGCCAATCTAAAAGAGAGTAATTGTTTCTAATACATTATGAAGAAGTTTTTAGTTGTATCCTGGGGTAAATTAAAGGTGCTTAGAACTGTAATTTGGTGCCAAAAGCAGATACCATATTGCACTTCACCATCAGAACGAAAGAAGAGGGAGAGACAGAGACTGAGTGACTAGAATAATAAACTTTGGTCAGTGAAGCAAAAACCACTAGGGTTTTAAAGTGCTGAGATTCTTGGGTAAGTTTTGCAATATGAGCCCTTCTTGGCCCATTTGCACACTCAGATTAAACACCACTCATATCCAAAGCTTGTTTATCTCTTTTACAATTGGAAGTTCTCCTGTGAATAACTCCTATAAGCCTCTTTGGTATAAAGCCCCCTTAAGTCATCTGCCTTGTCAGCTATAGGATTTTCAACATTTGTTTCACAAGTGTGGACTCTAATGGGATTTAAATCAACAAGAGGAATTTACTGCTGCCTTTGAGGCTTTGTAGTATCTACTTGTGAAGGTTTGTCTGAGTTACTCGGAATGAAACAAAGTTAGTTTTTTCATTTTACATATCAAATCACAGTCTACTTTTCAAATACAGCATATTATAATTTCCAAAGGGACATATTTTACACACACACACACACACGTATACAATGTTTATAGAGTGTATATGCTTGCATGTATAGGTAAACACAATATAAAATACGTAAGTATATAAAATATACTATAGTTTCTCTTGATTTGTTTTTTTGTTACATGTAACACTCAGCAATGTTTATTAAACTTAAAGTTTCCTCAATACCTCCTAAGAAGACAATTATGGAAACCAGTCAACCCCTCCTACTTTTTTAACAGCAAGGCACGTCCAGTAATGAAGCAACTGTAGCCACATGAGCTGCTAAGTTCTCACTCTAGCCAGTGTCCCAGTGGAAGCCTAATCACCCAGGGCCAGGAACAGTGGCCAACACATCTGTGCCTCAGCTCATCTCTGTCCACCTGGAGATGGGATTAGAGGCCACCAAGATCTCAGAAAACCGTCACAGTTCAACTAGCAGCCAATGCAACCCATGAGGTCAACTCAGGTGCAGGCTAGTCTGGTCAAGTAAAGCACACAGCCCTCATCCAGTGAACTCAAACCCAAACTGTCCCTTTAGTCTATGGGGAATTCATCCAGCACCACATTTGGTCTTCCATAGTCATTTTCACAGTCAATTGCCCCAACCTCTTTGAAGCAGATCCCTTTGCATATGAAGTCATTCTGGGAATGTATGATCACATGAATATGTCACAGAAACAATGTATCCTACTTACTTAATATCAAACAGGTAACAGGCATTAAACTTGTGCTCTTCCTAACCCTTCAAGGTAAGTACTATCAGCCCCATTTTACAGATGATGACCATGGAGCCCAGGCACCCTGAGAGACCCATCCAAGGTCACTCCACTCACAAAGTAGCAGACTCAAAGCTAAAACCAAATGCATGTGGCTTTGGAGTCACTCGGAGCTACTTCAGAAGAACAGAACACTCTCTCAACTATGCTGGAGTTCCCAAGCTTTGGTCAGTTTTCTCCCATAATCAGGTTTCTATCATTCATGTTGCCATGGATGCATCTCAATAGTCCAGATGTGTGATGGCATTTTACAAAACCTACTTCCCACACCACTTCTTTAACCTCCTTGTCTTAATCTGTGCTGCTAGAACAAAATGCCACAGAACAGATAATTTGTAAAAAACAGAAATCGATTTTCTCACAGTCCTGGAGGCTAGGAAGATCAAGGTCAAGGTGCAAGCTTGTTTCTTTGTCTTGAGAGCTGTGGCACTTTGAAGGAAGGAATGCTGTGCCCTCACAGTGTGGAAGGCAAAAGGGCAGGCAAAAGGGCAACACTGCAGGAAGCCCCTTTTATAAGGCTCTTCATCCCATTCAAGAGGGGAGGAGCCCTCATGACTTAACCACCTCTTAAAGGTCCCTCTTAATGCCATCACTTTGGCCATTAAGTTTCAACACCTGAATTTTTGAGGGGACACGTTCAAACTATAACACTCCTCAACATGTATGCAGAGAAGGAAATCAGAGGTAGGAATATAGTGTCCCCTAACGTTCCCCTCCCTTTTCCAACCTCACCCATCTCCACTCAACAAAATCACATCAATTTGTGTGTGTGTGTGTGTGTGTGTGTATGTGTGTGTGTGTATGTGTATTCTGTACATATACATTCATATATATACATATATATATATGTTCCAACATGATGCACTATTGTTAATAATAAATGTTTGTTGACTGGCTGACCAAAAATGAATATATACATATTTACATGCATCTGTGTGTATGTGTGTGTGCATTCATACTTACAGGAAAGAAATTGCTGAAGAAAGCACATGAGATATAACATGCAAACTAAAGCAACAGAAAGTCACTCTGAGTTGAGAGTGGAGGCTATGTTTCTCAAGTCTGCTTTTCTATCATAGTATGGCCACTAAAACAAGTCTGTGTTCCATTTCTCAATAAAGCAGAGCTGTGAACTGTTCAATGGGAAGTGCCAAGAGACTCATTAGCAGAAAGGGCAAGGTGAGAAGGCGGCGGATGTTTTCATAAACCACATAAATTCCTCAGTTTAAGTTTTTTAAATAAGATATTCGTTAGAAAATAAAAGATCAGAATGGTTAAAATTGCCTTATGTCTTTCATAATATCACATGAATTATTCAAATTGGGTTAGTTGTTCAAAGCTGGAATGAGAGATTTTAAATGTGCAAAGAGAACAGGATGAGAATAATGCATTTTGTAATATGAGAACTTTTAGAAGGTAAAGGCCAGCTGGCATGTCATCACAAGGCCTTCTGAACAACTAAATGGTTCTAGATGTGCATCGGCAGGGTAGGGACGAGGCTGGGAGACTAAGATGAAAGAAGAGGTATAGAAAGGAAGGATCTTCAAGTCCAGGTCATTGAAAATACTCAGTATGCTAGATTTTTTTATGGTTATTATAAATGAGGAAACCTCTCCTACCAAGCACGTGTCTCATATATTTCTATAGACTCACCTTCAGCCAATCAACAAACATTTATTGAGTGTTAATAACAATGCATCATGTTAGAAAAGACACAAAAATATCCTTTGTCTCAAGAAGCATATGCCTCGGAAGGCTAAGACATACAGAAAATACCCAGGAAATAATATATAATGCCTAATAAATACGTTGAACACCATATGCCAAAGATTATCCAAGCTATGGGCAGAGGCCAGTATGTTGACCAGAGTAGCCAATGCTTCATGGAAAGGATATGACTTGAATTTAACTTTGAAAAATAAAGAGGAATTTGAGACATTGAGCCAAGACAGAGAATACAAATAAAACATAAAACCATGGAGGGCCCTGAAAGAAATACAAAAAGAAGACCAGCTAGACTTCAGGTACAGGTTTTAAGGTTGGTCAATTAAGGTTGTTAATCCCTTACAGTATGAGCATTATCCTGGATTAGCCAGGGGGGTTCAATGTAATCCAAACGGGACCAGTAGGCAAGTCTGGAGTTTCTGATAATGACTGACCATCAAACAAGGGCCTATTTTAAAAGGCCATAGGGTTTTCAGAGCACCTAGCATGGTGTCTGATACTAAATATTAAATATAAAAACTCCATAAATATTAGTAGCTATTCTTACGTCATTAGTGACTACAAGTTCAGTTTTCTAAATCCTGGTAATCAAACGCACCATGCTTTATTCTGAGTGCTGAAATAACTGTTGTGATGCTCTTATTTCAGCCTCCAATCAACAGCTTTTTCTCCCCTTTCTTGTCCCTCTCGAGCCTTTCTCCCACCCTCTCTCTAAGCTTCTCTGCTCCTCTTCACCACTCAGCTCCTACAGGTACAGCTCTCTCCCTCCAGCCCCTGAAAAGCCATCAAAAGTTCGACACCCGTGGCGGGAAGAGCTCTAAGAAGCAGTGAGTCTCTCCACTGGAGAAAAGAAAAAGTAAGGTGGAATTCAGGAGGAGAAATCAATCAAAACCACAAGGACTCTCTCTACTCGGAGCCTCAGGCAGAGCCGAGGAGCTGCCCACAGGCTGTGGTCCTGAAAGTTGCACTTGGAGCAAAAGAGCAGGAAGAGTCTGAAGTCTGTTGACCAAGACCTCAGAAGGTGGTGACTTCCAAGGAGACACAAGAAGGGCAAAGGACATAAAAGAGTGAACCGTAGCTAGATGGGTGATTTGTAATACGTTTATGTGGTTTTTTTTCCTATTAGAAATTTGTTTAAGATTTATTTTCATGTTTTTTTCCTGACTTTTGAACTACTTCTTTCTAGAAATGCTAAAATTAATCCTTGAAATAGTCACTGGAACACTGGTACCGACACTTTCCTCCACTGTTGCAATCACTGACAAGTATCATCATTGTTCTTGAGCAAGGAAAGGGTGAGCTCATGCAGTGACAATGTGGTCCTGCTAGCTACTTCAAATGGGTGGGCTGGAGAGATGAGAGATTAAAATCATTCCAAGAAACTGGCTAATCGGCATTCCAGGCTGAAGCAAGAAGAGACGTCTGCCAAACAGACCTCCATGGAAAGAGATTCAACATGATGGCTTCCAGGCATCTCGGGATGGGGGGCCAGGCAGGCGGGGAATAAAAAAGACCCATGGGCAGCTGAATGCAAAAAGCAGCTTGTGGCAAACTTGGCAAAATACACGAAGACATTTATTCTTCAGTAGTTCTTTAATGGAGTGGAAAATCAAAGCCTGTATTTTGGAGAAGGTGTATGAATATTATCTTGGAACAAGACTCCCTGAGATGTGAGGCAGCACATGACCCCGAAGATGACCTGTTGAGGCTAGATGAGTATCCAAGTCTACCAACAACTTACTCTATGACCACATTAGCAATGGTTTTCAGCTTTGGAAAAATCATGTTGCATTTAGACAGTCACCCTTAGGGTCAATTCAGGTACAAACTTTTAAGAAAGAGGCCCTCTTTTAAGCACAGAGGTCTCCTTAACATAAACTCACCCCCAAAGAAAAGTGAGGAGCAGAAGGAAGAAGAGGGAGGAACAGGGGCCACCTCATGGTGGCAGGTCAAGAAACTTCTAACAGATATGGAGAGTTGGGCATTCCTTTCCAGATACAGTGGTCAGTCAGAGCTTCATAAAGATGGTTCTCCCACTGGCAAGGAGCAAAACCACCTTCTGAGAAGGTCACCCTTTTCTCCTGGGAGTGCAATTTCAGGAGGAACTTACCTGGAATGGTAAAAAAGGAGCAGCCCAGTCTGGACAGTGAGACCAACTGAATAAACCCTGATTATCAATGGGGAAAGAGGCTCCCACCAGGTTATCTTCACATCTTACAAAGGAATCTTAAAAGAAGAGCAGAGAGAGAGCAGATAAGAAAGTTTGCAAATGTAGAGAACGTAACTTGAGGAAAAATGAAGAAGAAAGAAGCAGGAAGAAGCAGAAGAAGAGGAAGAGGAGGGGGAGGAGGAAGAGGAAGAAAGCATTTGATTATCTCAAGGTAGAAAGAAGAAGGTGGATTACAGAAGACAGATAAAGCCACAGTAATTATCATAGCATACATAAACTACACCCAGTTCCAAACCAGCACAACACCTCTTATATATTAAAGGTTTATGTAAATGCAGCCACACCCACTTGCTCATGTATTATTTATAGCTGTTTCATACTACAACATCAGGTAGTGTGTCCCACAAGGCCTAGCCTACTCCCTTCTCCTTTACACACATACACACACACACACACACACACACACACACACATACACACACACACACGCTGACTTCTAATATAGATGAGGATCTAAGTATTTTGAAAATCTTGTAAAATATTACCCCATATTAAGAAATTAAAACAAACAGCAGAACTACATGGTAGGTCATGAGTAATTTAAGAAAATTATCAATTTTAGGAACCAGGGAATGTTTTTGCATCCAGAGAATAACAAAAGAAACCCAAACTAAACTTTTTATTCTTTCTGTGAATATGTTCAAGAACTTAGGAAAAAATATGAAGTCACCAACACCTGTCAATGTTGCAGAAAGAGGCAGTCAACACATAAAAAGAGCACTATAGTTATGAATTCCCTTGGTGGACGAGAGAAGCAAACAAATGTTATGTGAACATACCCACTTACCATTTTCATTCATTCAAACATATCCCCTATAAATACCGCCACAACAAACTGACCTAACAAACATTATTCTCTAGACAGAACACTGTTTTGATGAAAGAGATAGCAATTATTTGCACAAAAATCACTCTGTATCATAGAAAAAAAAAAGTCTTTTAATCTCTGGCCTGTACAAAGCTATTCATTTGTTTCTAATCGTAAGCAACGAGAGAAAGAAGGAAAGGGACCTAGTTAGAGAAGGGGGTGAAGGAGAAACATTCTAAATAGATATTTTGCTTAAAATCAAAGGCTATCCTAACATAAATAAAAAATTGGAGTACAAGTCACATTTCTTAAATATCTATACATTTTCATGTCCTTTACCCATCGCATACACACAAGCACGTATAAATGCTTTTTTGAATTCTGATATCAGAATGAGTGATTAAATTTTCAATTACTGTAGTAAACCATGGAAAGGAAGCCTATGGAATTGCTAACACTGGAGTTAATTTATACTGACACTGAAATTAATTTATACTGACACACAATGAAATTAATCATTCCAATTTTAATTAATGTTCTTTTACTCTCCTCTCCTAAATGAAATCTACATGGTAGAAAAAGTGGAGCTAGCATCAAACTAATTAGTAACTGAAGATTACTATAAGTTTTCACTTTTATGTTAAAATATGATCACATTTTCATTTTAGGTAGTTCCTTTCTCTCCATTTAATATGGATTGTCTTAATTCTTTAAAACGTTATTTCCTTGATGGTCAAGAAAATAAATACATCTTGGAGGTCAGATAAATCCCTCAATTATCATGAGTGGAATTTGAAAGGCTGCCTCTAATCACTCAGTAAAGTTTTTTAAAAGGGTGGGGTGGGGGACCATAACTCAGTAGGATAAAGACTTTATTCAAGCATGAATTGTTTTCAAAATCATCCAACTTTATACTATATTAGCGGTTTAAAGTGCCAAACCACTCATTGCTCAGTTGAGCTTGGAAACTTTCAAAAACTGCAAGCCAGAGCTCAAAGATAAATTGGCCAGTGAATTCATTACTTCCAGAAAGAGATAAACTTTTGAAACGAAAGAGACCATAGCAGCTCCAGTGGCACAACCGATTAGCACACAGTACTTATAAGAAGAGAGGCCATAAACATTTGTTTGCACCATGAATAACGTACAGCATTCCCTCTCCTTGATCAAGGTAGTTTGGCTATTAGTTTGGGAGTGGGGATAGTCTACAAATGGGTAAAAAAGACAGGAGTTCATCTATAAAGACATGAACTTTCACTCCACCTCTTGCATTTTTAAAAAGAAACAAGTCTCTGGCCTCACAGGGAAGATATGAGCAGCGATAAGAGGAGACAGACATTACATGATATCTCAGAGAGCATTACCAAGTGAGCTGCAGCCTGGGGGCTAGTACTGGTCAAACCAGCAGCATCATTGGCCAACTTCTTCCCTCAATCTGTTTCCTTACAGTAACACAGCAATAGCATTGGTAATGACCTCAAGAATATTGTGAAGATACCACTACTAATTATTGTTATGATTTAAAATGCATCATTTAATTTGAAAAGTGGTTTACTCAACACCACACTACCATTACCACCAAGAACTCTTAAATTCTGCTTTGCCTTTGTTGTCAAACAAAAAGATGAAAAAGATAATTCAAAAGTTTTTTCTTACTATAGAGAACAAGTTCTCAAACTTCACAGAGCCTCGGAATCTCTGGGAAAGCTTGTTAAAGCACAGATTGCTGGGCTGCACTCCCAGAGTTTCAGATTTAGTAAGCTGGTGGGAGGGGCTAAGAAATTGAATTTATAACAAGTTTCCAAGTGACAGATGCTGAAGATCTGAGGACCAATTAGAGAACCACTGCTGTAGAAGAAGTTTATAGTCGTTGGTTGGAAGTCTTTGGTTGAGAGGGAAAAGAGACAGAGACTCACAAATTCCTGGAGGAAATGAGTGAGGGAAAAACACCAAGAGAGGAATGTCCACTTTGCCCTTTACAGTCACAGACAAGAAGACAAAGCACTACTCCCTGTGTCAATCAACACTAATGTGGTGGGAGCCTGGGAGCCTCAATGTTGGCTATGTAGAGATTTCAAGCTCTGCTGTGGAAAGGAACTATGCTAGACATCTAGGGAGATATGACTGGATTTAAGAATAGGGGATGAAGACAAAAAAATTTCACAATAAACCTTTCGAATGATGATCTTTTAAGCTCCATTTTCTAATACATTCAAAGAGAAGGTCATGTTCAGCAGCAGTGAAATTTAAGTCACTAATCCTTCACTAAATTATTTCAAGACATTGAAATTTTATTTTAATTAGATGGCTTAAGTCATTTACAATGTAATTCTGGACTACTTTTACAACTTGCTTTTGGTAGCATTAATTTGTAACACTTCATGTTTAAACTACACATTAAGAGTACACATAAATCCAAGACAGAGACATAAAATATAATGATTTTATTGTAATCCAACTCAACCTATATTCTTGGCACTATTATACTCATAAAATATGCATTGAAAACTCTAGGTGGGAGTTCTATTTTCATCTATATCTAAATAGTCCAACAAGGCAACACTGAACCACTTCGCCCTCCTGGAAAGTATTTCACCTGGCAACAGCCCAAAGCCATTCAACTCTGCAAGTGTTATTAGAATAAAGAAAAGTAAACGTAGGTAAAACACCACATTTTCATTATTACAGACACAAACAGATACACTGCTAATTATTTTCCAAAATCATCCTGGCAATATCATGAAAATAATGAAGAATAAATATCAAATTCCATTCCTGAAGCTTAGTATTTCTAGAAATGTTTTACAAATAAAATGAATCCCCTGAGACATTCCGTGAATCAATTATTTATGGTCCACAAAAACTTGGATATCAAGGAATGTGCCATCCTTTTCTTAAGAACTTCTCTGAGAAGTCATACAGCACTGAAATCTGCTTAGCTTTGCGTAACTCAGATGTTCTCAAACTAAGTAAGCAAAACATGTTGTTTTCATGTCTGTGGTGCATCTCCTCTGGATATAGAGTTCTGGGTTGACAGATTGTTCTGTTCTTTCACCACTTAAAACAAGTCATTGCCACTGCCTTCTGCTTTCCATTATTTCTGATAAGTTAGTGAACATTAATCATTGCTCTGTATATAATGAATTGTTTTTCTCACTGTTGTCATGATTACCTCATTTCTTTGACTTTCAGCATTTTTACTATGATTTGGCCAAAAAACAAGTGTGCTTTTCTTTGTATGTCTCCCACTTAGGGTATGCAAAGCTTCTTGAATCTTCAAGTTAATATTTTTCACCAAATTTGGGAATCTTTGATCCATTATTTGTTAAAATATTGTTTCATATGCCAGTCTCTTTCTTGTCTCTTTCTGGGACTGCAATCATATGTATCTTATATTGCTTGATGTGTCCCATATAGGGCTCTGTTAATTCTATTTATTTCTTCTACATTCTTCAACTGGAGTCGTATCTATTGATCCATTTTCACATTCACTGGCCTTTTCTTCTTTCTTCTTCAATTTGCTGTCAGGCCTATATTGCAAAAATTTCTATTTTAGATATCTTACTTTTCAATTCTAGAGTTTCTATTTGGTCCTTTTGTAGACTTTTTATTATTCAGTTGAGATTTTCCATTTGTTCACTCCTGATGACAAAATCCTTAGTTCCTCTGACAAATTAATAGTAGCTGTTTTTAAAGTACTTGCCATTCCCACAGCTGTGTCTTCTTAGGATCTATTTTCATTGACTCCTTTTTCTCTTGTTTATGTTTCATTTTCCTGCCAGAATTTTTTTAGTTTGCACTGACCATACTGGATGACATATTTTAGGACTCTGTATTGTGTTATCTTTCTGCAATAACAGGACCGTTGATTTGTATTTTTTAAAAAAGCAGTTAAATTAGCAGTTAGTTACTGGCTAATCAGCTTTAACATGTGGAGGCTTGACTTTTACACTTTGGTAGGCTAGGTCTGTTTCCATTTTGCCCTCAGTCCAACAGGAAAATTTATTTTACCCAGAAAAGCCTACAAAATGCTATTATTCTAGCCACAGAAATAAGTGTTGAACAAAAAAAAAAAACAGAATGAAAAAGTATTCTTTATGTGAGTATAGGTTTTTAAGAGGTCCAACTCTTCTTTTATAATTCTGAAAGCTACTCAAAGTATATCTTTTACTGAAAAGTTGGTGAGTTATTAGGTAGTACAAATTCACAGCATGTGTAAATCAAGCTTTATTTTCACCATATGGGCAGAAAAGTCATAATAACCAACCTAAATCACCAAATAAGAAGCAAAGCACTTAACCACTTCTCTGCTGAAGTTAAAATAGAATCTTTTCAGTTTTTTCACCTACTTTCTTACAAAAGTTACCTTTTATCAAAAATCAAATATAACAAAATGCTTGCATATAATACAGAATGGACTTGCTCCCATTGTTACCATTTTTGATGAATTAGTTAACCTCTATAAGTACCTTTTTTCTTTCTTGTAAAATACTATAACAACAGGTACCTCTTTAGCACAGTATCAGGTACAGAGCTATCACTCAATGTTTCTGTTTTTGAGAAGGGGGTCTCACGACATCACTATTTCACCCAGGCTAGACTCAGGGTCCTGACCTGAAGTGATACCCCAGCCTTGACCTTCCAAGTAGCTGAGATTACAGGTGGGAGTCATGATGTCTGACTAGTAAACAGCTATTTTTAAAGGTGGAGATCTCTACCTCTACATCATGAGGTGGAAAAATATTTAATCCAACAACTAACACAGAGTTTTTTCTGTTCTACCTAATTAGAGGCCAGCTAAAATCAAAACTCACAGCACTTGCTATGACTCAGCTCATTCCACATAACAAGAACTGCATGTCCACAAGCTAAAATAGTTATAGGTCCAAAAGAAAAACCCGTGATTCTGCACCCACCCTATCCCACTGCCACCTGAAATCTGCTCCTTCTACTGGTAAAACGGGCTGACTCCATATCTGGCCTCATGTTCCACTCAGCTGCCTACACTAGGAACCTCAGGACCCTCCTCTACACTTCCTGTCCTCTCTAATCAGCTGTCAACACATTCTGCCTCTTCACCCTCACTCAAAACCTCTGCCATCTCCTCAACCCCAAAGTCACTGCTTTAGATGATATCTTTATCCCCTTTTGCCTATACCATTTCCAACAGCCTCCTTAAAACTTTCCCTGCTTGTAAATACATGTTTTATACCACCAGCAGAATCATCCTAAAATGAATCTGAGTCCTTTGTCACCCATAAGCCCCCAGTAGTTTCCCACTGCCTAAAAAAATGAACTCCATGCTCAGAAGCAGCCTATAAAATGTTGTGCTGTAAGCCCAGTTGTGCTTTCATGCTCTCACCCCGGTCCTCCTCCGACCCTTCGGCTCACTCTTGTCTGGAACAGCCTGAGTTCATAGCTCTGTGCAGGGTCTTCCCTGAGCCTAGGGTAATCTTCTCTTCCTACTAAATGCCTATTCATCCTTATACTAGTCCATTCTCACATTGCTGATAAAGACACACCTGAAACTGGGCAATATACAAAAGAAAGAGATTTAATGGATGAACAGTTCCACAGGAAGGTCTCACAATCATGATGGAAGGCGAGAAGGAGCAAGTTAATCTTTCATGGATGTCAGCAGGCAAGGAGGGAGCTTATACAGGGAAACTACCATTTTAAAGCCACCAGAACTTGTGAGATTTATTCACTCTCATGAGAACAGCATGGAAGAGACCCACCTCCATAATTCAATTATCTCTCACTAGGTTCCTCCCACCACACATGAGAATTGTGGGAGCTATAACTCAAGATGAAATTTGGGTGGGGACAGAGCCAAACCATATCAATCCTTAAATAGGTTACATCACCTTCTTTGTGAAGGGTTCCTGTCTAGCACAAGGTTCATAATTCTCCATTCTGCCTTTATTATAGCACTGATTGCACAGTGCTGTAATTACTTATCCATAGGTCTATTGCATCCTGAAGACTGTGTGCTCCCAGGAGACAGTGACAATGCCTGGTATAGGATCTGGATCAGAGTAGGTGCTCAAGAAATATTTGTTGAATTAATAAATGAGTATCACCTTTAAAAATTTTTTTCTGTAGCTAACATTCAATAGATACGTGACATTTGAATATTAAGCCCAAAGATGAAAAATAAGAACAGAACAAAATATCTGCCTCACAGTAAATCCCACCACCCAAGGGAACTAATCAAATAAAACAAAGAGGCTTAGTATTAATCTCAATCATCTTTATCTCCATTCCTTCGATACCAAGAGAAATGAAAATCTTTTATTTTTACACAATCAAGGTCACGTCTACACCATTCAAAGCCCATTTTAGTAACTCAGCTTTTCCTAGCTCATACATTTTGGTTATAATGCTTTCTTTTCAGATTATCTAAAGTTAAAAAAAATAATCTTAACTTGGTTGTTGTCAACCAAAGGTTAATATTGGATACTTTCATCACAAAATTCACGTTTGGCACTGGGTCTTGGCAGAACTCCCCACGTGTAATTTCTCTGGGACTAAATTACTCATTTCTAATATAAACATAAGAATAAAGCAAAAATCAGCATTGTATAAACAAAATATGTTATTTTTTAGTTCTCAACAGAAAACTCATGCAACCTCATTTAATCACTGTTTCAATGAGACCTGGGATTTTAAGGTGAGACAGACAAACCAGGATCCCATGTTAAAGCAGTCAGCACAGTCCATAGAACCCCATACTCAGTAGCCTTTTTCCAGTCACATTTTTAAGCAGTCTGGCATCACTTTTTCCAAATACAGAACCAAGTATTCCTGATTCTTATCATCATCCAAACAACTGCAACCAGCTGTCAAAACTGGACCTAGGAATCAAGTCTGTCTATAGGGAGTCCCCTCAAAGCTACTAAGCATGACTGTTTTCCTCAACAAATACTCATGACCCTATTTTCCAAAATTCCAACTCTGCCAACCACTTCATTTTAGAAAGAGAGAGAGAAAGAAAACAAGACAGAGAGAGAGAGATTCAATTCTTTAGAATTCTTTAATTTTTCTTCATTTTAACGCAATCAAAATTAGGTAACCTCTCATAAGAAAATTAATTATCTTCCCCTCTTTGGGGATTTTATTTTGTAGCCCCCCAAATAATGTATTTATTACAAACACAAGACATTTCTTTTATTGATACAATCCTCGCATATTGTCTAATCTGCAAAAGCAATTTTCTACTTTTTTAAAAGTAAAACCATGGACTCTTCCTTTCTCACTTCCTTATTGAGAGCTTCATGTCCCAGGCTTTGCTCTCTGGATTCCCATCAGAAAGTTCCTATAAAATCCTCCCTACCTTATGCTCTGCTTCTGCAGCATTAGGTATGACATCTGCCATGGCATTAGCCACTTTAGTGCTCAGAGAAATAGGAAAACCATCCTGGAGAACTTCAAAACTCCATAAGCAGAAGCTTCAGGTAATAGAGAGTGTTACTTGCATTTCAGTTGCCTAAGATCCAAATCCCACACACAGGTCTGCTGTGTTGCAAAGCCCAACTCCACCAGTAGACATGTTTTTCTTTACACTTAAAAGAGCTGTCCAAACTAATTAAGGCATTTGCATCTTCTCCTTGACAACACTCTTAAAAGCCCACCTGTTGTGTGAAACGCTTCTGCATGACTAAGTCTCTTGCACTCCCCTTTTTCTGTTTTCCCTTTGGAGCACATGACTTCATAAAGCTTGTCTCTTGGCCATATGCCTCCCTACTCCCAAACAAGTTGAAAATGATGTTTCTTGCAACACTCCAAGCCTCCTGGTAAAAGATGCAGTGGTCAATACAAGCTCAAGTATTTCTTACTCCTCATTCCCAAGGTCAGGCGAGAAAGGCAACTTGTATTGCCTTGCCTACTTTCCCTCTCATCAGCCTTTACTAACAAAAACCATAATCTCAAAGGTATGAAGATGCCACTTGTTTTAATCAGAATCAATTTGTGCGCATTACATTAAAAATTCTGACAAATTCTTAACAGTTACTATTACTTAGAGTCCAAATTACAGTGCTGCTTACCAAGAAAATCAGCATTGAGGGCCTGGGGCAGCTATGCCATGCCTTTGATTAGCAGACTGCTAAAAAATACGTGAACCTATTGTACAGTTTATGAAACACTTTACATATATGACCTCATTTCACACTCAGAAGAAGTCAGTGAGGTAGATTTTATGAGACTCATTTTACTGAATGGGGAAATTGAGGCTCAGAAGTTTATGTAATTTGCCCAAAGTTATAAAGACAGTACTTACTAGGACTAACACTTCCATGAAAATTTCTCAGTTCCTAGTCCTACCCTGTTCCCATTATACCACGTTCATTTTGGCCAGGGGAATATTTAAGTTTTATTCTGCCTCCTTCATTTTGGCTTTAGTTTAGCTGGTCGTTGGCTGTTTTTGGTGTTCTGTTTGTTTTGTTTTACAGACCAAACTGTGACAAGGACTTCTTTAGTAAGCCTGAACAAATAAAAGTTATTTCTTCTCTTTTTCTGTTGAAATAAAAATAGAATTTGCAAAATGTAATAGTAATCACTGATTCCTGTCTGGACTAGCTAGAGTTTAAAAAGTTGGAAGACCTCACCCACAGCAGTTCCAAATGCAATCCTTTACATTTAGGTAATTATCAATTATCTCTAAAATTCATATTAGCCAGGGAACCAATACAGCCAGCCTATCAGAAGGAAATCAAGCTTCAAACTGCAGAGCTGCTGGCGTTCAGGTCATGAAATAACATAACTACGGAATTATGCAAGTAAATACCATCCTCATTCACGTAACATTTGAAAAATAATTGCTTTAAAGGAAATAATGGAATATCATGCATATCCCTACAAGGTCCATTTTCAAGTTCCTATATTTCACTACACAGAAACACACATACACATAATTGAGGAGGTAAGCTTCCTTGCTTACATACCAGTCTAACGATAAACAAGCTGGAAGTCAATCACTCTATTCATGCTGAGCTGTGGGCACACACACCCATTATTATCTGTGAGACTGACTATGCCACAAACCTGAGTAACAATAAATAGTTGCAGAGGAAGAACTGTCCACAGAACAAATAAAAACATGACTGGATTCCAAAAAGTACAAAGATTTGCTCGACAAAACTCACCAGGCAGAACCAGCACTATAAAAACCTCCTTCGACTGAAGTAAAATGTTTCTGGCAACAGGAAATAGTTAAAATTTCCTATTTTCCGATTATTCTAAGTGCTTACCTCTGCATATCTGGTCTCCAGCTGGGTTGGTCAGGACAAGAAATCACCTAGGAAAGCCAGTTCTCACAATCTTTTCAGACCAGTTTAGCAATTTGCAAAATGGAGAAGGTTTACCAGGACAGAAAAAAAATAAAAAGAAGGTAGCCTCAGCAGTAAAAATACCCAAAGCCACAGACACTGACCCACCAGCTCAAGTACAGAAATGGAATCCACATCAAAATAAGAAAAATTCTACTGGGGAAAAACAGGGAAAATAAACAAATAAAATCAGAGCACTTCTATCTTAATGTCCGTATGGGGCAAACCGAATACAAAGCTTCACAGAGAAACAAAAACTTAACAGTGATAATTTCTAGAAAGCATGGTGTATCACTTAGGATTAGCTTCAACTGCAAATGAAGGAAAAAGCAAAAGAACAATGGTTTAAAGGAGATAGACATTTACGTTTCACACAGAAAGAAGCTTGAGGTGAGAGGCCCAAGACTAGCATGGCAACTCCAGGACTCACACACCTTTTCGTTCTAAAGTTCTTAGCACATGGCTTCCCCAGTGTGGCTTAAAAGGGCCTCTCAGACAACCATTACATTTATATTCCTGCCAGATTACAGGAAGAAGAGTGCAGAGATGCAGGCATTCTGCCTCTAAGATATCCCTGCTTACATCCCAGAAGCTACAACTAACTTGTGTTATATGACTAGTGCAAGTGAACTTGGAAATAGCAAAATATCTCTTTACAACTGGTATTTGCAATTGTTGGAAGGTAAATATTTTACAGCTCAAAGGAATTCAGGGCCTTGGGGTCCACGCAAATATCCAACGAATATTTAGAAAATACCTACTTTTCCCAGACGCTAGGTTCTGCGCTGGAGAACAGCCCCTGCCTTCAGGCATGGGCAGTTCAGGGACCACCGTTCCCTAAAACAACCAGAAGTGACGTTTATGAACATGCATGCATAATGTCTTCTTCTTTAACAATTTACTTGGAAATAACCTCAAACTTAGCAAAAAACAGCAAGAATAAAATTGCTTTCTCAGATCTACCAACCATCAACACCTTATCACGTTGGCTTTATTACATATTGTCATTCTCACTTATTCACTTTCTCCCTCCTCCTTTCCTTACTATTCCTCTTCCTTCTCATCCTCCTCATCGTTCCTTCTCCCTCTTTCCTTTCCTTCCCTTTTTCCTTCCTTCACCCACATGCATTTGAGAGTAAAATAAACATTATTTCCCCGTCAGCCCTAAATATTTCAGCATATTATATCCTAAAAACAAGAACATCCTCTTACCTAACCATAGTCAAATTATGTCACCAACTAACTCAGTGAAGTAATCTATAGAAATGTTTTTCCTGGTCCAGGATCAAATTCAAGACCATGTACTGCACTGGATTGCTGTGTCTATTTAATCTGGACCAGTTTCTCAGCCTTTCTTTCTCTTTCATGGTATTGATATTTTTGAAGAGCAGTAGACAGTTATTTTAGAGAACACATGGTCCTGGGACAGAAATATGATACAAGTGATCCTTCTCAGTGCATTGTATCAGGAGGCACACTATCATGATTTGCCCCCATTATGGATGATGCTGATTTTGATTCTTTGTCTAAGTTAATGTCTTCCATTGAACTTTTCTAGTGGAAAGTTACCATTTTTCTGTTGTCAACTGACAGTGTGTCGGGAGATACTTTGAGATTCTATAAATAACCTGTCCCACATCAAACACTCACATACTAGTTTTTATAATCACTCATGATTCTTGACTGTCTTAAGTATTATTATGATAATTGAAAAAAAATGGTGATTTTCTAACTCCATTATCTCTGCTTTATACATTAGGTAATATTTTATTGTAAGGAAGAGTTTACCTTTCTAACCTATTTATTTGTTTATTTGTTTAAATCAATTTATATTAGTATGAACTTTAGTTTGGCTGGTCGTTGGCTGTTTTTGGTGTTCTATTTGTTATAGACCCTTATTTTTCTCAAAAGGCTAAAATCCACAAAAGTTGTTATTTATTTTGAGGTGTACCAAATTTGGCCAATGAAAGTCAAGGGGCTTCTGCGTCATGTTGAAATAACTTTTTTCTGAGCAGTTCCTTGCTTTCTAGCACAACAGGTAATGTATTTAGAAATCCTAAAAACTTCTGGCTTTCTTGATGATGCTCAAATGGAGTTCACTTTATTTCATACAAGGAAAAACAACCTAAAAATTTCTCCCCCATCTGAAAGCCCACCAGAAAACAGATGCAACGCTGAACAAGACAGATTCTACATTTTTTAAATTAATTGTCATTTATGGATAGCTCCAGCTATTGGCATCTCTTACATTCCTGAAATTAAATATAACAAAGAGAACGTCCCTAATAGTAAGTAGGCAATAACTTGGGTTCAAGCTACATGCAATGTATAATATTTTCATTTAAATGTCAAGAAAATCCAGAACACATTTCAAAGAGTTTAATATATACACACGGAATTGCGCATTTTCTCCCATTAACATGTGGCTCTAAAAATAAATATAAGAAAAAGTGTCTCTCCCAATACAAAAGTAAAATTCTTCTCCTAGCATCCTTATTATGCCACTCTATCTCTTTCCTTCCCATCCACAGAAATTAAGGAAGATGGCAAAAAATAAATTATAAACTATCATTAGTTTATTGAAGCATGACATAAATATATTCATTGAGTGTGTATGGTGTCCCCAGCCTTATATTCCAAGTGTTATTCCATATGCAATGGGGAACACGATGATGAACAAAGTCCCAGCCCTCACCTTCTAGGCTTTTAGAAGATAGAAATCCACACATAATTCTAATAAAAAGAAAAACAAGCATGAGCTAAATGGTATAACTGAAACAGAAGACCAAACTGTGGACAACCAGGAGGAAGGGATGACTCATTGCAACTGGATACCAGGAAAGACTTCAGCAGAAGAGGGACAACTTCATCTGCTGTGAGGGGAGTATGATACATGGAGCAGATCAGGCAACTGACAGAAAAGGATATTCCAAAGCTCTGAAACAATATTAGCAAAGGCATCAATCATCAAAACACACAACTGTGGAACATGGTCTGGAACGTATGGAAGGATACAGAGAGAGATGAAGAATATGGTTTATGAGCTTGAACCAAAGCATCAAAGCAACTCCTTAGCATCTGATAAAGGTACTTCTTTATAAGCACTAACCACACAAAGTGGGAGGAAATGGTTTCACCTAATCACTGACATTTCAGTTCATTTGGCCTTGTTCTCTACAATCTGCTCACATCCAATGTGCAAAAGACTGCAGAAAAAAAAATGAAATAAAAGGGAAAAAAAGGTATAAACCAAATGATATTTTCCCAGATGAAAAATTATCCAAACAGCATCTGTCCAAACAAACAAAAATTCCCAACTTCTGAGTACTCAGGTGCAATTTATTTTTTAATCACAAAAGGAACCTTTCTTTCTTAAGACTCTTGGCAGTTTTCAACAATACCATTGGACAAATTGCTTTTATTTAAAGATGAGCTAGAAAACTATCTGATATCATGTCAGAGCCAGTATCAACTGACTGTTCAAATCAGAGGACTGTGTTGCTTTCAGCATTATTGCACCACAGGGGGATAAAAAACGGTTCAACAGCAAAATAAAAAAGCTCACAGCATCTGGGGATATTGTATCTTCCACATCTGCCTTATTTTAAACTCAGCACTTGTGGTAGAGGTGGCTGGTGTGACATTGCCAGCTTTCTTGTTTTCCTTATTAACAGAACTCTGATTTGGTTGGGGGCAAAAAAGTTCCCAGTTAAAATATTTTCTTTCCCAAGCAACTATTTGGTCACATGTCACAGTTCTCATCCCTGAGGTGTTAATATCCTCCTGGGCAGGGCTCGAGGGAAAGTTTTTGTTTTCCTAGCAAAAACGGAATAACTACAAAGACCCTCGTATTTGCCCTTTTAAGCATCTTAGGATGGAAAGTTTCCTCTGCGGTAACATCGATCTACTTGGCATTTAACTGATTGAAACCTTCTTGAGCACAGGGACCGCTTCTTTACATACACCTTAAAACTTAGTTTGGCTCCTCACAAAAAAACAAAAGGTCGGTCAACATTTGCTGAAAGTAAAGCCTATGGGAAATGAATATGAGGAGAAGCACTGTAACATATCCAAATCACAGTTGGTGTACTTTTATCCCGCGGTAATCTACATCAATCAATTCAAGAGTGCCCAAATCTTTCAAGTATCACAATCCTTTCCAAGTCCAAAATGTTGCTGACCCACACATAGTACTTTGATGCTCAATGACTGAAAATGTGCTTAAAGTCCAAATGCCACTGTGAATCAATAATGATTTCAAATAAGTATTTCTTTAAATAAGGCACATGGGATTTGAAAAGTAGTTGACATGTTTGCAAGGCACTGTATTTTTTTTTCAGGGTATAGGAAATGCATAATGCACAGAGGGTTAACAGTGGCCTGCAAATAATTCCATAGTCCTCTTGAGTTCCAAGATCCATTGGTCAAGAATTACTAATCAATACCAAGAGCACTGTATCTGAGTCTATTCCACTGTCAGTACGCCACCCAGAACCCCCAAGGATGGGAATTTTAACATAGCCATGACTTTGCCTTTCACTTTGGCCAAACTTAGTTTAAAATTTCTAAAGCAAGCTTATGCTCATATTTATAATGTGAAATTTTTCTTAAATGTTAACACTTATGAAATCGTTATGCTACATAAAAATTCCCCTGAGTGTGAGATACACGAAGAAATGCAAGAGATGAAAAATAATTTGCTCTATCACACATTTTCATATTTACCATTAGGCATTAAAAGCTTCAAATCAAAATTAAATTTCCTATGTAGGGGCCAATGGTTAAAATAAAAAAGACAAATAGCATCAGTTTCTTAAATTAGCAAAAGCAGGCATCTGCTAAAGTTCTGAGGTAGACATTTAGTGCACTTTACAAGAAATCAACAATATGTCAATTTCTTCCAGTCCTTGGATCAAAATAAGTCCATGCATTCTCTTCATCTATAACCCAAGAAATAAGTTTTGATGGCCATCTAATGCAAAGATAATGGTTTCTTAACCATAAGATAAAAAAAAAAAAAGAAAGAAATTTAAAGGAGGAAAAAAAAAAAAAAAAACACAAAGAAAGCAATGGCTTTGAAGCAACGGCCAAATTTGTTTTTGTCCAATTCATTTGTATCTTCCAACACAGCAAGGGCTCACAGCCACTGAAAAAGGAAGATGGGAGAAAGGAGAGGTGTTGATGGCCCCTTGGGAAAGCTATAAAAAAAAAATGTCTAAAAGGCTCAGCAGTTAGAAAGAGAGTTCAAAGAAATTCAGGAACTTCACTCCCAATAATTATAGGGAAAGGAGGACGAGAGAAGCAAGAAGGGAAGAAAGTTGTTTTTGTTTTTTTATTTGTTTGTTTTAGTTGGGGGCAGAAAACACAGATGTGGTCGCAAATAACAGAGCAATTCCACCTTACTTGCAAAGTTGGGATCCCTGTCAATGCAAATTAATTTTAATTTCCAAAAGACTCGCTCTAAGTCTCATCATCTGCTTGCCTACTCCTAGGACATGCCAGCATACATCCTTTCCAGTTCAGAGCAAATACATATCTCACGGGCCAGCCCCTGTTCAGCAAGGGCATTGAATTACATTATGAAGAAAAATGTCATTTCTCTGGGCCAAGGAGTAAAGACATCAGCATTGAGCCTGAGCTATTTGCCATTAACACAGTAGAAGGAGACATAAATTAGCAGGTTTTTTAAACTCTGTGTTCTTCGTTCCCTAGACTGCCTTACTTCCAGAAAACCCCAGAGCTGTATCAGTCAGTCTGTCAACTTCCTAAAACAGATATTGGCTGTACTCTAGGCCTGAATATTTAAATATAATTTCCCCAAGAAGATTCCCACAAGGGGAATACTAATTTGAATTTTCTTTGGTTGCACAACACTTCCCCAAATTTGCACTTTTGTAAAGCCATTCATTTCCTACAAAGCATCAAGTTCCTAGAGAAAAGACAAGGAGGTGGGTGGGGAAGGGGGTAGGGGGTGCCAAGCTAACTAATGCCAGATGAACTTTCCTGGATCCAGAGGGCTTTGTTTTCGAGATTTCTGCCTGTGTTAAATCAAAGTAGCAAAGCAGGTCTTAAAAACTGGGGAACTACATTCTCTACCCAGAAGGTCAGGACTGCCAAAGTTGGAGGTATTTAACTTTCTGGGCTAAAGAATCCACACTGTCCTAGAGTGAACTTACAGAGCCATTCACATTTTTAACCAACAACTACAAATGTTTCTTAAGAAATGAAGCTCAGACAGCCTAAGGCCATGTCTTCTTTGACTATTTTGGACAAAGCAGCTATTTGCATCCCTGACACTATTTTCACTCCAGGCTCAGAGATAAGAGGCATTCGTTTCATAATGTGTACCAAAATTACTTTATTTGCTTTGGATGCAGTAAAAGCATCATTACTTAAAATGACACTCTGCTTTTTCAGTGCAGCAATTTGGCAGGAAGGTGAGAGTGACATCCAAGTTATAAAAATCTTAAGATTTATAGCAGATGCCAATAACAGGACTACACCCTCATAAACAACAAAGACCAAAAAAACCTTTCTCCAAAGATGGGCCAGAACCTAGAAGCTGTGGGCCAGGACTATGGCAAAATGAGGATATCTTCGTTCAAAGTCACTTAATAAAGTAAGGTATTTCTCTTAAGAGAAATTCCAAAGGAAAAAATGTGTACCCTTTCGCCATCCTTCAGTTAAGAATGCACACTTTTTATACAGAAAGGGTAACCATACACAAGGACACTTGTGCATCCATGGGTTTCTGGTATCTTGGAGAGCTTAAGCACGGCTCCTTCACTTTTCCCCAGACATCTGCTCTGCCCCACACATCACCTTTTGTGAAAGAAAATTTTAAGGCTGAACATTAATTGGTTCAAGGGAAATTGTACCTATGTATAATTTAGTTCTATGGTTGCAAGCAATAAACACCAACTCTGGCTCACTTAAGCATGAAGAGAAAATATTAGAGTAACACTGAATTGAAAGGAGAGGGAGAGGAGTGAGCTCAGAAAGGAGAGGGATACAGCCACTCCCAGGGTCTGTGCAGCACCACAACAGACCATCTTCGGAAATAGTTGACAGCATTATCATCGCGGACTGCTTTGTCTTTTGGTCACCCTGCTGAGGATTCCAACTTCTGGGAGAAAGTGTCTAATCAATCTAGTTTGGGTCACATATAGTCCCTTTGGCTAAAGAATGGCACATTTATTAATAACAACAACAAAATAAAACCTCCAAAATTGAATGGAGTCTCCCTACCGGAAGAGGGATAGAATAGTTCCCCAAAGAAAAATCAGAGTGTTGTTACCAGAAGATGGGAAATGAAGCTGAACAAAAAAACAAAAACAAAAACAAAAAAACACAGATGTCCACTTCTGCTTCTACGTAAACAGTCTTCACATTCCTATTGAACTGTTTATTTTTTCAACTTCTAGGGACAACTTTGGCAAAATCTACAACTAATGCTATTACCCGAGTCTGTGTTAGAAGACCCATATAAAGAACCACAAGATAAATTCCAGGGGCTGCAAGTTAGAAAAATGTCGGGGTTCCAAGTGAGCTGGCATACATTCTTCTTTTAGTTTATGAAGGTTATGTAACTAATCATGTTTCTCTTTTACCTTGGGCCGCTAGGAAGCTCAGACCTAAAAGCTTTAGGCTGTTATAACCTTAGTTATAATTCTAATCTAGGTTTTCAGGCACAATTAAATTTCTCCTTTCATTATATGACTGGTGTTCAAAGGGTTTTATTTTGGTCTTGTTTGAATGTTTAAATGATATGCTTCTCTTTTATTGACAAGTACTTCAAAAGCATGTGAATTTTTTCCCTTACTAAGCAAAAGCCAATCTTTTCAGAACTATATAGGGGTCTAATGTGTATCTGTATTTTCTGAGTTTGTAGTTTGGCCAGGACTTTTATAAATTCTGTGGGCAGAATCAGTAGTAGTTTTCTGCTACTGCGGAAATAATAAGCTTATGGAGCAGAAATGATTTCGAATGAATTTCTGGTTTCAAAAGGTACAACAGGAAAAACAGATGAGAGAGACAGAGAGTACACACACTAAATCTCATTGTGATTAGAGTGTGCAGCAATTTTCCAAATAGTTATCAATAGGGTTCACTTTTTATGGGAAGGGGGTCAAATGGAGGAGAGCAATAGACAACTGTCTGAAATCTATAATAGACACCATCAAACTCAGACAGCTGATGGACATCTCGGGGACCAGGATTCACACGGCATCTGTCCTTTCTTGAACCAAGTAGATGCGTTGAGGGTGGGAGGTCTAATTCATTGTTTTATAGCTCAAGCCACTGTGTGAGTGAATTCCAAGTACTTTCATGCTAAAAATCATCACAATCCCGTAACTGCAAAAAGTGGGCAGCGTTAAGTAGATGGGTGAAACACCTGGGGCAGAAAGGGAAAGCAGCAGGAGGTTTGCTCCCAGGATGACTCATAAAATGTCTCCAAAGTGCTTTGTTTTTTGGTGGAAATGGGGATTCTCTAAATATAGAGGTATTCCCACCATTATGGATGTTTTTCAGTTTGGGTTCTCTGAAACAGCATTTGAATGGTTCTTCTATTGGCTGATAATCTGTGAAGAATATGTTGAAATCCATTAAATTAAAAAATCCTTCTCCACCCTCTACATGTCCCCCTTTTTTGGAAGTAATCTGCCTCAATGTTTGGCAGTAAAAGTCCCCAAGATAAGCCAATATCATAACAATGAGAAGTTTTAGTTGCCTGGCATGTGATACGTAGGAAACAGTGATCTGCATTTAGTTAAAAGTAGAAGAAGCCTCCCACTGGTGCCTGGAACCCCTCCCAGATGCTCTAGATTAGAAAATAGGATAAGCAGCAACACTTCTAGTTCCTGTGCATCAGTTTGTCCAGGAGAGAAGCGATGACCACAGCTCTCCACTTGAATCATGAAAACTCCAATCATATGGCTCTCAAAAGAGAGGGGACAGAAGTTGGCCTTCAGGCACCTGCAAGTGGGCTGCCAGAGCTGTGCTTGGAGAACAAACAATGGTGCTAGACAAGTAAAATCAGTTATCACCTTGGCCTTTAAGAGTCAGAAGACCAAGGACCTGGTTCTGATTCCAACACTAGCGAACTTGAGAGGCAGCTTTTACATTGGCCAAATGAAGGAGCTGAACTAGATTGGTGTCCCCGTTCAATTATCCACAGGGCGCAGCAGGCTGTGTGACTCAGTGGGATTCAAAAAGGAAAGCCCAGGACCAGCAGGAGGCATGTCTCATCCAGATAGAACGGCAGCTGCCCAGTGGTCACTATTTGAAAATTTAGGCCCTCCGCGATCTGGCATTTTTCAAAAGAATTAAGACGCCCAGATTTTCTTATAAATTCCTCTAATTTTTAAATCCTGGAAATGAATTTGTAAAGATTTTATATACTGAAGGAGCCAAAGGAAATATTTCTGCAAGCTGGAGCCAAACCTCAGGCCCCCAGTTAGTCACCCTAAAGGAGTTCAAGTATTGAAGCACCCTGGACAATGGAGCACTTCTTTACAAAGGAGCTAAAGCTGTCTTCTTCCTCCACCTGGAAACTCCCAGGGCAATGGCATAGTAAATGCTACAAGAAGTCCTGCACTAAGTAATCAGCCTGACTTTGTTTCACCTAATGCTTCCCCAAATTATTTAAAGGCTGAAACTTCCGTGGCAAGACTCATGAGCAACTAACTGACTGAATTCATGGAACACACTTTGGGAAACAGCAAACCTCTGTTATCCTCATGGTCCTAAAGTTCTGTGCCTTTATTCCTAGGGTACACTTGGATCTGAAATAGTGGAAGATATTAGTACTTAAATGACTCCCAAAGATGTGCCAGATACTAAGCTAAGCTCTTTGTAGTCCGCATCCCCATTAACATTCATGACAACCAAGAGCTAAGTGTTATAATAATATCCTTATTTTTAAGTTGAGAAAATACAAATACAAAATACATATCCGAGACCTTGAGATAACTCCTAATAAGTGAAGCAGCCAAGATTTGTATCCATGGGTCCCTAATTAAAAATCCCAAGGCCTTTCCACTGTTTAATAGTCTGAATGGGTTACAAGCGGTCTGACTTGTAACCTAAAGAAATATTCTCATTATCTCCCAAACTGTTCACCCCTGTGGCTTTAGATTTGCTTTTATGATCCAAGCTCTTCCTCTGAAGGGCACTGTTTTTCCAATTCAGTCAGATGAACCACCAAAGCATTCCGCTCTTGAGCAGCGTGAGCATGCGATGTCTTGGCTGGAAGTGATAACATATTAGTATCCATCAACTGCATTCAATAGCTCAGAGATAATTTTTGTGGACTACACAGGTGCCAGGGACAGTGCTAATTGCTTGTGTCACTTCCTCTATCCTACCATTTCTCCCTCTTTGTGTGCACATTCTTTGCCCTTCTGACTGTCCAATGTGCCCTCTTCCTGGCTTTCTTGTCCACGTGACGTCTCTCACTTCAATGTATTTCATTCCTTTCCTTCCCCCAAAAAATGGAGTTAGAAGCAGAAGTCTAGTATTTTACTTGCTGTCTCAGGATAACCACAGGTACAGGTTCACAGGGGCCTCTTGTTTTACACCTGCTGTTCCAGGTAATTAACAATGCCTTCATCACCTCAACAGGGTGATGTGCCACGTCGTTTCCTTGCATATCTAATGAACAAAGTCTTATATTCCTTACCCTTGACCTTAAAAGAGGTTGAGTTGAATATCTCAAGTTTTCCTCCTTGAGGGGCAAAATGTTTTTAAACTACTAAAGTCATTTTGCGAATGTTTCTCATTAGCTTTTTACTGAGGGTCAGTGGCCACTGCTGAAGTTATTCTATCCTGTCTAGTTTTTAGTTGCCATATTCCCGAGAAAAACAATTGTCTCCCAAGGAATCCAGACCCTACATCTGCTATGCACATTACTTTAATCCACAAACTAGAATCAAGACCTACTAATGGTTTTACATGATTGATTCCCTCTATGCTTTCTGTTAAGGGAGGAAAAAAAATGAAGGCAGCCCAGCCAGTCACAGGGGCCACATCCCAGAAATTTACCCTTTCAACAGCAATATCTCCTGAGTCTACTGGCCATGGGGCCTGGAGCCACACACTGCGATACAGGCAGGGCTGGAAAAGGCCTCAGAGGACTGAGCCAGCTGGGAGAGTCAGCTGGAACACCAACATGCTAGAAAGAGGAGAAAAATGCATGAACTGGGAGCATGAACGAGAATCAGGGCCATCCAGAATGAGGAAGAATCAACAAGGCAGCGTGAACTTTCCACCCTTTGGTCTGGATTTGTTCTCTTGTTCAACCACTAGTTTGACTAAGATCCTTAGGCAAACTGAGATGGATGAAAAATGCCATTTCAAGAATTAAACGAAGAAATGTTTTAAAAGAGAATGCCAAGAAAAATTACAGAATCCATTATTTATATTCTGGGTTAGAATTTTAATTTCCAGTAAAAAGGAAATGAAAATGACAGAGAATTCTCAGGAATGAGAACAGAAACAGTATATTGTTTAGTTCTCCCAACATCTAGCACTATGCCTGGCATATAATGAGGATTTCACGTACACGTTTGTAACAGCTTTGTAGAGATATAGTTGACATATAAGAAGCTGCACAATTTGGTTGGTTTTCAGCGTACATAGAAACCTGTGAATCCATCACATAATCAAGATGTTGAACAAATCCATCACCCCCAAAACTTACCCCAGTCCTCTTTCAGGCCCCTACTTCCAAGTCCATCCTCAGGTAACTACTAATCTGCGCAAATCATTTTACCTTCCCACCAGTAGCATATGGGAGTTCCTGTTTTTCCACATTGTCACCAACAGTTAGCATGGTTGCAGGTTTGGTCTTTTTTTAATTTCAGTTGTTCTAATAGTTGTGCAGTGATACCTCATTATGATTTTAATTCGCATTTCCCGAATGGCTAATGACACTGAACATCTCTTTGTGCCATCTATAGATCTTCTTTGTTCAAATCATTTCCTGGTTTTTAAAAATTGGATTATCTTTCTTATGACTGAGTTGTGACAGTTTATTTATCCTAGGTCTAAATCCTTTAATACATATACGAGTGGCAAGTATTTTCTCCCAGCCTGTATCTTACCTTTTCATTCTTTGATCCATATCTTTTAAAGAGCAGAAGTTTTTAATTTTGATAAAGTCCAATTTTTTCTTTGTTGAGTATACTTTTGTCATTGTTCTAAGGAATCTCTGCCCAACCAAGAGAAACTTTGAGAGTAGTGAATATGTTCACCACCGAGTACAGTGATGTTTACATAGATACACACAAAATCACAGAGATTTTCTGCTGCTTGTGTCTAGAAGTTTTATAACTTTAGGTTTCACATTTAGGTCTATGACCGATTTCGAGTTAATTTTTGCAAATGGCATGACGAATGGATTGAAGTACCTGGGCTTGTTGATGTTGCCACTGTCATTTTGCATATGAATATCTAATCGTTCCAGCATCATTTGTTGAAAACACTGTTATCCTTTCTCCAGTTGCTATGGTCTGAATGTTTATGTTCCCCTCCAGACTCATGTGAGACTCCTAATGCCCAAGGTAACAGTATGAGGAGATGAAGCCTTTGGGAGGTCATGGGAGTGGAGCCTTCATGAACGGGATTAGTGCCCTTACAAAATGGGCCTAAGGGAGCTCATCCAGCCCTTACCTCATGTGAGGACACAGCATTAAGGCACCATTTCTATGAACCAGAAACAAGCCTTTCCCAGACACTGAATCTGCTGACATCTTGATCTTAGACTTCCAGCTTTCAGAACCATAAGAAATAAATGTCTGTAACTTATAAGCTACCCAGTCTAAGGAATTTGTTATAGCAGCCCAAGCAAACTAAGACACTAGTGAACTATCTTCTCTGCACCCTTTGTCAAAATCATATATATTTCTGATCGAAAAGCATAACTCTTAATAAAAGCCCTCACTGACAGCTGCTAAAATTTAAAACATGCATACTCTTTGATTCAGCCATATCAACTGTGGCAGTTCAGCCTAAATTAATACAGGCACCAGTAGGTCAGGACATACACAAAAAACTATAGCAGTATTAATTACAAGGAAAAAAAAAACAGAACATTAATGCAACCCAAATACTCCCTCATGGGGAAATGGGAGAATGAGTAAATAAATTACAATCCAGCTCCACCACAAAACTCGACACAGGTACTAAAAGGAAGGAGATGGAGCTACATATATATTAACCAGAAAAGATACCCATGAAACATTGTAAAGTAGAAAAATAACCACTAGATAGATAATATGGGTTTCCTTCATGGGTAGAATTGGGAATGGGGAAAGGCACAAGATTACTAACTTCTTTACATACTAAACTAACTGATTTGTTAACCAAAGCAGACATTATTTTGTAATTTTTAACAATCAAGAAAGTAGTAGACATGACATGGAGCAGAGGTAGAGTAAATTCTGATTGCCTTTATTTATTTATTTATTTATTTTTGTGGCTGGTCAAGTAGGGATAAATATCTTGGTGTGTGACAGATACCCAAAAGAAAATTCTACACTATTATAGATTCAACTGTATCCCCTCACAATGTACATGTTGAAATTCTAACCCGTAGTACCTCAGAATGTGACCTTATTTAGAAATAGGGTCATTGTACATGTAATTAGTTAAGATGAGGTCAGTAAGGAGGGCTGGGCCACTAACCCAGTATGACTGGTTTCCTTATAAACAGGGGAAATTTGGACATAAAGACATACATGCAGGGAGAACACCACATGAATACTGGAGTGATGCTGCCACAAGCCAAGGAATGCCGAAGGTTGCCAGTAAACCGCGAGCAGCTAGGAGAAAGTCAGGAGCTATGTCTCCTTCACAGCACTAAGGACAAATTAACCCTGCCAGCATCTTGATTTCAGACTGTCAGCCTCCAGAATGGTGGGACAATCCATAGTACCAATACCACCCAGTTTGTGATACTTTGCTGTTGTACCTCTAGGAACAGATATATTAAGCTACAAAGAATTTATGTCCAAAAGCAAAATGGCTACCACCAGGACAAGGCCCTATTCAGCTCCTAGGAAAGAACCTCAGAAACTTAGAAACAGCAATTGCTACTGCCCACATTATAGGTGGCTTGAACAGCAGGACTTCACTCTCACCTGAGAAAAAGTCGGCCCATTCCTGATGCAAAAGCATCAAAGCTTGCAGTGGGTGAACCTGTGAATTTATCCTCAGACTCACAATTATAAGCAGCTCTGAGGAAAAGTTTGTCATGAAAGGATTAAGATAGATCTAACAATTATGCAGCTCCTTTCCCCTGGTAACTCTCCATTCCCCTCCTGCTCCCATGCACACGGGGGATATTCCTTCCGGAGAAGAGAATAAAAAGCAAAATAGCATTTTAAGAAATGACTCTTCATTCTAAGAAAGAGACACTGGCAGAGCAGTTCTGCACTCGGATAGATTCCCTGCCTTTGTCTTAGAAGGACTGGAAACATTTGCACCTTCCTGGCTGTACCAAAAAACACAAGCTGGCCCAAAAAAACAAGTATTATGACACGTGTGTTTTTGTTTGTTTGTTTGTTTGTTTTGTCTTCAGAGTGAGTTCAAGAATAAGAATAGGTTCTTCACTAAAATAATTTATACAATTTCCAAGCAAAAAGCAAAACAAAACACCAAAACCAGGTACAAATTAATCAACCTGACATACCATGAGGCTGACCTGGGAGTCGACTTGAAATACATTCCTTCATCAGCCTACAGGTTTTCCTACTCAGGAAAAGGCAGATCACAGAAGCTGCTACCCAGAGATCGTACAGGGACTCTGACAACCTGGTTTGTTTTGAGAATAAAATCCTAAATACTAGTCTTCCTTTGCTCTCAGCTTGTCTGGAAAAGTTTCACTGAGGTCCACCTCAAAGTGTGTGTTTCACCTTCTAGCCCATAAGTTTCATCACCAAAGTGAACTATCTTCAGGATAGAAGCTCATGCACCATATTTTCCAGAGGACCTTCCCTGAGCAACACAGCGCACATTACACTCAAAGTTTGCCGCCTTTTCCCAGGATGCTGTCGACCAGAAGGAGATAAAGGAGAAAGAAGCGATAGGTTAGTTGTTTGCTGTTTTCACTTTTTTTTTCAATCCAAAGCAGATGAATTCACACTCAGTACTAAAAAAATCATTCCATATAGACAAATGTATTTTGTCCCAGTACATGAAAGTTGGGGATACCTACATCACAGAAGAAGAGTGACCAAACATAGCCAAGAGGTTATATGGTTTCATTGATGTATTAGCTACCTAGGACTTGTGGTAACAAATAACAACAAACCGCATACCTTAAAACAACAGGAATTTATTCCCTCACCATTTGGCAGGCCAGAAGTCCAAAATCAAGATGTTAGCAGAGCCAAAGTTTCTAGAGAAGAACACATCCTCGATTCTTCTAACATCAGGTGGTTGCCAGCAATCCTTGGCTTTCCCTGACTTATGGTGCCTAACTCCATTTTCTGTCTTGATCTTCACAATAGCCTTCTCTGTGCCTCCTCTGTGTCTTCAAATCTCTCCTTATAAGGACACTAGTCACAGGCTCTAGGGTTCATCCCAATTCAGTATACCTCATCTTAACTTGCTTACATCTGCACAAAACTTATTTCCAACTAAAGCTACATTCACAGGTACCAGGGGTTAAGACTTCGATGCATCTTTTGGGGAAACACAATTCGACCTTCAACAATGAGTCACATCTGGAGGCTTGGGTTTGAATCTGAATTTTTGTCCCTTAGTAACTGTGTCAGTTAGGAATGTCAAAGATACAAGTAACCGAAGTCCCAGTTCACATGTGGGCATAAATAAGTAAAAGGGGGTCAGATTTTTCTCATATAACTTTTGGTTAGGAGGTAGGTTCAGGTGCATTCAGTGATCCCAGCCCTTCCGTCTTATCATGCAGCCTTCTTAGCAGACTGATTTCAAGGCTTATCATTTATTGCTGCAGAATCACAATATGGCTGTTGCAATGCTAGATGTCGCATCTATGCTCGGGACAGCAAGAAGACAGGAAAGGGGGAAAAGGCTATTTCCCCAAGAAGCTTCATTTGTTATTCATGAAGATAAAGCATCCTTAGCAGATATCCTCTCATATCCCAGTGGTTAAAAACTGGTCTCTGACAATCCTTGGACCAGTATGGGATTATTAACCTGGCTGGGCTAGATCACCCATCCTCAGGCCAAGGCATGACTATCTGCTGCCTGATCAGGCTGGGGCTTCATCAGCAGAGAAGAAGGTGAGAGAGAAGATGTGTAGTTAATGAACTCAAGCAATAGCTACCTGTATTCTCTGGACAACTGTTATGTCATCAGAAAAATGAGACAACAAAATCTCTGCCCCTTCGAATTTTCTCAAGGATTAAATATGCCTTCCATATAAAACAAAATGTCTGCTCCATGATACAAGAGACACAGTGCTTAGGAGTGCATACCCCACAACCAGTCTGCTGGCTGTGACCTCCAGCTCTACTGCCAAAGGCTATTGGGAGGACAGGTAAGTGCTGGGAATGCAGTAAATGCTAAGAAAAGTTGGCTTCTATTGTTATTATTACTGATGCTACCACTGGAAAGCCTGCAATGAATGGCAGCTAGTATTTGTTGATTTTCTCCACAGTTGGAAATGAGCATTCTGGAAAAGCAAAAATCACCAATAAAATCCCTGATTAAATGAGAGTCCAGTAGCAGCAGTGCTGGAGTGGAAGGAAATGTTGCTCTGGGACCCTGATCACAGCAGCCCTTCTCTCTGCCCTGCTTGAGAATACTTGCCACACTACCTAACCTTCCAACTGTGGATAGTTGGGAGCAAACGTGCATTTGATGGCTTTTAGAATGACTTCACTTACGTAAAATTTCTTTTGGAGCAGTGGGCTCTAACTCAATAGCATATAAAAGATTTCCTAACAGTCAACCTCGGCATGATTCCCTTACTACATTTATAGCATGAAAAACCTAACACTACATCCTGACCTGGAGACCACTGCCTTGCAGAAACTAAAGGAGTTAGAGGAGGTATGACAACTCAGAACATTTTCAGGATCATCACACCCAGGTCCCTCTAAAGCAGGGACCCAAGTGATCAAACTTATGGCCCCACACCCCAGCCCAGCCCACCCATACCCGAACACCCACTATCATATGTGAACCTCCATCATCTTCCCCCACAACTGTAAAGCCAATTGCATTCCATGGATCACACTTTCCTACACATCAGGAATAAAAGGAGCTTCTCCAAGTGAGGAGACAGAGACACATGGACAGTGAGCAGGCCATTAACATTCTGGTTCTGGCTTATAAAGCCAAGTTAGGTAGGGATCTTCTTCATATGAACAGAAACTCTGAAAGTTACAATCATACTAGGAAATAGATATTAAGCCCAACTTTGAACAAGAAGAGACAGGACTGTGAGTCCTCTAAGTTTACAACTATGTCCTTCTTACCCTCACCCACACCCAGCATAGTGCTTGGGACCTAGTAGATGCACAAGAAAGGTGGACAGAAGAGAAGACAGAAGCTCAGATCTAAACTCCGAATTTGTTCCTTCATTCACCAACCCTAACAGCATTAAGATGTGGTACTATTTATTGAGCACCTACTAAACACTATATACCAAAATCCCTCCAAAGCACATCTCTCTATTTTACAGATAGGGAAAGCAAAGCTCAGAGAAGTTACAAAACTAAACTGAAACATTGCTAGTAAGCAATCAAGTCAAAATTACTTATAAAGAGACAGATAGGCTTTTTTTAGTTGTTGTTTGTTTATTTTTTTCCAAATGTTTTCTGATTCAGGAAACACCCTGGCTAATAAGGCTATCACTGGAGCCTCCCTCATCACAGTAAGAACTCAGTTTAAACAGAAGAAGGAATCCTGGGCTATCAGGCATGGGAAAGAAGAACTCGGCAAGATGATAGATCCATGTGGCATCAGCATTAAGTGGAAGAGCACGTCGAGATGCCAGAAGCACTGAAATATGCCCAAGTCACAAAACACGTCTGTGTCTTTTCTCTGACACCTTCCTTTTGCAATCCCTGGCTTCAAGGCTTGGACCTGGTGAAGACGCTAATGCTTTATCACTGATTAGCAGCTAAACTGGGATCACAACTTTTTTTTAAGTAAACACAAAAATGATAGTAGACTAATTCCACTAGACTTCAAGGAGGTCTTTGGACAAACACCTCAACTATTTCTTCTTGCTCTACTTATATAAAGCCTCTGTTTAAATTTGTGTCCATGGGGCTGAAAGAAGCACACTGCAGTCATTGAGTGTTTCTGGACTAGTTTTATTTGCTGACCACTAACAAGTCCCTGAACTGCTGCTATTCGCGGAATAAAATACTTTGTGGAAGGCAGCCTGATCTCCAGTACCCCTGAAGCTGTAAGGCTGATTCTCCCAGAGTCTCCTCCAGGGCTAATTTTCATGGTACAATGGGGTCAGTGCAAGGGGTATGGGAGGGACCTAATCTGGAACATCAAACAAAATGCAAAAGTTGCCTAACACTCCAAGATAACTCAGTACAGTCAACATGAAACAGCCATCAGGCCACGGTTAACCAAGGGGCACAGAGTTTTTTTTCCCAGGCTAGGATTTGGAAAATCACTTGGTAGAGATTTGCTGACAAACTTGGAGAAAGACTCAATGATGTAAGATAGCATTTTACTTCTGACGGAGACTAAGGCCTCGGATTAACGATGACTCCAAGTTTTCTTTATGAACAATAAGGCCTAATGTTTTGTGCTTACTCAACTACAATTGAGGAAAAGAACAACAAAATCGAGAGTGGATTTAGTGAGAAACCTGTGCGTCTGTAATAAAAGCTATTGCTTTTTTCTAAGCAACTGCTCTGAAAATCTCCAACCTCCTCCCTCCTTCTCCCCATTATTTTTTTGTCTAAACTCGAAATGAATGTGTACGTGATGCAACCTAATCACCAGCTTTCAAGGTCTCTAGTTTGGATAAATGCCACGTGCTTCAGTTAAAAAGCTCTTCGGTGGTCCTTGTGAGTTTTAACTTCAATAGGAAACAGCAGCTTATGTGCCACCAAAGATCTGGGCCACCAAAAACAGGGTAGCCCTTGGTCAACACATTGCTTCAACAAGAAATAGGACAGCGGTCTCTCTGAGACCACAAGACAGTCACTGCTCTAACTGTATTTATTAATAACAATAGCGCCAACATGTATATAGCACTGTGCCTGTCTTATCCTTCCACGCTATGGTGAAGGGCTTAAGAAGTAAGGACTGGAGCCAAACTGTCTGGTTCAAACTCCAGCTCAGCTCATTTCTAGCTGCTCAACCCTGGCCAAATCACTTCACCTCTCTGGCCTTCAGTTTCTCTCTAAAATGGGGATAAAAGTGGTTACAGGAAGTAAATGAGCCAGATGATTAAAATAAAGCTCCTCAGCACAGTGCCACACACAGTGCCTGTACCACAAAAACAGGTTACTGGTATCTTCCCATTCCTGTCCCTTGTTCCTTTTGTCCATTTGGTCAGCCTGGAACAATGTCAGATTTGCCAGTTTTCACACTGCCTGATGGGTGAGGCCATTATAATGGTCTCCGGTTGACATTTTAGAGGGTTCTCCAGTCTCATTTCTCAGGGGAAAGGTGAAAGTGGCATCACCACAGAGAAAAAATCTAGAAAAATCCACATTCCAAGTCAAGACAAGATCTGCCAGATAGAACTAGGTAGAATGAGAGTGAGATAATCCTCAGGAAGGACTTTGCCTCCTAAAATCCCTGAATAGTATTGAGCTAAAAACTTCAGCACCTTTATCAGCCAAAAGTTTCAGGAAACACCAAAAGAAAGTTTCTTTAGGATCTGGGGTCCTCTCTACTCTTCGCTGTGTTTCTCCCTCTGTGGAAGTGCTAGTGCACAGACACTGGCCACAATGAGGGTGAAAAGGAAGTAATGGGACAGAAAAAAATTGCCCAGGCTGCAAAACCCAAATCCAGCTATATGAATAAAAAGCTCTGTATTTTCTGGATCTGCCATGGATAAATAGAAATCTCAGTGAAGACAGGCAGATGATTATATTGGAACCTTTATAGAATGCCTCATGAGAAGATGATTACATGTGCACTTTACAATTAGAATCTGCTAGAACTTGTTTCCTGTACATGCCTATCACATTCCACTCTATCCTAGTAATAACGACACCAGAGACCCTTTTTGTTCTTTCTTCAGATGGAGGTTCACTCTGTTGCCAGGCTGGATTGCAGTGGCGCGATCTCGGCTCACTGCAACCTCAGCCTCCCAGGTTCAAGCAATTCTCTTGCCTCAGCCTCCTGAGTAGCTGGGACTACAGGCATGCGCCACCACACCCAACTAATTTTTGTATTTTTAGTAGAGATGGGGTTTCACCATGTTGGCCAGGATATCTCGATCTCTTGACCTTGTGATCCAACTGCCTTGGCCTCCCAAAGTACTAGGATTACAGGCATGGGAAATCGTACCTGACCCACCAGAGACCTTTAAGAATATGTTGACCTCCTTTGCTTCTAACTTCAGTCTTGATTCATCTTTCTTCTCCTATCCAGGCCTCCAGAAAATGCATCTGGTAGCTCACTGAAGACATCTGCTCTGAGAAAATACTTGTTCCTATGAATGGGACACACTCTTTCATGGATGGGTTTGTTACTTCAAGGGATCCACCACAGTAATTAAGGCAATCTACAAACCCATACAAATTTTAAAACTTCAAGGCCAGAAATAATCTCATCTCTATTTCAAAAAAAATAAAAATAAAAAACAATAGTTAGGTTTATGGTTTTGAAAAGTCCCCTTTACTTTTCCGAAAGGAGTCTGTTTCAAGCCCGCCTCTTTAAAAATTTATAACTCTCATCAGTCCTTCCAAGGGAAAAAAAAAAGTCTGCTATGCAGACGAGAAGGTGAAAAGAGAAGAATTCATATTTATTCACTGTAAAAAGTTAGGGTGGTAAATTAAATCTTCACATCCCTTTTGATTCTATTATATTTTTAATGGCAGAAGCTCCCAGTGAGGGCTCAAGTGGGGTGCAACAGTTTTAACATTCAAGGGAGCAGATGAACTTGCCTCGGTTTGTGAGACTGAATGAGAAATTATCCAGCACAGCTCTGCTCGGGGCAATAGGTCCCTTTGCCTGTGCTGGATTTGGGTCAAACAGCTAAACCTCAAATCAGAAAATATCTGCATCATTTTGGGGGAATACAGAAGTAGGTAATGATAATGATACTCAAACCTGACCAAAGATGTCATTTCTTGAGCAACGGAGACAGCTGCTACTCTCAAAGGTCCACTATTCAGAGTGTGACTGGTCTATGCAAAGCTCTACCACACTCCCCTGGGACACAGATCTCTCAAACCAGCCTCATCAAATATGAACTATATCAGCATGAAAGAATCCCCTCTTTTGATTCTAGGTATTGATACAGTAAATTGACTCCTTAGTCCTATTAGGAAGTTCCAGGAATGTTTTCTTGAAGAATTTTCTTCACTCTGGCTCATCTAAATTAGATGTCTGTATTAAAGATTAATGAGAAAAAAATTAATGAGGTTGAATGAGAAGGTTTAAAAAGATTTGTGAAAGGCACACGGGGCTCAGACATCATTAAAGAACAGGGCTCATTCACTAGTTTCCTATCCAGCACAATATCCACTGCTATCTCTGTGGCCACAGAGCCTGGAAGTGGCAAAGTGGCCTCTCACTAAGGAATCGAACAGGTATGTTTCTATATCATGGTGAAAGAAAAAGAAAAAAAAAAAAAAAAAAAAAAAAGAAACCCCAACAGCAAACAGAGACTGTGACAAAGATAAGCACAAGGAATGTAAATAAAATATTCTAAGCAGCTCACTCACCACCTCACCCTCAACAGCTCTCTAAGAAGCAAAAGTAAAAACATACAAATTACGTGTTTTCAAAAAGAGTCAAGCAAAAACTTTTTGGGAAGAAGCCATGAATATAAAAAAGGAAAAATTCCACATTTGTCTCACTTCTCTAATACCTGGGCTTGAGATGTACGTACTTTCAAAAGAGACTCATTGAAATTTGGGAGCATGTAGTTGAGCCCCCTGTTGGTAAGCACCTTCCAACAGTGACTCAGTCTTATCGATGATAAGCCCTGTTTATCTGAGCTTTCGAAAGCCTAAAACCAGGTTCTTTCAACATGATACCTTGAAATTAAAAAAAAAAAAAAAAAAAACCGTATTGCAAATACAAACTGGAATAAACCAGACTCATGCCAAAATGCACATGTGCACATTTCACAAAAGAAGGGGGAGACATTTCTAGCAAAGAACAATCCCTATGGGAAGGCAAGCCAGAGCGCTCGCCTGCCAAGGGTCACATGCTTCAAAGCGCACAGGATTCCCTAAGTGAAACAGGCCAGTAGGAAGAACTTATATAGTCAAAAATCTACAAACTCTTCTGAGGCACAGATCATCAAGCCATAAAAGCCACCTCAAGGAACGTTGACCACATCCCTCTAAGGACTTCCAAAAGCTGCACTTGAATGGGGAACCTGCCAGCTCTCCTCAATCATTCTGCTCCTTTGGAATAGAAGTTATGCCTTGAACCGAAGGAGAACTTCAAATGCGCCACTGGTATCTGGTGCCACTACCAATACATTCACATCCCCTTCTGCCAGTCATTCAGAGCCCAGTGTTGATATTCTCTTAATAAGACCAGGAGGGGATTAGGAGGTTGGTCATCAACCTCCTCATCTGCAAGGCTAAATGCAGGTTTTTTAATTTATTCTATTTGAGACCCTGGGGAGCTGGTCTGGTGTCTCAGGCTCTGATAAAGTGAACACACTGCCCACAAATCATGGCCCAGGGAGATTTGGAAAGGGGGTGTGGGGCATCTGTTTCTGCTAAATGCAATGCCCTCTGCAGGTTATTCCTCTGTATGAGGACTCCTAGGCAAAGGTTAGCCTCTCCCTGCATCTAAGAAACTGCGCTTGGGACTTTGAATGTTCATTGAGAAACCTCCAAGCCAGCCAGGGGCTGGTCTCACTGTCCTAAGTCTTCAGAGGCACTTAGCCTCCAATGGTGCCGTATTTTATCACTTAAACACTTCTTCAAAGTTTACTACGAAACAATGTGGCTCCACGCCTGCCAAAAGTTTAACTGCAGGATTCAGGGGATTTTATCTGGCAGAGTGGCTGCGTAGCTCTTGAGAATATGTGCCAGCAAAAGGCAATCCTCAAACCTTGCAACCAGGGCAATCCCAAGACCCAACGTGTCACTGAAAGAATTCTTCTGGGAAAGTGTCCCTCTTTCTCTTCAATCGCCTCCCGCAAATCCCCAGCTTCCAGAAGCCAATTCAAGGCAGTCTGGCATTTCAGGAGACAGCAGTAAAAACTTTTGATGGGATGACCCAGGACGTAAATATTCCTGGCTGAACTTACTTTTAATCCTTAAATATCTGAAGAAGCTTGGCTTTAAGGGAGATAAAGGGAGAGAACCAATGAATAGGGAAAAATAAAAGAAGTAGCATACCATGACCAAGCCAAACCAAGCTTGATATTTCCAAATTACATTGGCAAATGGATGCTTTCACATATCACTTGTTCTGTCTTTCCTGGAGACCAAAAAATAAAAAAATAAATCTGGATTCAAAAATCCTAACCCCAGACCAATACATTATGTCAGCGGAATGCAATCTAAATTGCCGGTCTGAAAGTCCAACCTTATATATGTACCAACGAACCCGCACACAAGCACCTCCAAGCCAAAAGTTGTAACGCCTGAGTATGGGCGTTTGTCAATTTCATCATCCCCCATGGCCCCGCAGCGTTCCTGGCATTGGGTTAAACCGACAGCATCATGTTGCCATCGATGCGTCTTACAAGATGGTTTTGGGCAAATCCCTTCAAGTAGGCAGAAGCAAAACCTAGACTCATCTGCCTGGGCACCTCCTCCTCCAGGCTGGCCCCCCGGCCTCCCGGGTGTCCCTTACCTGCAGGCGCTCCGTGGCCGGCTGCCACATCTTCCAGCCCCGGGGTTTGGCAGAGGAGATGCTGGCGAGACTGTGGATCGCGCCGTGGAGCGAGGGGCCGCGGTCCCGCTTTACATCTGGGGTCGGTGTCAGCGGGTTGTGCGTCCTGGCGCTGGCCACAGCCGCCGGGTGGGCGCAGGGGGCTGCGAGCGGGAGGAGCAGGCGCGGCGCTCCGCTGCCGGCAACTTGTGGGCACTGCTGCGCGCCGGCTGTCCTGGCGCAGCTGCGAGAGGACTGCGCAGCTCCGCCCGGGCCCGGCGAGCGCGCGGCGGCCGCTCCCTCCTCCCCCGCCGCCGCCTCCCGGACCTGCGCGCTCTGAGCATGCCCGGGGCGGGCGCCCGGGGGCCGCAGCGGGTGGGGGCGCAGCGCGGCAGCCCTTAAATCCTAGTGAGGGGTGAGTGGGGACACTGGAACAGCCGGCCCTGCCCTGCAGGAAGCCCCCATTGGGTTGGGGTCTGGGAAAACGGACAGACTGCCTGAAGAGGGAAGGGCCTGGAGGCGGGAGTGCTGGGGTGGCGGGGATGGTGGGGTGGGGGAAAATTCCTTAAAAAGAGAAACCTAGCCCCAGGGGTCCCAGGTTTCCATATAACAGGGATCTCTGAAGTGCTTGTGCAGTGCCTGGCACTGTGTTAGGGAGACCCTTCCACTCATTCTTCCCACTCCAGTTAACTGAGCATCTATTATGCTCCAGCCCTACGCTGGGTTCTGAGGATGCAGCGACGCAGAATAGAAGACAAGATAATGTTTCTTCTCTCTGGAGCTTACCTTCTGCTTTGGACAGAGAGTCGTGACTGAGCAAACACATCAACAAGCCGGTGCTATATCGGGTGGTGATAAAACAGGGCAAATGTGGGAAGAACGGGAGAGGAGAGCTTCTTAGACAAGCGCCCTGGGGAATATCGAGTAAGACCTGAGAGATGAGGGATTGGCCATGAGGAGGAGTGACATGCTGGATGGAGGACTCGACTCCTAACTTCTACAGGGATGAGGAGGGCCATGCAGGCTCCTGCATCACTAACTCACCCTGAGATCTGCCAGGTGCAGCCCGGCGCTCTGAGAACCCAAGAGAAAGCCACTTTGGGCTCACAGGCCTGAAGGCTCCCCAGCTAGCGCTGGCCACCATGAGATGACTTCCTTTACTAAACAGGCCAGCCCTTCCCATTCTCTTGAGAACTCAGCAAAATAGCTATTAATATTTTCACCGTGTGGATCAAACAAATGAGGCTTATAAGGTTTAGGTCACTTTTCCAGGTCACACAGTCAGTGAGTGGCTTAAAGAGTGCACAGTCAGATGACTTCAGGGCAGGAGATCTGGCCCTGCGCCTCTAACTGACCATGGAAATGCTGTGGAAGAAGCATCTGTCTGGGGCTGAGGGTTAAAGGCACTTGGCAAGTAGGGGATGGTAAGCTGAGTCTGGAGCTGATGAAGAGTGGGAGAGGAGAACATGGTGGGAAGAACTCACCAGATAGAATGACTAAAGAGAGCAGCAGAGAGAACACAGTGTTTGTGGGAAGCCCTGTGCTCCTAAAAGGCAGAGTCCCAAGAGCAGAGGGGTGTGAAAGAGAGGCATTTCATACTGAGACAGCTGCACAGCTTGGGCCCTGAGCTACCCATGCAATGTCAAAATCCACACTCCATGTCTAGAAGGAGAATCTGTCCATTTTCCTTATTCTGCATAGGTACAGTGATTTCCAGATATGGAAGGGCTCCAGAATCTAACTCTTAGCTCATCAGACCCTCCCAGCAACTCTCCATGGGGCAGAAGCCCCTATCTCCCAAGGCTTGGGGAGCACAGGGTTCACAGAGTCACACAGTGGGGAGTCACAATGGCGATTCAGATCCAGGATTCCAGGCAGCTCCTTCTGGATCCCACGGTTGCTATGTTGGTGCCACCAGCCTTGGCAAGCCCAGGACCCTCAGTGCCTCTAGGAGCCTCTGGCAAAGCCACAGAGCTCTCTCTGAAGAGCTGGTCTCTGTCTACCTGGATATCCCCAGGACCCTCCCACTCCTGCCTGATAACCACCTGAAACTTCTCAGCTCCTTCTCCAGTTCCTGCTACTTGCTCCCTTTTCATGAGGTGTTTGCATGTCAGCCCTACATGGACATGCGCCTCACATGCTTGGTGATATGGTCTCTGTTTGCTTTTCCAGTAACTCCTCCTGCACACTTCCATACCTATAAAATTCCTGATGACCTTCCCAGCTCCTAGTTCCCTTTTATGAAATCGCAAAGTAGAAAGAGATGCCCTTCACTACAAAAATCTAGAAAATCCAGACTTGCATGCAAACCCTCCCCCCAAGCTAAAACAGGAATATTCAGTTGCCAGGGATGTCTTCAGACTTCAGCTCTGAAAGCATCCTTAGTTGCAGATGCTTCCGTGGAAAAGTGATTTTGTTTTAAATAGCAGTGGGATGAGATAACGGCCTAAATTCAAATCGCATTAGAGCGTTAAATCCTGTCTTCTCACCTCCGAACGTAATTAATTGTTATGACTCAGTAATACAGCTTTTAGTTCGGAGTATGGTGCTATTTAAAGAGAAAAAGCTTTGGCTCTGTAAAGATTGCTTTCAGTTAACCGTTCCCACTTTGCAAACAGATTAGGTAAAGTAAAGAATGTGTTTAAACTCAAATGGCACTCCTGTTTCAATTACCTGTGTGCCACGAATCAGGAAGTCACGGGAGGGGTGGAGGAGGGGCCATTGCAGGCTGGTGGGTGGTGACAAAAGGATGGGACAACCTCCCACTCATAGATTTTGCTCCCAAATCTTCCCATTCAGGAGGAGCCTGCAATGAAGGGTGAATGAAATAGAGACATCTACTGGCTAGAGATGAGACCTGCATTCCAATCCCTCCCGGCTCTGTTCTGTGACATCGGAACCTCAACCTTTCTGGTGAATCTGAAAATGCTGCCTCACAATGTAAACAGGTTTGTTCTGAGCAAGAAACAACCCTTAAAATAAGCAGAAGGTGTTTTGGTGCAATGAGTAGAAATACTGCATGTAAATATGTGCCTAATTTCACATACTTAGTCTCCTGAAATTATGGAAACAGGTCTAATCTTGTTAATAAATACCATTTCAAGGAAAATGACAGAAATCAAAAAAGCTTGACAAGGCACAGATGAGTTATTAACACATTTGGTTCATAAAAGGAATTACAGCATCCCTAGAAATTGTATTAAGCCAGATTTAATCTCTTTCATGGTTCTGAGCCCTACCATAAGCAACCTGAGCCCAACTCAGAGTAATGGTGAATGAAAGAACGGTCCATCATATCAAAGAAATATTAAAATAATATGCACAATTTAAAAGGATAATTATGAAGTTGTGTTGTGGCTGAAATGATGTAATTATGGTTTTTAAAGTAGGCTAAAATGTGTATTATTTGAATGTGTATAAAATATGTATCAATCTCAAAAAATATTGGAAAGGAGCTAGGACAAGCAGAAGACTCAGGGTGAATCGGCCTTCAAACTGTCTACCTAGGTATCAGCTTTTCAAGAATCATTTGCCTTGCCAAAGCTCAGAGTTTTTATCCGTAAAATGGGTGGTAGTATTACTTAATACTTAGGATTATTGGGAGCAGCAAATTAATTAGTATATGCAGCATCCCTGGCACATGGTAGCTGTGAGGGAAGCATTTATTTTCCTCCCCATTATGTTTCTTTCTCTTTTTATTATTGGAATGATCAAATTCTCACCAAGTGGCCCATGCTTCATGTGGTTATGCTATTTCCATTTGGCATATTTGTGAGTTTCAATTATTTGATTTAGGTCCTGAAATAAAAATGACAAAGCATATTCAAGGTCATTTACGATTCGTTTTTCTTTTTTAAGACAGGTTTCACTCTGTCGCCCAGGCTGGAGAGCAGTCTCGGCTCACCCCAACCTGGACCTCCCAGACTCAAACAATCCTTCCACCTCAGTCTCCTGAGTAGCTAGGACTACAGGTTTGTGCCACCACACCCAGCTAATTGTTTTAAAATTTTTATAGAGATAGAGTATCATTGTATTTCCCAGGCTGGTCTCAAACTCCTGGGCTGAGGTGATCCACTTGCCTTGGCCTCCCAAAGTGCTAGGATTACAGGGATGAGCCACCATAACCAGCCCACTTGCAATTCTAACTGAACCAGATGACAACAAAATTTATTATGGTTGTGTATTTAGCAGAATGATCATTAAAAGTCCCTTGTTATGGCATCACTAACCTTATTTCAAAATCATCAAAAAAACTGTATATAGATGAGCAATATAGACAAGACTGAAATTCGTTCAACCATTTAAACCTCCCAGTAGTGATGGAGCCACTGGCTTTTGTCCCTACAGAGTGATAGGAATTTTGGGGGATGTTAAATTGAACCTTCAGTAGGGTAGGACTGGCTTATCCGTGTGTTGTGACTCTCCTACTTTTGACTCCTTATATCCTCACGAACCTTAGATGTGTGATAGATTATTTTCAAACATGGCCACAAAAATCTCTCCTCCCCTAGGAAATCATGCTCATTTGCACTGTAACTTGCCTGCTTCTCCCATCGTGAGGTGCAATCTGTCCACATGCCTTGAATCGGTGCTGGACTTGTGGCATACTTGACCAGTGAAATGCAGCAGAAGTGACGCTGTGGAACTTCTGAGCGTGGGCCACAAAACACCTTGCAACTTCTGCGCTCACTCTTTTGGAACTAAGTCATGCTATGAAGGAGCCTGGACTAGACGCCTTAAGATGAGAACCACATAGAAGGAAGTCAGGCCATGAGTTAGTACCCACAGTCAGACACGTGAGTAAGCTCATCTCAGAACAGCCTGCTCAAGCCACTGCAGGACAGTAGCCACATGGGTGATCCCGTGTGGGTTCCACCAGCAAAAGAACCACCCAGCTGAGACCCGCCAAACTGCTGACCCACAGAATCATGAGCACATAACAGGGTTGGGTTTATCCCTTCAGTTTTGGGTGGTTTGTTAGGTAGTAATAGAAAACTGATAGAGAAAAAAGCTCACTAATTAGTGTAGTGTCAGTCTTTCCCAATAAACACATCCTTCTCAACATTTCCTGACAACCAATTTATCAGGGTTGGCACCGAAATGAAGCCTAATAGTCTAATATAAAAACTTATTTTCTTTTTTGGTTTTATTCCTGCTCTCACAATTCCCTTATACACACCTCTATCCTAGTCTCAGATTGTGTGGGCCATGTTTCCAAGTCCCATCTGTTAAATTTTCTAGTAAGTCCCTCTGAAAAGAAGATGGGAAATGGGCTGGGTGCCAGCCATAGAATGATTAAGATGAATTTTTTTTCTGGCACAATTCATAATAAACGTGAACATATCTGCTCTTTTACAGCCTTTCTCACCCTCTCAGCGACGCTGTGTCTAAACAGCTATCTGCCCATCATTTTGGATGGGTAAATACAGCTCCTCTCTTTTCAGTTAGAGCCTGGGAAACTTGAGAGTGAAATGCAGAGTGGTACTTAGATTTGCCTTCACCACGTTTAGCCCAGAAAGGGGAAACTCTGTACTATTATTGTTCTCCGTGGTTTCTAGGGGTCCTTGTCCTCATCTGTATTTATGACGAAATGATGAGTTCTATGATCCCAAATGCATTCTCATGGAGACTTGCGAGAAGCCACACCTTATGCTCTCTTCCCACTTCATCCCTTCTCCATATGAGCTGACTTCACACAAAAACCAATCTTCCTTTGCTTCTATTTTTTTCTCCCTCTTCTTCCCACTTTCATTATCAAAGCCAAGAATTCCTTATCCTAAAACCTGTAGGAAATGTTTGGGCATAACTTATAAAAATTAGGTTGTCTAGAAAAACGTATTCACGATAAGAAAGATGATTCCTGATCTACACTGGCCTTTGCTTAACTGAAAACCTCCAGGTACAATTCCACAGTGCACAACCTGCACTGCAGAACATGACAGCCCTGGCTAGACTACCTTTCCTCTGTTCTTCCTTCAGAGATCCACAGGTCTACTCCATCATAAAATCAGAAGGGAGTGATATAAAGTTGGTGAGCTTATGGATAAGAATTGGAGAGAGGTAAGGATAAATGAAATCTTCATCTTTAACAAGCTCTACCTGGATTGCAGGAAGAGTACTGCAACAACTATGGCCATATATTCTGTCCTCTGTTTTTACTGGTTACATTATAAGCAGCAGCAAGAAAGCAGGAAATCATCAATGACCTCTTAAAGTGCGGAAATAAGTCAGGATTTATCTGTTAGTAATGGTGTAGTGAGTGTTGCAGTCTGCCATCCAGATACCACCTTCAGGAGCACTGAGCTCATTGCCTCAGCAGCCAGGAGCATTAGATGACACTGGAGTGTGAGCCAGTGTCCCCATCTGAGTCCTTCTCTTGGCATCGCCTTCAGCCAAAGAGAGCTGACTTGTCCAACGTTAGGCTCCTTCCCTTGGTGCAACCCACATCAAAGGCCAGCTAGTGTGGGGGTGCAAAGGCCTCCATGGGGGCAATCATGGAGGGCCATCCCTGCTCTAGAGCCTCCTGTTGGATCAGCCAAATCTCAGTTCCAGCTGCCTCAGAGTCCAGCTTCGCTTCTCATTCATACTTCCTCATTTGCTTCCAGACTCTTAAGGAGGCGTTTGGGAGCCGGACAACCCACTGGACAGTAGCAGGTAGACTACTGCTCACTGCTGGGAGGCGGTAGGGTAGCAGGGCTATTGTTAAACCTTCCACCAGTGGTGAAATGAAATGGAATAAAATGGAAGAGAATGTGCTGATACGTGCAGAGTCCCAAGCATTAGAGAGACTTAGGGGAAGTAGTAATTATAAGGATTACAGAATCAGATGGTTATTGCTGAGTGCTATGGATGCATCAGAGAAAGGCACAAAAATGCTGCTAGCGATTATGGCTTGGTATAAAAGAGGGTGCTCCTTTGCAGCATATACGGAGACCTTCATCTCCTGCAGCTAAATGGGGGAGAAAGCTGAGGATCAGGCCCAGGAATTCATTTTACAGAGAGTGGAGCTCCAGAGAAGATTGAATTCACCAGTCTAGAAAGTATTGTGGTAAATTCAGAGCCTTTATTGAGAAAGAATTAAACCCTGAGGCTTAAGTTGGGAACACAGGTTTCTGCCCTTTGGAAGTCTTGAGCTCCCAGGTTCCTCAGTCTCTCTGCACCTTGAGAAGTGGCCCACTCCTCTATTGAGAGAAGCGCTGCTCTCCTTGCTCATGAAAGATGCATCTAACTCTGCTTCACAAGATCACTATTTTAACATAATTGATTTTTACAAAACACTGCACATGACAAAAGCAGACTACATACTCGTTTTAACTGCAAATGAACATTCACTAATATAGACCATACACTGCTTCATAATACAAGTCTCAGTAACTTTAAAAGAATTGGAATCATACAAAATATGGTCTCTGACCACAACAAAATTAACTCAGACATGGGTAACAGAGACATGCCTTGGAAAATCTACAAATATTTAGAAAGCAAACAGTATACTATTAAATAATCTGTGGCTCAAAGAAAAAAATCACAGAGAAAATTTTTAAATATGTTTAGTTAAATAATAATACCACCAGCCTATCAGAATGGTTGTATGCAGCAAAAGCAGTATTTAGAGAAGAATTTAGAACTTATATTTAGAAAAGAAAAGATGTCTACAATCAGTTATCTAAGCTTCTGCTGTAAGAATCTGAAAAAAAGGGCCAGCTCATAGGGACTTTTCAGCATTGCTGTTTGGAACATGAAATGGCACAACCATTTCAGAAAATGGTTTGGTAGTTTCTTATAAAGTTGAGCATATGCTTATAATATGATCCAGCAATTCCACTTCTAGGTGTTTACCCAAGAACATGAGAACATATGTCCACACAAAGATGCAAGTATTTATGGCAGCTTTATTCATCATCGGCCAAATTGGAAACAACCTAAGCACTGGTCAACAGGTAAACAGCTGAACATATTGTGGTATGTCATTACAGTGGAATACTTCTCAGCAGTAAAAGGGAACATGACATGAGCACATCCAACAATATGGATGAACCTAAAAACATTAGGCTGATGATTTAAAAAAAGTTCAACATCACTGACTGTTAGAGAAGTGGAAATCAGAACCACAATGAGATGCCGTCTCACGCCAATCAGAATGGCAATTATTTCAAAATTAAGAAACAAGAGATGCTGGCAAGGCTGTGGAGAAACAGAAATGCTTTTGCACTGTTGGAGGGAGTGTAAATTAGGTCAACCATTGTGAAAGACAGTGAGGTGATTCCTCGAGGATCTAGAACCAGAAATACCATTTGACCCAGCAATCTCGTTACTGGGTATATACCCAAAGGAATATAAATTGTTCTATTATAAAGATACATGCATGTGTATGGTCATTGCTGCACTATTCACAATAGCACATAGAATCAACCCAAATGCCCATCAATGATAGACTGGAAAAAAAAATGTGTTACATACATATACCATGGAATACTATGCAGACATAAAAAGGACAGAGACCATGTCGTTTGCAAGGACAAGGATGGAGCTAGAAGCCATTATCCTCAGCAAGCTAATGCAGGAACAGAAAACCAAACACCACATGTTCTCATTTATAAGACGAACAATGAGAACACATGGACACAGGGAGAGGAAAAACACACACTGGGGCCTGTCTGCAGGGCATTGGGAGGGAGAGGACCAGGATAAATAGCTGATGCCTGTGGGGCTTGCTACCTAGGTGATGGGTTGATAGGTGCAGCAAACCACCGTGCCACATGTTCACCTATGTAACAAACCTTCGCATCCAGCACATGTATCCTGAAGCTTAAAATTATTTTAAAAAGGAACATTATGCTGAGCAAAAGAAACAAGACACAAAAGACCTCATATTATATAATTCCATTAATGTTTAATTCTAGAAAAGGCAAACCTTATATATGGACACATCGTGATGAAAAGAAGGTTAGTAGTTTCTTAGGATTGGATGTGGGGATTCCCAGGGGATGGGTGGTAACTGAATACAAGTGGATATGAAAGAGCTTTCTGAAATAATAGAAATATTCCTGATTTTTATTGTGATGGTGATGAGTCAGAACTCATCAAACTGTACACTTAATGCACATGCATTTAATTTTATGTCAATTATACCTCAAGAGTTTATTTTAAAAATTGTTTTTGATTTAAGTGGGAGCTATGCCCACTTACTTCTGATTTCACATGCTGAGAGGTCAGCAGTCAAGGACAATACTGATCCTGCTGCAGGGGTCATTGACCTGCATTATCAAGAGGCTGTAGGGCGCTCCTATGCATGCAGGCACGGAGGCATTCATTTTGACGTTCATGTGATACACTAGGGTGTCTCTTAGAACTCCCCTACCCAGTTATAACAGTAAATGAATAAATCCAGCAGTCATGGCCTGAGAAGGACATGGTGACGGGGAGTTGAGCTCCCTTCAGGTATGATGGTCTGGGTCATCTCATCAAGTAAACTGCTAAGACCAGCTGGGTTGGAATAGAACCTAGAAAGGGCTACTAAGGAGGGAGATGATGCCCATCAGTGGGGCCTTGACTCTGGGTCATGGTGCATTTTGAGGCTGCACTGGCTCCCACTCTTCTTTCTCTGATAAGCTTCTTCAGGAAAAGAGACCTTAGAAATACCTGGAGTCTCCAGAGTCAGACAGACCTGAGCTCAATTATAATTTCAAAAACTTGGCCAGAAACTAAAACCCAGAAGCAGTCCCACTTAATCTTTACATAAATACAATGTCCTAGATTTTTTTTTAAATTTTGAATATTTTAATGTAAAGTCATCTTCTCTCCTCTGACGATACATGAAACATTGGGCCCTCCACGTTCGCTCTGAGATTGCTGCAGTCAGCAGGCAGTCACTCTTGCTTCCTTGGGCTACCTACAGTGAGTCAGTGGTTTCATCTTTCCTTCTCTGATATATAATTTTTCAATGGAATTAAAAATCCGATTTCAGAACACTGTGTGGAATTAAGGGATACAGTGGAAATATTTCTATAGTTTTAGTCTCTGGCAAGTTACTGAGCATTTCACTATTTAGCTTCAGGGCTGGTATCCATCATTTTGCAATTCTGAGATTCCCCTCCAGCCACTCAAAGGATCATTAATATTGTAAGAGTGGATAAGCAAAGAGCCCTTGCTTTGTTAATCTACAGCATGTTTCACATGAATTTATAAACCTCATAAACATTTCTCGCTCCCTAGATAATCACTATCCTGTGATGTCCTCATGAAATGTAAGAAAACTTACAGTCTTCAAACATCAATAATGACAATAATGACAGGCATATGTGCAGAGTCTGGGTCTGGATACCGGCCCCAGCCTTGCCACTCACTACAGCACCAGGTGACTCTGAGAAAGTCATTTCACCTCTCAGCCTCATTTTCTTCATCTGTAAAATAAATGATTTGGATTCGTTTACCTCTAAGCTTTGCTAAAGCTTTAAAATTTTATATTCTATTCTTTGGCTAATGATCCTATTAAAAGTATATAATGCGGTACATCAACAACACGATGGAATTCCTTAAGGCCCATGACTATTTCATGTTTCTTCACCATCATTCAAATCTATTTTCAGAATAGGAGTAGCTGTGTGATTTGCCCTCTGAGGATCGCCAACACCGAATATGGTACATAAGGGTAAGGAGTGGGACTAGAAGTTGTTTTATATCCTAGTATGTCGGTAGAAGGCAGAGTGGAAACCCCATCCCATAAAATAATGAATCCTTGGTTGCTAAGAACATCGTTGTTATAATGCTAGTGATGGTAATATCAGTCCTGACAAGTTTCCCTAGAACTGGATAATTTCAAACACATACCACTTCAGTGGGATTCCACCTAATGGTTTCCGTTAGTGAGTCCAGTTCCATTTATCCCGTAGTATTTTCCAAAGGATGTTATCATCCTTGTCCCTTGTTTCTGCCTAACATCCATCAATCGCACCTCTAGCCGTGGTTTAAATGTATAGTGAGTGACTGCTAAAAACAGTAACCATATTTTCTGAGCCAAAAATCAAAGTGTATTGGGATTATTCAAAATTCTGTACCTACCTAATAGCAAGAATTTTTACTGTGAAATAGTGTTTGAAATCTCAGCACAGATTATAGTTCATGTGGGCAGTGGTTAGCATATTTGAAATCAGAATGATTATTGTATTTCTAACATCCCTACCGATGTCAAGAAACTTGGCAGTTTGAACATGGTAGTATGGTTTGAACATGATAGTATGATTCTAACCATGTTCAAACCATAATAACAATAGCTGTTAGGTTCGTGCAAAAGTAATCACGGTTTAATGGCAAAACCACAGTTACGTTTGCACCAAGCTAATAGCTATTACATTTACTTTTTTTTTCCATTTATTTATTTTATTGCATTTTAGGTTTGGGGGTACATGTAAAGAACATGCAAAATTGTTGCATAGGTACACACATGGCAGTGTGATTTGCTGCCTTCCTCCCCATCACCTACATCTGGCATTTCTCCCCTTGCTATCTCTCCCCAGCTCCCCACCCCCCACCGTCCCTCCCCCATTTCCCCCCAACTGACCCCAGTGTGTAGTGTTCCCCTACATATTATACATTTACTTTTCATGGCAAAACTGCAATTGCTTTTACACCAGCCTACTTTCTGGTGAACTCTTATCTTTGCAAGTCACTCATCTCTGCATCTTACTTCTGTCATCTCTTGGATCCTCACGACAACCTGATGATGTAGGCATTCTTATGAGTCCCATTTTGCAAATGACCAACCTGAGCAGAGGCATTAAGTAATATGCTCCAAATCACAATGCTAGCAAAAGACATAGCTGGGATTTATACGTAGGCATGTCTGGCTCCAACAGTTCAAGTTCTTGGGCACCAGGCTAGACAGGACTGTCTCATAAACAAATTTCTAAGCCTAGAGGGACCTGAGAGACCATCTAATCCAGTCCAACTCTCTGAAAGATTAACTCATGTATAAAAACTCAACTGGCTAGTTTGTGGTAGGCTAGGACCAGACCTCTAGAGTCTCTGGCAGATATATTGCAACAAATAAGAGCCAGGGTTTTTCTAGTGGTCAAATTGTGCCAGTCACTGAGCTGTGCACATCTGATATATATTCTCTTATTAGTCTTATCAACAACTCCAGGCACTATATTACCTCTATCTTATGAAAGAGGTAATTGAAGCATATAAGTTTATACAGTATCACACAGAGCTAATAAGCCAGGATTCAAACCTTGCTAGTCAGTCGGGGCTCAGGTAGGGAAAATGGCCCAATGTGGTGGTTCCAAAGGCTCCTCTACCCCTCAGACCTGCACTCCACATCCCTGGGCTGAGTCTCGGCTCTGGCCATTCTGTTGTCATCTGAGCTCACTTCCTTTCTGTGGTTTGACACTAATCACAGATTGTCCTTTGAGCCAGTTCCTGAGTTACTGCACAGAATCCCTTTCCCACTTAAGCAATTCCTAAAACTGCCTTGACGTATATCCAGCAAAGAGTGCAAGAATAATCATCCTCCAATTTCTCAACGTGTTTTAATCTTAAAAACTACTCCGCAAGAATTATGCAAACACTATGAATACTTTTATGACTCCTGGTACATGTTACCAAATTGCCTCCGAAAAAGGTTGTGAAAATAAACAGTCAGCAGCAAAATATGAGAATATCAGGTCATCATTAGCATTGGATATTTTCACTAGGCTCTATTAACAACTTTAAAAATGCTTTATTATTTTAGTGTGCATTTATTTAGTTATAACTGAAATTGAACATTTTTCTGACATTAAAATAGTTGTGTTTCTTTTATAAGTAATCTGTTCAATTCCCTCTTTTTAATGGAATTGTCTGCAGCATATACAATTTTTAAATGTATTGCCATAGGTTATAAATATTGTCTGTGTCTTTATGTGCCCTCCCCTTTCCAACTTCTCATTTTGCTTCAGTTACTTATTGATTACAATGGTCAGATAATTTTTTGTTTTATTATCTCCCTTACCCCATCCTCTAATAGGAATATTTTTTCACTGTAAGTAGCAATTTTATTGTTTTAAGATTCATATGTAGGACAAATAGTTTTCAATATGCTTACTATTGAATGCCAAAAGCCTGTAAGGCAATATTTTTTCTCTGATTATACTTTTTATACATCCCATACATTTTAATAAAAATGTTTTTCAAAATTCTATAAAACATATACTTATTTAGAAAGCAGTTTTGGGCCTGAGTTGTCAATATATTTAAAGTTTATTTTATTTATTTCTATTTTTATTATGTTACAATCAGACAATATACTACTGTATAAGAAATTATTATTTATTACTGTTTTATATATGTGAATATTTGGCCTAATATGAAAATGCTTCATATATGATTCAAGGGAAATATACTCTTGCTTTTAACAATACAGAATTTAATATGTCTTTTAATCTTACTTTGTAATTATTTAATTTTTCTGTTTCCTTACTTTTTCTTCCAGGATGACTTTTTAGAATCAAAATGTCCCATTTCTATCATGTTTATGTCATTTTCTCCACATATTTTAAGCATTTTATAAGACATAAATGTCATTGCTATATTATTTAGATGATAGTTTCTGTGCTACAGTTATTTACTAGTTATTCTAATTTTATGAATATAAAATAACTATGAAATTTAAGATATCTTGTTAGTTTATATCTAATGATATTTACATGGATTTCTTGCTCTTTATTGTTTATAGTTCACTGATACATTACATACTTTTACAGTTAATATCATTTTTTTCTTTTGCATTTTTAAAAAATCTGAAACCTGTTATTTGCCATAGACTTATTAGTAAATAAATAGTTTTATAAGTATAATTATACATATTATATGTAGTATTATATATGTTATATTTATTTGACTTCTGTACACTTTTTAGCTTGTTTCCTTGATGTTTAATTTTTCATTCAATAATTTCTTATAGATATTTCTTTATTTTTACCATCTTGATTTTTAAAAATATAGCTTATATTGCCTTTTAATTCTGCTTCTAATTTCATGAAAGTTTTTTGCATATATTTTCAACCTGTTTTTATCTCACTTTAAAAACTCGTAATTTTCATACTAATCATAGTGGACAAGAAATTTAGTGTGTCGGGTTATATTTTTCATCCTGATATTTACTAGATGTTAAATTATCATTTGAACAAAATAGGAATGAAACTTCTGGGAAAGTATAAGGCCAGGAGAGAAGTCTAGCCTTAGCAGATATTAAAACATATTACGAAGCTTCATAGAATTGACTCTTAAACAGACAAAAATAGCAACAGAGCAAAACAATGAATTCTGAAACAGATCCAAATGTACATAGAAATTTACTGTACAATAAAGATAGCATCTCAAATCGGTGGAGAAACAACTGTTAAAAAGTGGTACTTGAATAACTGAGCAATCATATGGAAAAAAGATAAAAACTGGATTTATTTCTTTTTTGGTAGATTAAGATAAATGTAAAATACAAGAGACATTTAAATATGTAAAATATAAAATCTATATGAGTATAGAAGAAAATATAAATGATATAGGATATATCATTTATATATAAATGAAATATAAATATAAATGAAAATAGGATAAATTTTCTATGATTCAAAATTCAGAAAATAAAAAAATTATAAATTTGACAGATATGATATCTTAAGAAAATTTTTATAGCAAAAAGTTTTGTAAGCAAATTGTTTATTGATAAGTGACAAATAAAAACTGAAAAACATATTTGAAAATTAACCACAGAAAAGTGCTAATATTCCTAATGTATAAAAAACTTATAAAATAGAGAAAAAGAGCAATAACCCAAAGAACACCAAACAGGATATAGGAGTCAACTGTTCACAGAAAAATAAATAAGTAAATGGCCCTTAAAATGTGAAAAGATGGCCAATCTTGCTCATAATAGGAAAATAAAAACTAATTAAAACTACATAAAGATATCACTTCTCACTATTAGAATGGCAAAATAGAATATATTTTTATAATATATTCTATTGATGAGGTTGTAGAGAAATAAGCATTTTTGTACTTAGCTGGTGGGAATGCAAATAGCATGATCCCTGGGTACAGGAATTTGGCAACATCTGCCAAAATTGTATATCCATATGGCCATAGACCCAAGAATCCTACCTCTGGGATGCAATCTCAAAGATGCCTTGAGAAAATATGAAAAGATACATACACAGGTTATTTATGACAGTGCTTTTGTAAAGTAAAAAGAAAGGAAGCAATTCAAATGCTTATTAATATGGGATTGGTTAATAAACTCTGGTACATCCACATAATGAAATACTATACATCAGTAAAAGACTATCTCTATAAACTATGGTTCTCCAGGATATATTACTAAACAAGAAAGCAAGAGTGAAGAACAGTATACATTGTGTGCTGCCATTTATATTAAAAAAAAAAAGGCATACACATATGTATATAAGTGCTCACATTTTTAAATGAAAGATACGTCAGAACCCTTCTTAAAGTCTTCTGACACGGAGAATGAAGAAAAGGAAGTGGATAAAGCAAAATTTCACTGAAAATACTTCGCTTTGCATATCTGACTTTGGAACCATGTAGGTATTTCACATAAATACTTGCAAAACAAAATTATATCAATGAAAAAGCAATCTCTAAATATTAAAAGCAAAATAAAATGAACAAAACTTGTATCACTTTGGTGGTTCAATCATATAGTGATTAAGTGACATTGAAACACAAAAATTTTATCATACATCCCTAGTGGGATATGTCCTAAAGACAAAATAACTACAAAAGAATCTTAAATAAGAGTGGTTATGTCAATAATATTTTTATACTTTTATATATAAATAAGAAATTATGTTAATCATATTGGAAACCAAGACTTTTAGCATAAAAATACAAATATTAAATCAAAGAGGTTAAACTTAAGTGTTATAATCTTAAATTTGAATTTGAAGTAATTTGTATGGTCTTGTGATATATTTTTTCTTAGAAAAAAAATACACATTTCCTGGTTCTATTTACTCAAAAACTGAGAAACAATGATCATCTCAGTAGCAACGAACACCTCTAGTGCTCAGATTGTGGTCCCTAAATACCATTTATAACTGGAGTAACCAGGAGTCGTTGGAGATGGCTGATCAAAGAAATATACAAGATGAGCCTGGAACATCTTGTCATACCAGAAGACAGATGCTATCAGAAAATCTTCATTTGTATCAAAATGACATAAGAACTAATTTGGAAAACTTTCCATCGTCCAAAGATGGAACAATTTGATCATCAACAATTAAATAATTACACATCAAACATGTTGAAATCCTTGAGTTTATAAAGATACGTTTTTTAAACTTCTTGTTTTCCTTTAGAGGATGCCAAAGAATCAATTTATAATTATAAAAATGTAAATATCTATTTAAGTGTTCTCACCACACACATCACACACACACACAATAGTAACTAATTGTAATGATGAATGTGTTTATTAATTTATTTGTGGTAATCATTTCACAATGTATACATATATCAAGTCTTCACATTGTATACCTTGAATATGTACAATTTATATTTGTCAATTATAGTTTAATAAAGCTGGAAAGAATAATAAAAAATAACGATTGGTAAATGAAGAGAAAGAATTGAGCATTTCTCTTAACTTACCTACACAAACCATACTTAAGATAAACAAATCATTGATGAGTCTAAGGGTTCTTTGTTGTTTTTGAGCATTTCAGCTAATAAATAAAGAAGAAATAACTCTTTTCAATCCTTAAGGAAATGATGAATCTAGAAAAAAAAATAGTTTCTGCTAAAAAAATTACATAAAATACCGATGAAGGATTTATAAGGTATAATTCAGTTTGTCAGCATCTGCATCCACCAAATAAATATCACAAAAGGGAGATACCGCAGACACTTTTCTATAGAAGCAAACACCAACAATTAAGCATTTTTGTCTTAAAAGAAAACACACACAGCAATCAGATAAGGTATCTAGATTGGCCCTGTACAATATTTTCTAAGTATTTGAAATGTGGCTAATTTGAACTGAGATATGTTATAAAAGTAAAATATACATGGGATTGTGAATACTGAGTAAAATATTTCATTAATAACATTTTAATATTGTATATATTAAATGATAATATTGGAGATATACTGAGTTAAAATACTGTATAATATCAAAATCAATCTGACTTACTGTTGGTGGGAATGTCAAATGGTACCCCACTTTGTAAAAGAATTTAGCTATTTCCTAAAATCTTCGTCCTATACCTGCCATATGACCCAGTCATTGCAGTCCTAGATATTCACCCAAAAGAAAAGAAAGATCATGTCCATTGAAGACTTTGCACAAATGTCACAAGCAGCTTTATTTGAAATCACAAAAACTAGAAACAACCCAAATATCTAACAACGGGTTAATGGATACACAAGTTGTGGTATATTGGCATATTTGTACAGTGGAACAATGCTTAGCAATGAAACGGAATGAATTGTCCATTCATGCATCAATGCAGATGCACCTAAAAATAATTGCAAATGAAATAAACTATTTAAAAATAAGTACATATTATGTGATTCCATTTATATAGAATTCTAGAAAATGCAAGTTAATATATAATGAGAGGATCAAATCAATCATTGCCTAAAAATGGGGAGAAGCAGAGAGACAAGAGAATGGGATAGCCAAGGGCATAAGGAAACTCATGAGGTGGTGGATATATTCATTATCTTGATTCTGGTGATGGTTTCAAATTGTACACTTTAAATATGTTCAGTTTATTATATGGTAATTAGCTTTAATAAAGCTATTATAAAATTAATTCCATCTGTTTCTTAGTACTCTCTTTAGGTGTCTACTGGAAAATTTGCAATTATATATGTGGCTTGAATTACATTTCTGTTGGAGAGTGCTGATCTAGACCTAACCACCATTTTGTGAAGAATATGGGGGACAAAAAAGCACTTTAAGCAAACCATTGGCATTCAACCAACAAAATTCAGAATGTGGACTCTGTAGAACAAATGACCAGGTTTCTTCAACAGATACATGACAAGGGAATTACGAAAATTAGATTAAAAAGGTAATAATGAAAATTAGCAGGGTGTGAGCTCCTGGGACTCTGATCTGAACATTCAAACCAAATGAGAAATTTGACTACTGATTTTTTGAAGCCATTAAGGAATTAACTATTAATTATGTTGGGTATACTGGTTCATCCAGACTCTCTCACCTCAGCCCACCAGAGAGGACAGTTCTGCTCTCCATAACTTCCACAAAAGACAGATTGAATGGCTTTACTTTCAAAATACTCCTCACAAATGCCTGATTATTTGTCCTCCAGATATGTATAGAGGTTATCCCAGTAAGTGCTGAGGAAAAGAGAGAACATCAACTATGACCATCCTCAGAAAATTAAGGTTAAAGTAGCACTTAGCAGCCATGGGAAAATCATCTGTGACTGTGCCAACATCATGACTAGATTCAGTAGTAACTCCCAGTAATTTCCCACTTTATTTTTTCTCTCTTTTTTTTTTTTTCCTGGAGTCCTCAGGCATTAATCTTGTTCTCCTTCACTGTAACTCCATTTATTCCTCCTCCCATAATTTTTCCCTCGGTCCTTTGTATAATAAAACTTGGGTACTCATACGTTTTTCATCTCAGAACAATCAAATGAGCCCATACACCATTTTCTAAGCCTTTATGTTTAGTGATCCAAACAGAGCTCAGATCTTTTTTAATGAAAGAAAAATGAGGTCACAAAAAACAAATACAAATCACTGAGTTAGCTTTCATTTGTGCTTAAGTCTATTATCAATGCAAGTCCTTTAGTTTTTCAAACATATTACTACCCCAAATGTGGTCCGTAAACAGACAAGTCCAGAAACTGAGAGTAAGAATTTTGATACACTTGAATAGCAGTTTAGCAGGGTAATTTTATATCTTTTAAATCTAATAAAATGGGGCTTATATTTTATGTTTTACCTTTAAATATTTATTTTTCTAATAATTCATTTTACTATATTAATCCATAATAACTTAGAATTTAAAAACACTATTCCAAAAGTATCAGATATTTTTAACCCTAGCAAATAATGTCTGTCAAAATCTGTTTCTGAAACGGGTGCTTGTTACAAATGCAGATTCCTGGGCCCTGTCTAGGACCAACTGAGAGTAAAAGTTGAGAATCTGCATTCTTTTACTTCAACATTTACTTATTTCTTAATTGACAAATAAAAATGGTATCTAGTTATCATGTACATGTTATTTTGATTGTGGGACAGCAAAATCAAAAAAATTAACATATGTATTATCTTATTTTTGTCATAAGCACACTTAAAATCTACTCACTTAGCAATTTTCAAAAATGCATTACATTGTTTAGCTATAGTCACTATGTTGTACAATAGAACACTTGAACTTCTTCCACCTTCCTAGCGGAAAACCTTGTGTGCTTTGACCAACATCACCTCAGCCTGCCTAACCCCAGGATCTGGTAACCATCATTTTATTCTCTTCTTCTATGAGTTTAACTTTTTTAGCTTCCACATATAAGTGAGATGCTGTGGTGTTTGTCTTTCTGTGCCTGGCTTATTTCACTTAACATAATGTCCTCCAGGTTCATCTATGTTGTTACAAATGGCAAGAATTTCCCCCACTGACTTCATTGAGCACATGAAGCTGGCTGTCCTCAACTTGCCTAAATTTGGTCTAACAATTACTTGTAAAAGTAAAATTTAGGCAAGTTGAGGACTAATCTATTACAAGTGAAAAAGCCAAGTAAGAAAAGAAGACATAAAGCCCCACCCTGGCCAAATCTCCATTGATGTCGCAAGATTTGGCTAAAACACGACCATGGCTTGGGCGTGGGGTATGATTCTGGTAAGCTAACTGGAAAGGCAGACTCTCTTTTATTTCATTACACGCTGGCAGAGTCAAAGAAGAGGGGCTGACAAAATATTTTCCTCATAATAAATTTTTTTTGTGTGCTCCTGTTATTAAAAATCCCATACACTGAGTTCTGGAGGTGACATTGCTATGGAAGTTACCTTTCGAAAAAGAATACCACATCTAAATTTTATATTTACATATTTCACTTACTTCAGCTTTTCCCAAATCTTTGTTTATGCCACAGGCCTTAAACTTATTTCAACCAAAATAGAAGCAAATAACTTGAAAAACAAGCTCTTAATATTTTTGCATCTCTAGGTCATTTTCCAAAAGGTCAGTGTTTTACATGTGTCAGTCTTTTACTGCAGACACCAGTAATGTATCTACTACATTCCATTTTCTAGAATTAGCTGCAATTTACATGAGATCTGTCTTGTTGAAATGCAGGCTGGCTGTGTTCCTTCCTTTGATTCAAATAACAGCAATTTGCTTCCTTTAATAAGCATGTATTTTCTCTTCAATATTTTCTTTCACTATACTAGAGAAAAACTGGTTCAATGAATGTTTAAAAGTGAGTTGAGGCTTCTCTGCCCAGGCTGAGGGGTTAGCAACCAGGCTCTGCTTTCTTTGCTGAGTCCTCCCCTGTGGTTTTAAGTCCTGTGTTCTCAAAAGGAGGCGGTAGAGCTAACAGAGAGCTATGGCAGCCAAAGCATGATAATGACAGGAGAACATGAGATGGGGACGAGTACACCAAGGTGTTCAAACGGGGCCTTGGTGATGATTTTTTAAAGGACATCCTGCTGAGTTCCAGCAAACAACTGTGGGCTTTCTTTTGTTGTCACCTCAACTACATAATCACAGTTCTATGTAACCAGGTATCCTGTAATCACCTGTCGTCTTGTGCCAGAAATAAAAGGGTTTGCATTTCCTTTGATTCGCTGGAAAACTAAAAGCAACAGATCCCAGGGACAGAATCTGGAAAATATACATTCCTCATATGAAATTGCAATTATTGGGAAGACACGTTTCAAATAGCTCAACAAAAAAATCTGAGACAGCAAGAAGGATTCAATAAACGTTGAGGTGAGAGGCATCCGAAACTTCTGGCATCGGAGCTGTCTTAACCCACAGACCTCAATTTCCCTATCAATTAAAGTAAGAGGAATAGATGATATTGCTTCCCAATAATCCTTTTCAAAGCTCATTTTTATTAGGCATGTTTCCTGAGGAATACTTTCTGAAAATATTTTTCAACAAAAGAATTGATTATAAAATAATAATTCAAATGTTTTCTCATTTTTTTATTCAAAGACATATAACTGTTAATCAGAGCTTCCAATCAGCAAAAGATTGACAAGGTTGGCACATTAAGCTGACAAAGTACTTGCCAAAGGCAAATAAGCTTAATTTGGTTAGCTTGTGTGACTTTATCATGGGAAAATGTATGGTTTCTGTTAAATTCTTAGAAAAACTGAAAGTAGCTTATGGACTCCTTTTGCTATCTGGGCAGACCCTGAAGTTAGAAGACTTTGGGATAGTGATTATCATGTTTCTCTTCCACTAGTGATTTCTGAAGTTCTATTATTCTTCTATTCTTACCGAATTGGACAAGATGAATGGAGACTTAAAGAAAACTTCACAATAGAAAAGGAATCTAAAGAAATATACTAAACTATTCTCTCTAATGGCCAGAACAATAATCTTTATTATCAATTGGCAACCAATCACTTATTTTTTGTAGACATTTCAATGTCAAAAACAAATAATTTCCCTCAGAGTTTTCATAATCATTGTTGTATTCATTTTCTTTTATCAACCAAAGGACAGCTTCGAAAGAAACTTTAGTTTCTTTGGAGTTTCACCCTTGACTGATCCTTGACATCATAACCAATCATCAAAAACAATGTCAGGAGGATATTCATGAGACAAAGAGCTAAGTTTCCTTCAACCTAAGCTATAAGATAACTCTTATCTGCTGGGGGCTTATCAGTTGAGGCAAGTAGGATGTACTCCATTGATCAAAAACCTCCCACACTGTTGACCCACCCTATCTCATCCTCAGTCACTCCAGTAATTAAAGATGAAATCCAAACTTGCTTTATCAATCAAGGCTGTAAAGTCTAGCTTCAATCTGTGTCTTCAATCATATCTCCTTCACAGTTCAGTTCAACTAAACAACTATTCACAAGTACCTTCTGCACGCCAGATCCTTGGATGAACAATAGGGATTGAAGATAAGTAAAGCGCTAACACTATCCTTGCTCAAAAGAAGCTCACAGCCTCCTCCTTGTGTGAGGATGAAGGTGTTGACATGGATTTAACAGAAAATACACTAGTCCTGCCTTCTTAGATTGTTGTGAGGATTAAATGAAATAACACATAGAAAGGGCTCGACATGGCATTAGGCATGGAGTGGCATCTGGCTAAAAGGGTGTAATGGGATGTGACAGGTCTCTCATGTGTACCTTCCACTTCCCTGCTACTCCCCCACCCACACATCCTCACACACCGCAGCCCGTTGCCCCATCTTCCGAACAGATCCAGCCACATAGTATGTTGACAAGTCATTTTGATTCTACTGAAAATTTCAGGAAGATTTGGGGAAGAGAATTTACAGACAAATGTGGCAAACTTCTCCATTAGACATTTCTGTACCTCCTCTGAACATTTCCCCTCCAAGTTCTGCCACTCATCTCTCTACTCTCCCAGACAATATCCTTCCATTGGGCTGAGCTCCAGCCTTTCTCACTCAGGGAGAAAAAGCAGCCTAATAGTTTAGGGGCTCTGTCCCCTTAGAAATCACTTGAATTTCTATGTATTGTCCAAGCATGCCCCATTGCTGCTGTTCTAGAAGTGTGTGGAGAGGTTGGTAGAGGGCATCTCTCCCTGTGATGGTTAATATTAAGTGTCAACTTGATTGGATTGGAGGATGCGAAGTATTGTTTCTGCCTGTGTCTGTGAGAGTGTTACCAGAAAAAAGTAACATTTGAGTCAGTGGACTGGAAGAGGCAGACTCACCCTCAGTCTGGGTGGGTACCATCCATTCGGCTGCCAGCATGTCTAGAAAAAGCAAGCAGAAGAAGGTGACATGAGCTGACTTGCTGAGTCTTCTGGCCTTCATCTTTTTACTACTCTTTTCATCCAGGAAGGAAGCTTCTTGCCCCTGAACATCAGACTCTAGGTTCTTTGGCCTTTGGACTCTTGGATTTACACTAGTGGTTTCCCAGGGGCTCCTGGGCCTTCTGCCACAGACTGAAGGCTGCATTGCCAGCTTCCCTACTTTTGAGGTTTGGGGACTGGGACTGAGCCATTACTGGCTTCCTTGCTCCTCAGCTTGCAAATGGTCTATCATGGAACTTCCCCTTGTGATCATATGAGTCAATTCTCCTTAATAAACTCCCTTCAGTAAATACATATAACCTATTAGTTATGTTCCTCTAGAAAACCCTGATGAGTATACTCCCTTACAAATTTTTCACTCAATAAAAATCAGATCTGTGGTAAGGAACAGAGGCCAATATTGCCCTTCTAAGAAAATAAAATTTTTTCCATGCTTTTGGGGTCAATAACAATCAGCACCTAATTTGCTTGAACCTGAAAAATCTCACCAGACAATCTCTGTTATTAAATGTCACCAGGGCATAGAAAGAGATGGCCAATGGAAAATTTCTTTTCCTGGATTTCAACTCTTCAACTTTGCCTTTAACACTGCTTCCAGGATCAAGAGCCCAGTTTTTCCAGCTTGTCCAGAACTTTACTCTCTGTTCTATCCTTGTCCCTCAGATACTCCCTGGATACATCCCCACTCTCTATGGACGTCATTCCACTCCCTATGGTTTGCTGGTACATACAAATAGAACTACGCTGCTCAGAGCAGATTTCTCTTGCTCTCTATATTTTCCCCTTCCGTTGCATAGAATCAGAAAGTTACACCAATACTACATGAAACTCTGAGCAATACCTTCCTCTGCAAGCACCCCCATCTCCATGGGTCCAACCATTAAGCTCTTGATTCCCTTTACAACTTCCTCAGTAGGGAAAGGATTAAGCCATCATGAACACCACACTGAATATTGTGGTTTTGGTTCATGCTTACTCAATATAGCTATTACTCAAATGTTCCACAACTGTGGAGAAATTACCCTGAATATTGAATCATTTAAACATTATGCAACAGTACAATGAATAGGTGTCATTTTATACTTCACTAGATTTTGTGATTGTTATATTCATAATAGGAAAAGTCACTTTGCTGTGACTTCGCATGCTTCTCACTCCCAGATGAACCTCCCTCCATGTGGACTCCAACTCCCTGGACAGGGAGACAAATGGGCTTCTGCCCCTATATCTAAAGAGAGCTGATATATTCTGCCACAGAAAAACACATTCTCGTTTGGAAGCCTCAGAAGGTCAGAATGTGGTCACCACTGTCCCTGGGAGTTTTTGCAAACACAATTATCCTAAGGAGAAAGCTGGCTTTATTCTAAAGCACGTGGATTCATGTTCCAGCACCTAGAACCTTGCAGAGGCTCTGCCATCTCATCTCCTGGGAAGTTCTGCTAAAACTCAAACAGTGAAGAGCAGTTTCCCACATGTCTGGCAGCTCAGAGATCCATGTCTGCTCCACACAGCTGTTTACTTGGCACCCAGGCCGAGTTGGTTCCTCTTTTTCTCATGCTATCAAGATGTTCCTTGTTTCTGATAATGACTATTAATAATAATATTTACACAAACAAGACCTTCATTGTGCCAAAAGATCTCAAAATGCTTCAGAACTAGTCTGCCACAAATTCAGGGCCCAATGAGTGGAGTGGAGCATCCAGCATGGTCCCTGAGAGCAGCCAACTGATTGTTGAGAGAGCACAGCAGAAGGAACACTTTCTGTCCATAGGACAGTGTGCATGGACCAGCTGGAAAAGGGCTGGAAAGGAGCACTGGGACATTCTAGGGGATGTGCACTAGTTAAACTGCACACAAACTAACATGGGATGCTCAGATACAACTCTGCCATAATAAAGAAGCTCTTGTTGTCTGTTTGTTGTCTTTGGCTGCCTATTTTCTTCACTACCTTCTTTGGAAAATTACATTCTGATTTTCTTTTGGGGAATGGGCTCCACCTCATTGAATACAGTTGGATGAAACAGTTATTCAAGGCGCCTTGTGCTCTCTAGATAAGGAGCAGGCAGGTGACCCAATGCAGGTCGGTGGCCCAACTTTTTCCTAGAAATAGAGTCAGCTGAGAGTGATGGAGACAAAGAAGCTGGTTGAAGCTGATGAATTCCAGCAGCGAAGCCCGACAGTACTCACACAGTTCTACGGCCAAGACTCTTCAGAGTCACTTGTTTTCCCTTCTTTCTTTCTCTGGTTCTTTAGTAATTCATGTTGCTTTGTTCTGTGTTGTTTTGTTTTGTTTGTCTAATGTTGTGACCTTCCCACAGCTTTCCTATAATTTGTTTGTGCTTAGTTTAACCAGAGTATGCTTCGGTTGCTTGCATCGAGGTTCTCTAACTGATATAAGGGATTTAGTGTTTTGTGAAACACTTGGGAGATATTTTATTCTTACATATGCTGGACTCTATTGATAGGATACAGCAGACAGGTAAACATTAGGATGAATGTGCAGTTGGTAAGGAGAAAGTGGGGCAGTTGTCAGAAGCATAAGGTCACCTGTGCCAGATGCCTAAGAGCTGGGGAAGGTGAGTAGTTTCACCAAACTTGTACAACTGTGGAGAAATTTCCTTGAGTTTCCTTCTCCTTTAGGCACATACTAAATTGAAAGAAAAATTAAAGACCAAAAATAAATGTTTAGTTTCTTTGGAATACAGGCAAACTCTAACCCAGCAGGTGAACGAGTCTGGCTTGAGACTGTGGAGACAAAGGGCTGAGGCAATTATGTAAGGCACTGACGTCCATGGATGTAAGATGTTTTCCCATGTGGCCTATTCATGCCCACACACCACACACTGTCTCTGCAGCAACGGCCTAGGACTATACTCATCGGCCACTGTGAACCAGGAAATTCTGAACAGTGGACCCTCATGCTGATAAAAGTGTTAAGCAGAAAGCTAACTGATTTCAGGTGTGTAGACAGTAAACTCTTCATAAACCAAGAAATGTTTGTGCTGCAAATAACATTACTCCACATAAGGCATTTTGTTTCTTCATAAAAGGAAAAGAATAAAGGTGGAATTGGAGGTCAGTTTCATTGAAAATAGACCTCTTAATTGGATCCATGACTGGATAATCTTTCACATAGATTGATTAGAAGAAATACGTTTCCAAATCCAAAATTTTTAGTTCATCCTAAGTATGGTCTAAGTGTATCATATGCTGGTCATAACTCAACACATTCAAATTAATGGATAAGACCAATCAATAGCTGATATTTGGGTAGGATATTAAACTGCTGGAAAGGCCATAGCAAAATGCCACAGGCTGTGTGGCCAAAACAACGGAAATATTTTCTCACAGTTTGGAAGCCCAAGATCAAGGTGTCAGCAGATTTGGTTTCTCCTGAGGCCTCTCTCCTTGGCTTAACCTTCTCATTGTGACCTTACACGGTCTTTCCTCTGTGTGTATGCATCTCTGGTATCTCTCTATATGGTCTAATCTCCTCCACTTTTTAAAACAATGTTAATTTTTTTTTAATTTTTAGTGTTAATACCCAAGGTATTTATTATTGTGTGTTGAACTGATACATGATTACATTGTCTATTTATCTACCTGTGATTATTTTTGACCTGTATATCAATCAATGTGATATACCACATAACAGAAAGATAAAAATTACATTATTATCTCAACAGCTGCATAAAAATCATTCAACAAAATCCAACACCCTTTTAAAAATACTCAACGAATTAGATACAGAAGGAATCTAGCTCAACACAGTAAAGGTCATATAGGAAAAGCTCATAACTAACATTACCCAGTGGTGAAGAAGTGAAAGTTTTTTCTCTAAGATCAGAAACAAGATAGAGTCCACATTTGCCACTTCTCTTAAACATGGTTCTAGAAGTCCTAATCAGTTAAGACTTTCAGAGGCAATTAGGCAAGAAAAATAAAGAAAAGGCATTCAAATTGAAAAGGAAGAAGTAAAATTATCTCTGTTTGCAGACGGCATGGTCTTATATCTAGAAAACCCTAACAACTCTAGTTGTTAGAAGCCATACAAAATTCAGCAAATTTGCAGGATACAAAATCAATATACAAAACTCATTTGTTTTTCTATACACTAACAATGAATTATCTGAAAAGAAAATATGTTTTAAATTCCATTTACAACAGCATCCAAAAAAATAAAACACTTGGGAACAAATTTAAGGATGTGTAACCCAATGGCATTTTGTACAAAAATAAAATAATCCTAAAATTTATATGGAACCTCAAAAAAAAAAAATAGCTAGAGCAATTTGAAACAAGCCAAAGCTGAAGACATACACTTGCTAGTTTCAAAACAGATTTTAGAGCTACAGGGATTAAAATAGCATGGTACTGTCATTAAAAAGACATATAGACCAATGGAATAGAATAGAGAGTTCAGAAGTAAACCCATGCATATATGGTCAACTGATCTTTGACAAGGGTTCCAAGAATACACAATGGAAAAAATGTATTCTTTTCAATGGGAAAACTAGATATTTGCACACAAAAGAATAAAATTGTACCCCTATCTTACGCTACTTACACAATTTAACTCAAAGTGGATTAAATACTTAAATGTAAGACCAGCAACCATAAAACTCCTAAAAGACAACACAGAGAAAAAGCTTATGGACATTGTCCTTGGCAATGACTTCTTGAATATGACACAAAGACACAAGCAATAAAAGCAAAAACAGATAAGTGGGAGTACATCAAATGAAAAGACTTCTTCTGCATAGCAATAGAAATAATCAACAAAATTAAAAGGCTGTCTTCAGAATAGGAAAAAGTATTTGTAAGCCATATATCTGGTAAAAAGTTAATACTCAAAATACATAAGAAATTCCTAACCTCATTTTCTTAAAAGATACCAAATTGGATTAGGATCCACCCTACCAATGTACTTTTAACTCAGGTACCTCTTTCAAGGCTCTACCTCCAAATTTAGCCACATTTTGAGATACAAGGCATTAAGAACTCAAACATGAATTTGGAAGAATACAATTAAGTCTAAAACAGCAAGGAAGAATTATAAAATGAATGAATGTCACAACTCTTTTATGAAAGTGAATTGAATCCTAATGTAAGCCCTTCTATTTTGATTGTTACTAACTGTATTCATTTCCTGTAGCTTCCTTAGCAAAATGCCACAAACTGGTTGGCTTAGAACAACAGAAATCATGACTAAAACACCAAAAGCAATGGCAACAAGGGCCAAAATTCACAGATGGGATCTAATTAAACTAAAGTGTTTCTGCACTGTGCAAAAGAAACTATTATCAGAGTGAACAGACAACCTATAGAATGAGAGAAAAGTTTTGCAATTTATCCATCTGACAAAGGGCTAATATCCAGAATCTACAATGAACTTAAACAAATTTACAAGAAAAAAAGCAAACAATCTCATCAAAAAGTAGGCGAAGGATATGAACAGACAGTTCTCAAAAGAAGACATTTATGTGGCCAACAAACATGAAAAAAAGCTCATCATCACTGGTCAGAGAAATGCAAATCAAAACCACAATGAGATACCTTCTCATGCCAGTTAGAATGGCGATCATTAAAAAGTCAGAAGACAACACATGCTGGAGAGGATGTGGAGAAATTGGAACACTTTTACTCTGTTGGTAGGAGTGTTAATTAGGTCAATCATTGTGGAAGATAGTGTAGTGATTCCCCAAGGATCTGGAACCAGAAACACCATTTGACCCAGCAATCCCATAACTGGGTATATATCCAAAGGATTATAAATCATTCTACTATAAAGACACATGCACACGTATGTTCATTGCAGCATTGTTTACAATAGCAAAGACTTGGAGCCAACCCAAATGCCCATCAATGATAGATTGGATAAAGAAATGTGGCACATATACACCCTGGAATATTATGCAGCAATTAAAATGGATGAGTTCATGTCCTTTGCAGGGACATGGATGAAGATGTAAACCATCCTTCTCAGCAAACTGACACAAGAACAGAAAACCAAACACTGCATATTCTCACTCATAAGTGGGAGTTGAACAATGAGAACACATGGACACAGGGAGGGGAACATCACACACCAGGGCCTGTCAGGGCTTAGGGGTCTAGGGGAGGGATAGCATTAGGAGAAATACCTAATGTAGATGATGGCTTGATGGGTGCAGCAAACCACCATGGCACGTGTGTACATATGTAACAAACCTGCACATTCTGCACATGTGTCCCAAACTTAAAGTATAAAAATAAATTAATAAACAAATAATTTTTTTAGAAAAGAACAACAGAAATCTATTTTCTTAAAGTTCTAGAGGCCAGAAGCCCCAGATCAAGGTATCAGCAGTCCATACTTCCCCAACAGTGATAGGAAAGCATCTGTTCCAGATACCTCCTAGCTTCTGTGAGCTTTAGGCATTCCTTGGCCTCTGGATGGGCATTTTCTTCCTGTGCCTCTTAGAAGGCATTCCTCCTGTGTACATGTCTGTGTTCACATTTTCCCATTTTATAGGGACATTAGAATTAGGGGCCTACCCTACTCCAGTATGATCTCATCTTAAATAATTATATCTGCAATGACCTTATTCCCAAATAAGGTTATGTTCTGGGTTACTGGAAGTTAAACTTCACTATGTGAATGTTGAAAAGGACATAATTCAATCCTTACACCTTATAAAGTGTTAAAATAATTCATTGTCATAGACTGAAATCAAGAATCCTGAACTCTAAACAGACTTTTACCTCCTCTCCCCCACTCACTCCAACAAAAAAAAAAAAGAAAGAAAGAAATAGTTTGAAGTACTATTCATGGGTCAGTCAGGTCCAAATCCCTTAGCCAAAATTAGTTTACTATGTTTGAAGTTTATATAATTGCATAATAAACGAATTTCCTAAGTGATCTCCTTGCTGGAAACATTAATGTATTATTTGATTATATTAAACAGATAAATGGTTCACAAGAGAAATATGATAAATTCTGTAAATCTTGTGATCTGTCACTGAACAACTAGTTGGTTTCTGCAAAGTCCAGAGAATCTTCATTCATTATCAAAATCCAATCAAATCAAAACCAATGTTTTAAGTGAGACTCGAGCTCTGCATAGGTAAACTCTTCTGTCTTGGGCTAAGCACACTAAAACATTTTCTTTAAAAGCATTGTATTTAAGCTTTACAAATCTTTATTTTGAACACCTGAAAGTCAGAAAAAAATATATATTTGAATTAGTTCACATTTGGATAAAGTAGCTTAAGTAAAATAACAACCATCTAATTTTTAATAGCTGCCAATGGCTCTTCACAATGGCTCTTTACTGAAGCTTTTATGTAACTTGGCTTTGTAGTTATTTTCAGTTACTGTGACCTCATTTCCCCCTAGATTTTACCCTCTAGAACCAGATTTAATTTAATGCCTAAAATGCCTGTGTGAAGATAAACAAAAAACAAAGAAGCAAAATTTTAATCCTCCTAATAAAAGATGAAAGATTTCAAAAATATACATTCTCTGCTCAGCAAAGTACAGTAGACAATCAGAAATGATGCCCCATGAGATGGAAATCAAAACAGATGGGGAGAAACTTTCAAGGTCATCTGGCCCGGCGTAGATAATAATTCACCCAAATTATGTAAGGGTTAAGGGAATAAAGAGGACAGTATTAATCATCAGAAATAAAACAAAGAGCCTAAATTATCTATTTATGTACACAATTTTTGTAAAGAGTATAATACATCAACTTTGGAAGTTGCATTATATATATTTAACTTTTAGTTGATACTTAAAAAGGTATATGTGTATATTCATTATATTAGTAAATATACACAGGAAACTAGAATTATTATTCTTTTAGACAGAGTCTCACTCTGTTGCCCAGGCTGGAGTGCAGTGGCATGGATCTCAGCTCACTGCAACCTCCGCCTTCCAGGTTCAAGCAATTTTCCTGCCTCAGCCTCCCGGGTAGCTGGGATTACAGGTGCATTTCGCCACGCCTGGCTAATTTTTGTATTTTTAGTACAGATGGGATTTTGCCATGTTGGCCAGGCTGGTCTTCAACTCCTGACCTCAGGTGATCCACCCTCCTCAGCCTCCCAAAATTCTGGGATTACAGGAGTGAGCCACCGCACCTAGCCAGGAAACTGAAATTCTGACTGATGTTTAAACTTTGGGCACTGCCTCCAAATTACAGTGATAGAGAAAGAAGGCTCCCAGATCAAATGTCACATATGGGACAGTTTTGTGTCAAACTTCTAAATTTCTACGAACAAATGTATACACACAAAAAGATCACATATTGATAAATGAATGTAATCGTGATGGTTTACATGTCATTTTGAATTTATTACTTTTCTGTTAAGTCAGAAAGGGCTTCCTAGAAGGCAGAGCAGAAATAGGGACAAGGTGGCATTAGTAACTGATGCCTCTGGCCCCTTGACATTCATCATCTTAAACCAAATTCAGATAATTCTCAATACTATTTGCTACTGTACACATATGTATACAGCCCATGGATCCTTAAGTGTGATGGTGGGAAAGGCTGAATCAAACATACCTAAGACATCTTTTGATGAGATTTTACTCCTTAACTAGAATTATTGGGTAAACAGGGATCTGCTTTTTTGTGTGGGGGGGGTGGGGTGGGGTTTTTTTTGTTATTGTTTTTTTTGGCAGCTGTGATACTTCAACATGTCTTTCCTCAGACATATAAAATTGTGCATTATGGTTTAATGCTGAAATTGCCCTTTCACTAACAAATCCTCTTGAAAGTTTTATATTATGGTGGTAACAAAGGACAACATAAACTTTTGAAAGTTTATAGTTATTGTTATTGGTATAGTTTTTTCATCTTCACTACAGCACCATAGCACCCTAGTGCCTCTATTTGATTCTTCTACTGAATGTGCCTTTACTAAAATTAATTTCAATAAATTGATGCTTTGAAAACTTCTGGTCAATGACTGTTGTAAGTATAGCAGTGAAATCAGAAGATTGAACAAGATGATTCTTGATCAATTTGGTGAGGGCAACAGGAAGCATAGCAAATCCAGCAAAGCAATATGTGCATGGAAACGACCCCAGGTGAATCCTTAAATCACAGAAATTACATTTAATTTTTGTGATTTTTCTTACACAGATACTTGTTTGTGATACCTAGTCCAGCAGAGAAGGGTTTTGCTAAAGTCTTTGTTACAGGGGGAGGGAGAAAACAAAGTAATTCCATCAGGCAAAAAAAATTTCAGAACTTAAATATATTTTTATGCAACATTTACCCCAAGGATTATGAAAGTAGCAGAATTGTGAATGCCAGTTGGGTAAGTGACTAGAGAATTGGCATTCTTCTCCCACCTAAAAGAGAAATGACCAGATTGCTCATATGTGCAGTCAGATTATCTGTCTCACCTTCTAATGTTTCAGCAGTTCTGATTCAACCAGGGCCCAGCATAGAGTTTACCAATCACTGACTAGGGTTAGAAGGGCACTGGGTAAAGCATAGAATGGAGGTTGCATTCCAAACTAATAGTGGGAATGAAACTGAGCTAGGCCAGAGGTTTCTGCGGGGTAAGCATATATACCCAGAACAACCAATACATGGAGTCTCGGTTGACTACAATATCAGATAAACAAAGAAGGGTTGGCCAGAAGTCAACAGGTGACAGCCATAAACATTCTTGGGTCTTTTTTCCTACCACTTAAGACATCAAAGATCAATGGAATGCTGTAGTCAAATCTTGTCAGGGTCACCCTACGTTGAGTGCCACTATCAGGGTCACCACTTGTGGGGCTCTGACCTGCAGATTCTGACTCAATGATGGATGAATAAAGTACACTGACACATAGACAGTATGCATTGCTAGTTTGACTGAGTGTCTGGGTGGCTTACAGTCTCCCTGGAGAGTGCTGTAAAAAGATAGCAGCCGCCAACCTTTACACACTGGCCTTGCCAGACTTTATTCAGTACACATTACATAACAAAAACTCTGAGTCAACACCACTAGAGGTTAAAGATTAAAGGACAGGTTCTGTTGCTTAAAGCAAACACTACTAGTAAATATTTTTGCTACCTTCCTGACTGAACTACAAAATCTCTTCCTGACACATGTATTGATGGGGCCACGAAGTGTGGCTGCTCTGCCTTCACCATGGTGGTCATCAATGACTACACATTTATAGAGCAAAGACTCAATAAATATGTGTTGAATAAAGAAAGCAGAATTTCAACTGAGTATTGGGTAATGGGCTAAAAGGGAAATAGGCCTCAAAGTTGGTAACATTTTTAATAAAAAGGGAAAATAGCACCTGTACTGACTATAAAATATGGCACAGATTCATAAAGCCACACTAAAGAGTAGCTTTATGAATGTGTGCCATATTTTATTTTTTATTTTTCTATTTTATATCTTATTTTTTTCTCATCAGAACTTTTGGACCCAGGGAGGGAGGGAGAAATACCTTCTTCTCACTACTCCTCAGCCATAACATTCCTATTATATCTTACCTCATTCTCAACATTGTTTTGGGTTCTGAGGGGCAGAAGGAGGAAAAGATGAACTTCAAGAAGCAAAAAGTAAAAAAGAAAAAAGAAAAGAAAAGTAGAAATAAATGTGGAAAGGACAATTCTAACAGCCAATGTTCAAGGGAGCAAAATTTAAAGCATTTAAAGAAATAGAATCACTTGATTCTTTCTCCGGTTTTTATTTTATTTTATTATTTTATTTATTTTTTTGAGACAGAGCCTAGCTCTGTCACCCAGGCTGGAGTGCAGTGGTACAATCTCGGCTCACTGTAACCTCCACCTCCCAGGTTCAAGTGATTCTTGTGCTTCATCCTCCCAAGTTAGCTGGAATTACAGGCATGTGTCACCATGCCTGGCTACTTTTTTTGGGGAGGCGGTAATTTTGGTAGAGATGAGATTTTGCCATCTTGGCCAGGCTGGTCTGGAACTCCTGCTGCATATATAAACAATAGCAAGTGTGCACACACACACACCCTACCCTCATCTAACCCAGTTTCCCTTTATGGCTACTGCTCTCATGATTCTCCTCATTCCTCTTCCCTTATTCCAATGTGCAAATGATCCCCACCAGCTCTGTTTCTCAAAACCTCCTCCTTCTCAGGGTTTGGCAGTCAGACTTCCCTCCATTTCTCCCCCAGAAGCTGCATTTGCCAATGTCACTGGTGATCCAGCTTTTGCTAAACCTAACTGAAACACTTTAGATCCTCAATCCTGTTTGACATCATGGCAGCACTTAGCACTGTTGATATTGTCCTTCTTCTGAAAACTGTGCTCATCTTTGCCCCCTGCGATACTAGCTTTCCTAGCTTGCCTCCCGCTGTCCTGGCTGTCCCCTTCTCCATGTCTTTTGCAGGCTGTCTTTATTCTAACCACGACTCTCTTGGCTTCTCTTAGACTCTAATTCTCAGCTCTCTTCTTCATTTACTCTCCACTTGCTTCTGTGCAGATCACAGGCACATCTGTTGCTTCAACTTCAACCTAGCTGACCACTTTCTTGCCTTGGTCTGAAATCTACATTTCCAGCCAGTCCATAAGAGGAAAGAGCTTGAAGTACATGCAATATTATATCAAACTTAGAAGTTATATATCATAAGCAATGTCATGAACAGAACCCAAGATCAAGGACAATGATTGAAGTAGGGCCAGTGCAGGGACTTTACTGAGCTCCATACTCACAACTAACCTGAAGATACAAATGGCCAAGTGTGGAGCAACAGATCCAGGGACACATCCAAAAAGATATTAGAGATCAGTGCTGTGGAATCTGGGATAAAAGGGAGGGCTGAGTTATTGTGGATATAAGTATAAATAGGTATAAGTGAAAATTGCAGTAATAACTTCAGAGCTAGTCCAACACCATGGCTTAAAATGCAGATGAAAGATTGCCAGAATTCCTACTAAGCCCAGGGAAATGTAAGGGGCCTACCAGTGCAGCACACCAGTACAGACACACGAATTCTGTAGCCACAGTCAAGAGGCTAAGGGGTCAGAAATTTCAGCAGATCATCAACTGTTCTATTCTGTTTCCATGAAGTTCTAAGTATAGAATTTTACACCTGTCCTTATTAAATTTTATCTTTTTGGTTTCTGCCTAGTGTTCTGGATGTCAAAATAAGTTTGAATCTCAGTTCTTTCATCCATCTTATTAGCTCTTCTTGTCACTTGGCTCTATATCATCTGCAAATTTTATGTGGCCTTCTATGTCCTTAACCAAGCAATTGATAAAGGTTGAAGTCAGCCAAGAATCAAACAACATGATGTTTCTCTTCAGTATTTCCTCTAGTTGACATCAACCCATTAGTTGACACTTTTTCAGAAGTTATTGTTCAACCGGCCACAACTTTACTGGATTGACCCAATACCAAGCTAATATTTCATTATTTTGTCTACCAGGCTATCATTTGTCTTTGGCAAATGCCATTTTGAAATGAAGGCAGGCACTTCCAAAGCTTTCCATCAATTTTTCCTCCTCCACCAATGTAGAAGTGTAATGAGGAAAGGGGATGATTATGAGTCTGGCATGACTTTTCCTAGTGAGTCACTGCTTCCTCTTCTCTGCTCACAAGCCATCTGTTTAATATTCTATTTTAGAAGCTTTCCCCAGAATGAAATCTGATTTGCTAGTGTGCAATTTGCAGAATTCCTCTTTTTCAAACGTGAGAGAGGCTTTGTTCATCACCAATATCCTGGTCCTGTCTTTCACTTCCAAGATCAGATGGTTTAAAGATTTCTGAAAGGGACTCTGAATTCACATACAGGTCTACTCCCTTTAACCCTTATAAAATGGAGTCATGCGAAATTCTGAAATGGCCTCAGTATTTCTATATCTATCTTCTGCTTTTCTCTTATCTGATGATGAAATACAGAACACATCAGTTGTATTACGATTCATCTTAATGGAGATGGTAGAAACAAAAGTGTCTCTCCTTTGTCGTCAGTTACAATCTCATCATCTGCCCCAAGCAACTGGACTTTGTCCAACCTGTTGGCTCTGAACATCACATCTACAATCCCTATACTTCTTCGTTTACTCAGATCTCAACAAATTCCTACCTTTGGTCTGTGACAATATTTTCACATGCTCTGGTTGCTCTGTCTACTTCTCATACAAGTCTTTTGTAAGCATGATGTCATTCAAAGGCTTCCTGTGTAGCTACACAAATCCATGGTCCTTGACTTTTCTGAATGTCACAAATCCCTCTTTAGAGATCTCTTCCTCCCTAAAATAACATTACAGCATTGGCATTATACCCAGGACCTTGTTTAATCCTCTTGGATCTCCTTCCACGCTGGGCTGATTTGTGCAAGTATATGACCAGCTCAATGGCAGTCACCCATCATGCCCAAGATGCTCTTCAATAAAAAGGAACCCAAATTCTTACCCGTAGTCTCTTCTCCAGCGCCTTCCAAATTTCATCCAATATCCCATCTCCAAAGTGGAAACTTGCAGGATTGTTGCTTAGTTCCTGGTTACCACATTTTCAGGTGGCTCTGCTTATTATATACATCATTAGCCTGAGAAGAGGACACTATTCCTGGGGCAAGAAGAAATAACTCTGACACAGTCCGGTTTTTACATGAGGTCTGCCCACCTGTTCTGACTCAGACTAAATTTTTGGCTCACTTACATGTTTTGAACTCAAAAACAGAGTCTCTTGATAGTTGCTATGTATCTAACCTGAGTCTTCATATTCCTCACTGACCCAGACATATTCTTCTGAATCTATGTATTTAATACATTCTGTTCCCCTAACATCATCTACAGAGTATTCTTAATTTTACATAAACATACTGCTTTATCTTTATACATTTTCCAACCAAATGCTTTTTACATAATTAAAATTTAATACATTTCTCTCTTTTCGTTTGATAGATTTTTTTTTCCTGTCAGTACTACACCTCACAACAAGTTTGAGTTACACTGAGAGGTCTGAGAGAATATATTTTCCAGAATTTTCTTTCTTGACAGGAACAATTTTTTCCCAAAATATCTTTTGCTATCTAATTGTAAGTAGTTGCCTTTGCACATATTTTCCACAAGCCACCCTACTGAATGTAGAAAAATAAATATATTCTATCTGACTTATCAACAGGATTTCAGCCATTGCTCTTCTGACCTACTCTATAGATTTTGAATTTACCAGCTCCCAGATTCACAGAATTACAAGAGTCAATTCCTTAAAATGAGTATTTTTATTATATATTAGCCTTCTACTGGTTTTGCTTCTCTGGAGAACCCTGACTGATACAGAATTTAATACAGCCATAGCTCTAGATTTTTGATGAGAAGGTTTTTCCCTCTCAGTGTTTTAGAAAAATTACCCATTCCTGAAGAATTAAAATAAGTCTGGTTTTCTATTAGAAGGTGATCCAAAACTGCACATAAGACTGATACAGGGCTCTCTGGGCATTCCAGAAGTGAGGGAAGGAGCCAGGAAATGCCACCAGGACAGAAAGGCCGGGGGTCTATGAAAGTCCACTCCAAGCTGGGTTGACATTCTTCTGTAGGGGTGGGAATGGCAGGACTTCCATGCAGTGTCGCAGTCAGATACTGAGTGTTGCCTACAGGTTAGGGTACGAGTTTCTAGAAGTTGGGTCCACTCAGCAGAAATGCCTCACAGGATGGTTAAGGGGAAAAGTTCAGAGCTGTATCCAGAGCTGAAGAAGAATGGAACCAAAACCCCAGAGGCATGGAAAAAGTATGGGCATCATGACATGGGATCAGAGACAATTTTTGAATTTGCAGACACTGTCCCTAATCCCTACCCTACTACCCCACTGCTTTGGGGGAATGGGTTTTTTTGCGGCAGGGTCTCACTCTGTCCCCCAAGCTGGAGGGCAGTAGTGTGATCATAGCTCACAACAGCCTCAACCTCCAGAGCTCAAACAATCCACCTGCCTCAGCCTCCCAAGTAGCTGGAACTAGGGGTACATGCCACCACACTCAGCTATTTTTTATTATTATTGCTTTTTGTAGATACGCGGTCTTGCTATGCTGCCCAGGCTGGTCTTGAACTCCTGGTCCCAAGTGATTGTTCCATCTTAGCCTCCCAAAGTGCCAGAAACTAACTCAGTACAAGCCAGCTTCTCAACAGTTCAGTGTGTGCAAGCCTGGGCTTGCTGGTATCAGGTTATCGTAGCTGGAACCAGGTGGAGCTGGGGCAGAAGCTGATGGATGCTTCTAATGCTGCACACTAGTCCAGATTTCCAGTTTCTGCAGGAACAGGAACTATTTTGTGATTGCATACTTTTAAAATATGTTCAAATTCAAAATAATAAAATTTAAAATCATTTGATTTTTTTGCTTTAAATAAACTCATTTCGATGTTTTCCTTTACTGAATTATTATGCTGATAATTCTATTTACCTAATCTTTTCCATTTTCATTTTAATAACTACTCAAACATACTCTAAATTTTTTAATTCTACTTCTTCCACAGGTTTTTCAACAAAATTAGTATATATTCAAATTTCCTTATGTTTCTATGCATTAATAGTTGAGATATCTTTCACTCAAATATTTACTTCTACAGACATTTGTCAACTACCTACAAGTCCATGACACTGCATCAGGTGTCCAGGTGTGGGGATGACACGAACAAAATGCAAACATTATCCTTCCCTAATAGATTAAATTTTTCCTGTTTATTTTTCCCTAATCTCCTCATTATAATGCAATCTAAAGGCATTATCTCAAAGAAAAAAAAACATTTACTTCTTATGAAATGTGGACATTAACTAGCTCTAAATCAGATTATTCCTACTGTTATGAAAATAAATATTTAAAAATCCCCCCCAAAAAGCTGCTACACACCTGCTTAGCCTCATGCCTGTATACTTTTATTAAATGGCTGGACCACATGCATTCTAGAGTTACTCATTGGGGATTTTCAGACACTCCCTTCTTACCTTTATCTCTTTTATCATTTGAGTTTTATATTAGCCTTTTAATGGGTTTTGGGGGGTTTCTTTTGTTTTGTTTTGAGAAAGAGTCTCAGTCTGTTGCCCAGGCTGGAGTGCAGTGGCATGATCACTGCAACCTCTGTCTCCTGGGTTCAAGCGATTCTCCTTCCTGAGCCTCCAGAATAGCTAATACTACAGGTGTGTGCCACCACACACACCTAATTTTTGTGTTTTTAGTAGAAACAGGGTTTCGCCTGTTGCCCAGGCTGGTCTCGAACTCCTGACCTCAAGTGATCCACGCACCCTGGCCTCCCAAAGTGCTGGGATTACATGCATGAAGTACCATGCCCAGCCTAATGGGTTTTTCTTATACCTTGATGTCTTCCAACTTTTTAAAGGTTTTTTTTTAATTTTACATATATTTTATCTTTATTTATTTGTACATATTTTTTACCACTTTGTGAGATTACTCTGCATTGAATTATATTGGATGCGACTCTCCATTGATCTTGAAGATAAAGCTACATTTTCCTTTCATTAGGCATTGTTTATGACCACATACACTGATGTTTAATATACCTGTTGCCTTCTGCTCCTGATTATGACTGTCCTGGGAACCTGGCCTTCTACTGATCTGGCCCCAATTTCCTCTTTGAAACCCCCACATTAAAAGCCAGATTCACAAACACAGACATGTGCTCACCCACCTTTCCTGTAGCCCCCAAGTCATGCCTGTCTCTGGGAATGGCCTTTTCTTCATCCAGGTGGATGAGACCTTATGGCAACCCTAACCTTCTTGTAGCAATTTCTCTAGTTCCCTGAAGCAGGTGTCTGAGCAGCCTGCCTTCCCCTGTTTATTTACCGCCTTGCTGGGTCTTTTACTTCACTGCCAGCTAGCCTTCCTGGTTTGAGAGCAATGAAAGCTTGCAAAGATTTTATCTTTTGTTTTGCTATTTGTTGTTATTGTTGTTAGATTGAGTCTCGCTCTATAGCCCAGGCTGGAGTGCAGTGGGGCAATCTAGGTTCATTGCAGCCTTCACCTCCTAGGTTCAAGTGACTCTCATGCCTCAGCCTCCCAAGTAGCTGGGACCACAGGTGCCCACCACATGCACAGCTAATTTGTTGTTTTTTTTTCGTTTGTTTGTTTTTAATTTGAGTAGAGACATGATTTTATCATGTTGGTCAGGCTAGTCTTGAGCTCTTGACCTCAAGTGATCTGTCTGCCTCAGCCTCCCAAAGCGCTGGGATTACAGGCATGAGCCACCATGCCCAGCCTATTTTATAGTCTATCATCGATGGGCATTTGTGTTGGTTCCAGGTCTTTGCTATTGTAAACAGTGCTGCAATGAACATTCATGTGCACGTGTCCTTATAGTAGAACAATTTATAATCCTTTGGATATATACCCAGTAATGGGATTGCCGGGTCAAATGGAATTTCTATTTCTAGGTCCTTGAGGAATCGCCACACTGTCTTCCACAATGGTTGAACTAATTTACACTCCCACCAACAGTGTAAAAGTGTTCCTATTTCTCTACATCCTCTCCAGCATCTCTTGTCTCTAGATTTTTTAATGATCGCCATTCTAACTGGCGTGAGATGGTATCTCAATGTAGTTTTGATTTGCATTTCTCTAATGACCAGTGATGAGCATTTTTTCATATGTTTGTTGGTCTCATGTATGTCTTCTTTTGTAAAGTGTCTGTTCATATCCTTTGCCCACTTTTGAATGGGCTTGTTTGTTTTTTTCTTGTAAACCTGTTTTAGTTCTTTGTAAATTCTGGATATCAGCCCTTTGTCAGATGGGTAAACTGCAAAAATTTTTTCCCATTCTGTTGGTTGCCGATTCACTCTAATGATTGTTTCCTTTTTTACAAAAGCCGTTAACACTGACTCGTTTAGCCCTTCAGGGAGCCTTCCCAGTACCTGGCAGTAAAACTATCTGTTCTATGAGCAAGCAGTTTTCAGTAGGCTTCAACTACCCAGATGCTTCCAGAGAGTTTTTCAGTAAATCCTTTGTTTCTTCTGCTGTCAGAAACAGCTTAAGGTACACCAGAGCCTTTCCCAGGCCTTTTTACTTCACATCCTCTGATCTTGATGTCTCATTTTTATTTTTGAGGTGATCTGGACATCCTCTTTTTTGTTCTCAATTATTTTAATCACATTTTATGCTCTTCCCTTCTTAATGTGTCCTTGTCTGTCTGGGATCATGTACAGCAGAGCTCTGACAGAACATAGTTTGGTGCACAATTTGGCTATTGGTATCATCAGATTTATCTTTTAACCTCGGCTACTTGTGGAATTTTCTGTTGGATGCAAATATTTTATTTGAAGCATCTTCAGTTCTTTAGCTTTATTTTTTTCCTCAGGCATCCTACCTGGTTTCCACTCTTGTCTTTCTCATCATTATAGTGTGCAGGTTTCTATGGCTGCATTCATGGGCTTAAATTCAGCCCTGACTCTTACAAACTTGCAGACATGGGTAACCCCTGCACTTCAGCTTGCTCATCCATACAATGGAGATCATGGTAGTACCTACCTTAGGTAGAGCTTTTGGGAAGAGTAACTGAATTTGTACTTGTAAACATTTAACACAGGACATTGGCATGTTCAATAATGTTAGCATATTTCATTTTTAACATTTCTTATAACTTTCATATGCACTGAAAGCTAACCACAGCTTATCCTCTTTTAACTTCCATTGAATTATTTCATGTGTGAAAGGTGATCTCTGTCTTTCTGAAACCCCCCAAAATATTCCAAGGAAAAATTGATAAATGAGATTAAGCAATCTAAAAACTACAATTTCTTTCTTTCTGCTTCATAAATAAAGTCCCCATTGTCATGTAATCACAAGGTATTACTTCCGTTTAGCATCTTTCTCAGCCTATCTCTGTGTAAGTGGTAATATAAAGTTATATTATGTTCTATAAACATAAATACATAAAATAGCTTTATGTAGCTACTTATGTAAATCTGTCCATAAATATGCAGTCACAGTAAATACTGGGGACAACCAGAGTGTAAGAAGGTGGAACTCTAACCTTAGAGGTTGACCTCCAGAAGGACATCATGGAGCCCAATAACCATCCTCTGTACCACTATAAGAGAGACGGGATGCTGAGACCACAGGGGCTTCATCCATTGGACAATCCTCACATTCTTACGCCCACCTATGATTATGTCTTACAGGGAAAGATAATTTCATTGCTTTTTTTCTTTCACAAATCATCCTAATATTTAAAATTATCAGCAGTTTGTCACCCCTTCTATCATGCCTTGTATAATTACCACCTCCTTCAAAGCATATTTTTCTTGAAGCTTGAGAATACAAACCTATTTCCAATACACATTTTTTTTCCATTTGATTGTACAGATCTGTTAACTAACTTTATATTCAGTGCCTACCACTCAATGGCTAATACTTTGCATCTTCTCCCTTAAATGTTTATGATTTCACGTACTTTCATGTGTGAGAAAAAAGCATAAGAGGGAAGTCTTTTATAACCAAATTCTTCTTGCTCTTTAAATCAGGGTGTATTTGTTTTATAACTTAATGAGTATAAGAATAAACTGTAGCGCCTTTTAATGCAGATTCTTGTTCATATAGGCAGCCTGGGATTCTGATAACTTTAGCAGCACTGCATACGCATCTGGTACAAGTGGTCTGTGACCAGACATTTTAGCACACTCTGTGTTAGGTGAATAGTCTCATCTGTCATATACTCACTGGTATTATTTTATATTTTAAAGACACACTCTGGCAAGGCATGGTAGCTCACACCTGTAATCCCAGCACTTTGGGAGACAGAGGTGGGTGAATCTCCTGAAGTAAGGATCCTGTTCAAAACAAGCCTGGCCAACATGATGAAACCCCATCTCTACTAAAAATACAAAAATTAGCTGGGCATGGTGGTTCTCACCTGAAGTCTTAGCTGCTCAGGAGGCTGAGGCTGGAGAAATGCTTGAACCTGGGAGGTGGAAGCTGCAGTGAGCTGAGATTGTGCCACTGCACTCCAGCTTGGGCGACAAAGTGAGACGCCATCTCAATAATAATAATAATTTTAAAAATAAATAATTAGCTAATTTTAATAATAAAGACACAGCTCTGATCGCTATGCAGAACTCCAGATTCATCTATCTCCTTGTAGGTGTCCCACAAATAGCTCAAACACAATGCTTTCAGTTCTGAACTCAGCGTCTCTCTCCTCAGACTACCTATTCCATGCTCTGTATCTCAGTTGGCATCATGACAATTGATCCCATCACCACAGCTAAAAACCTGAAAATCGACCCACATGACTCTGTTGCTCTGTCCTCCAACAGCCAGTCAACCACCTAGCGCCATTGATTTTAACTTCTAAATGTCTCTTGAAACAGCCCCTTCCTCTGCCTCTTCACAGAGATTACATCACTCCAGGCCTACATCTCTAATTCATTGCAATCTCACCTGAGTTATTACAATAGGCAGCTGACTTTCTCTCCGGCTCCTCAAATAAACTTTTTCACTAATGCCATAGTGATTGCCCTTATGACGCAGATTTTATCAGGTAACCTGCCCTGCTTTGTAGGCAAAGTCTAAAATCTGTAAGATGACACAAAAGCCCTTCTAGAGTCTGGTTACTCCAAACCTTTTTCATCTAATGTGGGAACCAATCCTTCTCTAAAACCCACTGTTAAAACCATTGTCTTTGAATGTAATGCTGCAGCTACTCTGAATAATCTATGAGTTATTGAACATTCACTTGTGACATAGTCCCCTTTTCACTTGCTTTTCCTTATACCAGAAAAGCCTTCTCAATTTACCAGGCCAAAGAACTCCTCACATTTCAAAACTTTGCTCAATTATTTCCTCTGTAAAAATTTTGATGAGAGAATAAAAGATAGATTTAAAATAAATTTAGCTTCCTTAAAATATAAATCATTCTACCATAAGAACACATACACGCTAATGTTCATTGCAGCACTATTCACAATAGTAAAGACAAGGAATCAACCTAAATGCCCATCAGTGACAGATTGGATAAAGAAAATGTGTTACATATATACCATGGAATACTATGCATCCATAAAAAAGCACAAGATCATGTCTTTTGTAGGAACATGTGTGGAGCTGGAGGTCATTATCCTTAGCAAACTAACACAAGAACAGAAAACCAAAAACTGCAAGTTCTCACTTATAAATGAGAGCTAAATAATGAGAATTCATGGACATAAAAAGGGGAACAACAGACACCCTACTTGAGGGTGGAAGGTAGAAGAAGGGAGGGGAGCAGAAAAAAATAACTATTGGGTACTAGGCTTAGTACCTGGGCGATGAAACAATCTGTACAACAAATCCCCATGTCACAAGCTTACCTATATGACAAATCTGCACATGTACCCCTGAATCTAACACAAAGGTTTATTGCTTAAATTACAAATAAAAATAAAATAAAATAAAATAAAATTGGCTTCCTTAAAGGGGAAAGGGCAGAGAAATAGAGTTAGGGTAGGAACCTGTGAAGAAGGGAAAGAGGAAAAAAACGAAATCGATTGCTGTTTCTGGGATGCTAAAGGAAAACGTTGAATAGAGGACCTTTTATTTTAGTCAAACATGGGAGATTTGGATATGAGAAATGTTTTCTAAGTGGTGTTGGAATTACTCCATAAAAAATGTAAACTCCCACTTGTAACCATCATAAATAGTTGGTACCAAATTTATCCTTCCTTGGTAAGCAACTAGCAAGCTTGAAAAAATATGTGAAACAACGATTTTCAGATATTGGACAACAGGCAGTAAAGGACTGCGATCCCTAAGAGAAAGGATTGCCCTAGTTTTCTGCCTGGAGAAACTCTCTGACAATGCCTGGGTATATATCTCAAAGAAAATAAATCATTCTACCAAAAAGACACCTCTATTTGTATGTTCATTAAAGCACCATCCACAATAGCAAAGCCATAGAATCAACCTAGGTGCCCATCAATGGTAGATTGTATAAAGAAAATGCATATGCCATGAAATACTATGCAGCCATAAAAAAGAACAAAATTATGTCCTTTGTAACAACATGGAGGCAGCTGGAGGCCATTATCCTAAGTGAATTAACACAGAAACAGAAAACCAAACACCACATGTTCTCAATTATAAGTGGTAGTTAAACACTGGGTACACATAGACATATGTTGGGAATAGTAGACACTGGGAACTTTAAAAGGGGGAGAAAGGGTAGGGGTAAAGGTGGAAAAGCCATGTATTAGGTACTAGGTTCACCATTTGGGTGATGGGCTGAATTGAAGCCCAAACCTCAACATGACACAACATATCTATGTAACACCTGTACATGCATCTCCTGAATCTAAAATTTAAAATGAAATTAGCTTCCTTAAAATACAAATCATTCTACATTCACACAAATGTTCATTGCAGCACTACTCACAATAGAAAGACAAGGAATCAGCCTAAATACCCATCAGTAACAGATTGGATAAAGAAAACAAGTTACAATTGCACATTTTTAAATTTAAAATTAAAAATATAATGGATACTCTCTGGATGCTGGGAATTGAAAGAAGATCCTAAGCAGAGCACAGTGGTCTTACTGAGCAGAGGAAACAGAAATCAGAGTTTGGAGAAGCAGTTGGAACTTATGGAAAGAAGTATCAAAAAGAAAGAAGCCAGCAGAGAGGGAGTCCTAGAAGTCATCACAACTCCTCTTGAGTCTGCTGATAGATACTAAGTCACATATTGTAAGAAGAAACTCTACAAGGCTGGGTAACAATTACCAAAGACGGAAACTGAACAATTTCTAGAGCACACAAAGGGCATGGAAACATTTGAGTTCTGACCAGCCACACATTCAGTAGAAGGTGTACATGTTAGCAGGAGGACAAACCAGTCCTAAACACAATTCTAAAGCTATCTTTAAGAAGCTCGAAAATAAGACTTTAAAGAATCAAACTTACCTACAAGTAACTTTAACCACTTGCCCCTACAAAGAGCAACACTCTATAAAGGAAGGCAAAAGATTCTAGATGCCCCAAAACATAAAAATTCTAGACACATGAAGAAGGAAGATAACTTGAGTTTTAACCAGGAGAAAAAGCAATCCATAGAAATAGATTCAGAATGACAGAAATGATGAATTAGCAGACAGGATGTTAACATAGCTGTGATAAGTGTGCTCAACTATTTTTAAAAACCACATGAATATATTTTCAAAGATAATAGAAGAAACTTTTGCAGATGAAAAATGCAATATCTGCAATGAGAAATTCACTGGGAAGTAAAAGTAGATTAGGCACATCAGATAAAAGTATCAGTGAACTTGAAGACATAATAGAAACTAACCAAAGTGAAGCACAACAAAGTTGATAAATGAATGAAGCCTTAATGACCTATGAGCAACATAAGCATAATTGAAGCTACAGAAAAGGTTGGCAAAAAAAAATATTTGAAGAAATTGCCACAATTTTAAAATTATGTGACAATTATAAACTTACACGTTTAAGAAATTTAAAGAACCCCAAGCAGGAGAAACACAAAGAAAAATATGCTAAGACACATAATCAATTTATTGAAACCTAGTGGTAAAGAGAAAATACCAACAGTTTTCAGAGAAAAAAAAAGACAATTACATTTAGAGGAAAAAAGATAATAATGACCACAAATGCATCATTTAAATATTAGATAAATCCCAGAACAACCCAACAGAATGATACTTTCAAAGTGCTCAAGTCAGTACATACTCTTAGCTAGAATTTGATATGCAGTAAAAATATTTTTCTAAAATAAAGGTGTTTTTCATAAAAATAAAAACGGAGAGAATTTGTCACCAGCAGACCTGTAGAACAAGAAATGTTATAGAAAGTTCTTTAGGCAGATATAAAATAAGCCAGATAGAAAGTTGAAACTACGCAAAAGAATGAGGATGGCCAGAAATGGGAAATATGTGGGTAACTATAAATTAATTCTCCTTATTTTTCAGTTCCTTAAAAGATGGTTCACTAATTAAAACAAGAAATAAGAATAATATTTGCAGACTAAAACATATGCTGAAGGAAAATGTATAACACACACAACAGCACAATGCATGGAAGGAGGGACACACCACTGTAAGTCTCTTTCATGATGGAAGGTGAGATCATATATTTGAAGATAGAGCATGATTTTTAAAAAGATATATGGCAAGCCTTAAAATAAAACAAGTTAAACCAAAGAGAACACAAAGTAGAATACTAAAAAATATTTGATTAATCACAAAGAGGGTAGGAAAAAGAAAAATTAGAAAAGTATAGAATTTCAACATAACTTTATTGACAATCACATGAAATATGAATGCTTTAAACACTCTAATGAAGTGGCAGACTTTCATGCTGGATAAAAAAGAAAGACCCAAATATATACTGCCTAGAAATTTACTTGAAATATAATTACAGATCGGGGGCAATGACTCACGCCTGTAATCCCAGAACTTTGGGAAGCAGAGGTGGGTGGATCACCTGAGGTAAGGTTTTCGAGACCAACCTGGCTAAAATGGTGAAACCCCATCTCTACCAAAAATACAAAAATTAGCTGGGCATGGTTGTAGTTGCCTATAATCCCAGCTACTCTGGAGGCTGAAGCAGGAGAATCACTTAAACCCAGGAGACAGAGGTTGGAGTGAGCCCAGATGGCACCATTGCACTGCAGCTGGGCGACAAGAGGAAAATTCCATCTAAAAAAAAAAGAAAAAGAAAAAGAAAAAAGAAATATAATTACATAGATAAGTAAAAAATGAAAGGATATAAATAAATATACAATATAAACACTAAATGCTACAGAATATGTCTCCTCCCAGAATTCACATGTTGAAATCATAACCCCCAAAGTAATGATATTAGGAAGTAGGCCTTTGAGAGGTGATTAGGTCATGAAGTTGGAGCCCTCGTGAATGGGATCAGTGCCCTTATAAAAATGATCCAACAAAATGCCCTTGTTCCCTCCTGCCATGTGAGGTTACAGTGAGAAGAAGGCATTGATCAAATCCGCCAATGCCATGATCTTGGACTTCCCAGCCTCCAGAAACATAAGACATAAATTTCTGTTGTTTTTAAGCCACCCAGTCTATGATATTTTGTTATAGCAGTCTGAATGGACTAAGTAGCTAATGAGAAGAAAGCTGGCATAGCTATATCAATAATGGGCAAAGTAAGCTTTAAGGACAAATTATCAGGGGTAAAACAATTGTTTTCATAATGATAAGCAGAATCAATTCATCAGGCAGACATATAAATCCTAACAGTGTATACACATAATTAAAGAGGTTTAATATCAGTGAAGCAAAATCTGACCTAAAAGTAGAAATAAATACACAATTATAGTTGAAGAGTCCAATACTGCTCTCTCAGTAAGTGAAAGAACAAGTAACCAGAAAATCAATGAGAATAACCTTATCAAGCAACTTGACCTAATTGACATTTATGGAACATTTTATTCAACAATAGCAGAATACACATTCTTTTCAATTCACATTCATTTCAAATGCCTAAAGAAAATTTGCCAATATAGACTATATGCTGAATCATTTTAAAATTCTGAATAAATGTAATAGGCTAAAATTATAAAGATTAATTACAGAGGACTGAAAACAGAATCCAGTAACCAAAAGAGTTCTGGTTAATCTCAAGACATATACAAATTAAATAGGAACAGGGCCAAAGAAGAAATAGAAAACCTGAATAGCCTGTAGATAATAAACAAGCTGAACTTATCATTTTAAAACTCTATGAAGAAAACTTAAGGCCAAATGAATTTACCAGTAAATTTCATCACAAATATAAACAGTAAATTATACCAACTCTACAGAAATCTTTCAAAAATAGAGAAGGAAAGAAAAATTCTCAACTCACTATGTGAGGCCAGCGTTACCCTAACATCAAAATCAGAGAAAAGCATTATAAGAAAATAGCAAACCAAAAACTCTCATAAAGGCAGACTGAAAAATATTTAACAAAACATTAGCAAAAATATCTATCAATACATAAAAAGAAAAGTATGTCACGTTTGAATATGGTTTATCCCAGAATAAAAGGGTAGTTTAACATTAGAAAACCAATCAATATAAATTCAACCATATTAAAAGAATAAAGGTTAAAAAAATCCTATGACCACCTCACTATATGCAGAAAAGACTTTTAACAGAATTAAACATTTATTTATGGCAAAATTCTGATAAACTAAAAAGAGAAGGGAATTTTTTAAATCTGATAAAAGGAATATATGAAAAGTATATAATAATGTGCTTAACACTGACACACTGAATGCTTTTTCCTCTATGATGAAGAATAAGGCAAAGATATATACCAACACTACTTCCACATAGCATCATCCCAGAAGTCCTAAAGAGTTCAATAGGAAATATAAAGCAGAAAGAATGGAAACAAAGAAGTCTGTATTTACTGAAAGAGGACATGAAGATGAACATAGAAAATTCTTTATAAATTTCAAGAAAACATGTAGCCTGAAATACATAAGAATCAATTATCTTCCTATATAATCACAGCAAATAGTTCGAAAATGAAATGTAAAACATTAACTTTTATAAAGCATCAAAATATAAAATAATTACTGACAAATTTAGTAAAACATGTGGAAGTCCCATAATCTGAAAACTATATGATATTGGTGAAAGGAATTAAAGGCAACCTTCAAAAACTGAACACATACACCATATTCATGAATTTGAATATTCAATATTGGTAAGATGTCATTTCAACCCAAATTGATTTATAGATTTAAGGCAATCCCACAAGGTTTTATTTTTAGAAATTTATAGGCTGATTCTAATAAGTATATGAAAAATAAAATTACCTAGAATTGCCAAAACAGCATTGAAAGGAATGGGCAGAGCTATAGAACTTAACACTAGCTGATTTCAAAACAGTATAGCTACTGTAATAAACACAGTGGCGCTGGTGTGAGGATGGTCATTTAGATCAATGTGTCCAGAATAGGATCAAGAAAGAGAACCAATCAGATCATCAACTGGTTTTTGGCAAAGATATCAAAACTATTCAAAAGGATTTTTTTCCAACAAATGGTACTATATATTCATTTGGAAGAAAATGAACATTGTCTCTTACTTTACACCATTTGCAAACATTAACTCAATCACAGAATTCTAGACCTAAATGTAAAGGCTAAACTATTAAAGTCATCTATAAGAAACAAACACAAGAAAAATACCTTCATGAGGAAGATTTCTTAGAGAGAAGACAGAAAGTAGAAATCATAAAAGAAAAAAATTATAATTTGGACTACATAAAAAATAAAGACATATGCTTTCCAAAGAGTGCATCAAGGAAATGAAAAGGCGAGCCACAGACTGAACAAAATAGATGCAAAACAGATAAATGACAAAGGCCAGGTGTCAAGAGTATATAAAGAAAAGCTATAAATTAATAATAAAGAGATAACCCAATTTTTTAAATGGGCAAAGATTTGATCAGGCATTTCATGAAAAATATACATAAATAGCCAAGAAACACTGGAAAAGATGCTCAATATCATTAGTCAAATTAAAATGGTAATGAGATACTATAGTTGTGTACCCAAATGGGTGATAACTATGGTATCTGGCATACCCAATTAAAAACCCTGTCAATACCCAATTTTTATGAGGATGTAGAGTAATTGGAAATGCTATGCATTTCTTGAGGAAATGTAAAATGGAACAACTTCTTTGGAAATCAGTTTGACTATTATAAAATTAAACACACTTAGCCATACAACTCAATAATTCTACTGCTAGGTATTTACTCAAGAGAAGTAATGACATATTTTTTTCAGGAAGACTTGTACAAATATATTCATAGCATCATTTGTAATCATCTAAAAGGGGAAAAGCTCAAATGTCCATCAACAGGTGAATGGATAAACAAATTGTAGTATATTTGTTCAATGGAATGCTACTAAATTAAAAAAGGAGCAAACATGCACAATCGCTTTAAAACTCCTAAAGCAATTCATAGACACAAAAGACTATATACTGTGTGATCCCATTTGTATGTCATAAAGTACATATACCTAAGTAGACAGCCAAACATAAATCAGTGCCTGCCTGGAAGTAGAGGTGGGAAAGATACTGACCACAAATGGGCATAAAGAAGCTTTTTGGATGGCATCTATGTTCTAGATATTGATTGTGTTGGTTAAATAGGTTTTATCTTTTGTCAAAACTCATCAAGCAGCACTTCTTATTGTATAGAAATTGTACATAATTGAAATGAATTTTTGTGGCAATTCCTCAAGGATCTAGAACTAGAAATACCATTTGACTCAGCAATCCCATTACTGGGTATATGCCCAAAGGATTATAAATCATTCTCTTATAAAGACACATGCACACGTATGTTTACTGCGGCACTGTTCACAATAGCAAAGACTTGGAACAAACCCAAATGCGCATTAATGATAGACTGGATAAAGAAAATGTGGCACACATATGCCATAGAAAACTATGCATCCATAAAAATGGATGAGTTCATGTCCTTTGCAGGGACATGGGTGAAACTGGAAACCGTCATTCTCAGCAAACTGACACAAGAACAGAAAACCAAACACCACATGTTCTCATACATAAGTGGGTGTTGAACAATGAGAACACATGGACACAGGGAAGGGAACATCACACATTGAGGCCTGGGGTTGGGGGCTAGGGGAGGAATAGCAGGAGGTGGGGGTACTGGGGAGGGACAGCATTAGGAGAAATACCTAATGTAGATGAGGGGGGTGATGGATGCAGAAAACCGCCATGCCACATGTTTACCTATGTAACAAACCTGTATGTTCTGCACATGTACCCCAGAACGTAAAGTAAAATAAATAAATTTTTTTTAAAAGATGCCCACAAAATAAAATTGTTACTACCATAAAAAATGAATTTTTTGGAAAAATGTTGGTCATGGATTGGCCTCTTGAGGAATAATGATCAAGCAGCGATGGAGGAAGTTAGCAGTCTTCTGGGCAAGGTCGCCAGTGAAGAATTCCCATGGTGAGAAGGCTGAAAGATGTTTAAAGATAGGACTGAGTCATATTAGACTTTGAATCATATAAATGGAAAAGCCATGTCCACATATTTTCATTAAATTCAATTGTATCTACACGTGGCTTGTGTGAAGAGCTGATTTTCAGCTGGTAAAGTAGTCACATGAAAGTTTTATAGCCAATGCCAACTCTGACTGGTGGCAATTCATCCCTCTTCTTTAGTGTTCATCTCCATACTGTTTGTTTGTTTGTCTGTTTTTGAGACGAAGTTTCACTCTGTTGCCAGGCTGGAGTGCAATGGTGGGATCTCGGCTGACTGCAACTACTGCCTCCCGGGTTCAAGCGATTCTCCTGCCTCAGCCTCCCAAGTAACTGGGATTACAGACATGCACCACCACACCCAGCTAATATTTGTAGTTTTTAGTAGAGACCAGTTTTCACCATGTTGGCCAGGCTTGTCTTGAGCTCCTGACGTCAAGTGATCCACCTGCCTTGGCCCCCCAAAGTGCTGAGATTATAGGCGTAAGCCACCGTGCCCAGCCATACTGTCATTTTTTAATGCAACTCCAGCTGTTGTAGAAAAAGGATGAGTTCCATATCTGGGTCAGAATGGAGCAGAGGAAAGACAAGCTGCAGAAAATGAGACACGTGGTCTTGCAAGTCTGACCTCTGTTGGGTTCTCAGAGTCAGAAGGAACTGTGAACCCGTGAGACCCTGAAAGTTGACAGAAGTTTTGAAGAGTCCATTGCCTGTTCCCTAATCATGAACTCGGGGGCTGGAGTTAATTATTTTTGATGAAGAACATTAAATGAAAATAAGTAAATGAAATATTTCCAGATGGCACATGAGCTATACCTTCATTGACCCCATGAGCTATGAAATCACTCTTTCTTCCTAATGAGTTCTGTGCCTCATGCAGGCATCTGTGATTTAATCTATGAAATATTATAGTCTCTGGATTCAGCAATGAGCTGGAGGTCTAATTAGTCTTTATATCGTCAGCATGTTGCATAGAATTTGGCACAGGGAAGTCATTCAGTAAATGCTTGTTGAAGTAACCTTTGGTTCTTAACACAGCCAAGACTTCCCATCATTAAGTCTTGGCTGTATTTAACTGTCATCAGTACCCAGATCAGGGTTTATTTCCATGCTTCCCTTTCCTGGCTTCCTCATTTCTTTATTTTTTTCTCTTGTAGATGGTCCTGTGGTTTCACTTCCCATTTGGTTTCTGAAATCTCTGAGCACAAGACTTGGAGACACGGAACCCTTTCACTGCAGCTTGCATAACCTTTCTTAGGGTTATAAAGACACACGCACACGTATGTTTATTGTGGCACTGTTCACAATAGCAAAGACTTGAAACAAACCCAAATGCCCATTAATGATGGACTAGATAAAGAAAATGTGGCGCACATACACAATAGAATATTTTGCATCCATGAAAAAGGATGAGTTTATGTCCTTTGCAGAAACATGGATGAAACTGGAAACCATCATTCTCGGCAAACTGACACAAGAACAGAAAACCAAACACTGCATGTTCTCACTCATAAGCGAGTGTTGAACAATGAGAACACAAGGACACAGGGAGGGGAGCAAATGCTGGCACTGCAATAATTGCCGTGTGGGCACTTGACAGCTTCTCTGCTGGAGACTCGCCAAGAACCATTGTCCTGTTGAATGGACTTGGCACATGAAGGAGGAGAAAAGACAAATGGCCTGGGTTGGTAACGGGCAAAAGTTGTGAGTCTTTGCCCACTTACCTGCTGGGCAAATCACCTGGTCCCCCTCTCCTCTCCCCACATCTTCCAATGAACTTTGCTGCCTATTTCCTGAGCAGCTCAGTGGCCATCAGAGACTCCAGGCTCTTCATCAATGTTTCAGGATTGTGTAAGTCCTGGCATTTTATACATTATCAAAAAAGAAGGTTAAGACCTAAGTCAGGCTAAATTAGATGCAGAAAAACACATGGCATTTTTGTACCTGAGTATCGAGGGGTAAATCATATCTTTTGCACCTGAGTCCATAAGAGCTGTGGCCTAACCCTCTTCTGGAGAGCTCACTTTCCTGTCTTTCTGAGACCCCAGCTAGATGGTCCTTTGGCAGGTGTTGACCCATCCTGCCTTCTTCGTGGGCGTGGTCCGAGCGCATGTTCTACCTTAGTGAAGGACCTCTCCTTGCCCCTAACGCACTTCTATCATCCTGGACCTCAACAGGGAATGGTGACATCTAACTGCTCCACCAGTCACCACAACTTTCTTCCAGCACCTCCAATGTGTCTGCCCTCCAGCTCTACCTGCTCCCAGCATAAGACCGGTAGGGTGAGGTTGCAGAACTTAAGGGTCTTCCTCAAGCATGGCTTCTGCACAGGTTTGTGCCCAGTTGTATTTTCATTAAAAGCTTGGCTCTCTAACAATGCATATTCTAAAGAGGGCTTAGTTTGCTTCCTGTTCCAGTCTTCTTAAAGACTAAATTCAGTCAGATGGGGAAGGTTTTGCCTCTACTTAGGATTGGAAGCCTTCATATGCATAATTGCAGAGGGGCAGAAGAGGAGACTAAATGGCTATCTAACCTATGGTTTTTGTCAATGGTGGTCAGTGTGTTATTATTCTTAAATGAGTTAGATTCACTTTAAGATGTAAATGGAAAGTGGCTCCCAAGTTGTCACAGGCACGGTGCCGAGAATTTCAGACACTTGTGAATATCATTAGGTAATTATCATATTTACTGTCAATAGCACTCATTAATCTCATGCTCAGGGAGAGGATCCCTTCAGGGCATAACTGCTGCAGTTAGAAGCATCTCTATCCCAAGCGCCAAGTAATTCCATGTGACCTTCCCCTATAGACAATCCCATAGTTCTACGTGACACCATCCTCTGTAGCCACATACCCCACCAAATTCACAGCACCTCTGCCTTTTCCCTAAGTAACGAACTCATTCAATTCCATTCAACCAAATTTGTGGAGCTCCTTCTGTGTGCCAAAAGCTGTGCTTGTGATTAAAAACATAGATGTTCCCCCTCAAGGAATTCACAGTTTAGTGGTGCAGATAACAAGACAAGCAAATAATCTCTAATCTAGGTAGCATGTGCAAGAGGAGAAAGATGTGCAGATATGATTTATTAAAGAGAAGGAGTTAGCCAGGCACAGTGGCTCACACCTGTAATCCTAGCACTTTGGGAGGCCAAGGTGGGCAGATCACGAGGTCAGGATTTCGAGACCAGCCTGACCAACATGGTGAAACCCTGTCTCTATTAAAATACAGAAAATTAGCCAGGCATGATGGCACACACCTGTAATTCCAGCTACTCAGAAGGCTGAGGAGGAGAATCGCTTGAACCCAGGAGGCGGAGGGTGCAGTGAGCCAAGATCACACCACTTCACTCTAGCCTGGGTGACAGAGCAAGACTCCATCTCAAAAAAAAGAGAGAGAGAGAGAGAGAAGGAATTATGATTATAATCCCAGCAACAGCAACTCTGGAGGCAAAGGAGAGAGGATTACTTGAGGCCAGGAGTTTGAGACCAGCCTGGTCAACAATGGTAAGACCCCATCTGTAAAAATAATTATCCAGGTGTGGTGGCACACACCTGTAGTCCCAGCTACTCAGGAGGCTGAGGTGAGAGGATCACTTGAGACCAGGAATTGGAGGCTGCAATGAGCTATGATGGCACCACTCCACTCCAGCCTTGGTGACAGAGTGAGATCCTGATTCTAAAAAAAAGAAAAAGAAAAGGAAAGAAGGAGCTCTCTGTAGAAGACCAAAAGAGGCCACCCAAAGAAGATGATGTCTGTCTGCCTTTTAAAGAAGGAATAGGAGTTTAGAATGCAGATTGACTGGAGGAAAAGTATTGCTACTTGAGGCTTCATTGCCTCTCCTTCTCCCCGTTCTCACCTCCATGTTAGTAGACATATCTAGGGTACTGGGAAGGTGGAAAATAAGAAGATAGAGTGGCCGAGAGATTTTACTTTCAAAAGAAAAGGTAATTCTAGCTGGTGAAAAGAATAGATTGGCGGGGGGCCAGATGAATAATAATTATAGCAAACGCACTGTCACACTTATGCTAGGCATGGTTCCAAGTGCTTTACAGGTATTAGCTCACGTAATCATTGTCCCCATTTTATAGATATGGAAAAAAGATTAAGTAAGGTACCCAGAAACACACCACTGGGAATGGGAGGGTAGAGATCAAAACCCAAGCAGGCTGGCTCTTTATTCTGACAACTGTGAAACTAAAGTCAAGGAACTATCCGGCCACATTTGGCGAATGCTTTCATTGAGAGCTGCATTTGATGGGGAAGGGATGAAATCCAAATGGAAGATACCAAGAGTGACAAAAGTGCCCCAACAGAGGAATTTTTTGTTGTTGAGACTGAGTCTTGCTCTGTCACCCAGACTGGAGCGCAGTGGCACAATCTCAGCTCACTGCAACCTCTGCTTCCCGAGTTCACGCAATTCTTGTGCCTCAGCCTCCTGAATAGCTGGGATTACAGGTGTCTACCACCATGCCCGGCTAATTTTTTTTTTATTTTTAGTAGAAACAATGTTTCATCATGTTGGCCAGGCTGGTCTCGAACTCCTGACCTCAAGTGATTCACAGCCTCGACCTTCCAAAGTGCTGAGATTACAGGCATGAGCCACCGTGCCTGGTCCCAACAGAATATTTTTAAGAAACATTGCTATTTCTTTGTCCCCTTGCCTGCCCCTAACACACAGCTTCAGGTGTTTCCTCAACAGGCTATAATAAAGATTTAAATCGCTTCCCATGGTTTTGTGTTCTGCTGAACTACTTTTTCCCTAAAGTGATGCCCTGCTGAGACGAGCACTGGCTGGGGGTGAGGGGAGCAAGTACTATGAGAAGAGCACAAACTGTTCAGACAGAGGTGGCTAGATTAGGGAGGTGACACAGAGGAGGGTGCTGGGTGATCCAGGGATGTGGGGGGCAGCCTATGCATGGACATGGCAATGACCTGGTGTTGGGGAATTTCTCTGTAACATGTGATGACAGAATTGAGTTTATTTTCCATCTCTTCCAGATTTAGCCCAGACACCATGTCCCAACAAAACACCACCAGGTACTCATGTGGGGCGGAGCTGGAAGATGCCAGGAGTTGCCCCTTCCCCATGTTATTGCCTCTTTTCTCTGCACCAACCCTCAATTCACACCAGAATGAAACTGCCTGCATTAACTTTCTGCTCTTACTTCAGAGAGGATGGCTCATTCCCAGGCAATGAACCGGAAGACAACAGACATGTTCTTTGGGAGAAATGCAACTTTTTGAAATTAAAAGAGCATTTTGTTTTAATTAAAGAACATTCAGGTCAGAAACTGGGTTAAGAAGAAACACTGCAGGGCCGGGCACAGCGGCTCAAGTCTAATCCCAGCATGGCGTCTGGGCTAAACCTGGAAGAGATGGAAAATGAACTCAATTCTGTCATCATGTGTTACAGAGAGATTCTCCAAACACCAGGCCAGGAGTTCAAGACCAGCCTGGCCAACATGGCAAAACCTTGTCTCTACTAAAAATACAAAAATTAGCCAGGCATGGTGGCGCAGACCTGTAATTCTAGCTACTTGGGAGGCTGAGGCACGAGAATCACTTGAACTGGGAAGCGGAGGTTGCCGTGAGCCAAGATCATGCCACTGTACTTCAGGGAGGCAGAGTGAGACTCTGTCAAAAATAAAATAAAATAAAATAAAATAAAAAAATAAACACTGAAGAATCCGAGAGAGCAGTGGCTCTCTGTGTGGGGCTCTGATGGGTTTGCCAAGCATCAACAGACTCATTCTTCCTAGGATGCATGTTTCTTCTGTGGTTGTGTTTACACACTGGTTTCTGGCAAGAGCAAAGTGTTTGCTTATGACCTTAAATAAAATGCAGACATCACCTCACTGAGTCTCATCAAAAACAGAACTTGTCCTCTCATTCGTCTTTGTCAGACCGGCAGGAGCAGCCAGGCTGGGTCATCCAGGGTAACAGTCTCCCTCTCCATGGAGGTGAAGGTTTCGGCCTTCACTCTGCTAATCAGGCTTGGGCCCACTTTAACCCTGTGAGTCGTTAACGCTCCATTAAGCCCCGGTGTTTCACTGTGCATTGTTTCTCACCAGGATGAGGGAATTAAGGACCACACAGGTAAATCTGGGATTGGCTCTCAAGGGTGTTCAACAGATACAGTCCTGGACTTTTAAAATAATATTCCATTCATTTTAGGAACCCCTCTTCTCTCCTTAAAAGTAAGATTGCTGAGATTCAGACTTACGGAAACTCAGATCCGCTCTGTGGCCACGCCTCTAGAACCCTCTACCTCTGCTGGAGGAGCCCAGGGGAAGCTGCAGCGGGGCTGCTGCCAGGCTGCAAGTCAGAGGAGAACTGTTTATCCTATTAGCAAAACCAACAGAGCCTGGCTTCGTCCTCCACTGAAATTTCCCCAGGGCACTGAGCAGCCTATGACAGACTGTTTTGGAAACTGCTAGAAGAAGGGATCTGTTCAATGTTATGTACAATGCAGTAAACCATAGCATTTCCCTGGTCTAGCCAGCTTTCTAACGGACTAGACCAAACTCTGCAAAGCTTTTCTACTGCTCAGCAAACATGGTCAGCTCACACAAGGACTGCTCATACTCCAGGCCAGCATCTGAGCCTGAGCACACAGCCACCATGGCCCCAAGCAACATGCACACATCTGGCAGTCACACTCAGTCCTGATTCTGTGGGGACAGATGGGGAGGGACATGTAAACACAGGATAGCGGAAGATTTGGGACTGACATGGATCAGGGACCCATGAATGCGTACAGCAGACACAATTCAGGTCCAACTTGCCCTCCGGTTCTCTGCAGAGATATTTCACAGGCAATAGAAACTTGCTTGGATTAAAATAACAGTTATAGCAAAAATTATATAGATAATTACTATGAATAAACACTTTCATTTCCAAAAAAATTTTTTAAATGTTGTTGACATGTTATGAAAGTAATACATTGTGATTATAATGCTTCAATCAGCCCATCGTTGTGTAAAACAATGCCTCTCTCAAAATTTAATGTGTATTCAAAACACTTGAGAATCTTGCTATACTGTGGATTCCAAACAGGAGGTCTGGGGTGAGGCCTGAAATTCTGCTTTATTATTTATTTTTATTACTTTTTATTTTTTGAGATGGAGTCTTGCTCTGTTGCCCAGGCTGGAGTGCAGCGGCGTGATCTTGGCTCACTGTAACCTCCACCTCCCAGGTTCAAGCAATTCTCCTGTTTCTGCCTCCTGAGTAGCTGGGACTACAGGCAAACGCCACCATGCCCAGCTAATTTTTGTATTTTTAGTAAAGACGCGCTTTCACTATATTGGTCAGGCTGGTCTTGGACTCCTGACCTTAGGTGATTACCTGCCTCAGCCTCCCAAAGTTCTGGGATTACAGGCATGAACCACCGTACCCAGCCAAATTCTGCATTTTTTAAAGCAACCCCCAGATGATGCAGATGGTGCTGTTAGGTTGGCACAAAAGTAATGGCAAAAAACACAATTACTTTTGTACCAACCTAATACAATGAGTCTCATAAATTCAGTCTAGAAAATGTAATAGTCTCCCTCTATCACCAACCTACTCACAACCCATCTCTCTGATTATATTTAAGGCTATATCATGTCAGGTTCTATTATTCCATAATCTGTGTTCTTTACTAACTATAGAGAATGAGCATCCTTCCAGATCAATGCCAAAAACATAACTCATTCTTTTTACTGTATGTGCAGAATTCCAGAAGCAAAATGCCATGATTTATTCACTTTGCCCCTTACTGAGTGGGAGATGTTTCTATGTTTGGGGCCATTTTTAAGCTCACCCATATTCATCTTCTTCCTCTGTGGCTGAGACAGAAGGACATGATTAGCAAGCTTACCTGGGCCTCGCACCAAGCTCTCTATTCCTCCAAGTGAAGAAAGGTCGTTCACTATGTCTCAGAATGAAATCATTGAACAAAACTTCACAGCACACAGGAGCATAACTTTTCTGATTCTCCAACCAAAGTATGATTCCTACAAGAGATCTTGCTGGTCAACCAGGAGGCCCAAGACATCATGGGAAAAACAGAGTTTGTCTTCCTTTGTGGCCAGTTTTACTTGAATTCTGTGGAGGCAAATCAATTCCTTATTTTCATATTGAAGCATACAGGTGTAATCAAAAAGAAAACATAAAATTCACAGGAATTTTTTCATTAAATCGTGAAAGCTTCAAAATATTTTCTTGCCTGTGGCCAGTTGCTCTGTGCTTTCTGGAATACAGCTTGTGCCTCTGCACTTCAGAGCAAAGGATAGCATTCAGAATCAGACATTCACCTGGTGTCATACCCTTATCTACAGGTGAGAAAACTGAGGCTCAAGGTGGTTGACTAGCCTTAGACAGCTGATTAATTACAGCAGGTTAATAAAATTGTCTAGATTGTTAAGATGAAAACCTTGTGAAGATTTGCAGAGCTGAGAATGGTCTATAAATCACTATTTTAGTTCAACAGTGGTCAAATCTTTCTGCATATTAAAATCAGTAACAGCTTCTCACTGTCCCCAATATCCTGGTCCAATCAACATCAATTAAATTAGACGTTCTGGGGGTAGGACCCAGATATCAGTCTTTTTTATAAATTCCCCCATGTGATTGCAGTGTTGAGCCCAGGGTTGCCAGATTTAGCAAATAAAAGTATATGAGGCCCAGTTACATTTGAATTTCAGATAACTAATAAAATTTTTACTATAAGTACATCCCAAATATTGCCTGAGACATACTTAACAGTTTCCCATTGTTTATCTCAATTAAAATGTGACTAGGCATCCTGAATTTTTTCTGGACCCTCCCTAGTGCAGGCAAATTTGAAAGCAAGGCTTTAGGGAAAGTCGTTGACTTCAGGGGCGCCCAGGAAGCACTTTTGGTCAAGGTGCCAAGCTCTGCACACTGAAGGGTAACCCTCCATCCAAATATGCCCAATCTGAGATAGGATTCAGGAGCCAGGTGGATGACATATTTTGAATCAACAAGGTCCTGGGCCTGACACTTTGCGACTGTTCTCCAAAGAGAGAAGCATGATGTTTTTTATCGAAAAGTGGGTGAAGCAGGTGGTAGATATTAGTGGTTCACGGTGCTCTGCTGCATGCCGTTAACATCTTGCCAAAGCCTCTTTTCATCTGGTTCTGCAGATGTATATGCCGGGTAAACAGTTGAGCCTCTGACCAGACCCTGACAAAGGCTTAAATGCTCCTAGCAGGAGAAAGTCCCTTCCCATAAACATCGATTTCCTGCCACGAGCATCTCTGCATCTTCTGAAAGTGACTACAGATTGGTACTGCAACCCCCCTTCTTCCCACGAACTTCTTATCTCCTAGACCTGGTGACAGGGACAGTGAGAAAATCTCTGCCTACTTTAGCTAAAGTCTCTCAGGATTCAAAATGCAACCACGCTGGGCACGGTGCTGCATACCTGTAGTCCCAGCTACTTGGGAGGCTGAGGCAGAAAGATTGCTTGAGCCCAGGAGTTTGAGGCTATAGTGCACTATGTTTGTGCCTGTGAATACCCATAGCACCTCAGCCTGGGCAACCGAGCAAGACCCCATCTCTTTTTAAAAAATGCACTAAACCAGTGAAAACCAAAATATTTCTAAACCAGTCAGAATAGCAAACACTGAAATGATACAAAGTGAAAGACAGCCGGGCATGGTGGCTCGTGCCCGTAATCCCAGCACTTTGGGAATCCAAGGTGGGCGGATCGCCTGAGCTCAGGAGTTTGAGACCAGCCTAAACAATATGGCAAAATCCCGTCTCTACCACAAATACAAAAAATTAGCTGGGCTTGGTGGCATGTGCCTGTGATCCCAGCTACTTGGAAGGCTGAGACAGGAGAACACCTTGAGCCTTGGAAGTCAAGGCTGCAGTGGGCTGAGATCATGCCACTGCCCTCCAGCCTGGGTGACAGAGGGAGACCTTGTCTACCCCCACCCCCAAAAACAGAGACTCTTCCTGGGGGCCAGTTGTTTTCTTCCTAGAACTGGGAGGTCAGGGTGCCAGATGAAATGCTGACAGGTGGCCTCCCCTGGAAGCCAGCAGCAATGCAAAATTGTTCCACAGGGCATCATTCCACAGGCCTGACCTCCCAGAGCTCAAGAATTTCTAAACTTATCCATGACTCACAAACAATGAACTTATTACCAGGAAACATTTCTGTGAGCCACCCTGTTTGCAGAAGTGCTAATGTCCTTGTATTTCAACCCAGCAGTTCCATAAACAGAGGGTCCTTTCCAGCACACATTTTCCTATTTGATCACTGTTTCTCTTTGGTTTCAAACCTATAACTGGTATCCATGGAAAACCGAGGCGGGCCCAGCTCTGCACCATTTAACCAAGACCAGCTCCCATTCAAACAGACCCCAAATCCAAGACAAGCAACATGTAGGTGAAGGGAGTGTAAGGTGATGACGGGGCTTTTCAGAAGTGCACATGTGGAGGAGGCACAGAGGAGGCTGGCGTTCTCCTACCTGGAATACAAGACTCCCAGCCCAGGGAGCCAGCCAGCAGCCTTGCCACCCCCATTCTCCATGAGTGTCAGAGATTTCAGCCTCCCACCAGACACACGCACAACCAATTAGCCCTTGCTTTTCCCCCTCCCTGAGTTCCAGATGGCCTCGTGAGGACAGCCCTGTGGTCTTGCTCCAAACATGATCGATTACAGCCCAGAAAAACTCTTGAAGGCATTTGTTGCTTCTGAGGTTAAGACTATGAAATTGCGTTTCTTCACTGAAGTCCCCTCTGAACTTTAGAAGCCACAAAATCCTTCCTGGGGCAAAGATCCCATTTCATGGGGCTGCCTGATCTCCCAGTGCGGCTCTCAGAGGTCACCATGACTCATGTGGCAGCAGTCCACCCACAAGGTCTCTGTGGCGAGGACACCATATGGTTACCAGGAGCAGCACAAACGGCACCAGGCCAGCCTGGAAGGCCAATGGGACAGGGGCCGAGCTTCCGTGGATACAAATTCACCCCTGCTCTACTCGATACATAATTGATTCATTCACTAAACATTTCTTAAGCCCCTGATACATTCTGATGTATTCTGGATCCTATGCTAGGCAATTGAAGGAGGAATGAGTCAGACAGAAACTCTGCTCTCAAAAATCTCAGTTCACAAACGTCAAAGAAGGTGTTCGGGGAAGGCAGAAAGGCCTCCTGGAGAGGATGGTACCTGCAGCAAGACAAAAAGACACGTCTGACATCTAGGGAGCCAGAAAGGGCAGAAAGACCACAAGGTCAGGAATGCCAAAGATAACTGCATCCCAAGAGGCTTCGTACACTCACCTGGCAAGGCACACCTAGTGAGCTGGTCAGAGGAAAGCCTCAGTGAAACCAGCCAAGGTTATATACAGAGAGGATCATTAGAGTGAAAAGTTAGAAATCCTTTGAACATCCAGGTCGGGCACGGTGGCTCACACTTATAATCCCAGCACTTTGGGAGGCCAAGGTGGGCAGATCACTTGAGGTCAGGAATTCAAGAGCAGCCTGGCCATCATGGTGAAACCTCGTCTCTACTAAAAGTACAAAAATTAGCCAGGCATGGCGGTGTATACCTATACTACCAGTTACTTGGGAGGCTGAGACAGAAGAATTGCTTGAACCTGGGAGTGGAGGTTGCAGTGAGCTGGGATTGTGCCACTGCACACCAGCCTAGGTGACAGAGTGAGACTCTGTTTCAAAAAAATTTTTCTTTGAAAAGGTTAGAGAGAAACCATTTGATAGCCTACTATGTGGCATTCATTCACTGATTTATTCATTCAACAAATATTCACTGAGCACCTACTCTGTGCCTATCTGAAATCCAAGCCCTGGGGACACAGATATGAATGAAAGAAAGGAATGCCCTCCCTTATGACAGCTTGCAGTTTAGTGGGAGATGTATGCGTGTGTGTGTGTGTGTGTGCACACGTGTGCACACGTGTGTGTGTGTGTGTGTACGTGTGTGTCTCACTTTAGATAAGCCAACGGGAGTAGACTTTTATTGATCAATAGCTCCTAAAGACCTTTACTGGAAACAGTTGCACAAGCAACCAGAATGCCACTGGAAGGACACAAAGGATAAGTATGGGACTGGAGCCCTTACCAAGGTCTTCAAAGGAATTTCAAGCTCTGTGCATGGTGATAAAGGGTGTGTATATTTTGACTTTGGAGAAGGAGGCCTTTTGTAAAAATAGTAGCATTGTTTAATAATATAAACCTGAAGGCAGAAGGGCAAATCCCAGAAAAATATGATGAGTCATTCACTTTAGAGCTTGCTGCCTAATAAGAGCAAAATGACACCCCTGAAGTCACCTCTGTGCTGGGCAGTTCTCTGCAGATGCAGTTGGGTGCTGGGAGATCCACCTGTGTGAGCACAGCACAGCACATGTCCATCTTCATCACCTTATCCCTGCTATTCAGGAAGGAGAAGATTTCCTCGTGGAAGCAAGAGCCAAAATGATGCTTCCCTGTGCAGCAAAGGCAAGATGAGAGAGCAAAGTTAAGTTAATAAATAGCTTAAAAACGAACCCACGAGCAGTGCAAGGCTCAAGAGAAGCCAAGTAAAGCGGAGTCTGGAGGCAAACCTGACTGCCAGATTCCCCCACCAGGTTCTCAGGTCCTCCTCAGGCAGCCAGCTCCCAGCCACTGGAGGGTACCCCAAAAGTCTGAAACAGTCAAACCCAGGTAAGCAGACTTGTTTCCATTTCCCAGAGGGATCTGAAATTAGTTCAGCCTCAGAGCATTTTGCACAGAAAGATCTATTTTTAATACAAATAAATGTACAATTAATAAAGTTCTGGCGTCCCCTAGAGCTAAGAGATTTATGTTATTTTCAGTCACAACTAGATTTAAATGTGCAACTGTCCTGCAAAACTTCTCTATTTTGTTGAGCCTAGACTTTGGCACTTGTGAGCTCACTGCAAGAGAGAGAGGACTCTTGGAAACTCAGCGAGGGCCCAAGTCCCTGAGAATACACAGCCCCAGTTGCTGGATTCTTGGATTCAGATTCTTAAATTGTGGTGCCAATGATTTGACAGGAGGCAAATTGATAGATAGGCTTTATGGACAATAGACAGGGCGGGAATGAAATTAATCAGCAATCATTTGTTTTATTACCTTCTCCCTCAAGATCAGAGTCTTCCTACCCTGAGCTGACCTGAAGGTCCTGTTCATGGATTCAGCTCAGCCATGGGCACATGGCAAGTGGTGTCTGGTTCTTTTGCCTCCTATACCCTCTGCCCACTTCCTACCGTCAGTTACCCAAAGCCTCCAATGCACTCCCTCCTCAACTTCAGCTCCTTGAAGACAATCCACCCTGACAATCTATTCACCTTAAACTGTTAGGACATGGCTCAAAACTTAGCCCAAAGCAAGCACGGAACAGTTGTTTGTTGAATCAGGGTCTCCAGTAAGCAAGGTCTTGGAAAATGTCATTTTCACAGCATGGCAGTGATTCCCATAATCGGGCAAGCTTGGGAAATTCTGATATGATGCAAACACATTCATTCAGAATAATGGAAATAAAAGGATTGGGTAAGGGAGTGTGTTGGGTAAGGGAGTGTGTTGGGACTGGGAAGAGATCAATGCTTCTTAATCACTCAGATGTGATTGGGTGGGAAAGGAAGGGAGAGAGTGTGGAGGTCAATCACTCAACAAATCATGGACACCTCTGGTGAGTGGGGCAAGAACGAGAGATGGAGGACCACACGATCTAGTAGAGTAAGCATCTAAACAAAACAGAAGGGGCTGGAAGAAAAGCTAGTTATGCCTTGGAAGCAATGGATCTGGGAATGAGTCTGCCTTGGAAGGAAACAGCTGGAAATTGGTCTTATCTGTGTTAAATGATGATTGCCTTCAAGGGAAATATCAGAGGAATGGCATGTCCATACCCATGCCCATTCTGACGGAGACGATCCAACCAGTCGCGGCCTTTCAAGAAAGTTTCACTCTGCTGAACCCTGAAAATAAGGCCTTGGAAAGCAAACAACCCACTTGCCCATCAACCATCACCTTAACCCTAGTGCCTCAGGTTTACCCACTACATCCAAAACAGCCAATTCTACATTGAAAGCTGTTTGGATCAGAGTTCGTATTCGACTACATAATTATTTACCATCACTAGCGTCTGAGCCTGTTTGAGAATCAAAGTAAATCCATTTATAGCACACCTTAAGACTCACATAAAAAACAAAATGCATGAGTCATGTCCCTAGCTACCTAACTAAGGAATGGAAGCCTTTCCAAGTAAATATTATCCTGCGCTGAAAGCTTTCTGCCCTTAATCCCCTGGGTTCGGAGCTGAAGCACTCACAAGTCTCTGTAACTTGAGCTGTGCTAACATGTTCAAGTGGTAAACTAGCAGAGTTACTCCTCTCTCCTGAGGCCCATTTTTTCTCTACATTCCAATTCTGTCTTCTGAGCACAGGGCTGACCACTGCATGGCCTATGGAAACCAGGGCTCTTTAGGAATAAGAGTGAGTTATTATGTGTTGAGTGTGAACAATGGGCCAGGAAACACGCTGTGAGTGTTTCCAGCTACATGATCCCATCTTCAGTTTCTTCATAACATCGTTGTCACACTAACCTGGGGAAAGTCACCTCTCGCTCTTCCTGGGCTCCAATCATCCCATTTATAAAGTGAGAGTTCAACAGAGTAATTCTCAAACTCCCTCCACCTTTCAACCACAGGAAGCCTGAGTCAGTGTGAAAAGCTTGGCCATCTTTCTGCAAGTGCCTTCTTCCCACACACCCTGCACACAAGCTCAGAGCTAATTCTTGTTCTTCATCTTTTGACCTCAGACTCAAAAGGAGCTTCTCTGTGCACCCATTGTTAACAGAGGATGTTACGCAGTTCTAGGCTCTTGGTGTCCTGAACAAAGAATTGGACGAGACACACACAGATAGCAAAGCAAAGCAGCAAAAATTCATTAAGTGCAGTATTACACTCTCAGAGTGGGAGAGCGGACTGGCCTCTGTAAGATGAGATCAGTGTCAGTTTGGTGAAGTTTGGGCCTTTTTATGTGTTTTTTTTTTTTTTCTTCTCTTCCTAAGGCTGCTTAGTCTCTAGCCAGTGTCTGCCTTTTGATTGAGAGCTGTGTTGTTTACTTACTTTGGCCCTTGTGCACTTGAGTGTCATGTCTATCCCATAATTTTAAGTTCATGCATGATATGCAGCCCATATACATGAATCTTAAGTAGCCAATTATCATACGGGGTTATGTGAAGGATGCTTTCTTTCTCTAATGCACATGCCCATCTCTGAAGCACTGCCCGTTCCTGGTTTGGTCCAGATCCTGCTGGCCGTGGGGTCCTTACTTACTTCTTTTTTTTTTTTTTTTTTTTTTTTTTTTTTGAGATGGAGCTTTGCTCTTGTTACCCAGGCTGGAGTGCAATGGCGTGATCTCGGCTCACCGCAACCTCCGCCTCCTGAGTTCAGGCAATTCTCCTGCCTCAGCCTCCTGAGTAGCTGGGATTACAGGCACGCGCCACCATGCCCAGCTAATTTTTTGTATTTTTAGTAGAGACGGGGTTTCACCATGTTGACCAGGATGGTCTTGATCTCTTGACCTCATGATCCACCCGCTCGGCCTCCCACAGTGCTGGGATTACAGGCTTGAGCCACTGCGCCTGGCCCCTTACTTACTTCTCTCTCTTACTCTTTGTTTCAGCTGCTTAACTTCTGCCTCTTATCTTTCTTCTTGCTCATCAACCCCCTTCACCTTGCTTCTGCTCTCTACTTTTACTTATTCTACCCTTTATCTAACTTTTATTTCCCTTTGCTATTCTCCTGCCTCCTTTTCCCTATGCTCCTGCCTCACCACTGTTGTTAAGAGAAGCAGACACAGGACCTTGGTGGAGCTGTGTTATCCAGGGCACAATCCTGGTCCTGCTACCATGGTACGCCTTTCCTTCCCTCACATAGCAACCTTGAAAAGCTGTGTGGGAACAACTTCCTGGTACATTGTAGGCACTTAATAACAATTTGCTGAATGGATAAATTAATGAAGGTCTAAATGGATGGGTGGGGGTGGATGGACAGATGATGATTGCGAACATCAGCTCTGGTTCTGTGTCTTTCAAACAACAGAAATTTGGAAAGTTCTTTAAACACTCTAGGACTGAATGTTCCCACCTTAAAAATGGCAGGAATAAAAGTTCCTACCTTATAAGCTTGTTGTGAGGATGAAACGAGACAATTTAGACAAACTGGCCAACACTATGGCCAGTATATCATGACCCTTAATAAATGTCAACTAATTTTATTGGAATAGTGAGCACAAGTTATCTTATTACAAAGAAATTCTTGGCTGGGCACAGTGGCACATGCCTATAATCCCAGCACTTTGAGAGGCCAAGGTGGGTGGATCACTTGAGGCCAGAAATTCAAGACTAACCTGGCCAACAAGGATAAACCCCATCTCTACTAAAAATACAAAACTTCGTTTGGGGTGGTGGCACACACCTGTAATCCCAGCTACTTGGGAGTTTGAGACAGGAGAATCGCTTGAACCTGGGAGGCAGAGGCTGCAGTGAGCCAAGATTGTGCCATGGCACTCCAGCCTGGGTGGCAGAGTGAGTGAGACTCCATCCAAAAAAAAAAGAAGAAGAAATAAAGAAAAGAAAAGAAACAAATCATTCAGGACATAAGCATAGGCAAGGACTTCATAGCTAAAACACCAAAAGCAATGGCAACAAAAGCCAAAATAGACAAATGGTATCTAATTAAACTTAAGAGCTTCTGCACAGCAAAAGAAACTATCATTAGAGCAACCAACAGAATGGGAAGAAAAATTTTGCAATCTACTCATCTGACAAAGGGCTAATATGCAGAATCCACAAAGAACATAAACAAATTTGCAAGAAAAAACCAAACAACCCCATCAAAAAGTGGGCAGAGGATATGAACAGGCACTCTTCAAAGGAAGACATTTATGCAGTCAACAAACACGTGAAAAAAAGCTCATCATCACTGGTCATTAGAGAAATGCAAATCAAAACCACATTGAGATACCATCTCATGCCAGTTAGAATGACAATCATTAAAAAATCAGGAGACAACAGATGCGGGAGGATGTGGAGGAATAGGAACGCTTTTGCACTGTTGGTGGGAGTGTAAATTAGTTCAACCATTGTGGGAGACAGTGTGGTAATTCCTCACTGAAATACCATTTGACCCACCAAATCCCATTAATGAGTGTGTACCCAAAGGATTATAAACACTCGATTATAAAGACACATGCACATGTATGCTTATTGAGGCACTGTTTGCAATAGCAAAGACTTGGAACAAACCCAAATGCCCATTAATGATACACTGGATAAAGAAAATGTGGCACATATACACTATGCAGCCATAAAAAAGGATGAGTTCATGTCCTTTGCAGAACATGGATGAAGCTGGAAACCATCATTCTCAGCAAACTAACACAATAACATAAAACCAAACACTGTATATTCTCACTTATAAGTGGTTGTTGAACAATGAGAACACATGGACACAAGGAGGGGAACATCACACACCGGGGTCTGCTGGGGGTTGCAGGGCTACGGGAGGGTTAGCAGGGGGTAGGGGGATTGGGGAGGGATAACATTAGGAGAAATACCTAATGTAGATGACGGGCAATGGATGCAGCACAAACCACCATGGCATGTATATGCCTATGCAACAAACCTGCACAATCTGCACATCCCCAGAACTTAAAGTATAATAATAAAAAAAAAGAAAACAAAAAGAAGGATAGAAATTCCTGAATCACTCTAAATCACGAAAAGGCAGGACTCTTATAGAATTCAGTACTTTAGAACTAGAAGGACACTGCCCTCTCCACACCCTTAGACCAGTCATGAGATACCAGTGGGTCATGGTGAAGAATTTGAGAACACTACCCATGCCTTACAAAGTGAGTGCTCAGGGAAAATTTGTTATATCAATGGGTGGAATGAATTGCATGAGTGAGGCGAATGAATGAATGAATGAATGGACCAGTGGAAGAAATAAAAAGCAAAGAAGGGAAAACAGATTGTCTAGCTCAATAGTTTTATCCAGGGGTGATTTTGAGCCCCAGAAGATATTTGGAAATATCTGGAGACATTTTTCGTCGTCACAACTGGGAGTTGCTCCTGTCATCTAGTGGGTAGTGGCCAGATATGCTACTAAGCATCCTACAATGCACAGGAAAGCCCTCAACAGCCAACAATTTATATATTAATGGTACAGAGCCTGAGAAGTTCACTGGTTTTAAAACTCTGCTCTACTAAATATGTATGTGTATGTGTGTGGGTGTGTATCTAACTACTTTGTTGGAGTGATTCCTATGGTTTGGAATTGCTGGGACCAAGTTAATGTAAAAATCAACATTTTTAAGTAAACTCCCCATGACTAAAGTAAGTTTCCCCGGTATTTGAGACTTCTTCATTTCCTAAATCTGTACGAACATCAGATATCAATGTTTGTAAGGATCAATAATGTAATTTATAATGAAATTATTTTCTCAGCTATTAATGTTAACTGCATCATCTTCATATAGCCTTATAACTCATTTGTGCTATTCCATTTCCTCTGTTTCTTTTATTTGCACTTCCCTTATAATCTTAGTCTCATTGTACGGATTTCTGAAGAGTCCTTTATGGCTAAAGATGTTCATATTTTGTCTAGAATTGCAAAAAAAATTAAAATAATAAAACTCTGCTCTGCCATAGAATATCTGTCTGTCTCTCTCTTTCACATGTCTGCACACACACACACACACACACACACACACAGTGTAACGTATGTGTGTGTTTTGAAACAGATCTGCCTAAAAGTCAGCTTTATCTCAGGACCACTTTGTATGTTTACTATACTCTTTATGTCAAGGGACTTACAGACACATCATGTAAGAAAAATCATGCTATGATGAGTTAAATTGAAATTCCCCATGGGAGTCACATTTCTGAAAGACTGCAAGAGTTGCTTGGCTCTGACATAAGGAAACCGCAATATCTGGATGTCAAATTGTTAAGGGGCCTTTTGGGTTGGGAAGGCAGGAAATTGCCTTATTAAAAGATAATTTAACCATAAAGTATTTTCCACATAGACTCATTTGCTAATAAAAGGATTTCAATTTTGTGAACATTCTCATTAGCAATTTGGAAATTTTCAAATAAATCAGCAGAAAAATGACAACAATTGGTTGTCTATGGGTCTCTCCTGCCACACAGCAGCCTGGGAATGTGTCTGCGGGTTAAATTTTAATCTGCAGATTAGAAAGTTGTAAATGACTAGCGTGGAAATTCATCCAAGCAAAGCCTATATTAAAAAATCATGGAGCTGCTGATTCCGTCCAGAAGCTGAAGTTTATAAGGCACTATAATTAATTTCTGCCTGAATCCCTGCAGCTGGGTCTTCCTCCCCTACCAACATGTGACCTTTGCTTTCTTACTGGCATGGAAACGACCCCAACCCTACTCAAAAGTTTTTCAGCTCCTGCCCACCTCCAAATTCTCCATCTATCCACCATCTCTCTTGCATTTTTCTTCAGTGGTCTTGTTTTTTAAGCTCTATTATTTTAAAATTTATATACAGTAAAAGGCACCAATCTTAAGTCTACACTCGGATGTCATTGAACAGATGTATTTTCTCTTGCTGCAATCACTCAAATCCATATATAGGCCATTTTCATGCCCAAGAAATTTCCTTTGTGCCCCTTTCCTAGTTAATCCCCCATCCTCCAGAGGCAGAGACTGTTTGGATTTCCATCACTATAAATTCGTTTAGCTGGATCTAGAATTGCACATAAATGGAATCATGCATTAGGTCCTCTGCTGTGTCTGAGTTTTTTTTGTTGTTATTGTTTTGTTTTGCTCAACATTAATGCATGTGAGATTCAAATGTGTTGCTCCATATTTCCATACTTTTTTCCCTTTTCATTTCTCAGTGGTATTCTATTGTATTGGGGACAATTATGAATAAGGTTGCCATAAATATTCTTGTACAACACTCTTTTAAACAAACACATGATTTTTTTTTTTTTTTTTTGCTCTTGTGCATTTACCTAGGAGTGAAATCGCTGGGTCCTAGAGCAGTGTATGGTCACCCTAACCTTGCACAGCGAAGCTCCAGCCTGACTCCACTGTTTTTAGTCCCTCAGAAGTATTCACTCTCACTCTCTGCAGCTTCACACACCCTCCCCTCCCTTCACCTGGGTAATTCCTACCTATCCTTCACATTCTGACTTAGAAGTCGCATGTCATGAAACCTTCCTTGACTTCTATGGAATCTGTTAGGTTTTCTCTGCTGGGGTTTCCCACAACATCGTGTAATGTTGCAACAACCTGATCCAATGACATGTTCCTAACATCTGCCTTCATTCTAGCATCTAGCATCCACAGGGCAAGTGCTGTGTTGCAAATTTTGAGCAAAAAAATAAAGAAGAATTAAATTATACTCTAAACTATAACAGAAATATCCATGAGTCCATATTAGTATAAACAAGTTGTTGAACAAATAACTAAGGGAGAATAAACAAGTTTCTATGCAGAATTCCAAATAATTTAAGTAGATACTTTGTCCTTAAGGAAATGGAGCAGCATCACTCCCCTCTCCTTAAGCATGGGCTGCACATCGTGACTTCCTTCCAAAGAGTGCAGTATGGAGAGAAAGGGGAAAGAGGTACTTTTACAGTGGCGAAGCCTGACAAATAATGACAGCTGATGGAGTTAACACCTAGCACTCAACTTACACACTCTGAGTGCTTCATTATTATCTGCTGGACAGATGGACAGATTGAAGGATGGGGAGATGAAGAGTCTTGGGGTAGATTAGCTAGACCAGTGGTATTCAAACTGTCCTTTGTGGGACTTAAGGCTACTCACATCCTCTCAGAGACCGCTGGGGTTAGGGGTAAGGGGAAGATGAGCCCAAAGGGACTGGGCACCAGGACCTCTTATCCAGGTTTCATCAGAGCATCTTGTTCATTTTAATCTCTTTTATATACTGCACACCCATATACTATTTCATTGGAAAACAACATACTGCTATTAACTTCAAAAGTTACTGATCTAATGCTGAGCTCCTTGGGATAGGAAAGTAATGTGACTTCGTCAGTTGGTCAGGGGTTTGGGGGTAATTTAAACGCAGATGAATAGTCTTCACTTCCACAATAACTATGCTTTTGCTCATTTTCCTTGAAACACAGCCTACTCAATTAATACTCATATCCCTGTTTTGATGGCATGGATACAGAGTAATCTTTATCCACAAAACAAAAATAAAGCAAAACTAAAACAAAAATAGCTAGGCAAAAAAAGATTGTAACTAGTACCTGACGTTCACTTTTAGTGCCAGTGACACAATTGGGAGTGGCAGGGATTATGCTCAATTATCTAAAACAGGTGGCTTCATTTCCATTTCAGCCACTGCTGCTGTATGTTAATAATTAAGCCATCTAGGGTCAATAAAGCAGTCTCATTGTCTGAGGTGTTATTCGAGTTCTTTGTCTCACAACCAAGAAAATTAAGGAGCATGGACACCAAGGGTGAGGTTGGAGTGAAAGTTTAATAGGCTGAAGAGGAAAGCTCTCTACAGTGGAGAGGATTGCCATTTTATAGTTGAATATAATCATTTTTATAAGAAATTTTCCTTATCTGTGTAGTGGCCTGTGTAACTGCCATTATATGTACAGCTGTGGACATGTCTCAGGCAACTCTCTCCCCAAGCAAATTCCCATGGAGCCCACCATGTACATGTCCAAGAAGGGGAGGAAACTTTTTCCTGGAAGTCCACTGATTACACAAAGAACAAAGATGTTCTATGTTGGGGCTTCTCCTTTTATATGTGTAGTCATAGCTTGATTTTTCAGGCTATTTCTCTGTTTAAAACAATTCTACAAGTGACCTAACTGTCTGCCTAACCAGTTTTTTTCATTTCTCCTCTCTCCGTATGGATGGTACAACCACATTTCTGAGTTTTCAAGGTAAACCAGAAAACTGATTTATGTGAGTGGAGTGTGTATGTGTGTGTGAGAGAGGGGGAGATCCTAATTATTAATTTTCACTTACACATTTTAAAATATGATATAGGACAAAAACTCATCTGTGGCTCATGCTAGGGCTGAAAGCCAAGTTATAACCATAGTTCAACTGCTCAGTATTAAAAATGACAAGCTGGACATGGTGGCTTACACCTATAATCCCAGCACTTTGGGAGGCCATGGCAGGCAGATCTCTTGAGGCCAGGAGTTTGAGAACAGCCTGGCCAACATGGTGAAACACTATCTCTGCTAAAAATACAAAACTTAGCCAGGCATGATGGTGCACACCTGTAATCCCAGCTACTCAGGAAGCTGAGACACAAGAATCACTGGAACCCAGGAGGTGGAGCTTACAGTGAGCCAAGATTACACCATTGAACTCCAGCCTGGGCAACAGAGCAAGACTCTGTTCTCCCCAAAATAAAAATAAGTATAAAATATAAATGACAAAGCACAGGCCGGGAGAGGTGAATGACTCACCAAGTTTCTGTCAGCTTATTTGAGAAAGAGCTAAGATAAAAATCTAAATTTGTAAACTCCCAGCCCAGAGCCTTTCTACCTTCCCCACCCACACTGCTCACTCCTACATCTATGCGTAGATGGAGAAGGCTAGTGTGGTGGCCTCCTAGGACCACTCTCCTTCCCCCTTCTCAGTTGCCCTTCAGTTTTGCACTGGTACTTCTCTCACCCTACTCCTTACTGTATATTCCATGTATTTCTATGGCCAATTACCCCTTTCCCAACCCCAGAATAACTCCACGACTCTGGGCAGTAATTGGTTTAGGAATCCAGGCCTTTGTCAGTGAGGATGTGGCATTTGGCTGACCATGAGGGATAATTCCAAAATGTGTACATTACCCAATTTGGGCCAATGAGAGTTAATAAATATGTGAGGAAGAAATCCCCTACCTCCTAAGAGGGGGCCTCTGAGTCAACATCTAGTTCATCCTTTGAATGTCCTGACATTCATTTATTCAGCAAATGTTTCTTAAGCAGCTACTATATGCCAAGCACTGTTCCAGGCACTGGTGATACAGTAGAGTCACTGGTGATACAACAGATACATAGAAGCTAAAGTACTACCAGGAAAACAGAAAAATAAACAACTGAAAAAGTAACTCAATGGCATGGCAGATACCAGCAAGTATGATAGAAAATAATAATGCAAAATAAGAGAACATGGAGTAGAGTGGAATGAGTGGGTACACAAAAATATAGTGTAATCTGAGTTTGTGAAGGCAGAAATTGTCACAGCCATTCTGCCATCACAAGGGAAGGAGCCTGATGATGAAGCCATCACCCAGAGGAGAGCAGGACCGAGGAAACTGCAAATAAATGGAATAAGAGCTTCTGGATTAAGCTGGTCCTGAAGCTTGCCTCACTCCTGGACTACCAGTTACAAGATGTTCTTATATTTTAAGTCCGTGCATGCGTGTTAGGTTTGCTGTCAGTGACCTGCAGTTGGAGGCATTCTAACAATTATATTAAATGAAACGACATATGGAGAATTTGATTTTCTTGGGAGCTTTTATTTGAGTCATTTCAAGAATAGACCAATATTTGGTTGGAAATATACCTGAGGTGCATTTGAGATAGGAAAAGATACTTTCCTAACAATTGTGAGGGTGAGAACAATTGCTCTGCATAAAGCAAAACAAGAGATTGATTTTCTTACGGTTCTGGAGAGGGAGATGGGAATGAGAGAACAGGAGAGGAAGCAGAATCTGCATAGGTTGGAAGGTCACCTTCCTCATGCAATATGACCCTCTCTGTGGCTCTCCTCCAAGGCCCTCAATAAAGTATATAATATCCTTCTAAGTATCACAGTTTGTTAGGGATTGAGATAAATTGAAATGATTGAAAAAGATATATCTTATTGACTAGTCCAGGCCCTCAACTAATCAGGCCAGGTCAACAGATCCATAGGATGACTATCTCGCAGATATTTTGCAAATAAATGTGTAAAACTCGAGAACACATTCCCACTGATTCCATATTAATGAGTACCTTTGCCTTCTATTGTTAAGACCATGTCACCTTTCATTGTTTTCCCACATACGATCTTCTCTTTCTGCATTAACTCATCATGCATTTTGCTATTCAATCAATTGAAACATTTAATAAAGGTTTGCAGAAGTCCTGCTATCATGCCAAGCACTAGAGTGATAAAGCTGGATAAGACAGAGTTTTCTTGAAAGAGTTTGCTGTCTCAAGTGAGAATGGAGACATATGTTCACCCATTCCATGTGCCTACCATATGCCATCACTATGCTGGCTCCTAAGTATGTTACCTCACTTACACTGCAGAATGTTGCTCTAAAGCAGAGGTCAGCCAACCTTGTCTGTAAAGGACCAGATATTAAACATTTTAGACTTGTGCTGGCCAAGATATAAAACTGAGCACTTGATATAGATACTTGGATAACAAGGGAGGAAATAATATTCTACACATTTTTTTATTAGTGAAAGTCAAAATATAGCAATAATTGAATACAATTTATTTTTGTAATACAGATCTACTAAGGAGAAGAATAAAACTCTTTGTGAGGTAGGAAATATTTCACTTAATTGAGGTTCAAATGAGTGTGTATGGTATGGTTTCAATGTCTTTCTTAGTTGCTTCAAAAATTCAGGTTAAATTTTTACCCCAATGCAACAGTATTAAGAGGTGTGGCCTTTAGAAGTCATAAGGGTTGTGCCTTCATGAATGGGATTAGGTGCTCATATGAAAGGGTTTGAGGAGGGATTTCACTCCTCACTTTTCACCCCCTGTCCCTTCTGCCATCTGAGGACACCATGTTTCTCCCCTCCAGAGGATGCTGTGACAATGTATCATCTTAGAAGTGGAAACCAGGCCCTCACCAGAAACCAAACCTGCTGGCACCTTGGTTTTGGACTTCCAGCCTCCAGCACTGTGAGAAATACATTTCTGTTCTTTATAGATTGTCCAGCCTCAGGTATTTTGTTATAGCAGCACAAAGGGAGTAAGACAGTTGGCCATTGTCAAATCAATTTCAAATGCTCATTTGTTACAAACCACTCTCACTGCGATGAAAGGAACCAATCTCCCTGGAAAAATGACTGATTCTAAGGCTGACGCAGGAAATATACAAGATGAGCCTGGAGCATCTTGTATTGCCTGAAAGCAAGGAAGTGCTAAAATGCACACACACACAGGCACAGGCACACACACACACAGATACATGCACACATACAGAGATACACAATGATGAAAGTATGGCAAAGGTGTCAATTAGAAGAGCTCTCAATGTCCAGAAATGGAAAATTTTGAGCAAAAAAATAAAGAAGTATTAAATTACACTCCAAAGAGTAACACAAATGTCCATGCGTCCATACTAGTATAAACAAGTTATTGAATAAATAACTGAGGAAGAATAAACAAATTTCTCGTGCAGGATCCCAAATAATTTAAGTAGGTACTTTGTCCTTAGGGAAGTGGAGAAGCATAGCTCCCCTCTCCTTAAGTGCAGGCTGCACAGAGTGACTTCCTTCCAAAGAGTGTGGAAAAAAGGGGGAAAAGGTAATTTGAGAAGCCTGACAAATGCTTCAGCCAGTGATTAAGGTCAGCATCCACAGTGATAAATCATGTTGTTAGCATGTAACCTTGATAAGACATGATGAGCATGGCACTCTAACTCTGTGGTTGTCCTCCTCAAAACCTATAACTACAGGCTGATCGTGGGTCAAACATCATAAAAATCTATATAGAAGACCATCTTAGAAAACACAGAGTCCTCCTTGAGGTCATAAAAACAAGGAAAGTCTGAGAAACCATTGCAGCCAAGAGTTGCCTAAGGAGATGTGATGATCGAATGCAATGTGGCGCCCTAGACAGGATTCCGGAACAACCAGAAAATGACATCAGGTAAAACATAAAGAATCTGAAGTGTGGATTTTAGTTAATAGTAAGGCATCAGTTCATTAATCGTGACAAATGTGCTTCACTAATGTAAAATGTTTATGAGGAAAACCAGACATGGAGTATATGGGAACTCTTTGTAATATCTTCACAACTTTTCTGTAAATCAAAATGTATTCTAAAATAAAAAGTGTATTAAAAATTCACACACAAAATCACTCTTAGTTTATGGGCTGTCCCAAAAAAGCTTTGGACTGTACGTTGGCCTGTGGGCCATAGTTTACCAATATCTCCTCAAATAAGCTACTTCTATTTCCATTTTGTAGCTGAAAAAACTGAGGTCAACGACTAATTCGAATCACATCACTGTTCATGAAACCCTACTGGGAACAATATCAAAGTCTGTGCACTTTATTGTAGCCTAGGTAAACTCTTCTTTCCCCCGCCTGACAACATCTGATGATACCTCATTGACTCCATCACTCTCTAATCAGGAAGAAAAATATTTTTAGGAGGTCCCAGGAGATTTTCTTGAAGGGCCCACGGAGCCGCACTGACCGACACTCACCCCTAACAGCAGGGGAAGCTGGAGAAGGTGACAGTTGACATTTCAATTCTATGGTGCATCAGAAGGGCAGAGAAATAGCTGTGGTGGTGACACCCAATGGGGTCTGCCAGCGTTGTTGTGAGTGGTTACTTAAAATTTTTAGGTGGTTTCATATATATTTTTCTTTTCCATGGTTTTTGTGTTTGTCCCTATAAGTAAACTGTAAAACCCTCTAACAGTAAGAATTGTGACTTAAACTATCTTATACCTGAAAAGTTCGTTTTGTTTACCTGGACCTATAACATTGTTTGAAGAAAAGATCAGTTCATACTTCTACTTTTCAGCTCTTGGAGAAAATCACAGCCAGACAAAATTGTTCAAAAAATGTATAGCCTCATGAAGCAGAAGCCAGTAGGGCAGAGTTACTAAGTGACAGGGCAGGAGGCCCAAGCACCACTGTGCTAAGTGGAGACTTTGGTACATATGTCACAGAGGCCAACTCAACTGTTAAGACCACTTGCAAATAACTTATCTGCATGGGCCATTTTGTAGCAAGAGTAATGAGCTTTGAAAAAAACTCCTGAATGAGCTGGAAACACTGCTGTACCATTTCTAGATGGCAGGGGTCCCTGTCATCACATGTGGTTGTTTTGGCTTACGAAGACCCACATATAAGAGAACTAATTATGGCTACATTGACTTATGAGACCACCATCAGTTCAAGAATTCTGGAGTAGGCTGGGCACGGTGGCTCACGCCTGTAATCCCAACACTTTGGGAGGCCGAGGGGGGCGGATCACGAGGTCGAGAAATCCAGACCAGCCTGGCAACATGGTGAAACCCCTTCTCTACTAAAAATACAAAAATTAGCTGGGGGTGGTGGTGCATGCCTGTAGTCCCAGCTACTCGGGAGGCTGAGGCAGGAGAATTACTTGAACCTGCAAGGCAGAGGTTGCAGTGAGCTGAGATCGTGCCACTGCACTCCAGCCTGGCGCCTGGCGACAAAACAAGACTCTGTCTCAAAAAAAAAAAAACAACCAAAGAATTCTGGAGTAGCAGTTAATTCTTCCTTATCAAGTACGATTTTCATAGATAGTGCAAAGAAACAACTTGGCGATAGTGGAATTTTGACACCGTTAGAGACTGTGCTACTTGCTCCAGGAGGGCTATTCCTCACAGACATCACAATGTACTAACTGCAGATCCCAGTCACTAACCATCCAAGTGAGGGTACTCCCCTGCTTTGTGATAATGTCTGTATCTAAAACAAGAACAGCAGCAACAATAACAATAGCTAACATGTGCTGAATCTTGATGGGCGCTGGAGGGAGGTTCAGTGATTTACATACATTCTGGTGTTCAATGCTCACAGTGATTCTTCAAGGGAGGCCCTATAATGATCCCCATTTTTTTCAAATGTTGAAGCTTAGGCCCAGAGAGTTACTTGTCCAAAGTCATTACCAAGTAAACGATTGAAGCAGGATTTTTATCTACTCTGCTGCAAATAAGCTGCCCTATAGTGGAGTTTACCTTTCCTTCACAGTGCTCTTTGAAATGTAATTCTATATTTATTTATTAGATGCAGGTCTGGTTCAAA